>NC_080578.1:60637500-61262500 GCF_029962835.1 Magnolia sinica
CTCAATTTCGTGTGTGAGCGAATGTCCTAATTCACTTAAGTTTCATTACATTTTCTAAAGATATTCGCGTTTCTCACACACTTCACTCAGGGCTCAAGTTGTGCATTTCTGGACACTATTTGGGCTCGATTCCCATGAAGATCGTCAAGCGCAGTAGGACGGACGTAACCTTATAGTTTCGCAGTCAATGGACTTTCGACGTGCGGTCCAGGTCCGATATGGGATTTCAATGCACTCCCGAGAGCAACAGGCTCTTGGGATTTTTCCTAGGTCTTTATATAGTGTTGAGTCAGTGATATTAATGGTTTTAGGTTTTCTCATTTGTAAAATTGGTGGCCCAAGCTTAATTCACCGATTATTCAATTTAGTACCTAACTAAATTCCACCTTAGTTACGACAGGATATGGTTCTTAGGTGATTCTGCCTAAGGTGGTACTCGAGTCCTTGTACGGATTTTTCTGAGACGTTACAAATCTGTGTGGGCCCCACCATGTGTGTAGAACACCAACACCATGCATTTGATGTGTTCCCCTTATGTCATGGGATATCCCAAAAATCAGTTGTATATGAAACTCAGGTGGGCCATAGCATCTAAAACTATGTGAAGACATCCCTAAAACATATAAAAGCATTTGGTGGGGCCCACATAAATGCGTATGAAACTTGGTCTGACTCCTCATCCAAGTGGGACACACATAATGAATGGGCTGGATCTATGAACCACATCTAGGTGGGCCCAATAAATAATTATGAATGCTTTAATGGGAGGGTAACCATCTCAACTATAGTATGTGGTGTGGCCCACCCAAGTCATGGATTGACTTTATTTTTAAGCTCGTGGCCCACCATGAAATGATGCATCTGACTAATGGGGCAGATCTAAGTTCAAGTGGACCCCACCATAGAAAAGAGTGGGATAGTGACACCCATTGTTGAAGCCTTCTTAGGGCCCATCACAATGTTTATTTGAGATCCAACTTGTTTATAAGTTAATATAGACATGTAATAAGGGAAAACATAAATATTAGCTTAATTGAAAACTTCTACGGCCCAAAGAAGGTTTTAATGGTAGGCATTCAATCCCCCTTTTTTGTGATGGGGTCCACTCGAACTTTGAATCTACCTCATACTTTGGCTCAATCATAAGAAGTTTTTAATGTATATTCAATCAACACTATTTCATGTGATGTGGTCCAAATACATGAATGAATGGGAAAAAGAAATTTCATATTGATTTGAAACTTTTATGACCCCCGTAAGGGTTTCATTGGTAGACGTTCAATCCCCCCTTCTTAGGTGGTGGAATTGGAAAGGACGTGGATTGCATCCTACCCTGCCGTATCCAGTTAGTAATGACACAGTGAATGTATTTGGTTTATCCACACCGTCGATCCATTTTTCCAGATCATTTTAGTGGTTGAGCCCAAAATTGAAGCATATCCAAAAGCTCAAGTGGACCATACCACAGAAATAGTGGGAATAATGATTTCCACTGTTGAAATCTTCCTATGGCCCATAGTGATGTTTATTTGTCACCCAACCTATTCACAAGATCACAAATACATAGATGAAGGGAAAACTAAAATATCAATTTGATCCAAAACTTCTGCAACCTCCAAGAATTTTTCAATGGTAGATGTTTAATTCATACTGTTTCCTATGATGTGGTCCACTTCGGATTTTTATAGGCTTCATTTTTGAGCTCATGCAATAAAATTATATGTTAAAATGGATGGAGGGAGTGGATAAAATAAATAAATCACAATGGGCCAAACAAGATTTACTCAGTACGCTTGGGGTCCCGATTTACTCTCCACGCAATCCGCTTCCATCCAAAAGCATACGTGGTTTGGCTAGTTACGCTGCCACTAGCCAGGTGGTTAGTGGTTGGTGTTATGTGGACCCCACCATGATGTATGTGTTTTATTCACGCCGTCCATCCGTTTTGAAAGATAATTTTATGTCTTAATCCCAAAAATGAGATAGATCTAAATCTCAGTGGACCACACCATGGAATTTTTTTTTATTGAATGTCTACCATTAAAAACCTCCTAGGGCCCACTGTAATGGTCATTTGACATCTAACTTATTGATTAGGTCATAAAAAATTGGATGAAATGAAAAAATATATATCAACTTGATTCAAAATTTTTGTGGGCCCCAAGAAGTTTTTAATGGTGGCGTTCAATCAACACTTTATTGTCCACTTGAGATTTGGATCAACCTTGTTTTTGGGCTCATACCATAAAATGATCGGTAAGAATGGTTGGTCGGCATGGATGAAACACGTACATCATGGTGGGACCCACAGAGCACCGACCACTAGCCATTAGCTAATGTCTGGGTGAGAAGGAAAAAAGATTGCCTAATGAGTTACTCAATGTGGCCTTATGGTACTGAGTAAACTATCTTAGGCCCATTGTGAACTCATATAGTTCATCCACGTCGTCCATCAATTTTTCCAGATCATTTTAGGGGTTGAGCCCAAAATTAAAGTATATCAAAATCTCAAGTAGACCATACCAAAGGAAACAATGAAAGTACAGATTTCCACCATTGAAATATTTCTAAGGCCCCCAATGATGTTTATATGTCATCCAAACTGGTCATAAGATCAAAAAGACATGGATGAATGGAAAACACAAATATAATCTTGATCTGAAACTTCTGTGGACCCAAAAGAACTTTTTAACAGTAGACTTTAATTCACACTGTTTCAAGTGGCGTGGTCCACATGAGCTTTGGATATGATTAATTTTTGGTTTAAAGCACTAAAATTATACGATAAAATGGACGGATGAATTTGATAAAATGCATGAATAACGGTGGTCCCCACAGACTTTACTCGGTACGCGTAGCCTACTGATAGTACGCAATCTGCTTCCGGTGAGAAGCCGGTCCATTTCCTCTCCCTCTCTCGATTTCCTTTTTCCTCTCTCCCTCTTGATCAAAATCGGTTTTTCTCCTCCGACGATCTTCCCCTCTCTCCTGTGAAGCACTCTGGGATGCCATTGCAGCCATTTGCAACTCAGATCCAGCGAGACAACAGCTGGCAATGAAGCCAACCTTCCAACTTTTTGATCTGTGCGTATTTATCCTTCTTCTGTTTGGATTTTTGTTTTGGAATTTTTTATTTGTGGGTTTGCAGAGATTAGAGATGGTTTCCAACAAATGCACAACCCTTATCAAGTAAGGGGTTTTTGGAGATTGGAGATGGTGGGCAGGAGATGCAGCGGCAAGGGTTTCGGATTTGCAGCTGGAGGTGGGTTTGGAGCTTGCGACTAGAGCTGAGTTTGGAGATTAAAAAAATCTCCATTAACATGCATTTCAGATGTATGTTTAAATGCTTTAATGAAAAACAGATAATTTAGTATCCTCTCTTTGAGAAATTTATATTTATAGTTTTTTTTTTTTACTGGTTTTTCTTAAATGATATTAACTGTTTATTTTTATTATTTTTGTTTTTTATTATTTTCTATATAGATATTTCCTCATCTGTAGATCTGGATATGATTTTTTTTTTTTTCATATATTTTGAAATTTTTTTTTTCCTGTTTGGGTTTGGGATTGGTTTATATGTGGATGCCCTAAATCTCTCGGTGAATGGTATGATTTGCAAATCCGTTTTTTAATCCTTGGTTTTTGTTGTTATATCTGTTTCAATGCCTTTTGTTTGATTGGTAAGGCAATGAAAAATACAATGTGGACATGCACGCCCCCTGTTTGATGGTTGGTGTAGGAGAGAACTGTGGGGACCAAGAAGGAGAGAGGGAAATCATCCATCTATGCGAAACACAATATTTCAACCAGTTAAATGTAGTGCTTTCATAGTAGAAATCTAAGTCATCTTCTTCTGAATAATTGCACTTATCCAGCCGATTTAAGCCACGGATCTGTTATCAACTTCCCAAACTTTTCTTCTTCTTTTTTTTTTTTTTTCTTTCTTTTTGTGATCTATTAGAAATGATTGAATGAAGGTTCACATTAATGTAAGGACATATCAAATATCTATGAAATGGGTGTGGAGGTGGTATGATTCCTGTTAATTGATACATGAACCTCATATGTTACTCTGCTTCTTATCCCACAATAGGTGCTATCAAAGAAAGATCCTTCCACTCTTTTATTTACTTATTTATTTATTTTTGTGTGCAAATAGCAAGAAGATCCAACATTACATATCTGTTCATCTTGACCTTTGTTCCAAGATTCCCTCCGCAGGTTGTTCTCATGCTTTGCTTGTAGGTGGACCAGTTTTAGGTGGTCTACTCTACTCTAAAAACCATGATTTCCATCAGAAGCAAGGGGCCCAACTGCCTTGTTGGGCCTTAGTTAATGCTATAACCCATTTAGTATCTAGGCTTTACCATCCCTACACATGCCAATGCAGGGTGGTTCATCAGACAGAACCACCTTACATGTTCTGTGGCCTGAAAAACTAGGCAGGCTTCATCACTGGGTGGACCACATATCAAATGTCGAGTAATGGTAAATCCATTTAAACTGACCAGATGATTGAACTGGCCTAATTTACTGGCAATGAAACATACATGGTGGGGTCCACCATTCCAATGGCTTAATTGTAGTCACATGCATGCCACATGTACCTAGGGAAAAGGAAAGAACAAAAAATCCATGAACTAGATAAATTGATTGATTTGAAATATGGTTAATCAGATCATCAGATGGGCTACACTTTAATTGCAATATTTTGAAGGGTGTACATTACTTTCTATGGATTTGCCCACCTTATGATTGGAATTGCCATATTTTTAGTTTTGTCGCGTAATAATGGTGGTGTGCATCTATTGAATGGGTTGAATGTGAGATACATACCATGTGGCCCCACAACTATTGCTTTTGGATCGTGTGATTAAATATGCTTGATCAAGATTTTTGTTTGCCCTATACAAGGCGGTCATTATATATATATATATATATATATATATATATCATTTTTTACCATGCAAATAGATAGCTCGCTTGTTACAAGGTCATTCCATCCTGGAATGAACTGAAAACACAAATACTAGCCTGGTTCAAAATTTGGATCTCACACCCGTGTGCCATATTGGCACATATGCTTGCATTTGGGTGAGTTGGGTTCTCTTCCCTTGTTTTCTATGTATGAATCTTTTTGACATGTCTGCTACGAGTTGTTACAGGTTTGTAAGAATGTGGAAGGCCAAAGATATTCCAAGCGGTTAAATGAGAGAAATTTCCAGGTGGTATCGACTTGAGGCATTTCCGGGTAATTCCCTTTTCCATTGCTTGAAATGTTTCTTCCTCTTGATATGCCCTAGCTATTGTTTAAACTGGGTTGAATTGGACCATTATTCTTGATTTGGCATCAAGAAAAATGCATGCCTCTTCAGTTTTCCAATCTTAGGAAATTAAAGGCATGAATTCCATGCTAAATAATAAGTTTGGATTTTCAAACTGTTAAACTTGGCAATGATATTGTGTGAGCTAGTGGGCTCATTCATCAAATTGCAGGATGTACTTGTGTTGGCAATGGGAGTGAAGAAAAGAAATCTTTTGTTGCAGATTGCGGGTTGGCTTTCTACAGTTTATGGGAGATTCTCAAGTTGCCCCACATCATCATCATCAACAATAGACAAATCCTTGAGGTCATTACATGTTCTCAATCTAAGGTATCGAGCTGTTGATTCTTTCTTCAGTTTTTGTCCATGCATTCATGCTTCCGCGAATAGTCTTTGACTAGGTTTGTAGGTCTAATCTCGGTTTTTGTAATCACCAGTCATTGTTTGATGGTAATTGATCCAGTTTTGGCATGCTTGTTGTATGTATGTATTAAATGATCTAGCCCTAGCACTTGTTCCTGGCAATGCACGTAGAGTTTTTCACCATTTCCAGTTAGTTTGCGTCTGGCATCAGCTGAATGTGATCTAGTTGGAATGTGTAGCATGTGTGTAGACAATACCTCTGCCAGTTTCTTTATCTTTTCTGCATCGAAGGGTATCTTCTCTAGTAGTACATTTCCTCTTTTTCTTCCATAGCTTTTCTGCATTGATTTGAGCAAGAACAGGTTATCGGGAGAAATACTCAGGTCTTTGGGTCAGTTGTGTCAACTCCAAACAATGCACCTGAGCAATTGTAGATTTACAGAATGTTAGATTGAAGAAGTCTGATGGAAATCCAGATCATGTGTAATGAATGAGTTTAATGCCAAAAACATTAGTATGTCATCTAAGTTCTAAATATCCAAAAATGGGTAGTTATAGTGATGTTTTAAGGGCGAGTTTACATATGTAGAGGTGATTTTTTATGCATACAACTCTGTATATAGTTGTACATAGGTTTATTATGTATAATTCAATTCCACATCTCAATGAATAAAATACACAACATTTATGCTAATCTTTTCTAACAGTGCACAATCTTTGGAATTAATCTTGATTACCACTTCAGTACATGCTTGTGAAATAATGTATGAATCTGTTTAGGCTTTAAGGTATTGGGTTTTCCATTCTTTTATTTTTATTATACTCATTTAATCCGTCCTATCATGTGCTCTTTTCAGTCCCTCTGCAATCCCAATCCGAAATCCCCTGCGAATTCCGAGGCTGCTCCATGTTCCGCGAGAACAAGTGGAAGAACAACCGAAGAGTGTGTGAGATAATGGAGCAGAGCTGGATAGTAGACTAATAGGTGCAATCCCCATCCATTCATCTTTTATTTTCTCTGCTTAAACAAATGGTAGAAGACAATGGAGGGATTTGGAGTGGAGGGATTCTGTTTACCGATTTTAATGGATATAACATGTATGAATTGTTGTTGGAGGATTTGATACTTTGTTTCTTCCCGAAAGTTGGTGCTCATGTAATATTATATGCCATGTATCTCTTACTTAGTATGGTGTGAATAAAAAGGGACTAGCTGATAGCATGCAGGAACTTCAAACACAGATTGTCTGTTTAAGAATACTTAGTGTAGTTTGCAGATATTTGTCTTGATTCATCATTATTGTTGTCATTGTTGTTGTTGTACTAGTGAAAAGTGTCTGGAGTTGGCCAGTTCGATGTTGAATGCCCAGAAGTTGAAGAAAATCCTTTTTGAATCCTCGACAAGGATAGGCGATAGTGTTTAAGGTCATTTTTTCTCATATCTAGTTGAATTGGGGTTGATCTTAGCATGTGTTGTTGATCTTACCGTCATCTATTCATTGGTTTCTTTTATTGTTGAATTATTGAAGGCTATTTTGAATCTGGAATTTTTAGATGAGTTGATCTATTAGGGCATGTACTAGCAAGGGTAAGAGACCATTATTATTTCTTAAAAAAAAAAAAAAAAACAAAATGGCTACGGACATTGGTCATATCCTTGGATCTAGAAACAATAGCCATTCCTAACTTCGGCCTATCACTACGGATCTAGTTATACTGTTAGCAAGAACCAATAGTTCTACGGATTAAATCCGTAGCCTTTGAGCCATTTTCTGGTACATGTTAAAAAATCAAAGATAGTCTATAACCGTCATTTTTTAAAGACGGTCCATAACCTTCCTTTAAATAATTCGATGTATCAAAATATGACGGCCCATGCGACGGTTCAAAACCATCGTTAATTGAGATTTGAGACGGTTTTCAGCTATCCTTTTTTCACTGTTTTGGCATAGTGAGCCCAACTGAAAACACAACTGTAAAGGTTTTAATGTAAAGCTTGGAAAACCTTCTTTCTTAATGAAAGCCAATATCACGTGGTCTGTGATTATTGGGAGTGGAGTAGGTGTGGCTGTTTGCGAACAATTGGTATACATACTGAACCACTATAATTTTTGGAGTTGTGGTGGATGTTGTATGTGATGTATATGTGTTGAATGCTTATATCTTTTTCATGTACATGTGGTGAATGTTGTAATAATTAGATTTTTTTCTATTGCTTCTTGCTTTGGTTTGAGTTTTTGATCCTTACTGAGTTCAAGAAATCAGGCTGTCTTACCATAAACCTTAGTTTATGGTGTAAGGTTGTCCTTTGAACAACATTTGTATCAACCTTTCAATACTATTGCAATTGAGATTATTATTTATTTCAACTATCTGTTTTTATATTCTGCATTTTATTTTTATTTGGCATAGTCCTATTCACCCACCCTCTAGGACTGAGAGCTCGCCCTTTTTCATCAAAGCCGTCCGGTCCAGCTGGATGTGAACCCCACCTTGATATTGTGGTCTATCCACATTGTCCGTCTAAATGAAGGGGCCCGGACATGATGTACGTGTTTTATTAGTGTTGTCCGTCCATTTGATGGATGTGGACCCACCCCACACGTGCTGCACGTGTGAGGGTGGGGCCCACCTTGGGGTATGTGTTGTATATTCACACCGTCCATCCCGGGACGGTGATATGTGGGGCCTAACTTGACTGCATGTATTTTATAACCACACCGTCGAGTGGTCTGGACGGTGGGGACCACCGCAATGTATGTGTTTTAAATCCACACCATCTGTCTGTTTGCAGGGTCACCTGCTATACACGCAGGGCCCACCTGCTGTACAAGCAGGGCCCACCTGTCGTATGTGCAAGGCTCACCTGTGATATTTGAGGCCCATTGTGATGTAAATAAGGCCCATGCAGTGAGGCCCATTGTGATGTAATTGAGGCCCATGGGATGTGGCCCGTTGTTGTATTTGAGGCCCATGGGATGTGGCTCATTGTGATGTATTTAAGGCCCATGAGATGTGGCCCATTGTGATGTGCATGAGGTCCATGTGTGAGGCCCAATGTGATGTACATGATGCCCTTATGATGAGGCCCATTATGATGTATATGAGGCCGATGTGTGAGGCCCAATGTGATGTATGTGAGGTCGATGCGTGAGGCCCAATGTGATGTACATGAGAGGCCCATATGATGAGGCCCAATGTGATATATGAGAGGCCCATGCGGTGAGGACATTACGATATGTGAGCCCACCATGATGTATATAATAATGTCTATGATGCCCATCCATTTCCTAGTTAGTATAAGGCCATGGGGCCCCATTACAAGATAGGCTCTAAATGGGCCATGCCTTGGGAGCAATGATGGTTAAATGTCCACATTCTAAGTATCCCGAAGGCCCATTGCTAAGCCCATTACCTAGGGAACAATGATGGTTAAAGGTCCACATTGTAACCTCCCTAGGCCCATCCTTAGGCCCATTCTCATCTTCCCTTAGTGGGCTACCCCAAACCTTTAGGTCTCCATTGATATTAGCATAACCCACTTCATCTTATTGGGTTAAACCCAAACTATCAGGCCCCTATTAATACTAGTAGGAGTACCCAAACCTTGAAGCCCACTCTTTGTTCTTAGGCCCATGAGTAGGCCATCTAGACCCATCCTTGTTATGAGGAGGATACATCATCGCCTCTTGCCATAGATGAAAGAATCTGTGGTATCAGATTTGGTATATCCACTGTGGAGGACCGATCTTCATGTTATAGATCAGATCCGATGTTCTTCTATGGACCCTGCCTTATGTACAGGCCGATTATCAATTACAACTATGAGTATGTGTTAGCATAGTATCACGATACATGCCCATATGCATATCTACATGCTTGTTACAAGGAGTGATTGATCATAACATTATGCCATTAGGCAGATTGTTCATGGGACTCCCTGATAGGCAGAGTTGTTCCTCATGAGCTCACGGTACGTGCATGATTGATGCATGACTAGATTGTATGACTCATGCATCTTGTATTGCGTGATATGGTTACTGTGTACCCTAGCGACATCAGGGTTATGACCTCCACAGGCATATCATGGATGACATGATTAGATACCAAAAATACTTGGGTTTTAAGCATTAGGGCGCAATGATATCCTTGGGTGAAAGTCCTCAAACCTTTATGGTACCAGGGAATGCCGTAATGTCAAGACCGAGTGAATGTATGAGCGCACAAGGGTCGTATATCAGTAGGCCGCGTCTCCCACTGTGTCGTGGTCGGTTGGAAGGGGGTGTGACCTTACCCACCTAAGTGAGGGGGCAATGTCTAGGTTGAGTTTGACCAGCTTGAGGAATGGGTCCGCTATCGACGAGCCGAACTCAATATTGGCAGGTAAATAGTGAGGTCTCTTCCACTTACCCAGTTGTACGCTCGGATAGAGGCGGTAAGCTGACGTAGAGTGTACTAGACCCCGGTGATTGTCCATAGTGAGAACTGTACTGATATATGATGCTCCAAAGATGATATGGATTGATATGTGGATTCAGATCATGATTGGTATGCTTGAGCTGCGTCTTGCATATGTGAAAAGGCCTGGCTATGAGTCCTGGGGGGGGGGGGGGGGGTGAATAAGACAATGCCAAATTAAAACTTTAACAGCGGAATTTAAATGAATAAAGGAAAGATAGCACTTTAAACAAATTACAATACGGAAATGTAAAGTAACCTCAAATAGAGAGATTAATACCAATGTTGTTCTAAGGACAACCTTGCACCATAAAAACTAAGGGTCTATGGCAGGACAACCTTACTATAACAATTTGAATATCAAAAACTCAAACTAAAAGGAAATAGCTAGAAATAAATTCTAAACTATTACAACATTTCCCACAATGCTTGAAATGTAAATATTACAACATTCACATTCACACATACATCCCACAAATTTAAATGATAAAAGAAATGGAAATAACACAAACATTCAAATCACAAGGCACAAAGAATTATAATGGTTTGCCTGTGTGTACACCAACTGTTAAACAACTGCCACACAACTTGCTACTCCACTCCTAATATCCTCACATAGGGGATATTAGCGTTCACTATGAAAATTAGGTTTTTCTCAGGTTCACCCAAAACCTTCACAATTGTGTTTTTCAAATAGGCTTACACAATTCAAAAACCTCTGCTTCTGAGTTTTCTGGCTCTCCTTAGATAACCAACAGATTGAGATTTTTCTGGCTTAATCTCAAATAAAACCAAAAGAAGGAAATTTACAATAATGTAAAATACCTGGATTTCTCCTTTTGTTGCAGCCCGGAAGAACCAAGTCAGAGTAGAAGTTCAATGTCCAATACTCACTTAAGAAATGGTTATAGGTTCTAATTGATTTTAAATTAAACCAGTTGGGCTAGCTCTATTTGATTTTGATTCTAAGAAGAAGGAACACAACAATTCCCCTTTCAAATCAGATTGGAATATAGAAACAAAATCAAATCGATAAAGCTAACAAAAGAGAATATTAAATATGCACAATGTAGCTTAAAAAAGAACACAAACTTATCTCAGAGTGATGCCTTGATTTTACTTTTAATACGATGTAAAACTCTGAAATTCGTGCTCTATTTATAGATGCAGAAATCGTACCTTCGACTGGTCCTAGGGACACTACGACTGGTCGTAGGTCGAACAGATTTTTAAATATTGAGCGTGATCAGATAAAATCGTTTCACGACTGGTCGTAGGTTGTTCACGACCGGTCGTGATACCTCCATGACTGGTTGTGACCATCCTACGACTGGTCATGAGGCACCAGGTTTGGTCGCTGTAATTTGAGTCGTAAATCCTGGACTGGTCACAGGATGAGTCGTGCACTATTCACATGACCGGTCCAGCAGAGTCCAAGACTGGTCGTGGATGAACAAAAAATTTTGAAAGATTACAACAAACTTTGGACTGGTCTTGGAATTTCTTGGACTGGTCGAGGCAGTGCTAGGACTAGTCGAACAGAGTTCAGGACTAGTCTTAGAATAGTCCAAATTCATATAAAGTGATTCAGTTTGAATTATGTATACAAAATGGCCTACCCTAAGGTCAATCTAAGGTCTTTCATACCTGGGACATGAAGTATTAACATTGATTCTTCATTTCTTCAGATGATGGTTGACCTTTGAAGATTATGAAGCTTGAGATCTCAACATGATGTAACTTGAACTTGAGATCTTCTAAAGCTTGAATTTGTTGTTCTTGAATTGTACTTTATCTTGAGTTGAACATTATCTTGTGTTCTTGAACAAGCACTCGTCTTTTTGATGTAGCTTTAAAAACTCTGAACATTGAAGCTTACAGAAGTGGACAAAGCACTTGACCTTGCATTTCTTGAAGTAGATCATCATTCTTTCTTAAGTTGAAGCATTGTGATACAGTGACTTGATCATATAAATTAACATGCTACACAAGACACAGATAGTGTTTTTGGCACTACAAAATTTGACAACAAAATGAGCAGGAAACCATAGCACTTACAATCTCCCCTTTTGTCAAATTTGTGACAAAACACAGTCCAATAAAATAAGAGAAGCACAAAATGCCCAATAAAGAATCATGCACCAGTTATAGAAGAAAACCAATAACAGTCTGGTTAGAGAATTATGCACCAGTTATTATTAACTAGCACACATCATTATGAACTAGGCAAAGCAAGTCAAAACCTTTACTTATTTACTCCCCCTAAGTAGCACACATATTTATCCATAAAAATTAATGCTACTACCCCACAATCCATATCCATCCCAATCAATCCAAACTACTTGAAATCTTCTCCCCCTTTTTGTCACAATATGACAAAGGAAGCAAAGAGGAAATGGAAAAGAAGGATTGACAAGAGAGTAATAAAAGAATTAACTAGGCAAGATATGAGAAAAATATAAGCAAATTCAAAGTTCACATCTCATTACCCAACATAAACAAAAGTCAGTTAACCAAACTGAAGTAAAACAAAAGTCTACTCACTAACAAAAGCAAAATAGAAGAAAAGTTATTACAGACCAAAGGATAAACCACCTAATCAGATTTAGAAGAAGGAGCAGGTATGGAAGGATCAAGTTGATGAAGACCCTTGTTTAATTGCCTAAGATACTTGCGCATATATTTAAACTGTAAATCATGGGCAACATTCATGTTCTCTACCTTCTCCTCAAGTGCACATAGACGCGCATCAAAATCAGATGGTTCATAGTCAGGATTATTTCCAGAGTCTGATTCAATTTCATAAAAAATGTCATCCATATTTATATCATCAGGAGGAGGATCATCACCATCTTCTTCATTCCTTGCTTTAGCTCCACCACCACCCACATCCACTTGGCCAGGAGCTAATTCCAATTTCATCTTGTTAATATTTGAATTGTTGAAAATGAGGTGATGAATAGGAGCCTCTCCAACAGGCATAGTAACTAGCATATGAGTAGCTAACACAGTCATAAGATAGGTAAATAGAATATTACTGACCTGGATGGAGACGAAACTGAATGATAGAATGACATATTAAAGAAGGAAGACAAACTTTAGTTCTAGAAATGATAGAATGCAAAACCCGAACCATAAAGAAAGTCAGTTCTGTTTTATTACCAGAACGTAGATACAGATTTGAAATAAAAATTCTGTGGAGCACCCTGTATCTGGGTAACAAGTACTTTAAGGGGAGCGCATTCCCCTTATGAGTCCCTTGCACATTCATATTGCATAATGCTCTAGTGAGCATGTATTTTTCTGATTCAAAGGGTTTCTTAACTAGAGTATGAATAGGAATACCCTCGTCATTAACAGGTATGTCCATTAAAGCTGAAATCATATGGTGGTCAATTTCAAATGGACCTTCTCTAGCATCAATTTTAAATGTTAAATTCTCAGTTGAAAAATCAGAAATGCATGCAAACATGGCCTGTGCAATAGATTGGTATGTTGGCCCACCCCAATGTAGGATGTTAGCCCAACCTACAGATTGGAGAAGTGGAAGAAGACAAAAAGGAGCAATGTGTTCAAGATCAACAGGTCACTCAACAATAACATTGTGCAAACATAAATCCCGCACATATGAGGGATCATCTTCAGGTGACCAAAGGTTGCGCTATGCTATTGGAGTAGATCTAGAAGAAGATGGACCATGAGAAGTTTTCTTTTTCCCTCTAGTATCCATTTGCAAGAAGAAACTGAAAGAAATAAGAAGATGCTAAGAGGATAGAGTGGGGTTTGCTAAGATGATTATGTAGGAAAAACCCCAAAAATTTTCAAGGAATCATGAAATAAATCACTTCAAATAGGGAAAGGAACTGATTTGCATGAGAATCTACAAGAAAAACTTGAAATGATATACTAACCTTGAGGAATGAAACGGATGTGTATGACTAGTCATGCCACAGCTCGTTGGAGAGGAAATAGGAAATGAGGAAGATGAGTTTTTTCCCAAATTAAAAAGGTCCAGCATGCTACACGACTGGTCGTGGGACGTCCTCGACCAGTCGTGCCACGACTGGTCAAGCACGTCCTCGACTGGTCGTGTACTAACAAAAACATGCATTTTTTATAAAAAATTAAAATTTAAACTAATAAATTATCAAATATATATACACTATGATACAAACATTGTAACGTTCCGTCCAACCAGCACAGTGTCCTGGGGCGTCCACATAGAATTTTTCGCAGGACCATTCGGTTAAACCACTCGTGGTGAGGTACCACGAGTTAAATTAACCTAGGATTAGCCCATTAGAGTAGACTAGACAGGTCATGATAGAGCTTAGTGTGGGCCACCAAGCCGGATGGCCAGATACACTTAGCATCAGCCCGTACGGGCTATACCGTGATGCAGGAAGGTCGAAAATTATAAAAATTTAGGGAATCATAGATCTCACTGGGCTTATAGTCCATCGCAGACCATGGACTCATTAGACACCTAGAAGTTAATTATCCATGCCATTCTAATAACACTTATCAACCCACCCAAGGCCAGAATTGAAATCTGGAACTGGTAAATGAAACTAAGACTCTAGGCTTTTCAGCCGTCGGATTTCTTCTAAATTTTCGGTGAAGGTCTAATGTACTGTCCTTCACCCGTCCACAAAATTTGGGACCCGATCCTGGCACGGTAACCGTTGATCGCAAATCAAAGCCGTACTACCAAACCCCATATCCGATCATTCCCAAACTTTGCCTGGCCCTTCATCGGGCCATGAATCACCTATTCTATAAGTTTTATGTCCAAGGGGCCACCAGAACTGCCCCAACAACTGGAATGGTCCCCACAGGGTCATTTAATGATCAAAACCGTATGATTAAACCCCACCTTTGTTGATCCATTTGCCCCCAAACTTTGCATGACCCCTTATCAGGTCATGAGGCACCTACTCACCAAATTTGATGGCCTAGGGGGTGTTGGGTCCACCCCAAAGTCAATAAGGAGTCCCAGAGGGCCATTGTGGGAGTTCATTGAAACGTAAGGCCACTTGGCCCAACTCTAGGAAATAAAGCCCTAACCTTATCTCACAACTCTCACCACAACTACCATTACCAAGGAAGTAAAGAGAGAGCTAGAAAGGGAGGAGAGAAGAAAGAGAGAGTGAAGGAGAGTTAAGGTGGACCTTAGATCGAGGTGGAGCCTAAGGGAATCAATCCTTTCAACTCCCTATCTTTTCTCCAAGGGAAACTCTACACCATAACCTCAACAATCGTCTGTGGTTTGTATAGGTAAGATCCTTCACCCATTCTTCTTGAAAATCCATGTATTAAGAAGAGATTGTCATGGAATTCTAACATGCAAGAGCTTGTTCTAGGGATTTCGGTCGATCGACCCAAAAGCCCTCATTCCTATGTCATTTTTCGAACCTCCAACGATCCATAGGTGCAGACTATTATCCTTAGGTGGCCTAGCACCAATTATAGTATGCATTTAATGATTTTGTGTGTTGGGATGTTGTATTGGAGAATTTAGAGAGAACTTAGGAATTGTATGCTTGTTGGAATTACATAGATTTGCATGTTTAATTCTCAAAGTTATGTTGATCTTGCCTCTCACATGATATTATGTATGGATGATTCATTGCTCATGTTTGCTTGATCCTTTTCCTTCATATGTGGTGTTTTATTGTGAGTATGATTTATTCCCCTTGTGCATATGATTTCTTAAGATGGAGGAAGTGCTTAACTTCCTCACAAACCCAAACCCTCACATGCACTTTGTTTCTTGATCATGTTTGCTTCCTTGTAGGAGTATCCGTTGTGTATGGTTGAGATGCATGAGTATATGATATTGTTATACTAGTTGATAACCTAGATAGTTGGCATGTTATGGATCACCCTAACCATCTTGGGTTGGTCAGGACCATGAGGAGAGACGGTAGTCCCATTGGTAGGACTATACTATGGCTAGACCCGTGGTTTTAGGTGGGTGTGTACGGGTGGCAGTAGTTCGACTACTTGGGTCTCTTGCGCCCGATGTCACTCGTCTCACGCTCGCCCGACTCGGTGGTCTTACCTACTTACTGACCAACCTTGTTCGTTAAACTTGTTTGCTCACCTCTGTATGGAACCTGGAACACCCCACAACCGTTGTAGCCCATCAATATCTACATTAAAACTGGTCCATCGCCTCGTGAGTCGGGCATGGTGGAATGAGACAGTGTCCGGGCTGTTGGCTTACGCTGGGGTGTCGCGCCTCCTCGTAGTTACCGCGAGCGATCCCTTTCTCTCGACACTCCTCATGTGCTTGAAGTCGGGGATGAGGAACCCGACGGGATCAAGGACCGTGGGGTCTCAGCCTCACACGTTGGGGGGTCTTGGCCTCGCAACTAGCTAAGGGCATTGATACGTGGGGTGTATCAGATTTCCTAACCTGCTGGATGAATAGACTTAACTAAGAACTAAGCTAATACTATCGCATGACATCGCACTAGCTAGGGTGGCGACTCAGCAGTCGAGGTCGCTTTAAGGGAGTGTTATCATATGCAATCGTTAGATTGAGTCGCTCAAGGGAGCGTTGTGGAGAGGGCATGCATCATATCATTTATCATGCATGCGCATTAATAAGATTAGCTAGGTGTTTATGATTGAGTACTTTTCATTAAGTTCATATTATATTGATGTATGTTATAACTTGAGACTAATAGCACCCATTGAGTTAATCACTCACTCTCACTCTGGGACGGTGTTTTAAAACACCAACCAGACCCGTTCATAGATGCAGGTGACTCAGGGCATGAGGATCTGGCGAGGTGAGCTTTGACGAGGAGGACGAGCTGTTCTACTTCCAGTTGATGGACGGCTCTCCGTCAGCTACAGAGGTGGGATTGGATCACTGAGTGTGGGCTCAGCCTTATTCTTTTGGACACATCATTCTTTTTGTGATTTTGTTGGGTGACGCCTTAGGCGACCCGTTGCATTCTTTTGGATCTGTATATATACTTGTTGTTCCCTTTCATTTCAGTAGGCTTGTGTGTGTGATGCCTCATGTTCCAGGAATTTCCAGGTTTGCGCAACTAAATTGGATTTAAATGTATATTAACAAAATCGATTATAAGTGACACTCGGGAACTCGGGAGTCGAGCGTATGCGCGACCCCCTATTTTCAGGGCCTTACAAGTTGGTATCAGAGCATGGTTTGGAATTAATTAGGCCATGGGTCATGAAATCACTGCGCGTTCGCTGACTTGAGAGGATACGTATTAGAAAAACGCAACAAAGATTTAGGACGTTAGGATCCATCCCTTACCCCGAACCGAAAATCTTGGATGGACGGTGAGACTTCTTAGGAATTTGGATTGGTAGCAAGAGTAGGTAGTGATGCTAGAAAATGGGTCCGGGAGTCATACCGGATCTCTATCCATGGATAGGAACGAGCCGGCGATTGAACAATTTGAAGGTCGAAGCCAACATCCACGTGCAAATGAACTAGTATCGGGTCAAGTTATTAGATTCGATCCATTGGGGGTAGGGACTTAGGAGTGAGTGAGATTTTACTAAGATTAGTGGAATGGAGGAAACCTAGAATTTTGGGCATGAACCGGGGGAAATCTCACGAAACCACTAGGCTCATTGCGTAGATCGGCTTCTCCTACCCCAAATTAATATATGGCATGTCCCGAGGGGGGGGGGGGGGGGGGGCTTACTGGCACCCGGAAAATCGAAAAACATCGGGACCCCAGCAGAGCCTTGGCGTGCCCACGCCCAAGGGTCCAGGCTGGCGTGCTCATGCCCAGCCCATGCACACTGCCCACGTCCATTGGCTTGCCTACGCCCAACCCATGCACACTGTCCGCGCCCACCGGCGTGCCCATGCCCACTCCCCACGCTGAAATCTCTAGAGCATTGGCGTGCCCATGCCAGGGACCTCCAGTATGCCGGCGTGGCCACGCGCAGGCCCGAAATCCGAAAATCCCTCCCCTTTTCAACATGCAAGTGTGTGAGGTCCACTTCCCTTACAAATAAACACCATTGACTTCATTTCCCCCCACTTCACTCCCCTTTCCCTTGCTTCAAAACCCTTGGGAAGCCTCTCCCAAACCCATTCCCTTAGCCTTTCTTCCAACCCACCATTTTCTTCTAGTCCCATCTCCTCAAATCCATCATCTTCCCCTTTCTCAATCCCATTCCTAAATCTCAACAACCCACCTCCAACAAACCCATTCTAAAACCCATATCCAACTCACACTCTCTCTCCCTCACCTCCAAACTCTATTCCTAAAACCCATCTCAAAACCATTCTTACCCATTTCTTCAAACCCACATCTCAATTCTCATTCTCCAACTTCATTCCTCATAAAACCATCTCAAAACCCTTCTCAAATCCCATATCTTCAACCCATCTTCAAGTTCATTCCTGCAAACCCAACAACAACCACCCACATTCAACCCATTCTTCCCCATTCCAAGACCATACTCAACTTCAAACTCCCAAACCCCATTCCATCCTCATTTCCCCAAAAAAACCCCCTTCAACAAACTCATTTCAAACCCATTTCCCTATTTACACATTCTCAACAACCATCCATCTCCTTGCCAAAGAAATGACGTTTCTAGCTATCGTCGTCGCCTTTTTCTCCATCTCGGTGATTCTTTTACTTATGGGGAAGAAAAGATCGGCAACCGCAGAGCCGGGGCCAAGCCGAGAGAGGTGAAGTAAGCAAAAAGCTGATCCAAAGGAGAAGGAAGTAGCGGAAGTTCGATCCAAGCGCAAGAACGACTCTCAAGGGGCTCCTGCGGTTCAAACGTCCCGACCATCCGTTGAGGATATGGGAAATTTCTGCATACGCAGTGTCGCCTTCGAAGTCTCCATGGAAGAGCATCTGTTCGATAAGTACGCCCTACTTGATCGTCTTATGAAGAAGGGATGGGGTCCAGTATTTTATGGAGACTCCCAGGCAGATGAAGGTCAAGTTAGGGCCTTTTACTTGCGGATTAGAAACCCTCAATTCGATCCACTGGGCTTTGATCTAGTAGTGTGAGGCAAGAGGTTCCCAATTGGGGTGGAGGTCATTGCCAGCGTATTAGGAGTGCCACTAGGGGAGGTGCAGATCGACGAGAGAGATTTGGATACGAGTCAAGCCCGTAAGGAGCGGACCCTTTTTTTGTGTGGACAGGTTGCCCAGTGGAAGCGAGGGAAGCAAGAGGTCGGTCTGAGCTCGACCAACCTTAAGCCGGAGTACCGAGTGTTTCACCGCATCTGCACCCAAAATGTTTATCCGAGGTTATTGAACCACTCTGAGTGCTCCCACTATATGGTAGAGTGCCTATATTAGGTAAGACAGGGGGCAGATGTATGCCTCCTCAGCATAGTACTCCACCAGATTGTGCGGGCCGCGAGATCTACAAGGAAGAGTACGTGCCTTCCATTTGGTCGCCTAGTCTATCGGTTGGCTCAACAATATGGAGTAGGTAGATTGGATAGGAATCTAGTACCGACTCAACTACTGGGCGATGACATATTGAATAGGATAGGAATAGGCCCCAAGCAGCGACAAGCCCGCATCGACCAATATGGGGATGCTGGTGAAGAAGAAGAGGAAAGTGATGGGGACAACGAGAGCGAGGATGAAAATGAAGGTGGAGGTGAAGTTGAGAGAGCCGAAGGAGTTGTTGCCGCTCCAGACATAATTGGGAGCTTGGAAACACTCGACACTAGGATGGCCCGGATCGAGGAGAACCAAGCTAGGATCGAGTAGAACCAAGCGAAGTAGGAGAAGTGGAACAAGAAGATGTATCGAGCCATAAAGGCCCTGATCTGCTGTAGTAAAGGGGAAGAGGCACCCCCGCTTTCGCCCGACTCAGACGAGTAACAGCACCACCTTACTGATGATTAGTAATTTGCTTTAAGTTGTTTAGGTCTAATCCCATGTACTGAAGGATGCTTAGGACTTTGCTTAATTAGCTTGTATTTTCCTTTCATTTAGCATATCTCATAATCTGTGTAATCCATGCTGTAACATCTAATAGGCCATGTCAATGGCATTTTGAAATCAATGTCAATGTATGGGTTGCCTTGAAATGTTCTTGCCACCATGAGAATGCTTGTGTGTATGGTTGGTTATATTCATAAATAGGATATATATAGATCCGGTGTATTTATGCATGACCTTGGTACGAGGAATGTTCTAGTACCTAACCTAGCCGAGAGCATTCTTCCAGGAAATGCCTCCGCATGTGGAGGGTCGATTCGTCCGCCTACCTCATGGCGGCTTGGCAGAGAGGGACCAAATCCTCGACGATCAACAAGGCCCTCAAGGGGTAAGCGGTTCCCAAAATACGGGTAGCACTACCCAGGAGGCGACCTCGAATGCACCGCCACCGCAAGCCGCGACACTCGTACGTCCTCCGCCACAGGCCATGGACTAAATGGGCCAGATGTTACTTCTCATGCAACAACAAGAACAAATGATGGCCTCAAATATGCAACAACAACAACAAATGATGGCCACTGTGATGGGAGCCTTAGCCCAGAATTTGGGCATGCCACAACCGGAAGCACCCAGCTTAGCTGCGCCCACGACTAGCATAAGCACCCTATTTGAGTGGTTCCAGCGGTATAGGCCGCCTACGTTTGCCGGCACCCACCGCCCCGAGGAAGTGGAATACTGGCTCAACTGAGTCACCAAACTGCTTCGGCCTCTCTATTGTACAGAAGGAGAGAACGTTGAACTCCTTTCCTACCCCTTTGAGAGTGAGGCGGACCGTGGTGGGAGAGCATCCTCTGCTCCATCCCCGAGAACCATGTGTGGACGTGGGAGGAGTTTGAAGGCCGCTTCAATGAGAAATATCTCCCTCAGACGTACCAACATGAGAGAGAGAATGAATTCCTCCGCCTCCAACACGGGGGAATGACTGTAGCGCAATATGAAAATTGGTTTACAGAATTGTCGTGCTACACTTTCGAGATGATCGCCAACAAGGCAATTAAGATGAGGCGATTTTCAGCAGGGTTGAGGAGCGGCATCCGCTCAAAGATGTGTTGTGCGAGCATCCGGACCTACGCTGAGCTTGTCAAGATGTCCATACGGGCAGAGCAGGATGAGGAGAGAGTCGCATGGAACCGTTCGCAGTTGGGGCCGCGAAGCAGAATGGAGCGACCATCCTCTTCCTTTGCTGGGAAAAGGCCACGCCCAAACTCTCCACCCCAACTAGCTGCCATACCGGCCCCTTCTGTACGACCAGCCCAGATATGTAATTACTGCAGGAGGACGGGTCACTCTGAACCCTACTGCTTTACCAGAATGAGGGATCTTGGCTTCACGCCACCGCAACGTAACAATAGGCCCCCACAGCAGGCATTGCAGATTCTGCCCCTATGGGTGATGGACCCTAGCCAACAATTCCGCCGTCCACCACTACCTCAGGTTAGGCCGCCACAACGGCCCGTGCAACAATTGAACCTTCCTCAGCAGGCGCGAGTTCATGCCTTAGTGGCCAAGGGCCAAGATGCAGACATCCCCAATCCTACGGCCTTCGAGGTGACGGCCCATGTTCAAGGTACTCCCATATTTCTACTAGTGGACACTGGATCTACTGCTTTACTCATATCGCATGCAACTGTCAAGCGCTTAGGGCTACGCCTCACTCCAATCATAGGAGTGAAAATCATTGCAACCGCCGGAAATTTTTTTAAAGCGACGAGGGTGTGTAATGACTGCCCCATAGACTTGGGGGGCAAGGTGATACTCGTCGATCTGATCGCAACTAAGATTTTCCATTACGACGTCATCCTGGGTATGGACTGGTTGACACCGATGAAGGTAGAAATCGATTGTAAAATAAGGACAGTGAAAATATACGAGGGCGACAAAGTTCCCTTCACGTTCCCATTCCAGGTCAGCCACCAACAAAGAATTTTGTGTTATGCTTCATTGGAGGAGGGTTATGATGGACCCTCGATAACATACACACCCATGGTACAAGATTTTTGGGATGTGTTTAAAGCCATACCTAGACTTCCTCCTCGCCGTGAGATAGACTTCACGATCGATCTAACTCCGGATGTCAAGCCCATCTCCTTTCCTACTTACTGCATGCCCCCATGTGAGATGGAAGAGCTAAGGTCTCAAATTGACCAATTGCTAAAGAAAGGCTTCATCTGGCCCAGTGTATCGCTATGGGGAGCCCTGGTCCTATTTGTAAAGAAGAAGGATGGCTCTTTACGACTATGTGTGGATTACAGAAATTGAACAAAGTGACGGTTCGGAACAAATACTTGTTGCCCAGAATCGACGATTTATTTGACCAGTTGAGGGGTGCTCAATATTTCTCAAAGATCGATCTACAATCAGGGTACCATCAGCTGCGAGTTAGGGACGAGGATATACAGAAAACGGCCTTCAGGACCTATTTTGGCCATTATGAGTTCCTGGTTATGTCGTTCGGGCTCACCAATGCCCCAGCGATATTCATGGACCTCATGAACAGAATCTTTAGGCCATTTTTATACAGATTTGTCATTGTGTTCATCGACGACATATTAATTTTTTCGAAGAGCCGTGAAGAGCATGAAGAGCATCTAAGGGCGGTTCTTGAAACCCTTGAGAAAAATCAGTTGTTTGCACAATTTAGGAAGTGCGCCTTCTGGAAGGAGGAGGTTAAATTTCTGGGACATGTAGTGTCAAAGAAGGAATATCTGTAGATCTTGCCAAGGTGGCGGTGGTACAAGATTGGAAGCAACTGAAGTCGGTTACGGAAGTGCGAAGTTTTCTCGGTCTCGCCGGCTATTATCGAAGATTCATAAGAGATTTTTCAAAATAGCTCGGCCGCTATTCCAATTGACACGAAAGGACCTTAAATTTGCCTGGAATGAGAAGGCGGAGGCGACCTTCCAAGAGTTGAAGGATAAACTGACGTCGGCACCTGTACTCGTATTACATGAACAGTGGGTCAAGTACACCATATATACTGACGCCTCTCGCATGGACTTGGGTTGTGTACTCATGCAAAAAGACCTGGCAATTGCTTATGCTTCTCGACAGTTAAAGAAGCATGAGGAGAACTACCCCACTCATGACCTCGAACTCACGGTGGTAGTTTTCGCATTAAAAATATGGAGACACTATCTCTATGGTGAGGAGTTTGAGCTCTTTTCTAATCATAAGAGCCTTAAATACATCTTCACCCAGAAGGACCTGAAAATGAGACAGTGTCGCTGGATGGAAACGTTGAAGGACATCAAGTTCGACGTCTCGTATCACCCTGACAAGGCGAATTTGGTGGCAGATGCCTTGAGTCGTAAAAAGGCAATCGAATTTGTGGCCCCGCTCATGGTGAGAGAGTGGGACATGGTAGAATTTGTGCGAGACTTCGACATGAAGCTAACGGTGGAGGAACCATACGAGTTCATAGCCCACATTCAGGCTCAACCAATGATTAACAGTAAAATCATTAAACCCCAGGAGGGCGATGAGTTATTGAAGAAGATACAAGAGAAAGCAAGGAATGATGTAGGTCTGAGTGGAGGATCGGTACTAATGGAGAGTTGCAGTACCGAGGCCGCTTTTGTGTTCCAAACCTTCAGGGACTACGAGAAGAAGTCCTAAATGCCGCTCACAACTCCAAGTTAGTGATGCATCCTGGTAGTACCAAAATATTCCAGGATTTGAAGTAAAATTATTGGTGGGACAACATGAAGAAGGAATAGCAGAGTATGTTTCCCATGCTTCACGTGCCAACAAGTCAAGGCTGAGCACCACTGACCACCAGGCCTATTGCAGTCCATGCCCATTGCAGAGTGGAAGTGGGACTTCATATGTATGGACTTCATTGCCGGCTTGCCCAAGACAAGGAAGGGGCATGACTCGATATGGGTGATTGTGGACAGGCTAATCAAATCAGCCCATTTTCTGCCGATCAAGACATCTAGCTCCGTCGATGATTTGGCCAAGCTGTATATCAAGAAAATCGTATGACTCCATGGCTTCCCATTGGAAATTATGTCAGACCGGGACACACGATTCACGTCGATCTTCTAGACCCGCATCCAAGAGGCTATGGGAGTGAAGTTGAAGTTTAGCACCGCCTTCCACCCGCAGACAGATGGGCAAACTGAGCGGGTCAACCAGATATTGGAAGACATGTTGCGAGCTTCCGTACTTGACTTTCAGGAGAGTTGGGATGACTGTCTCCTGTATGCCGAGTTCGCCTATAATAATAGCTTCCAGGCTAACATCGGTATGATGCCTTACGAGGCTTTGTATGGGCGTCCATGCCGAGCCCCGCATTGTTGGGAGGAAATTGGCGAGAAAGGTTTGCTAGGACCAGATTTGGTGCGAGTCATGACTAAGAAGATTGGAATTATCCAGCGCCGTCTCTTGACGGCTCAAAGCAGACAAAAGAGCTATGCCGATACTCGACGGAGGGACTTGGAATTTGAAGCTGGGGATCACGTGTTTCTCAAAATCTCCCCAATGAAGGGTGTTTTATGTTTCGACAAGAAAGGAAAGCTCGCGCTAAGGTTCATCGGGCCCTTCCAGATTTTGGACCGGGTTGGTGTGGTTGCTTATCGCTTGGCCCTACCCACGCCTCTCGCCGGAGTACATAACGTCTTCCACGTATTAATGTTGAAGAAGTACGTCCCCGATCCTTCGCATATCATCAAGTGGGAGCACATGGAGGTTAAGAAAAATGCCACATACATTCTCCGACCCACTCGAATACTTGATAGGAAGGAGCAGTTCCAAAGCAACAAGGTCATCCCATTGGTCAAGGTACTAAGGACCCATCACGATGAAGAAGAGGCCAATTGAGAGACAGAAGTGAAAGTCCGCAAGCATCACCCAAGCATACTTCAGCAATACTACCAGGTACAAATTTTGAGGACAAAATTTATTTATAAGGGGGGTAGATTGTAACGTCCCGTCCAACCAGAACAGTGTCCTGGGGCGTCCACGTAGGATTTTTCACAGGACCATTCGGTTAAACGACTCGTGGTGGGGTACTACAAGTTAAATGAACCTAGGATTAGCCCATTAGAGTAGACCAGACAGGTTATGATAGGGCCTAGTGTGGGCCACCAAGCCGGACGGCTGGATACACTTAGCATCAGCCCGTACGGGCTATACTGCGACGTAGGAAGGTCGAAAAATTATAAAAATTTAGGAAACCATAGATCTCATTGGGCTTGTGGTCTATCACGGACCACGGATTCATTAGACACCTAAAAGTTAATTATCCGTACCGTTCCAGTAGCACTTGTCAACCCACCCAAGGCCAGAATTGAAATCTGGAACTGGTAAATGAAACTGAGACTCCAGGCCTTTCAGCCGTCGGATTTCTTCTAAATTTTTAGTGAAGGTCTAATGTATTATCCTTCGCCCTTCTATAAAATTTGGGACCCGATCGTGGCATGGTAACCGTTGATTGCAAATCAGAGCGTACTACCAAACCCCATATCCAATCGTTCCCAAACTTTGCCTGGCCCTTCATCGGGCCATGAATCACCTATTCTATAAGTTTTATGTCCAAGGGGCCACCAGAAATGCCCCAACAACTGGAATGGTCCCCACAGGGCCATTTAATGATCGGAATCGTATCAAACCCCACCTTTGTTGATCCATTTGCCCCCAAACTTTGCATGACCCCTTATCAAGTCATGAGGCACCTACTTACCAAATTTGATGGCCTAGGGGGTGTTAGGTCCACCCCAAAGTCAATGAGTCCTAGAGGGCCATTGTGGGAGTTCATTGAAACGTAAGGCCACTTGGCCCAACTCTAGAAAATAAAGCCCTAACCTTATCTCACAACTCTCACCACAACTACCATTACCAAGGAAGTAAAGAGAGAGCTAGAAAGGCAGGAGAGAAGAAAGAGAGAGTGAAGGAGAGTTAAGGTGGACCTTAGATCGAGGTGGAGCCTAAGGGAATCAACCCTTTCAACTCCCTATCCTTTCTCCAAGGGAAACTCTACACCATAACCTCAACAATCATCCGTGGGTTGTATAGGTAAGATCCTTCACCCCTTCTTCTTGAAAATCCATGTATTAAGAAGAGATTGTCATGGAATTCTAACATGCAAGAGCTTGTTCTAGGGATTCCGGTCGATCGACCCAAAAGCCCTCATTCCTAGGTCATTTTCCGAACCTCCAATGATCCATAGGTGCGGACTATTATCCTTAGGTAGCCTAGTACCAATTATAGTATGTGTTTAATGATTTTGTGTGTTGGGATGTTGTATTGGAGAATTTAGAGAGAACTTAGGAATTGTATGCTTGTTGGAATTACATGGATTTGCATGTTTAGTTCTTAAAGTTATGTTGATCTTGCCTCTCACATGATATTATGTATGGATGATTCATTGCTCATGTTTGCTTGATCCTTTTCCCTCATATGTGGTGTTTCATTGTGAGTATGATTTATTCCCCTTGTGCATATGATTTCTTAAGATGGAGGAAGTGCTTAGCTTCCTCACAAACCCACACCCTCACATGCACTTTGTTTCTTGATAATGTTTGCTTTCTTGTAGGAGTATCCGTTTGTATAGTTGAGATGCATGAGTATATGATATTGTTATACTAGTTGATAACCTGGATAGTTGGCATGTTATGGATAACCCTTACCCTTTTGGGTTGGTCAGGACCATGAGGAGAGACAGTAGTCCCATCGGTAGGACTATGCTATGGCTAGACCCGTGGTTTTGGTTAGGTGTGTACGGGTGGCAGTAGTTTGACTACGTGGTTTCTTGCACCTAATGTCACTCGTCTCACGCTCGCCTGACTCGTGCGGTCTTGCCTACTTACAGACCAACCATGTTTGCTAACCCTGTTTGCTCACCTCTATATGGAACCTGGAACACCCCACAACCGTTGTAGCCCATCGATATCTACATTGAAACTAGTCCATTGCCTCGTGAGCCAGGTATGGTGGAATGGGACACTATGTCCAGGCTGTCGGCCTACGATGGGGTGTCGTGCCTCCCCATAGTGACCGCGAGCAATCCCTTTCTCTCGGCACTCTTCATGTGCTTGAAGTCGGGGATGAGGAACCCGACGAGATCAAGGACCATGGGGTCTCAGCCTCACACGTTGGGGGGTCTTGGCCTCGCAACTAGTTAAGGGCATTGATACGTGGGGTGTATCAGATTTCCCAACCTACTGGATGAACGGACTTAACTAAGAACTCGGCTAATACCATCGCATGACATCGCACTAGCTAGGGTGGCAACTCGACAGTCGAGGTCACTCTGAGGGAGTGTTGTTATACGCGATCGTTAGATGGAGTCGCTCGAGGGAGCGTTGTGGAGAGGGCATGCATCATATCATTTATCATGCATGTGCATTAATAATATTAGCTAGGTGTTTATGATTGACTACTTTTCATTAAGTTCATATTATAATTGATGCCTGTTATAACTTGAGACTAATAGCACCCACTGAGTTGATCACTCACTCCCACTCTGGGACGGTGTTTTAAAACACCAACCAGATCCGTTCATAAATGCAAGTGACTTAGGGCATGAAGAGCCTGACGAGGTGAGCTTCGAGGAGGAGGATGAGATGTCCTACTTCCAATTGATGGATGGCTCTCCATCAGCTAGAGAGGCGGGATTGGATTGCTAAGTGTGGGCTCAGTCTTATTCTTTTGGACATATCATTCTTTTTGTAATTTTGTTGGGCGATGGCTTGGGCGACCCGTTGCATTCTTTTGGATCTGTATATATACATGTTGTTCCCTTTCATTTCAGTAGGCTTGTGTGTGTGATGCCTCATGTTCCAGGAATTTCCAGGTTTGCACAACTAAATTGGATTTAAACGTATATTAACGAAATCGATTATAAGTGACACTCAGGAATTCGGGAGTCGAGCGTATGCGTGACCCCCGATTTCCAGGGCGTTACAAACATACATGAATATTCAATTTTGATTGCATATGCCAAGATCAAATTTCAATTTATTAAACCTCCTTCTGTTGAGCGGTTTAGTAAAAATGTCGGCAAGTTGAGTCTTGGTCGGAATATATTCCAAAGATATTATTTTTTCTTCCACTAATTCACGAATGTAATGATACCTAATGTTAATGTGCTGGTACGTGAATGCTGAATTGGATTTTTAGATATATTTATTGCACTGGAATTATCACAATATAAAACCATTGACTCCTGTGCAATTCTGTAATCGCTTAACATTCTATTCATCCAAACAAGCTGAGTACATGCATTTCCAGCTACGATGTATTCAGCCTCAGCAGTTGAAAGCGATATGGAACTTTACTTCTTGCTAAACTAAGAACTAAACAATTTTCGATTAGAAACAACCACCACCGGTCGATTTCCTATCGTCGATATTTCTAGCCCAATCAACATCAATGTACCCTGCCAACTGAACACTAGTATCATATGGATACTAGAGACCCAAATTAGCTGAACTTGTGACATATCGCATAATCCGCTTAACAACAGTTGGATGAGACTCTTTAGGGTCAGATTGATATCTAGCACAAATACCAACACTAAAAGCAATATCAGGTCCACTTGCAGTTAGATAAAGTAAACTACCAATCATACTGCGATATAATTTAGGATCCACATTTTTACTTGTAGAGTCCTTTGAGAGTCTTAAAGTTGTACTCATAGGAGTATCAAAAAATTTTCAATTCTCAAATTCAAACTTTTTAATTAAGTTCAGAGCATATTTGGTTTGAGAAATAAAAATGTCATCAGGTTGTTGTTTTACTTACAACCCTAGGAAATAATTCAATTCCCTAACCATGCTCATTTCAAACTTAGATTTCATTAAATCTACAAACTCAATAGTCATGTTAATACTGGTAGATCCATAAATAATATCATCAACATGGATCTATACCATTAAGGTATCATTATTATGTTTTTTAACAAAAAGAGTCTTATCAACACTTTCCATTTGAAAATTATGACTTAGTAAAAACTTAGTCAATTTTTCGTACCATGCCTTGGGAGCTTGTTTCAATCTGTAGAGAACCTTTTTAAGGCGGTAGACATGATTAGTGTTCTTGGGGTCTTCAAAACCCATTGATTGTTCAACATACACTTCTTCATATAGATCACCATTTAAGAAGGCACTTTTTACATCCATTTGATAAATTTTGAATTTTCTAAAACAAGCAATGGATATAAATAGTCTGATTATTTCAAGATGAGCTACTGGGGCAAAGGTTTCATTATAATCGATGCCTTCAATTTGAGTGTACCCTTGTACAACTAGTCTAGCCTTGTTTCGAATTATATTATCAAGTTCATCAGACTTATTTTTGAAAATCCACTTAGTTCCAATAATATATTTATCTTTAGGTCTAGGAACAAGATACCAAATATCATTTCTTACAAATTGGTTAAGCTCTTCTTGCATCACAACTATCCAGTTTTCGTCAGTAAGAGCTTCTTTTACATTACAGGTTCTATTTGAGATGTAAAGCACACGTAATTATATATATCTTCTAGTTGACTGCGAGTGTGCACACTAGCGAGAGGGTTTCCAAGAATTTGAGCAGTTGGATGATCTTTAACAGTTCTCAGTTCAGAATTAGTTTAATTTGATGAAGTATCTGGTTTGTCAATTAAAAGAACTTCATCATTATCTGAACTTGAGACAGGTGTATTCAAGTGATCATCAATGACCACATTGATAGACTCTTGAATAACACCAATCCTCTTATTCAGTACTCGATATGCTCAACTGTTTAAGGAATATCCTAAAAAGATCCCTTCATCACTTTTAGTGTCAGACTTGCCCAGACTTTCATGGTCACAAAAATATAGCACTTGCTGCCAAAAACTCGAAAGTATTTGACAGTAGGCTTCTTGTTGAACCATATTTCATAAGCCGTCTTATAGTTTGATTTTCTCGTATAGACCCGGTTGATTATAGAGCATGCAGTATTTACGGCTTCTACCCAAAGATTTTTAGGGAGCTTCATACTATTTAACATTATATTTACCATTTCTTGAAGCACTCTATTTTTTCTTTCAACAATTTCATTTTGTTGTGGTGTTTTAGGTGCAGAGAATTCATGCGATATTCCCTAATCATAACAGAATTTCTCAAAATTGCTATTCTCAAATTCTGATCCATGATCACTACGGATCTTACAGACTTGAGAACATTTTTCCGTTTGGATTCATTTGAGAACTCTTTTTACTTCATCAAGGGTTTCTGATTTATCCCTTAAAAAGGCTACCCAAGTGAATCTGGTATAATCATCTACGATCACTAGTAAGTATTTTTTACCGCCTCGACTCTCCATCCTGGTTGGTCCTATAAGATCCATGTGGAGAAGTTCTAAAGGTTTAGATTTGGCATTGGAGTCCACCTTTTTGTGAGCACTCCTTGTTTGTTTACTAATCTGGCATTCGCCATATATTTTGTCTACTTTCAATAATTTAGGTAGACCTTTTATCAGTTCTCTTTTGCTCAATTTATATAGATTACGGTAGTGTACATGTCCAGGGCATTTATGCCATAATTCAGTCTCATCGGTATGGACCATGTAACACAATTGAATAGATGAGCTAGAATCACTAACAATATAGCAGTTTTCAGATGTTCTACGACTAGTTAATATTACTGAACCATTTTTGTTTAAAATTTCATACCCTAGGTTAGAAAATTTTACACTATGATTTTTATCGCATATTTGAGATATGCTTAACAGATTGTGTTTTAACCCTTCAACATATAAAACATTCTCAAATAAAGGGAGGTTAGAAAGTTGAACCATACCTTAGCCAATAATCATGCAGTTGCTACCATCACCAAAAGTGACTGAACCATCAGTCATGTCTTTAAGATAGGTGAATAGACCTTTATCCTCAGTCATATGCCTTGAGCATCCATTGTCTGAGTACCACTTTGAATGGCTTGAAGCTTTGAAAGCCGTGTGAGCAACCAAGCAAGTAACCTTAGGAACCCATTTCATAACTGTTTTGGGTTTAGGAATATAGTTGGTCTTCTTGTATTTGTAATTGTTGTAAGAATGACCCACTGAGTTAGATTTTAAGAGCTCCTTAAGCAAATCAATTATCTTTTCAGCTAAAGGGTTCCGATTCTGATTTTTATAATTGATATAATTACTTTTAGGTTTGAATGATTGAAAAGTTTTATCATTTTTAGAAAACTTTTGATTTGAACTATTTCCTTTTGAGTTTGAAAATTCTCCTTTCACAAACTTAGGAGAAGTATTCTTCTATTTAAGAGGAACATTTTTATCGTAGCCCAAACCAGATTGGTCGCGACATTTTCTTGATCCAAACAAAAGTTTTTCTAACTTTGGATCACCTTGGGCATACCTCTATGTATCCTTTAAACTCAAAAGAGAAGAGAATTCAAGTTTAAGTTTTTCATTTTTAGATTTTAGATTTTCAATCAGGGAAGTTTTGAAATCTAAATTGCATTTTGATTTTTCAAAACAATCTAAAATGTGAGATTTTTCTAAAACAAGAGAATCAAAATTTTCTTTAAGTTTTAAGAACTTTTCTTTTTGAAGTTTTAGTTTTATGACAATTTTACAACTTTCCTTGTATAAGGCATTGTAAGCATCTTGAAGATCTTCTTCATTTTCATGATCACTATTCAGATTTTCTTTACTAGTTGAATCATCATGATCTGAAAAAGTGAAATTGGCTAGAGTCATAAGGGCTTTGACTTCATTGCCCGACTCGGTTTCAGAATCTTCTGATTCAGAAGAGGCTTCAGTGCCAGAAGATTCATCCCAAGTAGCCAACATCCTTTTCTTTTTAGGTTTGTCCTTTTTAGGATACTTGTTTGCTAAATGCCCATATTCTTGGCAGTTGTAACATTGACTATCTTTTAAAGATTTTCAATTTTTAGATTTAGATTTAGATCTCTTCTTATCATTTGATTTATGAAAATCAACCCTCTTTTTACTTTCGAAAATCTTGTAAAACTTTTTCGCTAAAAAAGCCATATCGTCTTCAAAATTTTCTAAATTAGAATTTTCTTGAGAAATACATTTAGAAGATTTAAAGGCAATAGATTTACCTTTAGGAGCTTTAAAATTTAACTCATAGGTTTGTAAAGATCCAATTAGTTCTTTTACCCTCATATTGTCTGTATCACGAAGTTCATGGATCACGCTTACCTTAGAATTAAACCGTTCAGGAAGTGAGCGTAGTATCTTTGCACATACTTTACTTTCTGAGATTTTATCGCCAAGACCCCACATAGAGTTTACAATGTAATTTAATCTTGTATAAAAGTCCATGAACATTTCATTTTCCTTCATATGTATTTTCTCAAATTTGGTTGTGAGGAGTTGGACTTTAGATTTCTTGACAATTGATGTACCCTCGTGTGTCATTTCTAAAATATCCCAAGCTTGCTTTGCAGTATCATAGGATATAATTCTTTTGAATTCATCTGGTAATAGTGCGCATGTGATTGCATTTAGTGCTTTTGCATTGGCACTACTCTCATTTTTCTGAAGAGTGGTCCAAGAGAAATAAGGTGTTATTCTCATTGATTTTGAACCATCGATACCAATCACTTCAGTGGTAGGAGGGGTCCATTCAGTCACTGTAGCTTGCCACACACTCTCATCCATGGATTTAAGGAAAATCCTCATCCTGGCTTTCCAATATACAGTTGGAGCCATCTAATGGTGGAGGCCTAGTGACTGAAAGGCTATCAAAATTTAGCATCTTAAAAATAGCTTAGATCGATTAGCTCAGGAATTAAATCCAAAAAATATAGCAATTAGAATGAGCTATTAGGCTTTAATACCACTTGAAAAGGCCTAGCTATGAGTCCTAGTGGGGGGGAGGAGGAATACGACTATGTCAAATTAAAACTTTAACAGTAGAATTTAAATGAATAAAGGAAAGATAACACTTTAAACAAATTACAATATAGAACTGTAAAGCAACCTCAAATAGAGAGATTGATACCAATGTTGTTCTAAGGACAACCTTGCACCATAAAAACCAAGGGTTTATGGCAGGACAACCTTACTAGAACAATTTGAATATCAAAAACTCAATCTGAAAGGAAATAAAGGAAATAGCTAGAAATAAATTCTAAACTATTACAATATTCCCCACAATGCTTGAAATGTAAATATTACAACATTCACATCCACACATATATCCCACAAATTTGAATGATAAAAGAAATGGAAATAACACAAACATTCAAATCACAAGGCATAAAGAATTATAGTGGTTCGCCTGTGTGTACACCAACTGTTAAACAACAGCCACACAGCTTGCTACTCCACTCTTAATATCCTCACACAGAGGATATTAGCGTTCACTATGAAAATTAGGTTTTTCTCAGGTTCACCCAAAACCTTCACAATTGTGTCTTTCAAATGGGCTTACATAATTCAAAAACCCCTGCTTCTGAGTTTTCTGGCTCTCCTCAGATAACCAATAGATTGAGATTTTTCTGGCTTAATCTCAAATAAAACTAAAAGAAGGAAATTTACAATAATATAAAATACTTGGATTTCTCCTTTTGTTGCAGCCCAGAAGAACCAAGTCAGAGTAGAAGTTCAATGTCTAATACTCACTTAAGAAATGGTTCTAAGTTCTAATTAATTTTAAATTAAATCAGTTGGGCTAGCTCTATTTGATTTTAATTCCAAGAAGAAGGAATACAACAATTTCCCTTTCAAATCAGATTGGAATATAGAAACAAAATCAAATCGATAAAGCTAACAAAAGAGAATATTAAATATGCACAAAGTAGCTTAAAAAAGAACACAAACTTATCTCAGAGTGATGCCTTGATTTTACTTTTAATTCGATATAAAACTCTGAAATTCGTGCTCTATTATAGAGGCAGAAATCGCACCTTCGACTGGTCCTGAGGACACTACGACTGGTCGTAGGTCAAACAAATTTTTGAATATTGAGCGCGATCGGATAAAATCATTTCACGACTAGTTGTAGGCTATTCACGACCGGTCGTGATACCTCCACGACTAGTCGTGATCATCTTACGACTGGTCGTGAGGCACCAGGTTTGGTCATTGTAGTTTGAGTCATAGATCCTGGACTGGTCGTAGGATGAGTTGTACACTGTTCACATGACTGGTCGAGCAGAGTCCTAGACTGGTCATGGATGAACAAAAAAATTTGAAAGATTACAACAAACTTAGGGCTGGTCTTGGAATTTCTTGGACTGGTCGAGGCAGTGCTAGGACTAGTCGAACAGAGTTCAGGACCAGTCTTAGAACAGTCCAAATTCATATAAAGTGATTCAGTTTGAATTATGTATACAAAATGACCTACCCTAAGGTCAATCTAAGGTCTTTCATACCTGGGATATGAAGTATGAACATTGAAACTTCATTTCTTCAGATGATGGTTAACCTGAGCTTCAACATGATGTAGCTTGAACTTGAGATCTTCTAAAGCTTGGATTTGTCATTCTTGGTTGTACTTTATCTTGAGTTGAACATTATCTTGTGTTCTTGAACAAGCACTCGTCTTTTCGATGTAGCTTTAAAAACTCTAAACATTGAAGCTTACAGAAGTGAACAAAGTACTTGACCTTGCATTTCTTGAAGTAGATCATTGTTCTTTCTTAACTTGAAGCATTGTGATACAGTGTCTTGATCATATAAATCAACATGCTACACAAGACATAGATAGTGTTTTTGGCACCACAAAATTTGACAACCAAAGGAGCAGGAATCGATAGCACTTACAATATGACATTAGATATGTAGGCCTTGCATTGCATTACATAGCCTTGGTATGACTGATATCATTCAAGGACTTACCAGCATTTCTGCATTACTCTGATATTGCATACTTGCATTTCTACCTTACGCACACACTTTCACCACCCTCTAAGTTTTCTATAAGCTTATGCACGACCGTTGCGTGTATGTGATGCTAGGACGTAGCTGAGCAGGAGCATGAGCGTGCAACTGAGCTTCCAGAGCCTTTTGTTATCCATTGTATTTCCCTTATGCATTGTACTTAAAGATTTTGATTATAGTGGATATATGGTGATGTTGTTGGTTGTTGTTTGTGAGTTATGCTCCTTATGAAACAAACTTATATTGAAAATCCTCCTTGTAGGATCCTAAGATCAGAGTCTGGTATATAGGTGTTGGGAGCCGAGAATGGGGTACTACGGAGGCTGTCGGTGCCGGATTCGACAATCAGGAATTTTGTGAGCCCGGATTCTGAATTTGGTGCATGACATGAAGCGTTCTGGTTGGGATCTCAAGATTTTCCTACAAATTTTAGGTACCAGAACCCTCTCTCCAAGTCCCCACATGGAGTTACATATATCATTCAAATTTGTGTAAAACTCCATGAATGTCTCATGTTCGTCCATTTTTATATTTTAAAATTAGACTATCAAGAATTGCAACTTAGAAAGTATTTTAAATGAGCAGGCCACCTCAATTCCTTGAAAGTATTTTAAATGACTAAGATTTTTAATGTGAAACTTGGAATTGAGAAGGACTTACAAGGCAGAAATGACAGAGGAATCATTCCCTATTAGGATAATATCATCAACATAAGCAAGCATAGTGATGAAGCCAGTTCTAGTTGAGCGTATGAAAAGGGAATCATCTACAAGTGATTGGCAATATCCAACTTCTTTGAGTGTAGAGGAAAATTTCTTAAACCAATTTTGTGAATCTTGTTTGAGGCCATATATTGATTAATGGAGACAACAAACGCACTGTTTCCCCTGTTTCAAGAAACAAGAAGGAATTGACACATAAACTTCTTTATGTAAATCTTCATGAAGAAATGTGTTGTTGATGTTGATTTGGTGAAGGGTCTAGTGACAGATGACAACCACGGATAAGAGGCATCAAACAGTGACAAGTTTGGCAATGGGTGTGAACATTTCATGATAATCTAAACCTATGTTTTGATTGTAACCTTTTTCCACCAGGTGTGACTTAAAGCGTTCAATGGTATCGGTTGGCACAATGTTTGACTTTGCACACCCATTTGTAGCCAATAGGTTTCTTCCCAAAGATAAATGTTAGAAAGTCCATGTATTGTTCTACTCCAAAGCCTAAATTTTTACTATCATTGCTTTACGCCAATGAGAAAATTCTATAGCTTGAGAGAAAGATGTTGGCTCATCATAAGAAGATATGGCAAAAAGAGGAACTAGATGGTTAGGCGAAAAGTGACTCTATAAAAGAAAATTAGACAAGGATAGAGAGTACTTATAGAGGGTTGTAAAGGAGGTGAAGTAAGAGAGGAAGAGGGTCAAAGGGTGGGATAGACATAGTTGGGAGGCGGGTTGGCCGGGTTATGGTTGTTCACCGTGGTTTTCAGCACTAGTGTGCGGATGTGCCAGAAATGGAATTGCGGCTCCAATTCGAACCAAACGACAATGACCCCGAGCGCCGAAGTAGGCAGACACATGGTGTATGATCGAGGTCTAAGGGTGGGGTTCATCTTCTAATGATGGGTTGCTCCTTTGCCATTCGTATGAAAGGACTTTGCTAATACAATTAAAATAAAATGAGAAAGAAATTCTTACAGTCGATCGTGAAGAGCAGCCGAAGAACACCTTTTCAATTGATGAACTGAGTCTAATGTACGATCGTAGGCTCAAATTACAACTAAATATTGTTAACTTCTCAGCTAACGTTATGGAATGTAAATCGACAAGCTTGGAAAGTAAAGATTACACTAAGAAATGTAATTTTCTTGACTGGGGAAGTAAAAGATTACACTAAGGAATGTAATTTGATAGGAAAATTGAAAGATAGATTTGGTTTATTTGGGTTGATATGAGATGCCTTTCTTTGCTATATTCCTTTTCTATTTATATTTCTGATCTAGCTGTTCTGGATCCTACCCATGTTTCGATGGTTACTGTAATTGCTCTCCACTACTTGGCTTCTGGATGCTTCCCATGTTTTGCTCTCTTTGCTTCTCTTTACATCATCTTTCACGCAACCGCTCGAACTTGACTGCTCTCCTTTCGATCGCTCTAGCGCTTGTTCACAACCCTAAGTGCAGGGCTGTGCTGTAGTAATAATTTCTGTGAGACCAAGGTCAAATCCACAGGCACTTACTATATATGTGCTTTCTGAAATGAACTAGAACTATAACTAGAATCTAAGCTAAACTAAATTAGGGAATAAGAGAGATCAATAGTGAATAGTGTATTGATGATAAGGGAAATACTAGAGTGCCAAGGATTCACTTGTAGCCATTTTAATGCTACCTTGATTCAAATAATATTTCAACTGGAATCGAAGTCCTAATCTATCCAATTAGATGATGGAGCAGTTAAAACATCGTAGGATTCATCGCAGAATATAAACATGCATTGTATTAGTTCACTCATGAGGTACCAATGTAATGATCGTAGGGAATTCAAGGCATTTACAATGCCTGGAAACAATGAAAGATCACAAAATTTTATAGATCACGAAATTGCAAAACAAGTAAGAAAATATTACAAGCTTTCTAAGCATATACTGTGACTGGAGTTGACAATAGATCACACTAAACTGAAAATATTCCTTCATTCAAACTAAAAATCAATGGAAGTTCAACATAAACTTGAATCAAAGTAAGATAAACATTAAAATAAACTACAAGCTTCACATCTTAGCTCTAGCAAAGAGATTAGTTAACCAAAGACATTATTAAACTAAAACTCTTTTTAAAAAAACATAAAAACTAACTAGAAAAGGAAGAAGAACTCTTTGGAGGCAGCAATACCCTTTGCTCTACTCGTCCAACCCTAATTTGTGCTCAGAAAAACTCAGAAAACCACTTTGACCAGACCAACTTTGAAACCGACTTCAATTTACGCAGCTTTGATGGTAGCTTCAATGGGATCGAAGTCCAATCGAAGAGTTCAATTCGAATTCAAAAACTGTCAAAACTATTTGTGTAAGTCCTTCGATGAGATCACCCAACCTTTGATGGTATCAAAGTGACATTGATGGCATCGAACATGTGCTTGATGAAATCGAGAAATGTCCACAACAGTCCAGCGAGTTAATCCCAAAATTCATGATAATTTCGATGTCAACGAACTGGCTTCGATGGCATCGAACGTGTCTTCGATGGGATCAAAAATTACACCCAATTGTCCAACAACCAAACTTTATTTTCTCTGATTTTTTGATGGTATCAAGCTTCCTTTGATGACATCGAAGCTATGATCAATAGCATCGAACTATCAAGTTCGGTACTATGAATTTCTACATTTTACATTCACAATTTTCTTCCTTCTTTGGTTTTCTTAGGTCTTGGACTCTTGAAATCTTCATTCTTGGCCTCCAAAGATCCATCCCCTGTCTTGGTAATTCTTGAGCATCAAATTCATGCTTTTTAACATGCATTTCACTTTTAGCTCTCAAAATCACCTTGTAAGATAAACATTTAGAAATAGATCGATTAAACAACATCATGTCCATAAAATCAAAGAATAAATAGGGAGGAATATGCAATATTTCACACTCAACATACTCCCAACCAGCATTTTGCTAGTCCTAAGAAAAACATGCATGAATCAATCTTTCAAAACTTTTCAATTCCAAACCTTTTTCAGAAAATAACATTCTGTAGAATCTAGTATATATGAGTTGAATTCCAAAATATAAGAATGGAAGAATGATAATTCATAGCTCAACATGATTAGTAAACACATGAAATAAGTCCTTTTTCATGAATTAACTAATATAATGAATTGAAACATCAAGTTCCTAGTGTGCTTGGTGGTACACAACTCATATTTCATAGAAGTTAACTTTTGTTTCATAATGTTAGCCATGTTCATTGCTTAAAGGTGGAAGATCAACACAAGTTACTGATTCCAAACCTAGCTCCTTTTCACTTATTTTCTAGCTTTTCAATTTTATATCGATGGCTTTCAAACTATTTTTAGTCTTTTTCTTCTTTTTCATAGATTTTTCATTGGAACACACAGAATAAGTAGCCCTTTTCGATTTCACTGTTTTCTAGCCAGTTTGTTACTTCTTTTTCATTTTTTTTTAGGCAGATAAGGATCTCCAGACTTGGTTCCTAGCACTTTTCAGTAATCCACATGCTAAAGTCAGAAATTCAAGTATTCTTCACAGAAAATGAGTTACATGTGATTTGTGAGCTAGACTCAATTGATGTTCAAACATTTTATCGATGAATTCATAAGAGAACTTATCCAATGGTTTACTCAGCCAATCAAGTTCTAAATTTCAAAAATTCAATTCTAGATCTTATCATAATACTCAAAACATACTCAACTACATAGAATATCATTTTCAAAAAGAGTTTTAAAACAAAAAATTTTGAAAAATTCCATAGATTTTTGCCCAACAACCAGGAAAATACTAATTGGTTTACCTAATCTCACCCCAACCTTTAATATACATTGTCCTTAATGTAAAAGATATAATCAATCAAATCATCAAGAAACAACGAAAGTAAAAGAGTGAGTGAGAAGGATAGTACCTCAAGAAGGAGAATTGAAATAGTTTGAAAGCATGAAACTAAAATAAAACAAACTAAACTGTCATAGATTCCTAAGAAAGCAATAAACTAACTATACCTCCATCAGACTAGGAGGTCAATCCTGATACACAGGATTAATCAAATGAATGGACATAACCTCTAAATCAAACTTCTCAATGAATGGCTTGAGACGATGACCGTTTACTTTAAAAATATTACCATTCATTGGATTCTCTATCTCGACAGCCCCATGAAGATAAACCGTTTTAATAATGAAGGGGTCGGTCTAACGATATCTAAATTTACTCAAAAAAATGTGAAGCTGAGAATTATACAAGAGGACCTTTTGATTTGGCATGAATGATTTGTGAAGAATGTTCCGGTCATGGAACATCTTCATCCTGTCCTTGTAAATTCTCACATTCTCGTACACATCGTTCTGGATCCCTTCAAGTTCATTTAGTTGTAATTTGCACAGCAGGCCAGCATTATCTAAATTGAAGTTCATATTTTTAATTACCCAATAGGCCTTATGTTCTAGCTCCACAAGTAAGTGACAAGCCTTTCCATAGACGAGTCTAAAGAGAGACATTCCAATAGGGGTTTTATACATTGTACGGTAAGCCCATAATGCATCTGTCAATCGAATTGACCAATCTTTGCAATCTGGGTTCACCATTTTTTCCAAAATCTATTTAATTTTCCTATTAGAAATCTCAACTTGATCACTTTTCTGCGGGTGATAAGGAGTACTCACTTTATGCGTAATGTCATATTTCTTCACTAAGGTCTTGAATGGTCTATTACAAAAGTGTGACCCACCATCACTGATAATGACTCGAGGTGTACCGAACTGATAAAGGGTGTTCTCTTTTTAAAACTTAATGACCATGCGATGGTCATTATTTCTGCACGAGATTGCTTTGGTCCATTTAGATATATAATAAATCACAAGAAATATATACAAATTCTCGAATGATTGGGGGAATGCTTTAATGGTTAGAATGGGGTTCAAAGACATTATATTTCATTCAGACAATCCTCCCAACTTTCGACAATTCTCACAAGATTTGCAAAAGTCATGAGTGTCCTTAAACATAGTGGGGCAGTAGAAGCCACATTGCAAAATTTTGGCCGTGGTCTTTTTGGTAGAGAAGTGACCACCACAGGCTGGTGAATGACAAAAGGAGATTATGTTTTGATGATCATTGTTGGGCACACATCTCGTTATGAACTGATCTGGGCAATATTTGAATAAATGTGAATGTTCCCAGATAAACTTATGCACCCCATCGTAGAATTTCTTTTTATCTTGCATAGTGCAATGTGTCAGTGTGAAACCTGTGGCAAGATAATTTGCGATGTCAGCAAACCAAGGTAGTTGGGAGAGTTTAAAAAGTTATTCGTCAGGGAACATGTCATTAATTGGTGTCAGCTCAAGGGAATCGAATAGGACAAGCCTAGAGAGATGGTCAACCACTACATTTTATACTCCTTTCTTATCACGTATTTCAATATCAAATTCCTTGAGTAAGAGGATCCATCTTATCAAGTGACGCTTGGCATCTTTCTTAGAAAGAAGGTACTATAGTGCCACATGATCAGTGTAGATGATGATCTTGGATTCGATCAAGTAGGACCTAAATTTATCCAAAGTGAACATTATGACTAAGAGTTCCTTCTCCGTAGTAAAGTAGTTCACTTAGTAATAATTTAGAATTCTACTTGCATAGTAGATTATGTAGGGCTTCTTCTTCTTTATCTGGCCTAACACTGCCCCAATAACATAGTCGCTTGCATTGCACATTATTTCAAAAGGAGCACTTTAATCGGATGGTTGCATGATAAGAGCGGTAGTCAACATACCCTTAAGCTTAGTGAAAACTTTAAGACATTCTTCACTCCACACAAATGGGGTGTCCTTTTGGAGAAGATTACATAAAGGACGAGAGATGACTAAAGTCCTTTATAAATCTTCTATAAAAACCGACGTGTCCTAGAAAGGATCGCACGTCATGTATGCTTTTGAGTGGAAGTAGGTTAGAGATTAAATCTATTTTCGCCTTGTCTTCCTTGATTCCTTTGGATGAAATTATGTGTCTAAGGACTATTCCATTCGGAACCATGAAATGACACTTCTCCCAATTCAGCACAAGGTTCTTCTCTTCACATCTCTTTAGCACAAGTTTAAAATGTTCTAGGAATTTGTTGAAGGATTGCTCGAAGACAGAGAATTCGTCCATGAAGACCTCTAAAAATTGCCCCACCATGTTAGAAAATATGCTCAACATATATCGTTGAAATGTGGCGGGGGCATTACATAATCCAAATGACATCCTTCGGTAAGTGAAAGTGCCAAAGGGACATGTGAATGTTGTTTTCTCTTGGTCTTAAGGGGCTATCTCTATTTGGTTGTAATCTGAATATCCATCCAAAAAGTAGTAGTAGGAATGTCCCACTAACCTTTATAAAATTTGATCAATGAAGGGTAAAGGAAAGTGGTCTTTCCTAGTGATAGTATTCAACTTTCATTAATGTCAGGAATCTCATTCAAGATCATATCGACCGCGGATTACTGAAATTTTTAGAAATGGAAAAAGAAGCCATGCTAATTTATATTGATCCGTTTCCAACGAGCATGGAGATAAACACTGTCACGGCCAACTCGAGGGATCGACCTTAATCAAAAATTGAACTTGGTTTAGGAAGTTTGAATAGAACGAACGGTCGATACACTCCCAGATAGTGATGAGCATCCCAATATCGAGACGTTCGCAGATAGAAGAATCATCAGTTATGTGACCACTGCGCCTAAGAGATCCCTTGGTGACCTAGACATCATCTCAAACCAAAATATTATAACCCTAGCTGGATTCGAGATCGTCAGCGGCTGAGGCAGACAGTATCTAATCGCCAATCACATTGGGGACTACCTTCGACTAGGATGGTCAAATCCCATGCTACGCAAGGAGTATGGAAATGACGTACGCATCAAAAGTTCCTGGTGGTACCGAAGAATCTGACTAGAACTCAGAAACGTCGTTGGCAGAGAAATAGGGCTGTAATGAGAAGAGAAAGAAAAGAGTGTGAAGTCCCTCCTCCATGAGAACCCAAGTTACCACATCCATTCTGGAGAGTTCCCTCACTAAAGGAACAAGTAGTAGTGAACACGATTGCAGCTATTGCTTTACCTACTAATCGGGAGAGCAAAGATAATCTCAAAAACATCAAGACGTCAGTTAGTCTTGAAGAAGAAGACAGTGCTAGCAACTTGTCGATTATTTCAGCGAGGATTGCCTCCCCACAGAAGAATGACGGCTTGGTGAATTCACGTCTACCGCAGACATGCCAAGGGATGTAGTGACTGTTACAAAAACTTATAGAATAGATTTTTCTATAAAATATGAAAATTGAACATCCAAATGATCTGAAATAAGGACAGGCTGAAGCACGCCTGAGACGCTGTCCTTAAAGCGTTATTTGCCCCTACTCAAGTGAATTGAGTATACTGAAAGGTTACAGGCAAACTGCTTCTAGGGTACAACGAGCCTGATGTGGGATGTGGGTCTGCATTCAGCAAACATTAAGGCCCACTAATGGAACTTTATTACACAGTTTGGCAAAAATACAGAAAAAGAAAAATCCTAGAAAGAAAAGACAAAAGAAGATTTTTGATTTAGACAACTGCACTAGTTTGTTCTTCAGCTATTGGTTCAGTTGAATAGTTCTAGACCACACTGCTGGTCTAATCTTCAGGCAATTGTTCAACCTTGCTATCTTGCTAGAGTCACTGGAGTATAGGAGAGGAGTGGTAGCTCAGTTCATATGGGTCTGCTGGAGTAGGTTGAGAGATGGTTTGGAAACACATCCAGGCCCTGTTTATATAAGCTATAGTGGCTGGGGGTTATGGTCCAGGGAAATAAATCCCATTGACCAGTTTTTAGCTATTTGAGAAAATTAGCCATTTATGGCCATTTTCTAACTGTTGTGCATGAGCCATAACCATTGCTGCATGCTAACTATTGTGAGACAGAACTAGCCGTTTTCTAGCTGTTGGGCTAGCCATGCAACAGTTACATCATGGTTTCTGCACTAATGGCACAACTGTTACACATCTGCTACAACAACCATATTCAGCTTCTCTATATATACTGGAGGACCTCTCTCTCAATCCTCTAGTCTATCTTTCATCCAGCCACTCACCTTAGCCACCTAGTCGCACCACGACTCACACACGTCTCACTCCGGTTCACGTAAGGTCGCAAAGGAGCGGCCCTCTGCGACACGATGCGGACGTGCGAAGTGCAAAGTGCACCACTAGTGCCTCTACAGCCACACTGCCTCACATGCCGATGCCCTCGCACCGAGCCCGTGATCGAGACCAAGACCAAGCCCGTGCCTATGCCCGAAGCCAAGCCTGAGTCCGAGCGCACGCACACAGGTGTTTTGGTGTTATGCACTGGAACACGCAAGTCCCATGGTCCATGGACTATGTGGGTAAATAATAAGGTACTCCACCATATTCATTTAAACCATAAAAAGTTTTCTTCCTTTTTCGATGTGGGACTATTCTCAAAACCCCCAAAAAGGCTTTTTACAAAACTTTTATATATATTATATATATTTTATTTAAAATATATTTTATAAAATCATTTATTTTATAACAATTCGCCATTGATTTTTAAAAATTTATTTTTCTCGATTAAACATTTCTGCCAGAATAATCAGCTTATATGCATAAAGAAAGATATCTTTCGATTTTAATCTTCCCTTAATGTAAGTATCTCAAAACTCTATCGAAATGACTGGTAGCTGAAGCATTGAACCAGTTATTCCTAGATAACAGAGCTGGAGACGCTACATACATATTCGGTATGTGTTATTAGAGTTCCCACAATCTTGCTCAGCACAATTAATGGCCATGTGCTTATCCTAATTTGTGAACGATCCCGAGAGAAAACTCCTAACTCTCATGAGAGACGGCACCATCTCTACGTTCATATAGGTGAAATCCTTCCAGTATCTTCATTACTTTAAGACACTTGTCCTTTAGACTGGATTTCATTAAGAATTTTAAGACTTAACTCTCTTTCGTAATGCTTAGCACTTATCTATTATGGATGAGGTCTTATATAATTTAGTGCTGAAAACTTTTCACATATCAGTGACTTCCACTTACCCATTAAACCCAAAATTAGATATTTTCTAATTTTAGGTTGGGTTACCATCACTGATGAAGTTTTGGTTGAAGAGTTTCAACGCCATCCCTCTAGATGTAGCCTTTACTACCTCTCTCAGTAGAGGTTTAGTAAAAGGGTCTGCCAGGTTATTGCTTGATTTCACATAGGAAATAACAATGATTCCATCTCGAATCAATTTTCTGACATATTCATGTCGAAGACTGATATGTCTAGACTTATCATTATATGTGCCACTATAGGCTCTAGCTAATGTGGCTTCACTAACACAATGTAGAGACATAGCTGATATTGGCTTTACACAGAAAGAGATTTCTAATAGAAGATCTCTTAGCCACTCAGCCTCTTTGCCTGTTGCAGCTAGGGCTATAAATTTAGAATCCATAATCGAGTGTGTTATGCAGGTTTGTTTCTTGGATCCCCAAGATATAACCGCACCTCCTAGGGTGATACCCACCCTGTAGTAGACTTGTTGTCCCCTACACTCGATATCTAGCTCGCATCGTGTAACGTCTCGGAAAAATCCGTACAGAGGCCTGAGCACCACCTCAGGCAGAAATCCCTAAAGATCGTACCCTGTAGAAATTTATGCGAAATTTAGTTAAATACTAAAGTAAAAGGGTAGTGGATTTAGCTTGAACCACTATCTATACAAATGGCAAGACCCAAAACTATTAAAAGCAATGACTCAACACTATTTAATAACCTAGGAGAAATCCCAAAAGCCAGTTGCTCTCAGGAGCACATTGAAACTTTGAATCGGACCAGGACCGTACGTTGAAAGTTCAATGACCGTGAAACGATGGGGTTATGTCCGCCTTACTCAGCTTGACGAACATCTCAGGAATTGAGATAGTATCTAAAAACGTACAACTTGAGCCCTAAGCGAACTGTGTGAGAAACGTGAATATTCCTAGAAAACGTATTGACACTTAAGTGAATTGGGCCATTCACTTATGGGTGAAATTGAAGATTTCAGACAGTCAGTTTTTGACCGAACTTCACCCATGGATCAGGGAAATTTCCCTGCACATGTCTGTATACTTGTGGCCCTGATCGAGCGACAACGACTATTGATCTGACACGGGTCCTCCACGGTCGATCTGCTAATCCGATCTTACCAAAATCATAACCTGGCTTAGATCCATGGTTAGGGAACTTACCCTACACTGTAAGTGAGAAAGGGACCTTCCTAAGGGCCCTGTTTGTCAGAAACAGACACCCTTTAGCTGTAACCTACGTATACCATGGCCATGGGGCCATTTACACCAGTTCTGGGCCTATATAATGCCCTTAAACCACCCATTCCCATTTCACACAAATTTCTCTAACCCTAGGAGAGAGAAGAGAGAAAAGATGAGAAGAGAGTGAGGAGAAGAGAGAGAGAGAGAGAGAGAGAGAGAGAGAGAGAGAGAAAGAGAGAGAGCGATAGGGAGATCGTTGCTGGGATTTACTCCCACTACTCCACGGGCTGAATCACCTCTCCCATTTCGCTACACAACCTGTTTCAACTATGATTTGGGTAAGAAATCCTAACCCTAATCTTGATTTAAGGATCCAAATAGCGTAAAGGATGAAATAGCTAACCTATTTCAATGTTTAGGTACCCGTTGTTCTGTATTCGGAAACGTAGGATTCGAACCGAGTTCGAAACCAGTATTCTAACGAAAGGTGCTGACTATAAAGGTTTAGGTTATGGTTTTCAATGCTCTCAATGTCAGCTAATGATTTATGTTTGACTTGATTGCTACCATATCGTCTTAGACACGTCGATTTCGATGTATTACACATGTATGAACTATGCATCCTATGTGTTTGTTGAAATGTTTGAATGAACATGTAAACATGATTTGTGCTTGTTATGATTACTAAGCTAGGATTCATGATTGTTATTTGCATGATGACATCCTTGTAGATGGAATTGCTAAAATATTTGTTGTAACTAGCCTAGTCTGTGTATTAGCTTATGTGTAGCCTAAGTGTTTAATAAATTGTCTGAATGAGAAAATGTTGATGATTTGTACATATTACAGGTATTAAGATAGTATTTTGCATTACCTTGTATGTATGTATAATTTATTTCATGCAATCATACTTGCCTCTATGCAATTTATGAATAAAATGCAAGTGTTTGTTAACATGTTTAAGGTGTTTGATAAAATGCTCAAATGAAGTATTTACTTGGATTATTTGTCAAATCTTGAAATGATTATCACATGTATTTATTCGCTACATCTGAGTAAGATTGGGGCTACAATGTAGTCCAGGCAATCGGTAACAGTCCCTGTTCAGGAGGTTAAATCAGTCGCGTCACATCGGAAAAATTTGATGAATCCGGGTCGCACGAGGATTGTCGGTAGTGGTTAGGCCATATGGAGTGTTTATGTACTCCATGTCGATTACATTAGCGTGTGCTTGTACCAATCGAACTTCCTTAACAAACCAATCGGCCTATTGAATGTTCACTATGTATTGACGTCACTGCTTGAATCTAAGATACCCCCGCCAGTGTAAAAACCCATTTTAACCATGGTACCATGATCTGTTATGACTCATGAGCTGGCCATGGTGGTATGGGACACAGTGGTCGAGCAGTCAGCCTATGCTGGGGTGACGAGCCTCCTCATAGTGACCAGTGAGCAACCCAAACTTGTGAGCCAAATACGGTGGTATGGGACACTATATTCGAGCTATCAGCCTACGCTGAGGTGACGAGCCTCCCCATAGTGACCTCGAGTATAAACTCTCGAACTTACCTATCCACTTCTTTTCATTAGGAGTGATGTCTTACAACTTGCTTATCGTATGTGATTGACTAGGATTGATGACCCTAGATGGATCTTTCGGTTGTGTAAATGATATAAAGGGAGGTACCTTAGCTTCTCGAATTCACTGTATGAATAAGCCTAATTAAGTACTCGGCTAACACGATCATGCACCGCATTGCATGTGCTTTGGCGAGGAAGTGCACTTTAGGGAGTTTGCCATGCGCGAATGGTTAATGTAGTCTCTTGAGGGAGTGTCGTGTGAGGGCATGCATCATTACTGCATACCATCCCTGCATTAATAAGAGTAATTAACGAATGATTGTTGTACTGCTTTATCATTACTGCTTGATTGAATTAATAACATTTGCCTTATAGTACCACTAAGTTGATCACTCACTCCCACTGTAGGACAGTATTTTAAAACACTAACCAGACTCTGTTATAGATGCAGGTGATGAGGATGTATATGCAGCGGATTTGGACTTCGCATATGAGGAGGAAGAGTTCTCCTATGTTCAGCTCTCTGGCATGTCTATGTAGACCTCATGCTACTTCAATGGGATTTCAGGGATACATGGATTAGTCGGACACTTACATTTTGTCATTTTGTATATTTTGAGTTAACACATGTATATATTCGGCCCGATAATATACTCATACTCTGGAGGTTGTGAAACACATACATATACCTTATATATTTATCTCAGTCTTCCTCTTGCTTAATTACATTAACTCTAGAGTATGATATGCCGATTTAGTGTAATCCCTCTCATGTTTAATGCACTAATATGGACAACATTTAAGCATCATTATCTATGTTGCATAAGTGATGCGTTGGATCTCGGGAGTTGAGCTTTGCTCGACCCTCAAAATTCGGAGCGTTACAAGTTGGTATTAGAGCATAATTTGGATTAAACCGGACCTGGGTTATGGTAACATGACGCACTCTGATGCACTTTGACTTAGAAAGGGGGTGCTGAAATGTAGAAATGACCGTAGGATCCAAAGTTTCACCGATGGGCAAAATTGACCATTGTAATCTAGCCCATATGCGTCCGAGATCATGTGAAATGATCTTAATACCTTTTTGGCCATTAATTGATGGGTTTGAACAAAGATTCGACAAGCCCCGAACTCGAAACAATCTAAAAAGCGTGAATACGCGCTTGTAGGACCCAAAAAACACGTCAAAGAGACATGGGGATCCAAATCCCAATTTTCGATGGGACCTACGGGGTTCCTCGCACATGTACAACACCCCGGGAGGGGGTGGCCACTGCCCCAGGGCGTAGCCACTGCCGACAGTCCAGGGAGGGGGCGGTGGCACAGCCCGGTCGGCGGCGCACCGCCTGCCTTCATAGCAGCCGCACGGTTGCACCGCGCTGGCAATGGCGAACCGCCCTCCTCTCCCCTTTTGCCATTCCACCCAATTCCTAGCCCTCTAAACCCTCCAAAATTACATTATCCCTCTCAAATCTCCATTTCATGCACTCAAAGCTCTATTTTCTTCTACATTTCACATCAATCTTCCATCTTCTTCCATATTTTGCACCTATCTACACCATTCTCTCAAAACTACCTCTTACTACTCTCCATTTTCCCTACTTCTCCACATTTGAGCACAAAATTCACATTTTTGTATCTCATAACTCTCAAGCTCCTCAAATCTACTTCACTCTCAAGCTTTTCCAACTCCATGGCTCTCTTTGAGTTAGTTACGACCATCTTCTTGATCTCTACACTCCTTTCCCTCATGGGAAAGAAAAAAGCGGCCCCGGATGAGGCCGGGCCGAGCTGACCACGTCGTACTACGAAGAATGTGAGTGCCGAGGCTAGTATAAGTGCTGAGTGAGAGCAAAGATCCAAGTGGGACCTCGATCCTCAAATCCCATTGAAAAGATTACTACCGGCGGGTATCGATCTTGGTAAGTTTCACAACCAGAAGGTCATATTTGAAGCACATGTCGATGAGAAGTTGTTTGGAACGTATCCAATCATCAACTTTCTCCTAGAAAATGGGTGGGGTCCGATATTCTAGGGAAACTGTAACACCTCATACTTTTCAGTACTCAGGATGTTACCATTGTAGTCCAAGTTAACAAACTTGTGTGAACGTACACATCCAACCTATGATATTCACTAACAATTGATAATTCAAAATCTGCCCATCCCAACGATTGATCTGTGAGAGGGACAATCACATTCTCTTGAAAGTGGACCTTAAGTATCAAATCAGAGTCGTAGATCACAAATCCACCATTCATCAAAGTCCAACATGAAGGCCTTCCACCTGTTCATCACACTTAGACCATCAGATCACTAATCCAACCATTTAAATTACTTGAACCATCTAAATGTCGAGGATAGTGAATTAGACTATCCCTTGGAGTGGCCCATTTTTATGATAAGCAATCCTAAACTTAAGATTTCTGGCACAAAGTATAAAACCCACATGTTAACTATGCAGATGAATAATAATAATAATAATAATAATAATAATAAGGAAATGAATAGCAATATATAAGTAATAATAGAAACATTATTTTAATAGATAAAATCAAAGGATAGACATCCCTAATTACCCTAAGAAAGGGGCCACAACATGGTTTAAGTTAATAAACAAATGTACACATATAAAAAAAATTAAAAAAAAAAAAATAGCAAAAATCAACTTTGCTCGGGTAGTAATATGTTGCGTTGAGAAATTCACAGTAGAAACGCACACATGACACCCTTAGGACCTTTTGACAGTCAAAGTCGAGATTGGAACTAATCCAACCGTCAGATCAACATAATCAACACTTATAAGTGGTAAACCATTGGAGATGGCCCACCTAAGCTTTGAATCAGCCTCATATTTTGTATAACACCTTAGAAAGATCTGTTAAAATAGATAGACGGAGTAGATTTTCCAAGTACGTCTATATGGACCCCATGATCATGGTGCATGTGCAGCAAGAACTTGTCTACCCGCAGCACACGGGTTCAGACGACCCAGTCAAATGGGCGCTGACCCGATAAAACAAAAAAAAAAAAGAAGGGGAGATTTCTCTCCATTTTCCCCCGCCAATAACGTTAACGGCGTTTGAAAAGTGCCATTTGGAATTCTGATTTCGGGCCACCATAGGCGATTCAAACCAATGATCTGAACCGTCCATCGTGTTCCGGACGGACTTCCGACCAAAACCTATACAAACCTCGTGTGTGAGCACATTTATACTAGCACTTCCAGTGCAATAGAGGTCTTCGGGTGGTAGGCCTCCAATAACGGACGTGTTGTTACATTGCCCTGCTGGCAATCCGAGGCAATAGCCTGCTTTTCATCTCAGCCGCATGAGGAGCTAAGATCTTGGCCTTCCGTTTGCGGCTGAAAAGGGGAGTCCTCTCCACAGGTAGAGAAAAGGTGGAAAGAATCTTTCCTTGAAAGAACCAATCCCGACCATTGGGAAGCTTCTATAAGGCTCTCCAAATGCATCAGGAGCGTCCATTTTAGGGTAAGCAATACCCTATCACGTGGAATGAAGAGATCTCACGAGAAACTCTTCCTTGTTGCGAGAAATTCGCCCACAGCAGAAAATATCGAGACCCCATCTATAAGCGAGGATTTGGTAACGTTTGATGGGTCCCACAATGATAAGTGGACCCATCCAAGCCATCCAAACGATGTGGATCATTAGGTGGGTCCCCAGGATGAAAATTGCCATGATCGTAGCCGTCATCTTCTCCGTTGGCTGCAAGAAACCACCATCCTCTGGTGGGCCCCATTTTATGATCTGATACGGTCATCTAGTGGGCCAGTAACCCAGAAATCAATCCCTTATGGCTGATCAGAGCCATGTAACCTATTTTAAATCCAAACCGTCAGATTGCTATCGTGCACCGTTTAGATCCAAGACCGACTCGTGATTAGTTAGCATTCGAAAGGTCTAGACTGAGATTAGTAGAGCCTATGTAAGGCTACCTTTTAGGGCAACAATTTCCCAAAAAGGAAAGCAAAAAAGAGAGAGAGAAAGAGAGGTCAGGTCCGCCGTTTCTTCCTTCCGCATTTATCGACCCAGACCGAGTCATGAGTCATTTTGAGTCGCAGCTAGTGAGGGTCGAGTCCAGGGCTTCACCTGGTCTTTCCAACAGAGAAAGAAGAATGAGAAGAAGAGAACCAAGAAGAAAAGATCGAGAGAATAGCCGGTGCAGGTGCGTCCCTGTCGCACTGAGTGTGCGGCATTAGGTGAACTCACTGTCGAGTGATGGAGTTTGGGTTCTCTCCTGTTCAACTGAAGAAGAGAGAAACAAGGAAGAGTGAAGAAGTGAAAGCAAAGGAAGAAGAAGATGTCAATAGAAGGAGTGGTGTGCTGTTGCATCGCTGCCAAACCAGCCCGACTCGTTGGAGTCGCTGCTGAGTCAAGCTCGTGACTCGTTGGTTCGAGTCGCTGACAACTTGAGGTTCGGATCGAGTGATGTCGTCCAGGCCCCCTCTCTACTCTGGAATCCCTCCTCTCGCCTTTGTCCAAGTTGGATTCGAAGGTGAGTGGGGTTCGAGTTGTGCAACTCGTCCCTGAGTTGGCTCAGTTTGTTCTACTGAGTCAGCCCGCGTTGGTCACCTGTTTCAACTGAATGGTGATTGAACTCACCTGCTACATCCATGGTAGAAGATGAGGAACGAGAGAAAAAGGCCGTGGCGCTGCCGAGTTCGGACTCACTAGGGTGACTCGGGCCAGCCCCTGAGTCACCACCCAACCTCTAGTTTGTTTCAGGTCGGGGCTGATGTATTTACACTGAGTCTAGAGAGTGTTGGGTTTGTATGAGGAAGCAGGGAAGAAGAAAGAAAGAGGAGATAAAGGAGAAGGAAGAAAGAGAAAGGAAGAATGATAGGTAATATCATTTAAAATAATATTCATCATTTTTGCTTTGTAATTGTTATTATTACAAATTCTTACTGAAATATTGCTTTCAATTATTTTGATAATTATCTTTAATTTTACTATTTTTAGTTAGATTATCATTTTTATAATAATATTATATATTATTGATCATTTAATTCTAAATTCTTAAATCATTATTTATCTGTATTTTAATGTTGCACAAATTGGATGGAAAATACTCAAATTCTAAATAGTACATTAAAATCTTAAATCTATCAATCGAAATACCTAGCTTTTAACCCTAACTGTATAAATTAAGTAGTGTTGTGATCTAACTCACTAATGTTGTTAATCATGTTAGATGTCGATCTTAGAGTGAGAACATTCAACTCTATCAACATTAAGAGATAATTCATCACTAAGGTGAGGATCATCCTTCAAGCTTTTCTACATCTTGATAGTTAGCTTGGTTTATTTATCTTTGTACATCTATATCATTAATTGCTTAAATGGTAAATTCCTCTTATTGAATTTGATTGCTTATGATGATTGATAAATTAGATTTAAAATTTAATATTTGAATATGCCATAAGATCTAATTTCTTCCATTCTGATTTGCGATGAATGCTTTAGATACGTATGTGCTATATTGATATTATTCATGATTTGTCATTCATGATCACTTGATGGAATGATTGGAGGTCCTAAAACTAGTGGTCACTTTGTCTAATAAATTAAATGGAACACTTGATGTGGAGTTATCATCTTATAGAACGTTTGTTGCCTAAGCGACTTTTGGAAAATTTCATTTTTATCGCATCCTTGGGATGGATTGTTTGCCTAAGTGGCTTAATGTAGTAATTGCCATATGTGGCTTTAAGGAACCATCTTCATATAACTTAGTAATGTTAAGTCCCACTTGTAGAACTATAATTAGTCACTAGTTGTGTAGGTTACATTTAAACATCCTATTTGTTAGCCTCATGAGCCAGGGATGGTGGAATGAGACACTATGCTTGAGCTGTCGGCCTATCCTGGGCGACAAACCCCCCATAATGACCCTTGACCTTTCCTAAATGGATTGTTTGAAATTGGATTAATAATGGTTGGGCTAATCATGTATTTTCATGGCATATATCATGGTCTTTTTCGGGTGGTTAGTCCTTGTGCGTACCTTTGTGTACTTTTCTTGATGACTAGTCCTCCTTGGGTAATCTATATATTATTATGGTCTTTTCCAGGTAGTTCATCTACCACGGGTGATCTACATGGCCTTTTCTAGGTAGTTCATCTACAGCGGGAGATCTACATGGCCTTTTCCAGGTAGTTCATCTACCACAGGCGGTCTAAATGGCATTTTCTAGGTAGTTCATCTACCGTGGGCGGTCTACATGGCCTTTTCTAGGTAGTTCATCTACCACGGGCGGTTTACATAGCCTTTTCCAGGTAATTCATCTACCGCGGGTAGTCTACATGGCCTTTTTCAGGTAGTTAATCTACCGCGGGTGGTCTGTATGGTCTTTTCCGGGTGGTTAGTTCTCCTTGGGTGACTTTTTACCAGCTGGATGTTCATCCACACGTCTATGAGCATGTATATACATCCATGCATTTAAACAACATTATTTTATGTGATTTATTTAATGAATGCGTATTTGTTGAACCTCACTGATTTCCATGATAATCATTGTGTAACAATTGTTATACATTGTCTATGATAACTATGCTTAATTATCTTGATGATACGATAAATCTTGGGGTTTATACCTCACTGAATAGCCATTGATGCTATTGAACCTTACTCAATGTGCAGGAGACGTAGATGATGCATACGCTGGTATTCAGGAGGAATGAGAGGAGCCCGATGACCTTACGACTCTCCATTCCTGATTTTATTTGTATTTAATTTATACTGTTATGTTTGTAAAACTTAAGACAATTGGTTAGTATAAGTTTTTGAGTAACTACTTGAAATCTTGGTTATTTATATTTGGACTCCCTCTCATACTTGATTTGCTCATATTCCGCTAGTTCTGATAATTAAAAAAAATGTACATGAAATTGACTATCTTTAAAGGTCAACACTCGGGTTTTTGGAAAACGAGTAGTGTACTCAAGTTCCAGGAACTCGGGTGTTACAGAAATGCTCACGCAAGTGTAGGCGTTGTGCGAGCCTTCTATGCCCACATACGAACCCACTATTGGAGCCTCTCTAGTTTACTATCCCTTTTGGAAGGTAGGAGGTCATAGTAGATGTGGAGGTGATGTCCCGCATTATGGGAATAGAAAGAGGTGTGGTAATTGCTAGTGAAACTCATCTCGCTAGTGAGCGAGAGAGAAATCGCCGCACACGTTTCTTATGCGGCCAACTTGAGCGTTGGAGGGAGGAAATAGTCTCGCTTCATCTAAGATGATGAACGACTTTCGCCTGCTCCACCACATATGCACGTATAACGTGTATCCTAGGTGGAGTAACCGCACCGAATGTACAAAGTTCATGGTGGACTTCTTGTATAGAGTCGGGCAAGGAGAGAAAGTATGCCCGCCTACTCTTGCCCTATCTCAAATAATCAGCACTGCATGGTCTACTAGGCAAGACTCCTCACTACCTTTCGACCGACTTATTTGCAAAATTGCCCGCCACTTCAGTTTTAGACTCCATATGGATAACGTCGCCCCAGTCCACATTATTAGTGAGAACATGCTCAACAACATGGGCATTGGCCCTAAGCAACGCCAAGCCTGACTCGATGAGTAGAGCGACGAAATAGAAGAAGAAAGTGAAGAGGACGAGGGAAGTGAAGGTGAGGAAGAAAGCGGTGATGGTGAAGAAGGAAGTGGTGAGGAAGGCAGTGAAGAGGAAGATCAGGGAGAAGAAGAGGAGGCCCAAGACTCTGTTGGGGGCCCTCCTGCTACACATGAAGACCACCATGATTGGGCTGCCTTTGAAGACCGCATGGCCAGAATTAAGGAAAATCAGGCCGCCCTGAGACAGGAGTTCAAGGAGAATCGGGCCTACCTGAAACAGAAATTTAAGAAAATGTCTCGCACCTTGAAGGCCCTCCTGTGCTGTATGCAGGATAAGGGTGCGCCTCCACCTTCACCAGAGTCAGCGGACTAGTTGTGTTGCAGTGGTTCTTTGGTTTTCCCTTTTTCTTATTTTCTTTGTAATAGCCCTAGTTGGCTTGGATGGATGTTAGAATAGTTAGTGTTAAAACTGTTGTTAAATTAGCTTACAAGCATCTTCTGTCATAATTCATGTAATACTACACCTCATGTATTGTGACAAACTTTGGCTTAATGAAATGCATGAAGCTCTTTTTATTTGCAATGTGTAGAATGGTTGGAAAAGTGAGTAATATTATTTTAAACCTGACACACGTTGCACCCTATGTTGTATATGGGGATGCCTCTTAAAAACACTCAGAATATAGCACGTCTCGCACTTTGCGGATTGATTGACAAGGCACCTCCCCCTGAACGATAGCTAGACCCTAGCTTGGGCCCGAACTTCAAGACAATGCTGGATTTGCAGCTAGCCACTGGCCCCACCAATGAGCCCACACCTTGTGCACCACTGGTTCCAGAACAGAACCGTGAGTCTACATCGATGCCACACATGCCTCAGGTGGCTTCTCCTCCTGATAGGTTGGAGCAGATGATGCTCCTAATGCAGTAATAACAGCAAGTATTGGCTACGATCACGAGGGGCCATTGCCTAGAACATGACTACGGTACCGCCTATGCCACCTATGCTGCCTGCTGTGGCTATGAATACAAGCAGCTTGTTTGAGCGCTCTCGTCCTCTTACTTTTGTGGGTACTCACTGACACGAGGAGGCAGAGTATTGGTTGGATTGTATATCCAAGATGCTGAAGCCACTACACTGTACTGAGGCAGACCAAGTGGAGCTAGTTACGTATATGTTTGAAAAGGAGGCTAGTCTCTGGTGGGACAGCATCCTATGGACCGTCTCTAAAGGATACATGTGGACGTGGGACGCGTTTGAAACTCGTTTCCATGGAAAGTATTTTCCCCTTACTTATTTAATGAAAAGGAGGGTGAATTTCTTTACCTTCAACAAGGGGGGATGACAGTAGCCGAGTATGAGAATCGCTTTACGGAGCTAGCTAGATATGCACCATTGATCCTGGTAGACGAGCCGATGAGGATGCGGCTATTTTCAGAGGATCTACGGCCTGACATCTGCACAAAGATGTGTTGCGCTAGTATTCCCAACTATATTGAGCTCTGCGAGCTGAGTAGGATGGAGACATGGTGTCACGGACACATATGTCGATGGGCCTAAGGCCTCGACCCGAGCTGCCAAATCGACCATTCCTCGGTAAGAGGCGGCGTGCAGATTCGCCTCCCAGGCTAATGGCTCCATCAACCCAACCGAGGCAATTAGATCTTTGGTGCACCTACTGTAAGAGGGCAGGCCATACAGACACTTACTGTTTTACCAAGATGAAGGACAACGGCTTTATGCCGCCTTAGAAGATCAACCGCCAACTACCACAGGCTATTTCAGCTCCACCCCTACGATCTGCACCACTAGCACAACCATTCTACAGACCACCTGTACCTCAAAATAGGCCGCCTCAACAACCTATGACAGCGCAACCCAATCGTTCTCAACAAGCACTTGTACATGCACTTACAGCTGAAGCATCTGAGTTAGCAATTGCAGTGCCTTTAGCCTTTGAAGTCACTGCCCACATTCAAGGTACACCTGTATTTTTATTGGTGACACCGGGTCCACTATTTCGATAATATCGTACTCTACAGTCAAGTGCTTAAGCCTGAACACTATCCCTATGGTTGGGGTGAGAGTCCATACCGCAACGGGGACCTTCTTTGATGCTACTAAGCTTTGTAAAGGTTGCTCGATAGACTTACGAAGCAAAACGGTGTGCATTAACCTGATCATCACCCCGCTGTATCATTACACATCATCCTCGGCATGGATTGGCTCACCGAAATGAAGGCAGAGATTGACTACGAAACCCGACTGGTGACGGCACATAGACCCGAGGGCACGACCTTTACTTTCCCAGTTCAGGTCAGTTGGCCCTACCACATAAGTTGTTCCTTATTAGAGAATGTTGATGGTCCGATGCTTGGGGACATGCCTGTAGTCCAAGATTTTATGGATGTGTTCAGAATGATACCTGGACTACCTCCTTGGTGCGATATCGACTCTACTATCGACCTTGTGCCTGGTGAAACACCCATTTTCTTGCCAACATACCACATGCCTCCGTGTGAAATGGAGGAATTGAGGAGGTAGATAGATGATCTGCTAGAATCAGGTTTTATACAGCCTAGTGTATCCCCTTGGGGAGCACCGGTATTGTTTGTAAAGAAGAAGGACGGGTCGCTACAGTTGTGTATTGATTATCGCAGGCTGAATCACGTCACGGTCAAGAACAAGTACCTTCTACCTAGGATAGATGACCTGTTTGACCAGTTGAAAGGGGCACGATATTTCTCTAAGATCGACCTGTAGTCAAGGTATCATCAGTTGTGCATCAGGGATGAAGACGTGCAGAAAACAGCATTCAGAATCAGTTTTGGGCACTATGAGTTTCTCATGATGTCATTCGGACTTACAAATGCACTGGCTGTGTTCATGGACCTTATGAACCGGGTGTTCCAGCCGTATCTGTACTGGTTCGTCATCGTGTTTATAAATGACATTTTGATATACTCCAAGAGTCGGAAAGATCATGAAGAACACCTGCGAGCAGTCTTCGATACTCTCAGGAAGAATCAGTTGTTTGCACAATACCGGAAATGTGACTTCTGGAAGGAGGAAGTCAAGTTTCTGGGACACGTGGTGTCCAAGGAAGGAATTACCGTGGACCTTGCCAAGGTGACTGCGGTGCAGGACTAGGAGTAGCCCGGTTTTGTTACAGAAGTGAGGAGTTTCCTCAGACTTGCTGGCTACTATCGCCGCTTCATTAAAGATTTTTCCAAGATAGCCAGACCGTTATCACAACTCACTCGAAAGGATCTTAAGTTTGCCTTGAATGAGAAAGCAGAAGCAGCCTTTCAGGAATTAAAGGACAAACTGACGTCTGCACCCATGCTAATATTGCTAGAGCAGGGGATCAGACATATTGTATACACCGACGCATCTCACGTTGGTTTAGGTTGTGTTATTATGCAAAGGGATAGAGTGATTGCCTATGCATCGCGACAGTTGAGGAAACACGAGGAAAACTACCCCACGCATGACCTGAAATTAGCGGCGGTCATTTTCACATTAAAGCTCTGGAGACATTACCTCTACGGAGAGGAGTTCGAGCTCTTTTGCGACCACAAGAGCCTCAAGTACATCTTCACACAGAGAGACCTGAATATGGGTAGCAACGTTGGATGGAAACCTTAAAAGACTTCAAGTTTGTGGTCTCCTACCATCCTGGTAAGGCCAACCTTGTGGCCGACGCTTTGAGTCATAAGAAGACAATAGAATTTGTAGCTCCACTGATGATGGAAGAATGGAATATGGTAGAATTTGTGCGAGACTTCGAAATGAAGTTTACAGTAGAGGAGTCGTTCGAGAGCGTCGCACACATCCATGTACAACCACTTATTGATCACCGAATCATTGTGGCTAAGAAAGAAGATGAACTGTTGGTGAAGATGAGAGAACGGGTAAGTGAGAGTGCAGAATCCGAATGGAGAGTCGGCTTGGACGAAGGTTTACGATACCGTGGCCGCCTATCCGTCCCGAACCATCATGACTTGAGAAGGGAAGTTTTAGAGGCCGCTCACAATTCAAGGTTGGCAATGCATCTAGGTAGTACGAGATGTATAGAGACATGAAGCGTTCATACTGGTGAAACAACATGAAGGCCCAAATAGCAGACTTCGTGTCTCGTTGTCTCACGTGCCAGCAGGTTAAGGCCGAGCATCACCGACCTCCTGGTTTACTTCAGCCCATCCCCATAGCTGAATGGAAATGAGATTTCATATCTATGGACTTCATTTCTGGGTTACCAAAGATGAGGAAGGGGCATGACTCCATTTAGGTGATTGTGGACCGATTGGCGAAATCAGATCATTTCCTCCCGGTTAGTTTCAAACTCAGCAGACAATTTAGCCAAGCTGTGTATCAAGGAGATTGTACGATTGCATGGAGTTCCTTTGGAGATAATGTCAGATCAAGACACGCGCTTCACGTTTATATTCTGAACTCGAATCCAAGAAGCAATGAGAGTACAACTGAAGTTCAGTACTGTGTTCCACCCACAGACTGACGGGCAGACGGAACGAATGAATTAGATATTAGAAGATATGTTGCGAGCATGTGTGCTTACTTTTAAGGATAGTTGGGATGATTTCTCCCCTATACCGAGTTTGCTTAGGAAGAGGCTACTTGGGAAACAGAAGCTGAAGTCCTTAAGAACTACCCTTAGATCCTCGAGGAGTATGAAAAGGTACTAATTTCGGAGATTAAATTTTTCTTTAAGGGGGGTAGATTGTAATGTCTCAGAAAAATCCATACAAAGGCCCGAGTACCACCTCAGGCAGAAATCCCTAAGGATCGTATCCTGTAGAAATTTAGGCAAAATTTAGTTAAATACTAAACTAAATAGGTGGTGGATTTAGCTTGAACCACTATCTATACAAATGGCAAGACCCAAAACTATCAAAAGTAATGACTCAACACTACTTAATAATCGAGGAGAAATCCCAAAAGCCAGTTGCTCTCGGGAGCACATTGAAACTCGAAATCGGACGTGGACCACACGTCGAAAGTCTGATGACCGCGAAACTATAGGGTTATATCTGCCTTACTGGGCTTGATAAACATAGGGAGAATCAAGCCCAAATAGTATCCAGAAATGCACAACTTGAGACCTGAGCAAAGTGTGTGGGAAACACGAATATCCTTAGAAAAAGTATTAAAACTTAAGTGAATTGGGTCATTCACTTATGGGTGAAATTGAAGATTTTAGACCATCAGTTTCTGACCAAACTTCACCCATGGATCAGGGAAATTTCCCTGCACATATCTGTATACTTGTGGCCCTGATTGAGCAACAACAACCGTTGATCTGACATGGGTCCTCCACGATCTATCCGCTAATCCGATCGTACCAAAATCATAACCTGGCTTAGATCCATGATCAGGGAACTTACCTTACGCTGCAAGTGAGAAAGAGACCTTCCTACGGGCTACGTTTGTCAGAAACAGGCCCCCTTTGGTTGTAACCTAAGTATATCATGGCCATGGGGCCATTTACACCAGTTTTGGGCCTATATAATGCCCTTAAAATACTCCATTGCCATTTCATGCGAATTTCTATAACCCTAGGAGAGAGAAGAGAGAAAAGAGGAGAAAAAAGTGAGGAGAAGAGAGAGCGATAGGGAGATCGTTGCTGGGATTCACTCCCACTACTCCACGGGCTGAAGCACCTCTCCCGTTTCGCTACACAACCTATTTCAACTATGATTTGGGTAAGAAATCCTAACCCTAATATTGATTTAGGGATCCAAATGGCGTAAACGATAAAATAGCTAACCTATTTTAATGTTTAGGTACCCGTTGTTCTGTATTCAGGAACGTAGGATTCGAACCGAGTTCGAAACGAGTATTCTAACGAAAGGTGTGGACTATAAACATTTAGGTTATGGTTTTCAATGCTCTCAATGTCAGCTAATGATTTATGTCTGACTTGATTGCGACCATATCGTCTTAGACATGTCGATTTCGATGTATTACACATGTATGGATTATGTTGTATAACTATGCATCCTATGTGTTTGTGGAAATGTTTGAATGAAATGTAAACATGATTTGTGCTTGTTATGATTACTAAGCTAAGATTCATGATTGTTATTTGGATGATGACATCCTTGTCGATGGAATTGCTAAAATATTTGTTGTAACTAGCCTAGTCTATGTATTTACTTATGTGTAGCCTAAGTGTTTGATAAATTGTCTGAATGAGAAATGTTGATGATTTGTACTTATTACAGGTATTAAGTTAGTATTTTGCATTACCTTGTATGTATGTATAATTTATTTCATGTAATCATACTTATCTCTACGCAATTTATGAATAAAATGCAAGTGTTTGTCAACTTGTTCAAGGTGTTTGATAAAATGCTCAAATGAAGTATTTACTTGGATTGTTTGTCAAATGCTGAAATGATTATCATATGTATTTATTCCCTACATCTGAGTAAGATTGGGGCTACAACGTAGTCCAAGCAATCGGTAACAGTCCCTGTTCAGGTGACCGAATTAGTTGCATCACATCGGGAAAATTCAACGAATCTGGGTCGCACAAGGATTGTCGGCAGTGATTAAGCCACACGGAGTCTTTATGCACTCCATGTCGATTACATTAGCATGTGCTTGTACCAATCGAACCTCCCTAACAAACCGATCGGCCTATTATATGTTCACCATGTATGGACGCCACTGCTTGAATCTAAGATACCCCCCGCTAGTGTAAAAGCCCATTTTAACCATGGTACCACGATCTGCTAAGACTCATGAGCTGGGCATGGTGGTATGGGACACCGTGGTTGAGCCGTCGGCCTACGCTGGGGTGATGAGCCTCCTCGTAGTGACCAGTGAGCAACCCAAACTCGTGAGCTGAATACAGTGGTATGGGACACTATTCGAGCTGTCGACCTACACTGAGGTGACGAGCCTCCCCGTAGTGACCTCGAGTATAAACTCTCGAACTTACCTATCCACCACTTTTCATTCGAAGTGAGTCCTACAACTTGCCTATTGTATGTGATTGACTAGGATTGATGACCCTGGATGGATCTTTCGATTGGGTAAATGATATAAAGGGAGGTACCTTAGCTTCCCGAATTCGTTGTATGAATAAGCCTAATTAAGTACTGGGCTAAATGATCATGCACCGTATTGCATGTGTTTAAGCGAGGAAGTGCACTTTAGGGAGTTTGCCATGCGCGAATGGTTGATGTAGTAACTTGAGGGAGTGTCGTGTGAGGGCATGCATCATTACTGCATACCATCCCTGCATTAATAATAGTAGTTAGGGAATGATTGTTGTACTGCTTTATCATTATTGCATGATTAAATTGATAACATGTTAACATTTGCCTTATAGTATCACTGAGTTGTTCACTCACCCCCACTCTGGGATGGTGTTTTAAAAAGCCAACCAGACTCTGTTATAGATGCAGGTGATGAGGATGTATATGGAGCGGAGTTGGACTTTGCAGATGAGGAGGAAGAGTTCTCCTATGTTCAGCTCTCTGGCAGGTCTATGTAGACCTCGTGCTGCTTCGATGGGATTTCAGAAATTATGGATTAGTCAGACACTTACATTTTGTTATTTTGTATATTTTGAGTTAACACATGTATATATTCGGCCTGGTAATATACTCATACTCTGGAGATTGTGAAACACATACATATACCTCATATATTTATCTCAGTCTTCCGCTTGCTTAATTACATTAAATCTGGAGTATGATATGCTGATTTATTGCAATCCCTCTCATGTTTAATGCACTAATATGGATAACATTTAAACATCATTATCTATGTTGCATAAGTGATGCATTGGATCTCGGGAGTTGAGCTTTGCTCGACCCTCGAAATTCAGGGCGTTACACATCGGTATATCCTTCGAATACAGCAGGAAATTTTGAATAAAATAATCCTAAGTCTTTGGTTGCTTTTAAGTAACCAAGGACTCTACTGATTTCTTTCCAGTGTTCAGTAATAGGGTTACTAGTAAACGTACTAAGTTTACTCACAGCATATGCTATATCAGGTCTAGTTCATTGCATAGCATACATAAGACTCCCTATAACAATCGCATATTCCGACGGTTCCTTTGCCAACAACCTTCGATCGGACTTCATTACCCATTTGGACTTCTTAACCATTGGTTAATTCCTCATAGATTTTGAAGGCTGATCTATCGTAGCACACATGTACGGTAGCAGCAGTATCATACCACTAACCAGGAACCTTTTCTTGGATAGTATTCACCTCAGTGATCATGGCCACAATATCGTCTTCCTCTATTGCACTTGCCTCTTTTCTAGACTGCGATATCGGCATACTCGAGCATAGTGCCCGATTTTCCCACAGACATGACATGAGCCTTTGAACTTTCAGTTCTTCTTTTGGGTGGTTTTCTTGAATTTTCCTTTATTGGGTTTTAGGGAATCGTCCTTCTCGAGATTCTTATTATTAGTGTTCTCTACTGCATGTACCTTAGACGAGGCATTCCCATTGTCATTCTTTTTATCACAATTATAGGATTCTTCCTTAATTTGAAGATTTCTCTGGATTTGTTCCAGTGTATAGTCCTCAGTTTTATGCAGCAACTTTTTTCTATAGTCTTTCCACATCAGTGAAAATTTAGCGATTATAGTCCCGACTTGGAATGATTCAGGAAGATCAATCTTTATGGCTTTGATTTTGTTTACTATTAGCTACAGTTCTTTGATTTGGGGTAGCAGTGGTTTGTTATCTACCATGTTGAAGTCAAAATACCTGGCGATGAGAAATTTGTTGGTACCTTCTTCTTCAGCCTTGTATTTGAACTCTAGAGCGGTCCAGATTTCCTTTGCTGTTGATGTTTGTTGGTATAGATCATACAGGCGGTCGGAGAGTGCGTTCAGAATGTGTCCTCGACACAAGAGTTCGTCTTTAGTTCATTTGGTGCAGGCAACTATCTGTTCAGGTGTGTCCTTATCAGTTGCTTCAGGCAACGGTTGTAAGTTTGGATCTAGGATGTAGTAGATCTTTAGCACTGTCAGAAGAAATTTCAGTTTGTCTTGCCATCTAGTGAAATTGGTTCCATCGAACCAGTCAAGAAGGATCAAGTCCTAATTCATCAACTTAATAGATGATACACTATTGGCTTCCATCATAGAAATAACGCTTTAAGATTGTTATAAAAATTTATAGAATAGATTTTTCTGTAAAATATGAAAAGCAAAAATCCAAATGAGCTGAAATAAAGACAGACGAAAGCACGTCTTGGACGCTGTCCTTAAAACGTTATTTGCCCCTACTCAAGTGAATTGAATATGCTAAATCCAGATCTATAGGTCAACTGGCAGACTAAGTGGAGATACCACGTTTCAACACTTGAGGTCTTGGTATTGATCCCTAGCGAGGGTGGCTAAAATGGAGTGTGTGTGCTGACATGGGTGTGTACTAACAAGCTAACCCAAAAAAATGAATTGAGTATGCTGAAAGGTTACAGGCAAACCGCTTCTAGGATACAACGAGCCTGATGTGGGATGTGGGTTTGCGTTCAGCAAACACGAAGGCCCACTAATGGAACTTACACAGTCTGGCAGAAATACAAAAAAAAAAGAAAAATCCTAGAAAAAAAAAGAGAAGTGTAAGTGCTATAGTTTATATCCCTGTCTGTTGCCAAATTTGTGGTGCCAAAATCACTGTTATGTTATATATAACTTGCATAAGTGAAGCTCTCTCAAGGATCAACATTCATGAACAAGCTAAGCTCATAACAAGAAAAGCTCACAAGACAAGACTTAAGCTACAAGACTTCAAGAAGAGTACAAGGCAGTTGGTAAAGAACTCAAGACCCTTTCAAGATTGAGCTACATCAAGATTTCAAGATTGATCTACATCAAAACTTCAAGGCTCATTCTTCAAGGTCACTTGTTCCTAATGTTTCAATGTCCTTTACTTCATGATTGAGGCTTGACTGACCATAGGTTGACCTTAGAAGTAGGTCATTTCGGATACATAAGTCGAATGTTTATTTTACATGAGTTTGGTCTGTTCTTCGACTAGTCTTAGGCCTTCTTCGACTAGTCCTAGAGTTGCTTCGACCAGTCTAAGAAATTCCTCGATCAGTCGTGAGTTTGTTACAAATTTCGAATGAAATCTGTTAGGCTTCGACTAGTCCAGGAATCTGTTCGACCAATCGTAGGAACAGTGTCGACTGCATCTACGACCAGTCGACAATCTTCGACTCGAAATCCAGCGAAGCTTTTCAGGACCTACGACTAGTCGAAGGAGACCTACGACCAGTCGTAAGAGACCTTCGACCAGTCATAGAACGGTCAAAGCATATCCCGCCGGATTTTTCAAATATTTGTTATTGCTTCGCCTAGTCGAAGAGCTCTCTAGACCAGTCGAAAACACGATATGCTCACCTATAAATAGTGCACGAATCTCAGAAGAAATTATTGAATTAATTAATCCATTCAAGCCAATCTTCGTCGAACTTCTGAGAGATAATTTTGTGCTCCATCTAAGCTAAGTGTGCTTATTTAATATTCTCTTTCCTTAGCTTTATTTTAATTGATTTTGTTTCTGCTATTCCAATCTGATTTGATAAGACAAATTATTATTCCCTTTCTTTGGAATCAAAATCAATTAAGGCAAGCCCTATTCGGTTTAATTTAAAATCTATTAGAATTAGAACCATTGTAATTGAGTACTGGACATTGAACTTGGACATTCAATCATCTACTCTGATTTGGTTCTACCGGGCTGCTACATCGAAGGAGATAATCAGGTATTTTACATTTAATTGTAAATTACTTTTTGTTTTGGTTTCTTTCAAGATTTGCCAGAAAAATCTTGTTATATTGTTATCTGAAGAGAGCCAGGAAAACTCAGAAGTGGGGTTTTTTAATTGTGTAAGCCCACAGACAAAGACACAATTGTGAAGGTTTTGGGTGAACCTGGGAAAACCTATTTTGTTAGTGAACACTAATATCCCCTGTGTGAGGATATTAGGAGTGGAGTAGCATTTTGTGTGGCTGTTGTTTAACAGTTGGTGAACACACAGGCGAACCACTATAATCCCTTGTGTTGTGGTTGAATGGTTTATACTTCTAATCTTTAATTATTCTTTTGTGGGATGTATGTATGGTGGTGAATGTTGTAATCATTTAATTCAAGCATTGTGAGAATGTTGTAATAGTTTAGAATTTATTTTCTGCTATTCCTTTATCAGCTTAATGTTCTATTTCTTTTAAAAGTTGTTCCAGCAAGGTTGCCCTGCCATTTTTATGGTGTATGGCTGTCCCTAGAACAATACATTTGTGATTGCAATTTATTTCAATTCCGTTTGTATTTATTTTTGTATTCCTCTTCGGTTTGAGACTTGATACAAAGATCTTTCTAGAAATAAGGTTGTCCTACCATAAACTCTGGTTTTTGGTGTAAGGTTGTCCTTAGAACAACTTTTTTATCAACCTCTCAAGATCTGAATTTTGAGGTTATTTTACTTTCCTGATTGTGCTTTACTTTGGCGATCATTTTCTTTTTAATTCCGCTGTTATAAGTTTTATTTGGCATTGTCCTATTCACCCCCCCTCTAGGACATATAGCTTGGCCTTTTCAAGTGGTATCAGAGCCTAATAGCTCTTTTTTAATTCTTGGATTTAATTCCTGAGCTAACGATTTAAGCTATTTAAGATGTCAAATTTTGATAGCCTTTCAGTCACAAGGCCTCCACCCTTTGATGGCTCCAACTATGCCTATTGGAAAGCTAGAATGAGGATCTTCCTCAAATCAATGGATGAAAATGTGTGGCAAGCCACAGTGACTGAATGGAATCCTCCTATCATCGAAGTTACTGGGGTTGATAGTTCAAAATCTATGAAAGTCACACCATATTACCAATGGACCACTCTTCAGAAAAGTGAGAGTAGTGCAAATGCTAAAGCACTAAATGCAATTACTTACGCACTATCACCGGATGAGTTCAAAAGAATCATTTCCTGTGATACTGCAAAGCAAGCTTGGGATATATTAGAAATGACACACGAGGGTACTACAATTGTCAAAAAATCTAAAGTCCAACTCCTCACAACCAGATTTGAAGAAATTCATATGGAGGAAAATGAAATGTTTATGGACTTTTACACTAGATTAAATGACATTGTAAACTCAATGTGGGGTCTTGGCGATAAAATCCCAGAAAGTAAAGTGTGTGCAAAAATATTACACTCACTTCCTGAACGGTTCAATTCTAAAGTAATCGTAATCCAGGAACTTCGTGATACGGATAATATGAGGGTAGAAAAATTAGTTGGTTCTCTACAAACCTACGAGTTAAACTTTAAAGCTCCTAAAGGTCAATCTATCGCACTAAAATCTTCTAAATGTAATTCAGAAGAAAATTTTGATTCAGAAGATGATATGGCTCTTTTAGCTAAAAAATTTTACAAGATTTTCAAAAGTAAAAAAAGGGTTGATTTTCAAAAATCAAATGATAAAAAGAAGTTTAGACCCAAATCTCGAAAATCTTTGAAAGATAATCAATGTTACAACTGTCAAGAATATGGGCACTTAGCAAATAGACGTCCTAAAAGGGACAAACCCAAGAAGAAGGGTATGTTGGCTACATGGGATGAATCATCTTATTCTGAAGGTTCTTCTGAATCAGAAGATTCTGAAACTGAGTCGGGCAATGAGGTTAAAGCTCTTATGACTCTAGCCAAATTCACATTTTCAGATAATGACTCAACAATTGAAGAAAATCTGAATAGTGAATGTGAAAATGAAGATGATCTTCAAGACGCTTATAATGCCTTATATAAGGAAAGTTGTAAAATTGCTGTCAAACTTAAACTTCAAAAAGAAAAGTTTTCTAAACTCAAAAATTGTTTTGAATCACTTGTCTTAGAAAAATCACAAATTTCAGATTGTTTTGAAAAATCAAAATGCGATTTGGAATTCAAAATCTCCCTAATTATTGATTTAAAATCTGAAATTGAGAATCTTAAAACTGAAGTATCTTCTCTTCTGAGTCTAAAGGACAAATGAAAATATGCCCAAGGTGATCCAAAGTGAAAAACTTTTATCTGGATCAAGAAAAAGTGGCGATCGATCCGGGTTGGGCTATGATAAAAATCTACCTCCTAAACAAAAGTATACTCCTCCTATGTTTGTTAAAGGAGAGTCCTCAAACTCAAAAGGGAAAAGTACTTATCAAGATTTTTTTAGAAATTTAAAAACTTTTCAAAAACCTAGAAGCAGCCATGTCAACTTTAATCAGAAACGAAATCCACTAGCTGAAAAGATAGTTGATTTACTTAAGGAGCTCTTAAAATCTAACTCTATAGGTCATTCCTACAAATATATACAAAAGAAGACCAACTATGTTCCTAAACCCAAAACAGTTATGAAATGGGTTCCTAAAGTTACCTACTTGGTTGCTCACACTGCTTTCAAAGCAACAAGTCATTCAAAATGGTACCTAGACAGTGGATACTCCAGGCATATGACAGGTGACAAAGCTTTATTCACAGATCTGAAAGATATGACTGATGGTTCAGTCACATTTGGTGATGGTAGCAATTGCAAGATTATAGGCCAAGGTACGGTTTAACTTTTTAATCTTCCTGTGTTTAAAAATGTTTTATACATTGAAGGATTAAAACATAACTTACTTAGTATATCTCAAATATGTGATAATAACCATAATGTTCGGTTTTCTAATCAAAGCTGTGAGATACTAAACAATAAGGGTTCTGTAATATTAACTGGACGTAGAACGTCTAAAAATTGCTATATTATTAGCGAATCCAGCTCATCTAATCAAAAATGTTACATGGTCCATACAGACGAGACTGATTTATGGCACAAACGTCTTGGACATGTACATTATCGAAATTTATATAGATTGAGCAAACGAGAACTTATAAGAGGTTTACCCAAACTTCAGAAATTAGATAAAATATGTGGTGAGTGCCAGATAGGCAAACAAACAAAGAACTCACACAAAAAGGTGAATTCAAATACCACATCAAGACCACTCGAACTTCTCCACATGGATCTGATAGGACCTACCAGAACAGAAAGTCGTGGTGGGAAAAAGTATATCTTGGTAATAGTTGATGACTTTACCAGATACACTTGGGTAGTCTTCTTGAGGGATAAATCTGAAACCTTTGAAGAAGTAAGAAAAGTTCTCAAAAGGATTCAAATTGAAAAATCTTCTCAAATCAGTAAAATTCATAGTGATCATGGATCTGAATTTGAGAATAGCAATTTTGAGAAGTTCTGTACCGACCAAGGAATATTACATGAATTCTCTGCTCCTAAAACTCCACAACAAAATGGAATTGTTGAAAGAAAGAATAGGGTGCTTCAAGAAATGGCTAATGTCATGTTGAATAGCATGAAGCTCTCTAAAAATCTTTGGGCTGAAGCAGTCAACACAGCTTGCTATATTATTAACTGTGTCTACACTAGTAAAGACAAAAATAAAATGGCTTACAAATTGTGGTTCAATAAAAAGCCTACTGTTAGATACTTTCGAGTTTTTGGCAGCAAGTGTTATATTTTACGTGATCATGAAAATTTGGAAAAATTCGATACGAAGAGTGATGAAGGGATTTTTCTAGGATATTCCTTAAACAATCGAGCTTATAGGGTTCTGAACAAAAGGACTGGTGTGATTCAAGAATCTATTAATGTTGTCATTGATGATCACTTAAACACGCCAATTCCTAATTCAGATAATGATGAAGTACTAATCATTGATAAACCCAATACTTCATCGAATCAGACTGATTTTGAGTTGAGGACTGTTAAAGATCATCCAACCACACAAATTCTTGGAAACCCACTCACCGGTGTTCGCACCCGTAGACAACTTGAGGATATATGTAATTATGTATGTTTTACATCCCAAATAGAACCATCGAACGTAAAAGAAGCTCTTGCTAATGAGAACTGGATTGTTGCTATGCAAGAAGAACTCAACCAATTCGTAAGAAATGATGTTTGGTATCTCGTACCAAGACCTAAAGATAAACACATCATTGGAACAAAATGGATTTTCAAAAATAAGTCTGACGAGTGTGGAAATATAATTAGAAACAAGGCTAGACTAGTGGTATAAGGTTATACTCAAATTGAAGGGATTGATTTTGATGAAACTTTTGCACCAGTAGCACGTCTTGAATCTATCAGACTATTTATATCCATTGCATGTTTTAAAAAGATAAAGATCTATCAGATGGATGTGAAAAGTGCTTTTCTAAATGGCGATTTACATGAAGAAGTCTATGTTGAACAGCCAATGGGTTTTGAAGATTCCAAAAATACTGATCATGTATATCGGCTTAAAAAGGCACTTTATGGATTAAAACAAGCACCTAGGGCATGGTATGAGAAACTAACGAAATTTCTTTTAAGTCATAATTTTCAAATGGGATCTGTCAATAAAACTCTGTTTGTTAAAAAACATAATGATCATATCTTAATGGTACAGATTTATGTTAATGATATCATTTATGGATCAACTTGTACTGACTTGACTACTGAGTTTGCAGATTTGATGAAATCACAGTTCGAAATGAACATGGTTGGGGAATTGACTTATTTTCTTGGATTGCAAGTAAAGCAACAATCTGAAGGAATATTCATTTCTCAATCTAAGCATGCCTTGAATCTAATCAAGAGATTTGGATTTGAGAATGGCAAGAATTTTGATACTCCTATGAGTACTACCCTGAAACTATCAAAAGACTCTAATGGTAAAAATGTTAACTCAAAACTTTATCGGAGTATGATTGGTAGTCTATTATATTTAACTGTTAGTAGACCTGATATTTCTCTAAGTGTTGGTATTTGCGCAAGATATCAATCTGATCCAAAAGAATCTCACTTGATTGCTGTCAAGCGAATTATTAGATATGTCGCAGTACTGTAAATCTCGGTCTCTGGTATCCTCATGAAACCAATGTTCAATTAGCTGGGTACTCAGATGCTGACTGGGCTGGTAATCTAGATGATAGAAAATCAACCAGTGGTGGTTGTTTTTACATTGAAAATTGTCTAGTTTCCTGGTTTAGTAAGAAACAAAATTTTATATCACTTTCTACAACTGAAGCTGAGTATATCGCAGCTGGTAATGCATGTACACAGCTTGTTTGGATGCAACGAATGCTAAGTAATTATGGAATTAAACAGGATTCTATGTTATTACATTGTGATAATTCCAGTGCGATAAATATTTCAAAAAATCCTATTCAGCATTCTCGTACTAAGCACATTGACATTAGATTTCATTATATAAGGGAATTAGTAGAAGAAAAAGTTATATCTCTAGAATATATTCCTACTGAAGATCAATGTGCTGACATTTTCACAAAACCTCTCGATAAAAGCAGGTTCAAAAAGATGAAATTTGATCTTGGCATGTGCATTTTAAATTGATTTTTTATGCCTACTTGTATTATAGTGTATATATTTGCTAGATTGAATTACATTTTTTGTAAAATTTGCAAGAAATTTGAATTTTTGGGGCTTCTTCGACCAGTCGTGAGTATACACGACCAGTCGTCCTACGACCGGTCGTAGATACCCACGACCAATCGTAGAACTCGGGTTTCACTTAAATTTGGAGATTTTTGCTTTCTTCCTCATTTCGTCTTTCTTCTCCTTGGAGCCAAGCTTCGACTTATCGAACCCATCTATCTTGTTCTTCAAGGTTAGTGTTTTAAATCCCGTTTTTCTTGCAGATTTGTGTCTAGATTGTTTCATTTTCAAGCTTGAAGCTTTCTATTTTGGATTTCATTGAGATTTGACATTTGGATTTTGAAAAATCTGTTTTAAGAAAACCCACTTCTCAATCCTTTACAACTTCTTTATTCCTTGAAATCCTTGTTGCAAATGGCTTCTAGAGGTAGAAAAACTACTTCACGTGGTCCTTCTTCTTCCTCCAAATCGACCACTATCTCTAAGCGTCATCTTCTTGTTCCTAATGATGATCCATCATATGTTAGGGACATTAGATCTCGTAATGTTATTGTTGAACATCCTGTTGATGTTAATCATATTGCACCTTTTGACATCCTTCCTATACTTGAAGTTGTAGGTTGGGTTAACTTATTACATTGGGGTGGGCCTGCATACTGATCCATTGCCCAATCCATGTTTACATGTATTAGTGCTTTCTCACAGGATGATTTAACTTTTAAAATATCTACTAGAGAAGGGCCTTTTGACGTTGATCGTCATCTAATTTCAGCCCTTATGGACATTCCTGTGAATGATGAGGGTATTCCTATCCATAACTTAACTGATAAACCCTCAATGGCTGAAAAACGCATGCTCACTAGAGACTTGTGCAACATGGATGTTCAATGGATTCAAAAAGGGAATGCGCTTCCCTCAAGGTATTTGTTACCCAAGTACAGAATTCTCCACAGAATCTTTGTGTCTAATCTGTATCCTCGTTCAGGTAATAAATCTGACTTGACTTCGTTTATGGTTCGTGTTATCCATGCTATTTTCAATGGTACTTAGATTTGTTTGCCATCCTTAATCTGTCATTTCATTCTTCAGTTTAGACTCCATCCTGGTCATAGTGACATTCCTTTTGCCTATTTAATGACTGTATTGGCTACACATATGTTAGTCGATATGCCAGTTGATAAGGCACCTATCCATCATCTGATCTTCAACAATACAAATATCAATAAGATGAAGTTGGATCTGCTTCCTGAACAAGGAGGTGGTGGTGGTGGTGGTGGTCATAAAGAAGCTGGTGTTGACATTAATATGGATGATATTTTTGAGGAACTGGATTCTGACTCAGCAAATGATCCAGATTTTGAACCATCTGATGTTGATGCTCGTCTGAGAGCATTAGAAGAGAAAGTTGAGAATATAAATGTAAAGATGGAAAACATGTCTGTTGCTCATGATTTGCAATTCAAGTACATGCGCAAATATCTTAGGCACTTGAACAAAGGCATGCACCAACTTAATCCCTCTATTCCTGCTCCGTCATCAAGTTCTGGTTCTGAATAGTTTTTATGAGACTTCTGGTCTGTAATAACTTTATAACTTAGCACTTGGTTGACTGATTTTGAGTTGGATTCTATTTATGTTTTATGCTGGATATTTATTCTATGTGATGCTATACTGAATATCTCTATCACTCTTTTGCTATACGCTCTTACCTCCTCATGTTTACTCTCATGAATTCCTTTTTTTTTAGTTCTCCTTTGTCATATTGTGACAAAAAGGGGGAGAATGGTTTGTTCTTAATGTGATTGTGAGAGGAGTAGCATTGGTTATGTTACTCAGGGGGAGTCAGGGAGAGTATGCTTGATCTTGTTGAGTATGTTTAATCTTGTTGAATGAAACTGGTTGAATCTGGTTGAATCCAGTTGTTTTACTTTTGTTTATCTTGGTTATGTGTTTTGTCACTAATTTGACAAAGGGGGAGATTGTAAGTGCTATAGTTTATATCCCTGTCTGTTGTCAAATTTGTGGTGCCAAAATCACTGTTATGTTATATATAACTTGCATAAGTGAAGCTCTCTCAAGGATCAACATTCATGAACAAGCTAAGCTCACAACAAGCAAAGCTCACAAGACAAGACTCAAGCTGCAAGACTTCAAGAAGAGTACAAGACAGTTGGTAAAGAACTCAAGACCCTTTCAAGATTGAGCTACATCAAGATTTCAAGATTGATCTACATCAAGACTTCAAGGCTCATTCTTCAAGGTCACTTGTTCCTAATGTTTCAATGTCCTTTACTTCATGATTGAGGTTTGACTGACCATAGGTTGACCTTAGAAGTAGGTCATTTCGGATACATAAGTCGAATGTTTATTTTACATGAGTTTGGTCTGTTCTTTGACTAGTCTTAGGCCTTCTTCGACTAGTCCTAGAGTTGCTTCGACCAGTCTAAGAAATTCCTCGATCAGTCGTGAGTTTGTTACAAATTTCGGATGAAATCTGTTAGGCTTCGACTACTCCAGGAATCTGTTCGACCAATCGTAGGAACAGTGTCAACTGCATCTACGACCAGTCGAAAATCTTTGACTCGAAATCCAGCGAAGCTTTTCAGGACCTACGACCAGTCGTAGGTGACCTACGACCAGTCGTAGGAGACCTTCGACCAGTCGTAGAACGGTCAAAGCATATCCCGCCGAATTTTTCAAATATTTGTTATTGCTTCGACTAGTCGAAGAGCTCTCTAGACCAGTCGAAAACACGATCTGCTCACCTATAAATAGTGCACGAATCTCAGAAGAAATTATCGAATTAATTAATCCATTCAAGCCAATCTTCGTCGAACTTCTGAGAGATAATTCTGTGCTCCATCTAAGCTAAGTGTGCTTATTTAATATTCTCTTTCCTTAGCTTTATTTTAATTGATTTTGTTTCTGCTATTCCAATCTGATTTGATAAGAGGAATTATTATTCCCTTTCTTTAGAATCAAAATCAATTAAGGCAAGCCCTATTCGGTTTAATTTAAAATCTATTAGAATTAGAACCATTGTAATTGAGTACTGGACATTGAACTTGGACATTCAATCATCTACTCTAATTTGGTTCTACCGAGCTGCTACATCGAAGGAGATAATCAGGTATTTTACATTTAATTGTAAATTCCTTTTTGTTTTGGTTTCTTTCAAGATTTGCCAGAAAAATCTTGTTATATTGGTTATCTGAGGAGAGCCAGGAAAACTCAGAAGTGGGGTTTTTTAATTGTGTAAGCCCACAGACAAAGACACAATTGTGAAGGTTTTGGGTGAACCTGGGAAAACCTATTTTGTTAGTGAACGCTAATATCCCCTGTGTGAGGATATTAGGAGTGGAGTAGCATTTTGTGTGGCTGTTGTTTAACAGTTGGTGAACACACAGGCGAACCACTATAATCCCTTGTGTTGTGGTTGAATGGTTTATACTTCTAATCTTTAATTATTCTTTTGTGGGATGTATGTATGGTGGTGAATGTTGTAATCATTTAATTCAAGCATTGTGAGAATGTTGTAATAGTTTAGAATTTATTTTCTGTTATTCCTTTATCAGCTTGCTATTCTATTTCTTTTAAAAGTTGTTCCAGCAAGGTTGCCCTGCCATTTTTATGGTGTATGGCTGTCCTTAGAACAATACATTTGTGATTGTAATTTATTTCAATTCCGTTTGTATTTATTTTTGTATTCCTCTTCGGTTTGAGACTTGATACAAAGATCTTTCTAGAAATAAGGTTGTCCTACCATAAACTCTGGTTTTTGGTGTAAGATTGTCCTTAGAACAACGTTTGTATCAACCTCTCAAGATCTGAATTTTGAGGTTATTTTACTTTTCTGCATTGTGCTTTACTTTGGCTATCATTTTCTTTTTAATTCCGCTGTTATAAGTTTTATTTGGCATTGTCCTATTCACCCCCCTCTAGGACATATAGCTTGGCCTTTTCAAGAAGAAGATTTGTGATTTAGACCACTACATTGGTCTATTTTTCAGCTATTAGTTCAGTTGAACTGTTCTAGACCACACCGCTAGTCTAATCTTTAGGCAATTGTTCAACCTTGCTATCTTACTGGAGTCACTGGAGTATAGGAGAGGAGTGGGAGTTTAGTTCGTATGGGTCTGCTGGAGTGGGGTGAGAGATGGTTTGGAAACACATCCAGGCCCTGTTTATATAAGCTATGGTGGCTGAGGGTTATGGTCTAGGGAAATAAATCCCATTGACTGTTTTCTAGCTGTTTAAGAAAACTAGCTGTTTATGGCCATTTTCTGACTGTTGTACATGAGCCATAACCACTGCTGCATGCTGATTGTTGTGAGACAGAACTAGCCATTTTCTAGCTGTTAGGCTAGCCATGCAGCAGTTATAGCATGGTTTCTGCACTAATGGCACAGTTGTTACACATTTGCTGCAATAGCCATATTCAGCCTCTCTCTATATATACTGGAGGACCTCTCTCTCAATCCTCTAATCTCTCTTCCATCTAGCCACTCACCGTGACACGAAGCGAACGTGCGATGTGCAAAGTGCACCACTAACGCCTCTACAGCCACACTACCTCACATGCCCACGCCCTTGCACCGAGCCCGTGATCGAGACCAAGACCGAGCTCATGCCTGTGCCCGAGCCCGAGCTTGAGTGCGAGAGCGCGCGTGTGGGTGTTCTAGTGCTATGCACTAGAACACGCAAGTCCCAAGGTCCATTGACTATGTGGGCAAATAATAAGGTACTCCACCATATTCATTTAAACCACAAAAAGTTTTCTGCCCTTTCCTATGTGGGCTATTCTCAAAACCCCTAAAAAGGCTTTTTACAAAACTTATATATATATTATATATTTTTTATTTAAAATATATTTTATAAAATCATTTATTTTATAACAGTGACCGATTCGCCAATTGATCCCACAGTGAATGGAACCTCTAGTTAGACTGATGAGATTGAGTTTAATACACTAGGGGGCAAGGTTTCGGTAATAGCGTTGTATTTAGTTCGTTGCCACCAACAATATTTCATTACAACATGGTACTCACTTTACCATCTGACTTTCAAGTAAGAGCAACTTAGCCAAACACAGTGCCTGGAGGTGTAGAAGAACATGCTTCCCTAGTTGTTATTCAACATGCTTATTTCCCTTATGATGAGGGGAAACAAAATAAGGCATTGCATGTTGATAAGGTCACTGTAGTGATCGATGGCTCTACTGATAGAGTAATTATTGATATACCCACTACTGACATGACATAACACCTTAAACGGTTGAATATTTCAGCCCATTTGGATGGATTTCATATTACTAGAATCTTAGTAGACAACGTGACCGCAGTAAATTTGTTACCAAAGAGAATGAAGGCCCAAGTTAGGAAAAACTGCAGATGATCTGATCTCGTCTGAAGTGACTATCAGCAATTTTGCTGACCATGTTACCAATACACATGGTGTTTTACCGTCGACCTTACGGTAGGCACTAAATCTATTTTGGCACCGTTCTTTGTAGTTGACACTTTATCAAGCTACAATGCCCTGTTAAGGAGAGATTGGCATGTATCCCCTCCTCTCTCCATCAATTTATCATCTTTTGGAATCAGAACAAGGTCGAGCTTGTCTTGGTCGATAACAAGCCTTTTCTATCCATGTTGAATGCCATTGAAGCTTATTATTATGGCAAGGAAATAGGACCCTTAAGGTTCACTGGAAGGAATAAGCATGGATGACCGACCGGTATTTTAGTGAACATGAATCTAGATAGCATAGTTCAAGCTATAACGATCTAGGAAAAGGAGGCCTAGCCGAAGGACTTACCCCTCTATCGGTCGGTTGCAAGTTACGTTATCGAAAAGGTATCATGATTGTGTCGGCTGAAGGTGTAGTGCATTTGGTTGATTTTGTGGCCAGAATAAAGAGGCATAAAGGAAGCCTGAAAGAATTTGATGAATGTATTTTTATGAACTTGGTTGAGTTGGATGGATCGGCTAAAGAAGATAGCTTTGAAATAAAAGATTTACTAGAGGAAGCAGAGGAACGTCGACCGCAAGTCCAAGACCCGTTAGACGAAGTAAATTTAGGGACAGATCAAAATCCAAGGCCCACGTTCATAAGAAACATGTTACGACCACCCGAGTGGGACAAAATAATAAGGCAATTACAAGAATCGGGGGACTATTTTGCATGGGACTACCATGACATGCTAGGACTAGACAAATCTTTGGTTGAGTACAGATTATTGACCAAAGAGGGATATCGGTCGCATAAATAGCCTCCAAGAAGGATGACGACTAAGGTCACTCTCAAAGTCAAAGAAGAGATAAAACAACTTTCGAAGGCCAGGTTTATTCGACCGATCAAATACGCGAAGTGGATGTCAAACATTGTAACGCCCTGAATTTTCATGGCCCGAGTACATACTCGTGCCCAAGAATTCTGGGTGTTAATAATATAAAAATTAGATGCTTCAAAATCGTACCTTATTATTTTTTTTAAAAAAAAAGATAAATCACATCCAGTTACATTCACAAAGGTAACCATTCATGAGAATAAAATTGACTGAATTTATTATTCCATTAGAATAAAAAGCGTACAAATAGTTCTTTAAAGCCCTCTCAATGGGAGCTTATTACATTATCAAAGTTTATAGCGGAAAATAAATAAAACAATTTGTGGTGTTATCCTTCTTCTTTTCTTTTCGAAAGAATCTTCTATAGAATGATTATCGCTCGTATCATCAACTTGTAATTAACCTGCAATATCTATATGGTTGGAGAGGGTCAATGCCCTACTCATAGTGATGGTTATCATTTAAGATTAATAATAATTCAAGAGATTCATAGGAATAATGTAAGGGTTCTGATACGTTTTGTACTCCACCACTACTAGTGGTATCAGTATGCGCAACCAATATACATATGAATGCATGCCTAGCAAAGTATGTGCAGTCCATCATATGTAATGATTATTACAATGTGGAATATAATTTATAGAAAATTCAGCTCACCCTGCATTCTCACACTACAGAGATTCGTCGACGTGTCCAACATTAACGTGGATTTATGTGAACATCTCAAGGTGACACAACAACTCGATTGGGGGATTTACATGACATGATGTGTACATGGAGTGACTATTTGTGACATCTAATCCTGAGAAGTGATGTAACATGCATGGTGATTTACTTACATTGATTGTGGACCACTCACCAACCCATGGGATTACGTGCTGACTAAGAGGGCTGCTACCTGAAGCACATTACGTCCACGATAATATATATGAACCACTATATATGAGGCCTATAACACATCACTTGCATCAATAGAGAAATAAGTCAAACCATAAGGGTTTTAGAATTTCAAGACACATGCCCAAGCTATAAAGGGAGGTAGCACAAGACTAACTTAATAAAGAAGAAAAGTAGCATTTAGCTATCTCAATAAAAGAGAAGAGTAAAAAATAAGTTAACTCAACAAGAATAAGGGGAGAGGAGTAAAAGGCCAACTTAACATAGAGTGGAAGCACGCGTCGCTCTCAAAATTAGCAAAGGACAAGACTTATATCCATCACCCCACATAAATTTATAAAAATCACGCATAATTAAAATTATACCTTAACCATAATTTTTAAAATGATAAATAATTCATAACGATCCATCAATCAATCGCATGAAAAATCACAGTAATATGAAAGTATGTAAAAACAAGATAAATCATATCAACTTAAATTAGTGTAAGCTTAAAGGAATCCCTCACCTTAGCCTTAGATCTAAACTCTAGGTAGATCTCGATGTAGGAAAGTTTTTATATGAATTATGACATTGCTTAACCAAGAGGGAGACACCACACATGTGGAGGAGGAGGAGGATGGGCAACTAGGCTTTCCCTTTCCCTTTCTCTTTCTCTTTCTCTTCCCTTTTCCTTTCTCTTTCTCTTTCTCTTTCTCTTTCTATTTCTTTTATGTTGGATCGTGGGCGTGTGAGAGGAGAAGGGGACGCACTCCTCCTTTTATAAAGGAGTGGGCGTGTGAGAGGGTGTGTTCCACATCCTACTTATATTGGGTTTCTCCAATTTGACCTTTTCTAGCGATCTTTCCTTAAATCTAATTCGTCTAATGTGTCGAGGTTGTCGAATAAGGCTAGGGTATATGATTTTCTTGGTGATCCGAAATTTATATTGACCTATCTTGAAAATTCTCCTAACAGGTGCCAAAACGAACTTTTTCTTAATTAATGGTCCACACTTAATGATCAGGGCCCAATTTTGAGAGAAATGTGTAGTTAGGATAGGCAAATGGTTGAAAAAAATTGGTGGTTAATCGATGGTGGAAAAAACCTAAATCTAAAATTTCACCTTTTGCACCAAAATAAAGGAACTGGCTTCAACATTCAACGGTGTAAGATCATAAATCGAGGTCTAAATTTTGTATAACATCGTAATCATATGAGACCAAAGTGTGGTCCAAATTTGAGTTGTGATGGACAGCAGGAAGTGGTTAAATCAGAAGAACCAAATTTATAAGGAGTTGGTGAGTCTCGAAAAGATAACTTTGCGCTTAAGGAAAAGCCTACTAAAGTGGGGTCTTCATTTTTCACACTTGGTCCATATTATGGGAAAAACAAGTCGTTCATATGAAAGGAAATATCCTACTACGACTACCCACAAAGTTTCTTTACTCGATGGACACCAAAATCAACGGTTAAGGGTTGATTTGTTAATTAGGTCACTTTTACAATGATCTAACAGCTGAAATTTGACATGTATGGTTAATTTATTATACATAGCATGGTATAAAATTTCACATCAAACGGATCGTGAGAACCACGTAATCTAGAATTCAAGAGTCTAGGTTAATGACATTTTCATAATTATTGCTGATATGAGAGTTTTGGGAAATCTAATGGTTCTACATAGTTATAGGCACATTTCTAATTAATGTTTACAAAAGAACTTAAAATACATATGTCAACCAACATAATGGATGGTCAGATGACATGTTAAAAATAAAAAAAACTTGATGGTTAGTACCCTGATCATGTATGTAGGTGGGCGTACGGTCAGTTTTGTAAACGGATGATCACAAGTGGGTTTTTGGAGTGATCAAGCGGTAGAACATGTATACCGTTAGATTTAAGTGACTTGTTCACATATATAAGTTTATAAGATTGTAGTTTTAATAGTGGGTTAAGCATATTCATAGGTAGTGAACAAGATGAATGAATCAGAATTTCAATTTGATGTGTACGAGCAGATGCATATATTAAATAGTTAGTTTACTATAATCGGGTGGTCGAAACTCAAAATGGACAGTCAGATATCTTTACCTATCAGTAAATAGTTGGTTGAACGGTTGGTTATGATGGACATGTAAGAGTACTTAGACATATGATCATCTTTTCCTAAAATCAACGGCTGGATGGGTTGATCTATGGATGAAGATTATTCTCAATGGTCAGATTCATGTTGGAGAATAGATGTAAGTTTAGGATAGTTAAATTGGTATCGTACACTTGTCATACTAAGTTAAACTTCATGGTGATACTCGAGAACTTTCAATACTCGGGTATTGAAAAGTTTAGGATATTACAATCTACCCCCCTTAAACAAAATTTCATCCCCAAAATTTAATTACTTCTATCATTCTCACTAATTCATTATGCTTAAGTTTTCAATGTATTCCTCGCAAGGTATATATATATATATATATATATATATATATATATATATATATATATATATATATATATATATAGGTGCGCGTATAATTGGCTACATGAAGTCGGGACACTACAATCTACCCCCCTTAAATAAAAATCTCAACCCCGAGATTTATATGCGTATATTTATTTTATCTATTTAAGTATTAAATTTTATAGCAATTCACATATTATTTTCCCCTACACCTAGAAAATTATTTATTTATTTATTTTTTGGTTCTTAGTGTTTCAGAGCAACATAGAAAAATGGTTATAGTATGGCTAATCCTGATACGCCGAACTCTTACTTGGACAGGGTGGTAAGTTCTTTGGTATCATCCATTTCATGTGAGTTTCAAACTTTTGCTTGATCAGGGCATTGAGTTCATTAGTAAGCGCCTGGGATTTGCTACTTGGATTAAACCGCTTATAACTTGTTTAAATATGATTCTGTAAATCTGTGGTCCCCGATCATTTTAAATCCTTGAGAAATTTCATGTACTTCTTTTCTTTCACCATAAAAGTGCCCTAGGTTCATAAAGGATAAGCCCCAATGGTCCATCCCATGTTGAACCTAAGCTTTAGTGTTTTCGTTTATACGAATAGTTGTCAATTCCAAAAATCATTTTATATTGACATCTTATCACTCCCAGAATTTTAATTTCTTGCTGTCCAGCAGTATTTTTCACTAAATTTTGACACTATTGGATTTTTCTAATATGTTTTGCATATCCAATAAATCTGAAATTTTAGAGGGAGGTTTCTGGAGACCTATTTGAGATACTAGAAAATTTTCAAAATATTTCGATACGTCTACCTACCGTGTAACGTCTCGAAAAAATCTATACAAAGGCCCAAGTACCACCTCAGCCAAAAATCCCCAAGGACCGTATTTTGTAGAAATTAGACAAAAATTAATTAAGTACTAAAATGAATTAATCGGTGAATTAGCTTGAACCATTATCTATACAAATGGCAAGACCCAAAACCGTCAAAATCACTAACTCAACACTACTTGAAAACTTAGGAGGAATCCTAAAAGCCGGTTGCTCTTGGGAGCACATTGAAACTCTATACTAGACCTGGACCGCACGTTGAAAGTCCGATAATCGTGAAACTATAGGGTTATGGTGGTCTTATTGGGCTTGACAACCATCACGGGAATCGAACCTAGATAGTATCCAGAACGCACAACTTGAGCCCTGAGCAAAGTGTGTGAGAAACGCGAATATCTTTAGAAAATGAACTAGAACTTAAGTAAATTGGGCCATTGGCTTGCGGGCAAAATTGAAGATTTCAGACCAAACTTTATCCATGGATCAGGAAAATTTCCCTGCACATATCTGTATATTTGTGGCCCTAATCGAGTGACAACGACCGTTGATCTGACACGGGTCCTCCACGGACGATCCGCTAACCCGATCGCACCAAAATCATAACCTGGCTTAGATCCATGGTTAAGGAACTTAGCTTACACCGTAAGTGAGAAATGGACCTTCCTAAGGGCCCTGTTTGTCAAAAATAGGCACCCTTTGGCTGTAACCTAAGTATACCGTGGCCCTAGGGCCATTTACACCGATTCTGGGCCTATATAATACCCTTAAACTACCTCATTCCCATTTCATACGAATTTCTCTAACCCTGGGAGAGAGAATAGAGAAAAGAGGAGAAAAGAGTGACGAGAAGAGAGAGAGAGAGAGAGAGATATGAAGATCATTGCTGAGATTCACTCCCACTACTCCACGTGCTGTTTCACCTCCCCACATCGCTACACGACTCTTTCTGAAACGGCCTAGCTATATGTCCTGGAGGGGGGGGGGTGATTAGGACTATGCCAAGTTAAAATAATAACAGTGGAGTAAAAGAGTATGATAGCCAAATAAAGAAAATCAATTCACAATGCTGAAATAAAAAGCAGCCTTAATAATCAAGTATTGAGACGTTAATACAAATGTTGTTCTAAGGACAACCTTATACCATAAAAACCAAGGGTTTATGGCAGGACAACCTTATTTCTAGAACGTTCTTTGTATCAAAAACTCAAACTGAAAAGAAAATAAAAGAAATAGCAAGAAATAAATTCTAAACTATTACAACATTCCCACAATGCTAGAAATGTAAATATTACAACATTCACATCCACACATGCATCCCCCAAATCTGAATGATAAAAGGTATAGAAATTAAACAAGCATTCAAATCACACGACACAAGAAATTATAGTGGTTCGCTTGTGTGTACACCAACTGTTAAACAACAGCCACACAGCTACTCCACTCCTGATATCCTCACACAGGGGATATCAGCATTCACTATCAAAATAGGTTTCACAAGTTCACCTAAAACCTTTACAATTGTGTCTTTTAAATGCGCTTACACAATTCAAAAATCCCTCTTTCTGAGTTTTTTGGCTTTCCTCAGATAACCAGTATAATGAGATTTTTCTGGAAAATTCCAAAACAAAACCAAAAAGAATGTAAATTACAATAATGTAAAATACCTGGATTTCTCCTTTTCTTTGAAGCAGCCTAGAAGAACCAATTGGAGTAGAAGTTCGAATATAAAAGTTCAATGTCTAATACTCACTTTAAAATAGTTCTAGGTTCTAATTGATTTTAAATTAAACCAGTTGGGCATAGCTTTAACGGAATACATAAATTCCTCTTTCAAATCAAATTGGAATGTAGAAACAGAATCAAATACATAAGCTAACAAAAAGAGAATATTAAATATGCATACAGTAGCTAAAAATGAACACAAACTTATCTTAGAGTGAAGCCTTGAATTTTCTTGAATTGAGTTATCAATCTCTGAAATTCGTGCTCTATTTATAGATGCAAAAACCTCGTCTACGACTAGTTTTGAAAACACTTCGACTGGTCGTAGAACCAACGGCATTTTGAAATTTTGAGCGCTATCTGAAAAAACCATTCTACGACTAGTCTTAGGATGTCCACAATTGGTCTTAGACCATCCATGACCGGTCGTAGCAGACTCAAGACTGGTTGCTGTAGTTCGAGTCGTAGAACCAGGACTGGTCGAGGATGAGTCGTGCACTGTTCACATGACCGGTCGACCAAGTCTCAGGACAGGTCGTAGCATAACCAAAAAATTTCAAAAAATTGCAACAACTTAGGATTGGTCGTGGAATTTCTTAGACTGGTCGAACCAATACTAGGACTAGTCGAACAAGGTCCAGGACTAGTCTTAGAACAGACCAAAAATATATAAAAAGATTCAACTTGAATTATGTATACAAAATGGCCTACCCTAAGGTCAAAGTAAGGTCTATCATACCTGGGACATGAAGTATGAACATTGAAACTTCATTCAATCAGAAGATGGTCGACCGTTGAACCTTATGAAGCTTGAGATCTTTACTTGATGTAGCTTGATCTTGAGATCTTCTAAAGTTTGGATTTGTCTTCCTAGGTTGTACTTCATTTTGAGTTGAACATCCTCTTTAGACTTAAACAAGCACTCTTCTTATTGATGTAGTTCTGAATATTGAAGCTTACAGAAGAGGACCAAGTACATGACTTTGCATTTCTTGAAGTAGATCACCGTACTTGACTTGAAACATTGATGCAGTGTTTTCAACATTCATATAACAACAAACTACACAAGACACATATAGAGGTTTTGGCACAACAGAATTTGACAACCAAAGGAGCATGAGACCATAGCACTTACAATCTCCCCCTTTATCAAATTTATGACAAAGCACACTTAAATAAAACTATGAGAAGCAAAACACATACTTAACAAAAAATCATGCACCAGTTATAGAAGAAAACCAGTTACAGCCTGGTTAAAGAATCATGCACCAGTTGTCATAAACTAACACACAACATTCATCTAGAGGCACTCCTCTATACTTACTCCCCCTGAGTAGCATACATAAAAAATTATAAATCTACTTATGCTGCTACTAATCCATATCGATCTCCATTTCATAATCATAAGCAATCAAACTAAAAGCTTCTGCCCCCTTTTTGTCACAAAATGACAAAGGAAGAATAAATGGACAAGAATAATAAATAGGAGAGTAATAGATGAAATAACTAGGCAAGATATGAGAAAAAGATAAGCACAAGTAAAATCCACATATCATAATCTAGTTCAATCTAAAGATAGATAAAAACAATCTTACAAATTGAGAAAGAGCAAAGTAGTATTGAAGTTATTACAGACCACTAGAGAAAAACATTTAGTCAAATCCAGAAGAGTGAGCAGGAATAGATGGATTAATTTTGTGTAAACCCTTAGTAACGCGCCTCATATACTTGCATAGATAAGCAAATTAAGATGATTGTGTTACACATAATTGAGCTATCTCTTCCTTAAGAGAATTCAACCTCTCATCAACATCAGAAGTCTGAAAATTCGGATCATTTCCAGAGTCTGATCCCAGTTCATCAAAAATATCATCCATATCAACATCGTTAGGAGGAAGACTCCCAGCTTCTGCTTCATTCCCTGCTTCAGCACCCCTACCACCAACATCCACTTGGCCAAGAGTTAATTCCAATTTCATCTTGTTAATATTTGTATTGTTGAATATAAGATGATGGATAGGTGCCTCTTCAATAGGCATAACCACGAGCATGTGAGTGGCTAAAATAGTCATAAGATAGGCAAATGGAATATCACTATGACCTAGATAGAGACGAAACTGAATGATGGAATGACAGATTGAAGAAGGCAGACAGATGTTTACACCAAAGATGACAGAATGCAAAACACGAACCATAGAAGCAGTTAGTTCTTTTTTGTTACCAGAATGCAGGTACAGATTTGAAATAAATATTCTGTGAAGAACCCTGTATTAGGGTAACAAATACTTTGAGGGGAGCACATTCCCTTTATAAGTCCATTGCACATCCATATTACACAGTTCTCTAGTAAGCATGTGCTTTTCTGATTCTGAGGGTTTTTCAGCTAAAGTATGAATGGGAATACCCTCATCATTAACAAGAATGTCCATAAGGCTAGCAATTAGATGACGATCTACATCAAATGGACCTTCTCTAGCATCAATTTTAAATGATAAATTCTCACTAGAAAAATAAGAAATGCATGCAAACATGGATTGAGTAATAGATTGGTATGCAGGCCCACCCCAATGTAAGATGTTATCCCATCCTACAAATTGGAGTAGAGGTAGGATACCAAAATGAGCAATATGGTTAAGATCAACAAGACGTTCAATAATGACATTATGCATACACAAATCCTGTACATCAGAGGGATCATTTTCGGGTGACTGAAGATGGCGTTGAGTGATAGAAGTTGATCTAGAAGATGATAGACCACGGGAAGTTCTTTTTCCCCCTAGCATCCATTTGCAATATAAGACTTAAAAAAATAAATAGATACAAAAGATTTGAAGTGGGGTTTTGATAGATCAGATTTTTCAAAAGAAAATCCCAAAATTATAATGAAAAATCAAACAGATTACTTTAAGAGTGAAAATGAAGTAATATTAACTAGAATCTATAAGAAAAATGCATAAAACCCACTAACCTTGAAGAACAATGAAGGTAGGTACGACTGGTCGGGCGTCGGCTTGTTGGAGAGAAAAGTGAAAATGAAGAAGAAAAGGTTTTCCCCAATTTTAAAAGATCCACCGAGTTTTACGACAGGTCGTGGATGTGCTCGACTGGTCGTGACACCACCGATCGAGTACACACACGACTGGTCGTGTACCGACAAAAATAAGCATTTTTCATAAAAATTTGAAATTTAAGTCATTAAATTATCAAATATATATATATATATACACACACACACACACTATGATACAAGTATGCAAGAATATTCAATTTAAATTGCACATACCAAGATCAAATTTCAATTTATTAAACCTGTTTTTGTCGAGCGGTTTAGTGAAAATGTCAACAAGTTGAGTCTCAGTCGGAATGTATTCCAAAGATATTATTTTATCTTCCACTAATTCATGAATTTAATGATACCTAATGTCAATGTGCTTGGTACGTGAATGCTGGATTGAATTTTTAAAAATATTTATTACACTGAAATTATCACAATATAAGACCATAGAATCTTGTGCTATTCCGTAATCACTTAACATACGATTCATTCACACAAGCTGAGTACATGCATTTCCAGCTGCAATCTATTCAGCCTCAGCATTGAGAGTGATATGGAACTTTACTTCTTACTAAACCAAGAGACTAAACAATTTCTAATATAAAAACAACCACCACTGGTTGATTTCTTATCATCGATATTCCCAACCCAATCAGCTTCAGTGTACCCAACAAATTGAACACTAGTATCATATGGATACCAAAGACCCAAATTTACAGAACTTGCGATATATCGAATAATCCGCTTAACCACAGTTAGATGTGACTCTTTATGGTTAGATTGATATCTGGCGTAAATACCAACACTTAAAGCAATATTAGGTCTACTAGCAGTTAAATAAAGTAAACTACCAATCATACTTCTATACAATTTAGGATCCACATCTTTACCTGTAGAGTCCTTTGAGAGTTTTAGAGTTGTACTCATAGGAGTATCAAAATTCTTACCATTCTCAAATCTGAACTTTTTAATCAAGTTCAATGCATACTTGGTTTGAGAAATAAAAATACCATCAGGTTGTTGTTTTACTTGTAACCCTGGGAAATAATTTAATTTCCCAACCATGCTCATTTCGAACTTAGATTTCATTAAATCTACAAACTCAACAGTCATGTTAGTACATGTTAATCCATAAATAATATCATCAACATAGATCTGAACCATTAAGATATCATCGTTATGTTTCTTAACAAAGAGCGTCTTATCGACACTACCCATGAAGCACTCTATTTTTCCTCTCCACAATTCCATTTTGTTGTGGTGTTTTGGGCATAGAGAATTCATGCGATATTCCCTGATCGCTACAGAATTTCTCAAAACTGCTATTCTCGAATTCAGATCCATGACCACTACAGATCTTACAAACTTGAGAACCTTTTTCAGTTTGGATCTGTTTAAGAATCTTTTTTACTTCATTAAGGGTTTCTGATTTATCCCTTAAAAAGGCTACCTAAGTGAATCTGGTAAAATCATCCATGATTACCAGTATGTATTTTTTGCCACCTCAACTCTCCGTCCTGGTAGGTCTTATAAGGTCCATATGGAGAAGCTCGAGTGTCTGGATGTAGCATTGGAGTTCACCTTTTTGTGAGGGCTCCTTGTTTGCTTGCCATACTGGCATTCACCACATATTTTGTCTACTTTTTGTATTTTAGGTAGATCTCTTATTAGTTCTCTCTTGCTCAATCTGTATAAATTATGGTAGTGTACATGTTCAAGGCGTTTATGCCATAATTCTGTTTCATCGGTATGGACTATGTAACACGATTAATTAGATGAGCTACCATTGCTTATAATATAGCAGCTTTTAGAAGTCCTGTGGCTAGTTAATATTACAGAACCCTTTTTGTTTAGGATTTCACAACCTTTATTAGAAAATTTCATGCTATGATTGTTATCACATATTTGAGATATGCTTAACAGGTTGTGTTTTAACCCCTCAACATATAAAACATTCCTAAATAAGGGGAGGTTATAGAGTTGAACCGTACCTTGACCAATAATCTTGCAGCTGGTACCATCACCAAATGTGACTGACCCATCAGTTATATATTTAAGATTGGTGAATAAAGCCTTGTCGCCTGTCATATGCCTGGAGCACCCATTATCAAGGTACCACTTTGAATGGCTTGTAGCTTTGAAAGCAGTGTGGGCAACCAAGCAAGTAACCTTAGGAACCCATTTCATAACTGTTTTTAGTTTAGGAGTATAGTTGGTCTTTTTCTATCTGTTGTTGTGAGAATGATTTATTGAGTTAGATTTTAAGAGCTCTTTAAACAAATCAACTATTTTTTCAGCTAAAGGGTTTTGGTTTTGAGTTTTATAGTTGACATAATTGCTTTTAGGTTTTTGAAAAGTTTTAGCATTTTTAGAGAAACTTTGATTAATACTTTTCCCTTTTGAGTTAGAGGTTTCTCCTTTCACAAACTTAGGAGGAGAATTCTTCTGTTTAGAAGGTATACTCTTATCATAGCCCAACTCGGATCTGTCGCCACATTTTCTAGGTCCGAACAGAAGTTTTTCAAACTTTGGATCTCCTTGGGCATACCTCCATGTATCCTTTAAACTCAAAAGTAAAGAGTTTTCAAGCTTAAGTTTATCATTTTCAGATTTAAGTTTTTCAATCAGGGAGGTTTTAAATTCTAAATCACTTTTAGTCTTTTCAAAACAATCTGAAATATGAGATTTTTCTAAAATAAGAGACTCAAAATTTTCTTTAAGTTTTAAAAACTTTTCTTTTTGAAGTTTTAGTTTTACGGCAATTTTACAACTTTCCTTGTATAGGGCATTATAAGCATCTTGTAGATCTTCTTCATTTTCATGATCACTATTCAGATTTTCTTCATTAGTTGAATCATCATGATCTGAAAAGGTGAACTTAGCTAGAGTCATAAGGGCTTTAACTTCATTGCTCGACTCAGTTCCAGAATCTTCTGATTCAGAAGAGGCTTCAGTGCCAAAAGATTCATCCCAAGTAGCCAACATTCCTTTCTTTTTAGATTTGTCCTTTTTAAAACATTTGTTTGCTAAATGCCCATATTCTTGGCAATTGTAACATTGACTATCTTTCAAAGATTTTCAAGTTTTAGATTTAGGTTTAGATCTTTTCTTATCATTTGATTTTTGAAAATTAACCCTCTTCTTACTTTTGAAAATCTTGTAAAATTTTTTCGCTAAAAGAGCCATATCGTCTTCAGAATTTTCTAAATCAGAATTTTCTTGAGAAATATATTTAGAAGACTTATGAGTGATAGATTTACCTTTAGGAGCTTTAAAGTTTAACTCATAGGTTTGTAAAGAACCAACTAATTATTCTACCCTCATATTGTCTATATCACGAAGTTCCTGAATCGTGGTTACTTTAGAGTTGAACCGTTCAGAAAGTGAGCGTAGTATCTTTGCACACACTTTACTTTCTAAGATTTTATTACTAAGACCCCACATAGAGTTTACAATGTCATTCAATCTTGTATAAAAATCCATAAACATTTCATTTTCTTCCATATGAATTTCCTCAAATTTAGTTGTGAGGAGTTGGACTTTAGATTTCTTGACAATTGATGTACCCTCGTGTGTCATTTCTAAAATATCCCAAGCTTGCTTTGCAGTATCATAGGATATAATTCTTTTGAACTCATCCAGTGATAGTCCGCAAATGATTGCATTTAGTGTTTTTGCATTGGCACTACTCTCATTTTTCTTAAGAGTGGTCCATGAGAAACACAATGTTACTCTCATCGATTTTGAACCATCGATACCAGTCACTTCAGTGGTAGGTGGGATCCATTCAGTCACTGTGGCTTGCCACACACCTCATCCATTGATTTGAGGAAAATCCTCATCTTGGCTTTCCAATAGGCATAGTTGGAGCCATCAAATGGTGGAGGCCTAGTGACTGAAAGGCTATCATAATTTGACATCTTATATATAGCTTAAATCGTTAGCTCAGGAAATGAATCCAAGAATAAATAATTAAAAATGAGCTATTATGCTCTAATACCACTTGAAACGGCCTAGATATATGTCCTAGAGGGGGGGGGGGGGGGGGAGGGGGTGAATAGGACTATGCCAAGTTAAAATAATAACAACGGAGTAAAAGAGTATGATAGCCAAATAAAGGAAATCGATTCACAATGTTGAAATAAAAAGCAGCCTTAATAATCAAGTATTGAGACGTTGATATAAATGTTGTTCTAAGGATAACCTTACACCATAAAAACCAAGGGTTTATGGCAGGACAATCTTATTTCTAGAACGTTCTTTGTATCAAAAACTCAAACTGAAAAGGAAATAAAAGAAATAGTAAGAAATAAATTCTAAACTATTACAACATTCCCACAATGCTAGAAATGTAAATATTACAACATTTACATCCACACATACATCCCCCAAATTTGAATGATAAAAGATATACAAATTAAACAAACGTTCAAATCACACGGCACAAGAAATTATGGTGGTTCTCCTGTGTGTACACCAACTGTTAAACAACAGCTACACAGCTACTCCACTCCTAATATCCTCACATAGGGGATATCAGCGTTCACTATCAAAATAAGTTTCACAGGTTCACCTAAAACCTTCACAATTGTGTCTTTTAAATGGGCTTACACAATTCAAAAACCTCTCTTTCTGAGTTTTCTGGCTTTCCTCAGATAACCAGTACAACGAGATTTTTCTGGCGAATCCCAAAAGAAACTAAAAAGAATGTAAATTACAATAATGTAAAAAACCTGGATTTCTCCTTTTCTTTGAAGCAGCCCGGAAGAACCAATTGGAGTAGAAGTTCGAATATAGAAGTTCAATGTCCAATACTTACTTTAAAATGGTTCTAGGTTCTAATTGATTTTAAATTAAACCAGTTAGGCTTAGCTTTATTTAATTTTGATTCCAAGAAGATGGAATACAGAAATTTCTCTTTCAAATCAGATTGGAATGTAGGAACAAAATCAAATGCATAAGCTAACAAAAAGAGAATATTAAATATGCACAAAGTAGCTTAAAATGAACACAAACTTATCTCAAAGTGAAGCCTTGAATTTTCTTGAATTGAGTTATCAATCTTTGAAATTCATGCTCTATTTATAGATGCAAAAACCTCGTCTACGACTGGTCTTGAAAACACTTCTACTAGTCGTAGAACCAATGACATTTTAAAAATTTGAGCGCTATTTAAAAAAATCATTTTACGACTAGTCTCAGGATGTCCACGACTGGTCTTAGACCATCCACGACCGGTCGTAGCAGACCCGGGACTAGTCGTAGGAAACCAGGATTGGTTGCTGTAGTTCGAGTCATAGAATCAGGACTGGTCGTGGACGAGTCGTGCACTGTTCACACAACCGGTCAACTAGGTCTCAGGACAGGTCGTAGCATAACCAAAAAATTCTAAAAAATTGCAACAACTTAGGATTGATCGTGGAATTTCTTAGACTGGTCGAACCAGTGCTAGGACTAGTCGAACAAGGTCCAGAACTAGTCTTAGAACAGACCAAAAATATATAAAAAGATTCAACTTGAATTATGTATACAAAATGGCCTACCCTAAGGTCAAACTAAGGTCTATCATACCTGGGACTTGAAGTATGAACATTAAAACTTCATTCAATCAGAAGATGGTTGACCTTTGAACCTTATGAAGCTTAAGATCTTTACTTGATGTAGCTTGATCTTGAGATCTTCTAAAGTTTGGATTTGTCTTCTTAGGTTGTACTTCATTTTGAGTTGAACATCCTCTTTAGACTTGAACAAGCATTCTTTTTATCGATGTCGTTCTGAATATTGAAGCTTACAGAGGAGGACGAAGTACATGACCTTGCATTTTTTCAAGTAGATCACCGTACTTGACTTGAAGCATTGATGCAGTGTCTTGAACATTCATATAACAACAAACTACACAAGACACATATAGAGGTTTTAGCACAATAGAATTTGAAAACCAAAGGATCATGAGACCATAACACTTACAGTTTCAACTACGATTTGGGTAAGAAATCCTAACCCTAATCTTGATTTAGGAATCCAAATAGAGTAATCGACGAAATAGCTAACCTATTTTGTAATTTAGGTACCCGTTGTTCTGTATTCGGGGACACAGGATTCGAACCAAGTTCGAAACTAGCAATCTGACGAAAGGTACGGACTATAAACGTTTATGTTATGGTTTTCAAGGCTTTCAATGTCAACTAATGATTTATGTCTGACTTGATTGCTACCATATCTTCTTAGACACGTCGATTTCGATGTATTACACATGTATGAACTATGTTATATAACTATGTGTCCTATGTGTTTGCTAAAATGTTTGAATGAACATGTAAACATAATTTATGCTTGTGATGATTACTAAGCTAGGATTCATGATTGTTATTTGCATGATGACATCCTTATAGATGGAATTGCTAAAATACTTGTTGTAACTAGCCTAGTCTATGTATTTGCTTATGTGTAGCCTAGGTGTTTGATAAATTGTCTAGATGAGAAAATGTTGATGATTTGTACTTATAACAAGTATTAAGATAGTATTTTGCATTACCTTGTATGTATGTATAATTTATTTCATGTAATCATACTTGCCTCTACACAATTTATGAATAAAATGCAAATGTTTGTTAACATGTTCAAGGTGTTTGATAAAATGCTCAAATGAAGTATTTATTTGGATTGTTTGTTAAATGTTGAAATAATTATCACATGTATCTATTCGCTACATCTAAGTAAGATTGGGGCTATAACATAGTCTAGGTAATCGGTAAGAGTCCATGTTCAGGTGGCCGAATTAGTCGCGTCACATCGGGAAAATTTGACGAATCCGAGTCGCACGAATATTGTCGACAGTGGTTAGGCCACAAGGGGTGCTTATGCACTCATGTCGATTACATTAGCATGTGCCCGTACCAATCGAACTTCCTTAATAAATTGATCGGCCTATTATATATTCACAACATATAGACACCACTGCTTGAATCTAAGATACCCCCGCCAGTGTAAAAGCCCATTTTAACCATGGTACCATAATCCACTATAACTCATGAGCCAAGCATGGTGGTATGGGACACCGTGATCCAGTTGTCGGCCTACGTTGGGGTGACGAGCCTCCTTGTAGTGACCAGTGAGCAACCCAAACTCGTGAGCCGAATATGGTGGTATGGGATACTGTATTCGAGCTGTCGGCCTATGCTAAGGTGACGAGCCTCCCCGTAGTGACCTCAAGTATAAACTCTCGAACTTACCTATCCACTGCTTTTCAGTAGGAATGATGTCCTATAACTTGCCTATTGTATGTGATTAACTAGGATTGATGACCTTAGATGGATCTTTCGGTTGGGTAAATGATATAAAGGGAGGTACCTTAGCTTTTCAAATTTGTTGTATGTCTAAGCCTAATTAAGTACTCGGTTAACACGATCATGCACCGCATTGCATGTACTTTGGCAAGGAAGTGTACTTTAGGGAGTTTGTCATGCGTGAATGGTTGATGTAGTCATTTGAGGGAGTGTCGTGCGAGGGCATGCATCATTACTGCATATCATCCTTGCATTAATAAGAGTAGTTAGGGAATGATTGTTGTACTGCTTTTTCATTACTGTTTGATTGAATTGATAACATGTTAACCTTTGTCTTATAGTACCACTGAGTTGATCACTCCCACTCTAGGACGGTGTTTTAAAACACCAACCAGACTCTGGTTTAGATGCAGGTGGTGCCCGAGTCTATGCAGCTGATCTGAACTTCGTAGATGAGGAGGAGGAATTCTCCTAAGTTCAGTTATCAAGCGGGTCTATGTAGACCTCGTGCTGATTCGACGGGATTAAAGGGATACATGAATTAGTTGGACATGTACATTTTGATATTTTATAAATTTTGAAACAATACGTGTTTATATTCAGCCAGGTATCATACTCATACTCTAGAGGTTGTGACACCTTCACGTACTTATATATATGTGTGTGTGTGTGTGTGTGTGTGTGTGTGTTTTAGTCTTCCGCTTGCTAAATTAAATTGTCTCTGGAGTATGATATACTATTTTAGTATAATCCCCCTCATGTTTAATGCACTAATATGGATAACATTTAAACATCATTATCTATGCTGCACAAGTGATGCATTGGATCTCGGGAGTTGAGCTTTGCTCGACCCTCGAAATTCAGGGCATTACATACCGAGACCAACAGAAGTTTCCTAACATGTCATTTTTCACCAAAACTGTAATGTCTCGGAAAAATCCATACAAAGACCCAAGTACCACCTCAGGCAGAAATCGCTAAGGAACGAATTCTTTAGAAATTAGACGAAAATTAATTAAGTACTAAACTAAATAAATCCAAGAATTAACTCGAACTAGTTTTTATACGAAGTGCAAGAACCAAAACCATTAGAATTGCTAACCCAACATCACTTAGAAACCCAGGACCAATTTCAAAACCCAGTTGCTCTTGGGAGCACATTGAAACTCCGTATCGGGCCTGGACCGCGCGTCGAAAGTCCGATGACTGCGAAACTATAAGGTTATGACCACCTTACTGGGCTCGACAACCATCATGGGAATCGAGTCCAAATGCTATCCAGAAACGCACAACTTGAGCCTGGAGCGAAGTGTGTGAGACACGCAAATATCTTTAAAAAATGAACTCAAACTTAAGTGAATTGGCCCGTTCGCTTGCAGGCCAAATTTAAGGTTTCAGACCGTCAGATTCTGACCCAACTACACCCTTGGACCAGGAAAATTTTCCTTCACCCATTGGTATACTTGTGGCCCTGATCGAGTGACGATAACCGTTCAACTAAAACGGGTCTTCCACGATCGATCCACTAATCCGATCGAACCGAAACCTTAACCTGGCATAGATCTATTGACAGAGAACTTTCTTCAGACCGTATGCAAGCAATGGAGCTCTAGAGCTCCATTGGCTCGAAACAGACGCCTTTTGGCTATAACCTAAGTATACCATGGCCCTGGGGCCATTGACATCACTTACGGGCCTATATAATGCCCTAAATCCACCCTCTCTCATTCCATACGAATTTTTTTAACCCTAGGAGAGAGGAGAGAAAAGAGGAGAAAAGAGTAGAGATCGAAGGGAAACCTTTGGGGTTTGCTACAGTACTCCTGTTCTACTACTCCACTCTTCAAATCGCCTTTACGTCTACTGTAACGCCCCGTACTTTACAGTACTCAGGTGTTACCGTGGAGATCTAATTTAGTAATGTAAACCTAGTTCATTGAACATTCACCTTCATTAGGCTAAACCTAACCATGCATCTTAGGCCGTAAAGCATGATTCAATGGGGCCACGGCATCTTGTCCCTTGACATGTGGCTTGGTCACACTAATAGGACTCCCTAGAGATCTTTCACCATCATTAGGTCCGCAACATTTCAATGATCGATCTAACGATCGACTTTCCTAAAATCAACCATCAAATTATAAAATCAACCATAAACCTTTGAAGTAGTATGTGCACATGACTTGATATGGAACTATTCAAATGATTTATGACTTCGATTAAAGGCGGATCCTACAAGAAAAATTAAATAGATAAATAAACAAAATAAGTATTTAGGAATACACGTATAATAGTGATGCATATAATAAGTACTATAATAATAATAATAATGTAAAATCATGAGACATGTAGTCCTAATAACCTATGGAGCAGGACCCACAACATGATTAACAATGCACACATATGAAATTAATAATAAAAATAAAAATGATAATAATAATAATAATGGGAAACATTAAAACTTATTCTAATAATAACAACTAATATCCTAAAATCAAAATATAGGTGGACCCAGTCATCTGATAAATTCCTGGGACCATTCTAGCCGTTGAAGTTCGGTTTCGAGCCAATTCGACCATTAGATTAGCGGGAAACCACCATTAGGACTACCAATCAAGTGGTGGGCCCCACCAGGACCTTGAATCTGTCCCATCTTTGGTCAAGGGCCCTATGTGGGCCCCTAGAACCTATTAGACGGGGTGGATTTCCCAAAAACATCACGGTGGGCCCCGTCGGTGCATTGCATGTGCACAGGAGGAGCGTGCCCCGCTGTGCACCAGTCCAGGCAACCCGGTCGGCAATTCATTTAAAAAGAGGGGATTCCCTCTCGCGCGCTGGCTTCTAACAGCAAACGGATGTCCGTCTGTTTTTGACGTGAGATGGCCCACCATCGGCCATTGATTGGATGATCTAAACCGTCCATCGTGTTGGACGGGACGTCCTGACCAAAACCGAGGGAATTTTGCAAGGATTTGTACTTTTGCGTGAACACAAACCCAGACGCACCTAGGCTATGCAAAACCTTCTTTCCAAATGTGGAAACCGCCCTTCTGCTGTTGCCAGCTTGGCGATCCGCGTGAAGCCGAATCTGCCTACCCTGGCCGTCCATGAGAAGTCAATCCCAACCGTTGGAGAACAGCAGGCGCTATTGCCAGCTACACAGCCGAACGGCAGATTTCTTAGAATGAGAGGGAGGATGGGAGCCCTAGATTCGATCCAGGCCCTCTACTCTTCATCCAAGGGCTCTTGGGAGAGGTAGGGTTGTTATAAACAGAGGGGATTTAGAAAAAAGAAAAGAACTCCTCATCCGTTCTCGCAGCCGCACTCCAAAAGCCGGCTGCCACCTTCTCCCTTCGAACCCATCGAGTAAACGCCTTCAAACCTTCGGTTTCATGCATCCACAAGCTCTGTTGGACCCCTAAGAACCCTCCCATGTCTTCGGATTGAAGAAAGGAGCATTGGGGAGAGATCTGTCATTGTCGCCTGTCTTCTTCCTCGTCATTCACTCGTTGCCACACTTTGATCCGCACCACCAGATTTTAAATCTGTCTCGGTCCAGGGGATTGCAGGATGTTGTAGAAAAGAGTGAGGAAGAGTTATTGGTTAGTCGGCAAGGGAATGATGTTATACAGCGTCACTTGGAGAGCATTCCCTTGTTGACATTTGATTCTACTTTCATTTTGCTGATGGATCTGTGGAAGACTCAGCAAGTCAAGTTGATTCGAGATCTCTTGCTACATTACTATTGATACGAGATATTCAGGTTTTGGATGCATTTTAAGCACCTAGGTCAGAGTTATGGATTTCCAATGATGTGCCTGAAAAGGAGAGGAAACTCGGATTGCAACTAAGCCCGATTTGGTTCTGGAAAGAGTTAGCCTCCTGACTCGCTGGCCAGGAACGTCCAATTAGCTGGGACTCTCCATAAGAAGAGAGAAAGTATAAGAAGAAGGGGAGTTGGGGTGGTGCAACTGCACCCTGTCAAGTTGCCGACTCAGTCGAGTTGTTGACTAAGTTGGAACTCAGTCCACGTCTGGCTGGAACCCACTGAGTCTAGCGGCGTTTGGGTCCAGTCCAGGTATGGCTGGATATTCCACCAGATGGAAAGAGAGGAGGAAAGGGAAGAGAATAGATGGGGAGTTTGTGTCAGGCTGAGGCAACTCAGCTCAAACCGAGTTAGCGAGGTGAGTCAACATCTCCTCATTCCAAATTTATTTCATCAAAATCTGGAAAACATTAAAATCAATCAACGTGCATCAGATAACTAGAAAGAGCCCCTAACTACCTTAGTTCAAAAACTGCCAAATGCAAAAGTACCCACATGAGATTCCCTTACATGTAACATAAATGATGCTTACAACACTCCATTAATTATGCCGAGTCCAAATAACACTAAAATCAATCAACTAGCATCAAATAACTTGAAAGTGCCCCAAATTCCATTGGTTTCAGTTCAAGAACACCCAAAAGCAACTACTAATAATCAAAAACTCCCATTAATTCACATCAAGTAATCCCACAAATTTCAAGAATTGATAAATGCAAAAGCACCCACATGAGATTCCATCGTCTAAACCACAAAAAATTATAATAAATCTGCATAACACTTCATTTTTCAACCAATATGCATCAAACTGCTTAAGAACATCCCAAATTTCATTGGTCTTTCATCCCAAAACAATTGAAAACAGCCCACACATCATCCTAAAGTCACATTGATTTTCACCAAATCAAATAAAGTTCAAAAGGAGAGATACCCATATGAGATTTCCTTCTTGACAATAGAAAAATTATTACGGTAGAATCCAAATGGATTCACATCAAACGATTATGCAGACTTAAAGAACTGATAAATGCAAAAGCACTCAAATGAGATTTTGTTACATATAATAGAAAAAACCCACATAATACTCTTTTTTTAAACTAATCCAAATCTGATGAACATCGAAATAAAAAAAAAAATGCATAAATTGCTTCAAAACATCCCAAATTTCCCTGATTTTCCAAAAAAAAAAAAAACCACTACACATCTATTAAAATCAAATTGATTTTCACCAAAAAAAAAAAATCAAAGAAACTTCAAAAACAGAGATACCCATGTGAGATTCCCTTCTGTAAATAGAAAACTAATTGCAACAGAATCCAAACAGATTCACACATGAGATTTCCTTCTGTACAACAAAAAACTAATCTAGAATAGAATCTAAACAGATGCAAAAGAAATATTCAAAAAGCTTATACCTCATGAACAAAGAAAATTCAGGATTTTTTCTCTTCCTAACATTTCAAGAACACAAAAAGATGAATGATTTTTTAGAAAGAAGGGTTCACGTGCAATTCATTTAAGAGCATGCACCATTAGTTTTTAAAAAGAGAAAAAGAGGAAAGATAATTGTTAGGGGATATTTTGGTTCTTTTTCCAAAAGTTCATTTCATGTTCAGTTATTCAAAATAATACAGGGTGCAAGTCTCAATAAAGATGAATCAAAATGAATCCAAGGAAAGGAAAATTGAATGGAAAGGAATCAATATGAAGAACATACCACTCAAAGAGTCATCATCCAAGATCATATCCAAGGTATAATCATAATAGGGAACCTGTCCTTGCAGTCCACATGAATTGAAGTCGTCTCATATATAATCCTCATCGACTTCACAAAGGAGCTCATTTCCTCTCAAGCCACAGAACCAAGAGATCCATGATGAATCATCTCCCTCAGAACAGCTAAGTTCTGTCTCTTCGTTGCCTGTCTCTGATAGGTGTTTGGGTAATGGGAAAACTATTCTCGGATATCCACTTTTTGTGTTTGGGAAAAAAGCGCTCTTGAACTCTAGCAAACTTGCAAGCATCTTCATATCTCCATGTGCATTTCATGTCTGGGTCTATTATCTGTATATCTATCCATATTGCTGTTAGAAGTCAAAACAATTTTGCTAAATTTTCATTTTTATAAATAATTTACTTTTTAAAAACTTTTAATTGACTAAAATGCCCCTTGAATCTATAACATTTTATGGTATGAGCCCAAAAAACGAAGATCCAAATCTCAGGTGGACCATATCATCGGAAACAATGGTGATTCAACATCCTACCATGAATAAACTTCCTACGGCCCACTGTAATGTTTCTGTAATTTTTATTTGCCATCCAACATGTTGATAAGGTCAAACAAACCTCCATGGTGGTAAAATAAATAAATAAATAAATAACAAAAAAACAAAATAACAAAAAATTAGCTTAATCCAAAACTTTTGAGGCCGATTAATGGTCAATCATCACCTTTTCCCATGCTATTGTCCACCTGAGAATTGGATCTGCTTATGTTAAAATGATCTGGAAAAACAGATAAAATAAATACATCAAGGTGGCCCCATGGCAAGGGCCGCACCTAATCCGGTTTAACAATCTAGAAAAACTGATGTACAAAATCACAACATATAAAAATGTGAATGCCAGAAAACGATTAGGCAAGATCTTTCAATCTAGGAGTGTTTTCAAATATCACAAATGGATACGAGCTTTTGGATTAAACATATAACATTCGAAGAAAAAAAATCACATGACTCACCTTAGAAGGGCGATCGACTGGTGATGAAGCTGGCGCTCAAAAGACAGAAGGGAGACGAAGAAAATGGCGGTCGAAAGAGGGAAAATGAAATTTCCTCTTTTGAAATGGGATTAGAGATCAAATCCGGAAAATGTGAGTTTTTAATATTTTATAAAATAAACTATATTCACAGCCATACAATATAGGGACCATTTAGTGGATAGTTAAGATAATATTACATAAGATAATTATAATTATAAACATCTACAATAAGACCCATTATTTGGATGGTCTGGATAGCCATATATCAAACCCACATTTTCTATGAATGAGTCACCACTATTTAACAAAAATGCAAAACTAACATGTTTTCATATACAAATGAAAATGGTAGCTTAGCTTTGGATCTGGTAGGGCTCTACGGGCCCCACCATAATTTTTGTGTTTAATCCACACCGTAGATCCATTTGTAAAAAATCTTTTCAGGTTGATATCAAAAAATCAACTTGAAATAATTCTCTAAAGAACAACACCACACGAAAACAGTAGCGATTGAACGTCCACCCTTAAAAACATATCTTTTAGGTACGGATTGAACTAGCTACAGATTTTATCCGTAGGTAATGCCAGCTAAATCTGTAGCCAAAGATGCCACACACCCAATGACTGTGCCCTATTGTTTAGTAGTGAACTACAAGCCTCCATACAAAGACATCATTGTAAATTAAAATTTGTTCACAAATGACTAGCCCATCTCTAATATCTTTTGGTTAAGACTTACAAATATGTTAGTGTAAGGCCCATGTCCTAGTCCGTACCGTTCTGTTGGCTTCTGCGGTCCTTTTGGTCGAATTCCGGCAATCCTCAACCTGTGTCCAACGTTTGCGCGCGAACCTAAGCCGGGTCCCGCACACCGACGCCGGCTCGATCCGAAACTTATATCATAGTAATCACGCCATCACCACGGTTCCAACGCCACGACTCATGTACTGAACCGATGCCCAGGCCAGGAGATGTGGGCCAGTGTTCGTTTCGAAGAAAACGCCACGCGTTGTGAATATCGAGGGAATCTCTACGATATATCCCATCAATCAATGTCAAGTACAAGCCATACTCTAAGTACAACAACCCATCCCCACCTTTTCAAAAGTCCACTCTCTCTCTCCACCTCACCATTCCCTTTTACAAATTTCAAACTCACCCATACCTCTTTTACAAATATTTCAAACTAAACCATACCCTCCCATCCCCTTCCTTACATCATCCCATCCATATCACTCCCATCACCTCACTCTCTCTCTCTCTCTCTCTCTCTCTCTCTCTCTCTCTCATTTCTGAAATCTCCTAAGCAACCCCAAAAATTCCATACGTCCAAGCTTCTCCCTCCCAAATGCTAAGTGTGGCCCACTTTCCCTATTCTCTCATCTCCCATCTCAACTGTTGATCCATCATCTACCACCATCAAAAGTGAAGGTAAGGAGCATAGAAGGCTAAGGGAGCAAGGAGGAGGCCTAGAGGTGGGTGATCCTCCATTAATTTCAATTTTTAAGGGCCCACTTGTTATGGGACCCATTTGGTGTATGCATTGTATCCATGAGGGGCCCATAGTGGCGGGGTCTCTCTATCACCGTCTCTCTCTCTCTCTCTCTCTCTCTCTCTCTCTCTCTCTCTCTCTCTCCCCTTCTTTGAATGGTGATGATGATGAAGGGGTGAATGGCCCACCTGGTTGGTGTGTGTGTGTGTGTGTGTGTACCACCATGAAGCATATGTTTTCCTATGCCGTTCATCTTCATGTGGGAACCATCTGATGGGAGTGATAGATCTACATCATCCAACCGTTAGTGGGCATGGATGGAAGGGAAAACACAAATATCAAGTTGATCCAAATCATGTGGGCCACATCCACGTGGGACCTACCACGATGCTTGTGCTATATGCAGACCGTCCAGCGTCTCTGGACATTGGACGTGGTGTGGCAAACAGAGAAGTGTGATCTGACGCTGGTGTACTAGCCAGCTTTAAAAAAAATAAAATAATAATAATAATAATAATACATATATTTTTGGGCCACTTATGTAGGCCCAACCTAGATGTATGTATAAAATCCAAGCCGTCCATCCTTTTCTTCAGATCATTTTAGGCGTTGAGCCAAAATTTGAGGCCAATCTGATCATCGGGCGGACCATAGCATAGCAAATAGTGTTTCTACCATTGAAATACCACAGGATGTTTCGGTATGCCAAAAACCTATCCAATATTGGACTCGTTGGGATTGTATCGAGCCATAGGGACCAATGGCTGGGTTAGATTCGTCCGAGGTGGGCCCCACCTACTAAAAACTACAGGATTCTAGTTTTTTTTTAAAAAGGGGTATAGCAGCAGCAGCGTTGCTACCAGAAGACGCAGGCAGCGCATCAGCTGCGTGGGCGGGCAGACGAACGAGCTGGCCCTCACGGCCCAGCTGTGGGCCCCACCGTGATGCGTTTCGAACATCAACACTGTGCATTTTAGGCGTCCCATTTAAATTATGGGATATTCCAAAAATCAGTCGTATACGGAACTCAAGTGGACCACACCATCTAAAATCATGTGAAGACATGCCTAAAACATAAAAAATCACTTGGTGAGGCCTACCTAAAATTTGGATGCGGCTGAAACTTGGTCTGAACCCTCAGCCAAGTGGGACACACATAATGGGTGGGCTGGATTTGTGAACCACATTACGGTGGGCCCCTGACCGTGACCCTATGAACAGTTTAGGTGGCAAATAAACATTCCAGTGGGGCCCCCGTTTTCCCAGGTCCACGTGACCATATGAACAAATTGGATGCAAATAAACAATACAGTGGGCCCCCAGGTCCACGTGACCTTATAAATAGGTTGGGTGCAAATAAATATTATTGTGGGCCCCCAGGCCTGCATGACCCTATCAACAGATTGGGTGGAAAATAAACATTTCAGTGGGCCGTTGGGTGGGAAATAAACATTATGGTGGGTCCTACTTAGAACCCACTTATGTATGTATTGTGTCCACACCTTTCATCAGTGTGGACCTCCACCATGAAGTATGTGATTTATCTATGCCTTCCATCCCTATGGGACCTACCATGATGCATATGTTTCATCCAAACCGTCCAACCATTTTGGAGGTTATTTTAAGGCCATGTGATAAGGCCCATCTTGGTGTGTTTGTGGGCCATCCATTGAGGCCCACCATGATTTGTATAAGGCCCATATTATGAGGCCCATTGTGACGTATGCAAGGCTCATGTGATTAGGCCCAGCTTGATGTATTTGTGGCCTGCCCACTAAGGCCCACTTGAGATATATGAGTTCATGGTTTGAGGCCCATTTAATGTATTTGGGCCCTTGGGTCGAGGCCCAACAAGATCTATATAAGGCTCATTGTAATATGTGATTCATGGCAGGACGTGCCTTGGGAGCAATGATGGTTTGATGTCCACATTGTAAGGATGATGTTGGTTAAATGTCCGCATTGTCACTCTCCCCCGAAGGCCCATTAATAGGCCCATACCTGTAGCATATAGGCCGTCTAGGCCCATCTTCGTTTTGATCAGAGCCCATCACCACATAACATGTATAGTATAGATCCATGATTCATGATCATACGCATCATATGTATGCCTGATATGAGAAGTGACTGATCATAGCATATGCCTTTGGGCAGATAGTTTATGGGCTCCCTGACAGGCGGAGTTGTCCCACATGAGCGCTCGGTACGCGTAGGATTGTTGCATGTCTGATAGTATAATTCATGCACTTGCATTAGTATGACTGTAGTTATTGTATGCCCTAGTGATATCAGGGCAATAGCCTTCACAGACACATCGTGGGTGGCTGGATTGGATACAAGAAATATTGTTACTAAGCATCGGGGCGCCATAGATGTAACTGGGTGAAAATCTCTAAATCCGATGGTACCAGAGGATGACTCCAACCTCGAGACCAAATGGATATATGAGAGCACGAGGGCCGAATACTAGGAGGCCGCATCTCCCACTATGTCATGGTCGATTGGAAAGAGGTGTGGCCTTACTCGCCCGAGGGTAGGGGGCAATACTAGGCTGAGTTTGACCAGCTCATGAATGGGTCTGCCATCGACATGCCGGATAGGTATTAGCAGACTATTGGTCAAGCGGATGGTGAGGTTTCTTACACTCACTTGGACTGTGTGGCTAGGAGAGCGGCAGTGCCACTTGAAGTGTACTAAACCCCGATGATTATCCAGAATGTGAACTGTACTGATTTATGATGAGGATTAGTATGCTTGAGTTGCATCTCGTATCGCATGGCTGTGTTATGGCCGATAGCATTCATATCTTGCACGGCATAGCCTTGGTACGGTTGATTGCATTCATGTTTCATCAATATGATTTCGCATTACTCTGACCTTGTATTCTGAGCACGCTCATATTGCGCACATTCTTACACCACCCTCTAAGCTTTCTATAAGCTTATGCACTATTGATGCGTGCAGGTGACTCCAAGATGCAGTCGTAGCATAGTAGCAGCGGGAGCGTGCAGTCGAGCTTTTGGAGTTTCCGTTATTTGCATTATCTTGTATTTCCTTTCAGACGCATTGTACTTAAAAGTTTTTTAACATAGTGGATTTTGTGATGGTGTTCTTGTGCTTATTATTCATGGGTTATGCTTATGGTTATGCTCATTACAATTAAACTGATGATTTGAAATCCTCCTTGTAGCATCCCAGGATCGAAACCTGGTGTATGGGTGCCGGGAGCCGAGAATGGGGTACTACGGGGGCTGTCGGCACCAGATTCGGTGATCGGGAATTTTGTGAGCCCGGTTTCTAAGTTTGGGGCGTGACAGTTAGACTCTCCAGCTTCAGGAATTCAGATGGAATGGAACCATTCGATCTTTGCCATGCACAATTCAAACAACTCTAGCTGTCCAAGCTCAGCCGAAATGCTATTAACCAGTTCATTGTTGTTCAATTGCCTATAGAAGGAAACTATCAGAAATAATTTACATAGAAATATCCCTGAAAAATTTTATTTTAAAGTAGGAACCCTCATAGATAGCTTAGCTTGGAAATGTTCCCCAATTCAGGTGGAATTGGCCTAGTGAGCTTGTTACTGTGTAGGTACCTGAGAAAAATAAATAGGAAACACCATGACCAATCAGCAAGAAAATCCCTGTTGCATGAATACTCAACAATTCCAAAGCCTAACTCTCCCTAACGTAATAAAAAATGATTTCAGAAACTCAACAATTCTGGCAAAAACACACAAATGCAGGAAAAAAAGGCATAAGATTGAATTTTTCGAAACTTTTTCCCATCAAACACATCAATACCCACTTTGAAAACACCCCTATGAAGGATATCATTGATGGCTTACGCTGGAAGAATGCCATCAATGATACACACACACACACACAATATTTTAAAAAATATAAAAATCTATGTATATTGTAATTAAAATCAATGGTTTTTAATGCCACAAGTTGTCTATTGTAATTAAATTCAATGGTTTGTGGCCACTTAAAAATGATAATTAAATAAAATGAGTTCAGCTCATTTTTAATTGGCACACAAACGGGCTCCTAAGAGTCCAATTTCTCAATTATTGGATAACATGGAATTCCTTATTTTGCTAAAATTTTGTATATTTAGGCCTAATAGTTTGTTGATCTAGACCATTGGACTTATTCCCCATCATGGATGGATCATACCCAATTTCTCAACTAGTTGATTTGAGCATTTTGGATGATCCAATCTTCGATGTGGACTTTTCATTCATTCCATACAATAATGGGCAATGCTCTTGAAAAAAATCACAATGATTGGATCAAGCGAAGAAATGTCAAATATATCAGGAAATGATTAACAAAATAGTTAGTAGAAATTTACAAGTTAAATTAACTAAGTGGAAAAAAATAATTATTATTGATTTTCGTAGCTATATGTGGATACTTCAAAACCATTTTCATTTATATGATTGAAATAAGAAAATACCAACATAGCCTCTTTTTTTTTTAAGTTTAAAAATAAATAAATAAAACAACATTACCCACGAACATCCCAATCTCCTCGTATCGTTTGAGATAGGAGTATTGGGTCGGCACATGTGTGGATGCCGTTGACACGGTTGTAAGAGCACATGACACTACTAACATCTCCTTCCTTCACACACATCTCGAATGGACGGAGGAACGTTTCCACCATGTCTTGCTCAGTCACCTTCAGAAAAAATATTTAAAAGATACATTTATGAGGAAGATCGAGGACATTAATCAAGGATACCACATCATGAACTTACCCAGGCCAAGTCAGCTCATTAGTGGGCCACATTGAATTATGGTCACACAAACGTGGTTTTGGGAAACGCAACCATTAGCTTGGTCCAAAACCGCTGTGTGCCTGTCCCAAGAAACAGTGTTGATGGAACATCCACCAAGATTCGGGATATCCTTTAACGTCCTGAAAGATCTCACTTAAGATCTTTAGAGGATAATATCGGATCTCGACGATCTTGAGAACCACTCATCTCGCGGACAACCCAGATTACAGCCAAGATATCAGGCAAGAGTCCTCCTGAAATTGTATTCTAGTTCTCCTATAAATATAGAGGTACCTCCCACTATCCAAGGTACGTTCACTAAGAAACCTTAAATACTCGACTGACATCTCTTTTTTGGAGATCCTACCCTACTTTATAAGACCTCAATACTGACTAAGGCATCAGAGAGTCCCCTGTATTGGCCAGGGCCTCCTCTGTTCTTCTTTCTACTTGTGCATGTCCAGGAAAGGTCTATACAAAGGGTCTGCTGGAAAATTGCATCAACACATTTCATGTACTCCCATCCAAACACAAATACTAAGTCATTTATTCCCAATTCATTTACCTCCATTTTCATTTTCCATTTAACTTCATTTATAAGCTACCGTATGTGCCCTATATTTGATTCACAACCAAGTATTTTTATCTTTTCAATTTTTTGATGCAAGTAGACTCCTCGAACTTCTTCTCTATGTGGAGCCGTAAAGGAGCATAGAAGTAGGTATACTATGTAACTGAGTCGTTGCAGGGCCATTGCAATGGCATTGTAAAATCCATATCACACATGTTTGCTGGTTAATATTATGATGTGAGATGAAAAATCTCGAGTAGGCTATAACACTAGGAAATGTACAATCACCTACCATTGCAACCAATTACGTACATTTGGACGGGCTCCATGGTAAGGGCCATCACTACCCAATCTGAGTCCCAAATTAAGCTGATGTTTGTGTTTAATCCATGCTGTCCATCTATTTTTAAAGGTCATCTTATGACATGAGACAAAAAATGAGGCATGTACCAATTTGAAATGGACCACATTACAAGAAATAGTGTTGAATGAGCGTCAACCATTTAAAACATTTTAGGGGCCATAAAAGTTTTGGATCAAGATGATTTTTGTTTTTCCCCTTCATCTAGGCCTGCATGACCTAATAAACAGATTGGATGCCAAATAAACAGTACAGTGGGCCTTATGAGGATTTTAATGATGAATATCCAATCACTATTGTTTTCATGTGGTGTGGTCCACCTGATATTTATATACCTCTCATTTTTGGGCCCCACTATGATGTACATTTTATATCCGCACCTTCCATCCATTTGGAGAGATCATTTTAGGGCAATATCCATAGTTAAATCCAGAGCTCCAGTGGACCCTAGCACAGAAAACAGTGGGGACTGTGACACCCACCATTAAAAACTTCTAAAGGCCATGAAAGTTTTAGATTAAGCTGATATTTGTGTTTTACCTTATTTCATGTCTTTTTTTACTTTTGAACAAGTTGGATTTCAAATAAAAATTATGGTGGGCCTTAGGATAGTTTCAATGGTGGGAATCACTCTCTCCAGTGTGTTCTGTGGTGAGGTCCACTACATGTTTTTATCTGCCTCATTCTTTGGGTCACGCCCTAAAATAATATCTCAAAATGGATGAACGGTGTGGATACAACACATACATCATAGTGGGCCCCACAGAAATTTGTGACGTCACTTCAGTAGCCAACTCGCTACTCAACCTGTATCTAATCCGTGTCCGGCGTCCAGCGTCCAGCAGAGAACCTCTTCTTTCTCTCTCTCGCCCTAACGTCGAGACCGAGTGAATACATGAGCGCAAGAGGGCCGAATACCAGGAGGCTACATCTCTCACTGTGACATGGTCGGTTGGAAGGGGGTGTGGCCTTACCCGCCTGAGGGTAGGGGGCAATTGCTAGGCTGAGTATGACTAGCACGTAAATTGGTCTGCTCTCGACGTGCCGGATAGGTATTGGCAGACTATTGGCTAGGCAGATAGTGAGGTTACTTACGCTCACTTGGACTGTGCACCTGGGAAAGGGGCAGTGTCATTTGAAGTGTATTAAACCCTGGTGATTATCCAGAGTGAAAAACTGTACTGATATTTGATGTTCTAGAGATGAGCTGCATTGATATGTGAATTCGGATGAGGATTGGTATGCTTAAGTTGCATCTTGCATCGCATGGCCTTGGTATGTCCAACATCATTCACGTCTTGCATCGCATGGCCTTGATATGACCGATAGCATTCATGCCTTGCATCACATAGCCTTGGTACGGCTGATAGTATTCATGGATTCGCCAGCATATTCTACTTTACTCTGATATTGCATTTTGAGCACGCTTATATTGCACATAAATTCTCACCACCCCCTAAGCTTTCTATAAGCTTATGCACGATTGATGCGTGCAAGTGAGCCAGGATGCAGCCGTAGCTTAGTAGGAGCAGGAGCATACAGTCGAGCTTTAGGAGTTTCTGTTACTATTATCATTGTATTTTCCTTTATGTGCATTGTACCTTAAAGTTTTTTTTATAATAGTAGATTTTGCGATGGTGTCTTGGTTATTGTTCGTGGGTTATACTTATGGATATGCTTGTTACGGAATAAATTCATGTAGAAAAATCCTCCTTGTACGATTCCAGGATCGAAACTTGGTATATGGGTGCCAGGAACTGAGAATGAGGCACTGCAGAGGCTGTCGGCACTGGATTCAGTGACCGAAAATTTTATGAGCCCGGTTTCTGAGTTTGGGGCGTGACAGCTTATATGGCTCATACAGATGTGGTTCGTTGCATATTTTCGACCACAACTCTTGGGTCAGGAGCACGCCGATCAATCGTTTTTTCATACAACGATTGATTTTTTCACATTCCTGTAGAAACTGCTACGGTCAATGAGTATTTGCATGGATTATTATCCCTTGATCAATCTAACAATAATCTGTCTTCCATGCCCTTCATAGAAGAAAAGACTTATGGACCAGAATGGCTCATAGGGAAATTCATTCCCGCAGATGGGCATGCAGTCGGATGACTTCATCATGCTTGGAATTGTTTTGTTGTCAGCTGAGATTTAGCTTTTGGTGGCATGATTGAGAAAGGAAAAAATGCGAAGGTCAGGATCGAACAATATCATCATTCCCTGTTCGCCTGATAGTTAGGCTTTGTGCAGTACGTTCCTTGCCCTCTCACTCATGTAACTAACAATCAACCTTCTTTTGACTGCGTAATAGTCACTGACGAGGAATTATATACTTCTCTTGACTTATCTTATCATAAAGAAGTGGTAGTTTTACAAATACCGGTGTATCCAGAATATCCCACAATATTGGACAACTTTGTATCGTGGTGAACCGTCGGTATGTTAAACTCTTAGGTGGTCGAAGCACTGTAGAACTTTCGCACCAGTTTTACTCACGCTTAGGCCTGTAGAGAGTAAGAAGAGAAGTATCCTTGCTCCCCCTGTTACCACAGCCAAAAACATGATGAGAGTTAAGATAAGGTTGATTAGTATTGCCTTTGCTTTAATGGCCGAACCTTTGTATTCAGATGTTCTACAGATCACCCAGGAACATCTCGATATCTTGGCAGCTGCTTGGCCACAACGAATGGCCCTGAGGAAGATTTTTAACTTGGGAGGTATCAATCCTCCCCTAAATCCTCCTATTTTTCCTTTCCAGCAATCAGATCCTGCTAAACCTCCTTTGCCTATAAAACATCAGTCGCAAAAGAGGATCAAGAAATCAACAGATACTTCTTCTATTAAGGCCAATACAACTTTTGAAAAATACTTTAAAATAAAGTATTGGCCTCACTTTAGTGAAGCAGATTATTTTAAAGAAATAGCTACAGGCATTTAATGGCATAAAGATGCTCATTTCAATAAGTATTTTAACAAATGGATCTAAGACAAGGAAAGATTGGATGATCCTGATGTCCCACTTGAAAAATACCTTCAACCTTATCACCTGCAACCATTGCCATTTCCTACTGCAACTCAGCTGTTTGCAACCATAATAAAGGATCCCACATCTATACAGGGCTTGAGAGTCAGAACTGCAATCCCTTCTAGCTTAGGTGGAGACTGTTTGCTTTACATTCTCGTTCAAATTGACATTCTCATTCTTGCACTTATCATTCTTATCTTACTCTTGTAGCAACTCGAGAACTGCTTAAATCAGTACCATCTCAAGAACAGAGTATGTAACCAATATCGGCGATCTTGTTGGCTATACTACCTCCTGCATCTCGCACCTTTATTGGTGAAATGGTAGCAACAATCATCACCCCTGCGATTCTCAGAAACCCCACACCTACGGATACGGTGGTAGTCGATTAAGACATTATAGCTAGCACAAAAGATACCTTTTCGAGTGATACGCCCAGAGCTAGTGTTCCTTGTGATGATGCAGGACGTGCACATTAGAGTCCCTCTCCTTCTTCATCGGCTGTACAATAGAGGAATCTGATATCTCCTATTTAGCCTTTCAAGGTAACTTTAGCTCCAACAATTCCTCCACCATCTACTACAACTAGCGAGTCTTTGACTTCAACTAAATTTGGAACGATCGATGTACAAACTAGGCCTGAATAGTCAATCGAGGCTGAACAATTTGCTTCTTAGGAGGCGATGGTTGTAGACACTTCTGTAGAGATAGTTGAGCAGGTCACAACAATCATTGAGGAACAATGATTGGTTGAATAGAACAATCGACCACAATTGATTTGGCAGAGACTGTAACATCATCGATTGCATCAAAGGAGAATGTCATGACTCCTCCACCGGTAACTGTTCCTGAAAGTAAATCTTCTGTCTCTGTCAACCCTTCTCTAGTTGATGACGCACTTTCTGTACTAGAGACGGCTTTGGTCGGAGAGATGTATGGAGCATAGTCACCTTTATACCATGAAAACTTAAACTTGTTGGCCGAGCTGTATGATCTCCTTAGGAAAGGATTGTCTGAATCCTTTAATGTCGAATTGAGAGATAAAATAGGTCGATTAATTGATTCGGCGTACATGTTACCTCTATTTGATCCAACTCTGGCAATTAGGACATCATCCCTTCTGGATCTCCAAGGCATAGTTGACATGTATTGTCATGCTCGAGCGATTGTCGGTTGTTTAGAGGCTGAGAAACAGGATACCGTTCTTAAGAAGGCCAGTGTATAAGAAATTGCCCGTACACTCTCGGCAAAAAATGCTGTAGCGAGAGCTTATGAAACGACGATCGGGAACCTTGAAATGGGAATTATGGCCTTGGAGGCCAAATTGATAATACTAAAACAACAATTAGAGGACGATCGTGTAGAGTAGACCAGGACCGAGGATGAAATATCTCAGTTATTTGATGCGGCATGTTCATAAGCAGAAGAAATGAACCAAGCATCTTGATCCCTAGCCAAGGGAGAAGCATCATTACTAGCGGCCAGGCAATGAATGGCGAAGGCTGAAGCATTCACGAATTTAAATCTTCTTGTTTGTAATACCCTTACATGAATGAATGGCCCTTAAGCCACTTTTAAGAATTTTACTTCATGCACGTATAATCAATTTGCAATGCGGTTGGACACCCTAGAATGTTCTTTTCATTTTAATTGAATATGGCATACTTCTGTGAAATCTGCCTCGGCAAAGATGTCTTTTATGGATGTGTCCTCTAGTATAGGATTAGCTTCGTCTTCTTCTCCATCAACGCGTTGGCTGGCAGGTTCATTTTATGTATATTTGTATTATCAAATGGTAGAGCTGACTCCAGTGCCTCAGTCGATGGAATGAAAACATTCCAATAAAGAGCAATGCATGTTATGAGATAGGCAAAATGCATCGACCCATAACCATGATGGATACGAAATTGGATAATCAAATAACACATCAAGTAGGGAAGACAAATAAGCATACCAGACACAACAGAGTGAAGGACACGAGTTATGAAGGGAGTAAGGTCGGACTTATTCTCAAATCGTGGATACACATTGGACGGAAAAATGCGATGTAAGACTATATTTAAGAAGCATCTAGTTAGCATAGAGGGCATTACTAGAACTCCATTCAGCATCAAAGTGACATAATTTGTGAGTGATCGCCCGTCGCTCAGTATGTGTCATTTTCTCAGCGAGAGTAGCAATGGGAATGCCATCATCATTGACGTTTACGTCAAGAAAACCTGAAATCAAGTGGCGATCAATAGGGACTATCCCTTCTCAAAAATTAATAGAAAATGTCAATTTTTCAAGGGACAAGTTGCCTATAGAAGCATACATGCCTTGCAATATGGAGCAGTAAGCTGTATTTTCCCAACCAATAGTAGTAAGGATATGCAAAAGATGGAATGGTGCAATGTGGTCTACATTCACAGTCCTTTCAATGATAATTTTCCTGGTGTGGAAATCCCTAACATGCTCTGAATCTTCTTCGGGAAATTTTAGGATTCTCACCCTAATTGGAGTCGACCTGGAGGAGTAGCTAAGGCCCTTACGAGTAACTTTCCTCTTAGTACGATGCTCCATTTAGAGATTGCAAAAGAGAATATTAAAAAAGATAGATGGGTTGAGCTTAGATCAGATTTTTGCTCAAAAACCCACTAAAGAAATGATGTAAATCTCAAATAAACCACAAATGGAAGATTAACTAGCAAAGAGGAACCTAAATCTAGAAGGAAAATGAAAATAGACCACTTACAATGAGTATTTAGCGATGGGTTTGTCGAGGGAAGGCTAGTCGAGGAAGAAGAAGAAAAATGAAATTAAAAAAATGGTTTTCTCCATTTATAATGTGCAACCCCGCACACCTCGAATGGTCGAGTATGGTCCTCGACCCATCGAAGGTCGATTGGTCAAGGACGTACTCGACTCGTCGAGAAGCTCAAAAAAATTATATTTAAAATTTTAAATTTATTTATATGTTTTGCATTTAAAAATTATAAACATATAATAACTAAAAATGCAGAAACAAGATTTAATTAATTAAAAGTACACAAACCAATATCATGTTTTAATTTGGAATATCTATTCTTGTCAAGTGGTTTGGTCATAATGTCTATAAGCTTCTTTTCAGTCTGAATATATTCTAATGAAATACTCTTTTCCTCAACTAATTCTCAAATATAATGATATCGAATGTCAATATGTTTCGTACGAGAATGTTAAATAGGATTCTTTGAAATATTAATTGCACTTGAGTTATCACAATATAATATCATTGTATCTTGTGTAATCTCATAATTAGCTAACATCCTCTTCATCCAGATCACCTGAGTGCTAGCATTGCCAACTACAATATATTCAGCTTTAGCTGTTGAGAGTGATATAGAATTCTGTTTCTTACTGAGCTAGGAAACTAAACAATTCCCTATATAGAAACATCCACCACTGGTAGATTTTCTATCGTTGATGTTTCCCGCCCAATCTGCATTGGTATATCTAGCAAGTTGTGCACTTACATCATGTGGATACCATAGACCTCAGTTAGGAGTACTTGCGACAAATCTGATTATCCGTTTAACAGTGATTATTTGTGATTCCTTAGGATCAGATTGATATCTAGCACATATTCCAATGCTAAAAGCAATATCAGGTCTACTAGCAGTTAAGTATAGAAGACTATCAATCATACTACGATATAAATGAGAGTCTATACTTTTACCTGTTTCATCCTCAGAGAGTTTGAGAGTTGTACTCATAGGAGTATCAAACTTTTACTCATTCTCAAACCCAAATTTCTTTACAAGATTTAAGGTATACTTTACTATGCCAAAATCATGAATTTGCGATGGACCAAATCCGTTGTAAAACCAAATAAACGACGGATTTCATCCGTCGCTTGGTCCATGGATGTTGACTGGGTTGTATTTTTTTTACAACGGATAAAATCTGTCGTTAATCTGTGATGGATAAGATCCATTGCAAAAATAAAAAAATTCATCACTATAATTCAAAAAAACCCACTCGAATTCATTAAAAATATTGGCGATGGACCTCAAATCCGTCATTGATTTTCAACTTGTTCAGAAATTAGCAACGGATTTGGTCCGTCGCTAAAATATCTGTGAATAAAAAAATATATCGTCAGATTTTTTTTTTTTTTTAAATCTTACAATCTTACACCTGATAGTCATTCAAAAAATGATTCACACAATTGTTTAATAAGAATCCTATTCACATAATTGCTAACAACTCAATTCAATAAAGAGGAAATGGCCTAAGTGGGGCTAACCCAAACAACAATTCCCATAGTTTCAAGTTGGACGTGAAACATGGAATTGCAAAGAGAGTTTGGTTGTCACTATGTCTCACCTCTGCTATGGTCAAATTTCTACATATTTCATTGCAATATAGCATACTTATTCCCATTTCGACAAACTTTGGAAAATCAACAACCAAATTATTAAAACACTCTTTTAAAGGATTCTTAATACATGAAAATAGAAGCAGATGGATAACAGAAACTTTGGAAATAACAAAATTATATTTAGGGTAAAAGACCTAAAAACTACCTATAATAAGAAGATTTAAGTGAAGATGCAGAGTAAGTTGTTATGAATGCAAGTATTAATGATGATATGTATGGTTCCTTGAGAAAATATATTAAGAGGTAGAATACAATTATAGATCAGAAACTTTATACAGTACCATATAGATTTTTCATTTGTAAAACTGGGGCCTACAAATCCATGCATCGATATAATAGCCCACATTTTGGATGTTTGATGCTTAGCTGCAGGATCCTTGTAACTAGATGTCACTCCCACTTTGAATCCCAGCTTCAGACTCTTGCTCTCACTCCGGCTTTCTACCTATTTATACTTGTTTACATTTTGAAACAAACACTTCCCTACTCCTGAACTCGAATTTATTCATGCTTTGTGCAACTATTAAGATGCACCAAAATCTCTTAGATGAAAAAAATCCCAACCCTTGGCCCAAAAATAGATGGTTGAGAAATAAAATACAATAATAGTTCAATTGAATCAGTAAAATGCCAACTAATTTGTAGCTAAGATCTTCCAATATTGGGGATTTTTGGTCCATATGCCATCAAGGGTGTAGGTTGTACATGGTATGCCCTGCCATGATGGCCACCTGCCTGTAATGATGGCAGATGTAGCTTGTACATGGTATGCCCTGCACACACATGGGGCTTAGCAAACCTCAGAAAAACATCATCTATATGACAATGTGTATCTTTTTACTAATATATTAGCTTATTTAAAGACTTTATGTATACATATATATATATATATATATATATATATATATATATATATATATATATATATATATATATATATATATATAAGGATGCTTTTTGTGCTCCTCTTACGAAACTCCCTTCTATTAATAAATGGTTGTTAATCCATTAAAAAAAGCATATCAACATACAATCCTACACAGCAAGGAGAACTACTAGAAGGCTCACTACATAAGCAATATGCTCTAATGAAAGGACATTACACACCCAATTTCAGATAGCTCATTCTACTTTTCAGTGCCTGAAGAAAATATCACAAAAAATGAGGACAATCAAGTGGGTTCCCATATCCTTGTCCTATATTTCCATTGCACAATGAACTCTCCAGAAATGCAAAAAGATACCAATAGTTCTAAGGAACATTTAACATGAGTTGTACCTCTAAAGTAGCTTTAGCTGAACTCGTGCCCCCACCATATCTGTATGCATTAATATATAAAGAACAACACAATAATAAGAATCTTTTCTTTGATAGTTCTGGTTCACATGGGTTGCTAAAATCACAGGGTGTGTAAATCAAGTTAGCCAGGAATGATCCTTTCGGTAGCAATGCATGTGAGAGAAATTGATGCACCGCCTGCAACATTACATGGACCACATGTTCAGATGGTAAGTTAACTGCACATACATACAAATATAGATGTTGGCTAGGTAGCCCATCTACACCAAGCCACAAGTTCCAACAAGGCACATGGTGCCTATCTCAGCCATTCATCTGGTGGTCCCACAATGTAGATGACTCTAGCCAACAAGCAGTCCACTTGTCACATGTGCCAAAATGTTAAGAGGAAGATTACGAATAGGAAAAAGATAGGTAGAAAACATTTTTCTTTTTCTTTTTCTAAGAAGCTTGCCTGGATTCATATGTTGGAATGAAATGCCTGAGCAATGGTACATAGGAATAACTTGATGCTGAAATCGTTGCAATATATCTAACAAGTTCATCATATAATATATATAAACAAGAAATAGTGCACTAAAATGTTTGTGGGACCAATATCCATAAATGTCATTGAACAAGAATCTTAGGAAATTTGTTCAACCTAGCAATCATTAGTAAAGGCAACAAACTATCCTACTTTTCATCCTACTGCCTACCTCAACAGAACATTTCACAGATAATTATTTTTCATGATGCAAAGAGTGTATAATCTTTGGGGTTATGTTATAGGCAAAGACAAATGAAACAGAGCCTGTACTAAAGAATCAACCTACCAGAATCTTTCCATATATAATCAACAAGAAATTATAGACATAAGAAATTACGCAAAAGGTAGCATAAGTTTTCCATTGCCTTCTATCTTTTTTCCTTGTCTTTTAATTAAGGCAACCCCAATTTCCCCAATTCTCTATGCGGGCATGATTAAACCAAGCAAAAGCATAAGCACTATCAGACCCCACATTTCCCTTCTCAAAAAAAGTATTTTTTAATATTTAAAAAGTATAAAAAAAAGTTCAGTCAATGCTTACAAGAAAAGCAACAACAACCTTCCAATAAATAGGATTTTGTCTGCTTTCGGGAATTACCTACTAAACTAATACCCACTCCAGCATTGTCGTCAATGGCCATTCCATTAAAAGAGATATTAATGCTACACAGTGGAATCACAGAATCACAGATAGGTCACATCTTTTGTGATCCATTCTGCTCCATCTGTTGGGGCCACTATGTGTGTGTCATGCTTAAAGATCCCCTCCATTGCACAATACCAGCTAAACGATTGTAGTAGCGCATATGAAGATTTGGTCCATGGTACAGATTCAATGGGAAACTACCCCATATGGCTTAAAATTTATGGTAGGGTAGACTTAAAAGGTCATGGATAATTCATGAGAGGGCCTCAACGCTCCAGTGCTGTCACGCCGCAAACTCGAAAACCGGGCTCATAAAATTCCCGATCACCGAATTCGGCATCGACAGCCTCTGCAGTACCCCATTCTCGGCTCCCGGCACTGGTATACCAGGTTCCAATCTTGGGATCCTACAAGGATAATTTTCAACATGAATAAAATTTCATAAGGAGAAGCATAACCACAAGCATAACCCACAACAATAACAAGAAACATCACCACATATCCACTATGATAAAAAACTTTAGAGAACAAGGTATATAAAAGGAAATATAATATGGATAACAAAATAAAACTCCAAAAGCTCTACTGCATGCTACTACCTTGGTTCGGTTGCGTCTTAGCGTCACCTGCACGCATCTATCGTGCATAAGCTTATAGAAAGCTTGGAGGGTGGTGTAAGTGTGTGTACAATATAAGCGTGCTCAGAGTACAATATCAAAGTAATGCGGAAACATGCTAACAAGTCCATAAATACCATTAGGCATTTCTAGGCCATGCAATACAGAATCATAGCAACCCAAATGTTATATGCCGAGGGTGCAATGCAATATGTAATGTAAAGGAATGACGAAGCTGGAGTGTGTAGTTGGGATGATAGTACGTGGTATCGCAAGCTGTTGGGTTCATCATAAGGGACTTCTATCCAAACCAGTCCCATACCTAAATTTGGATAGCTAGACTCAATGTAGTAAACTCCTGATCTCAAGTTGGTCACGTGCCCCAACCGAAATCCTGGCCATTGCGAGGTACACATAATGATTTGGTTGCTTACCACCAGCCTGAGTAGATAGTGGATGAATGAATGAATGAGTCAAATGCTGAGTATGCAACCCCTGCACAGTAGCCTACCAGCATAGTAGCCTGCCAACTACTGGTAGCTCACCCAGGCCCTCAGGCCCCGCCCACATCAGCGTCTGTCCATGTATGCCAGCCCACATGTGCAACAGTGATGGGGTGTCATCATATCAATACCATACATCTTTGGGATCATCACCGGGGTCTAGTACAATGCTGTCAGCCATACCAAGGCTATACAGTGCAAGGCCTACGTGGCCAATGTCATATACAAGGTGCAATCATATGTCATGTCAGTCCTCATCTAAATCCATATATTAGTATAGTTCCTCTATGGACAATCACCGGTGTCTAGTACACTCCAAATGGTATTGCCCCTCCCCCAGGCGTTGTAACGTCCTGAAATTGGGGGGTTGAGCATAACTCAGCTCCCGAGTTCCAAAACATCACTTATGTAACATATTTAATGATGGATGTATGTTGACTGTATTAGTGCATAAAACATGGAATAGATTAAGCCAAAACACAGATATGATTCAGGGACAAGTGAATAAAGCAAGCGGAAGACTTATAGAAAACTAGGTGTACAAGTGTAAATCCCTGAAGTACATATACAAACCAGGTCATATGAAAGTGTTACTTAACAAACTTATAAGTATCAAGTTACATCATTTAAGTTCCCAAAAATAATCCTGCAATCCCGCGCATCAGACCGAGGCTTGCTAGAACCCGTCTGAAAACTGCATATAAGAGAAGGCAGCCTCATCATCATCCATCTCCCGCTCTGCCTCAGAAGTCGCATCAACATCTATAACATCAGAACCTAAGACAGAGTCTGGTGGGTGTTTAACACCGCCCCAGAACGTGGGAGTGAGTGATCAACTCAGTGGAACAATAAGGCACTGGTTAACATGTTATCAGTTCAATCAAACAGTAATGATAAAGCAGAACAATTAAATAAATCCTAAGTACTCTTGTTAATGTAAGGATGTATGCAGAATGATGCGTGCCCTCACGCGTACACCCTCAGCGTCTTCATCTTACGTTACGCATGACATCGCCTCAAAGTGCGCCACATCTACAAAGCACATGCAAATGCGGTGCATGGATATGATTACCAAGTTGTTATTAGTCCATTTCACACAGTAGGATTGGGAAGCTAAGATACCTTCCTCATATCACCATCCAAACAGTGATCCATTCTAGGGTCGTCAATCCTAGTCATCTCATACGATCATATAGTTGAGGTCGTAGCAAAGGGCTCGTCACCAATCAATGCACGCCTTTCATGCCTTTACTACCACAGTTCGGCTCGTCACCTCCTTGCGGTATCCAGGTATGCTCGAGGTCACTACAAAGGGCTCGTCACCAATCAATGTAGGCCGACAGCATGAATATAGTGTCCCATACCACCATAATCGGCTCACGAGTTTAGTTGCTCACTGGTCACTACGGGGAGGCTCATCACCCCAGCGTAGGCCGACAGCTTGACCACGTTGTCCCATACCACCATGTCTGGCTCATGAGTCTTAGCGGATCAAGTACCATAGTTAATAGGATTTCACTGGTAAGTTCGGTACCCTAGATTCAAACAGTAGCGTCCATACATGGTGAACATACATCAGACAATCGGGTTACTTGACGAACTCGACTAGCACGAGCGCACGTTGAATTGAGCGACATAGAGTGCGCAAACACTCCGCGTGGCCAAACCACTGCCGAAAACTCTAATACGACTCGGGTTCGTCTAATACGTCCTACGTGGTGAAAGCAATCTCAGCCACGAACATAGGGTCAATTACCGATTTCCTGGACTAAGGCATAGTCCCAAACACCTTACACTACAACAGATATTCATGTTGAATGTAAAACAGTAATGGAACAACAACTTAAATCATGGTACATGCGCATCTGAAGAATATCAACTTAACATAAATGTAAGCATATGGAATGCTTGAATTTAAATAACATGGAATGTAACTAGCATAAAGGAAATCATGCACATCAAAGGGAGTGTTGAGAATCACTTCTCAATGCCCGCAATTAGTGTAAGAAGTTACACTTTAGATCATTCATGCATTTCTACAAACACTTAGCATACATGATACAACATACATGATGTATGTTGGAATACATGCATTTGGACAATTCCTTTTACCAAGGAGTTGTCATACATGCATCTAGCACACATACATGACAAATAATCATGGCAAACATAAGTGCGTATTTTATATGTATACGGTACTTTATACATACACATAGAATACACAAATCTCAATATAACACATGCATATCAGGAAAGCAATGTAAACACAACATTTGGCATGTGAAATCTCATCCATAACAAGAATAAATCACTAACTGGCATTGAAAGCCTTGAAAACCATAACCTATACACTTAAAGTCCGCACCTTAAGCAAGGAAAGAAACACCGAACTGATTTAGACGAGTTGTCTTTGTCAACGGCGATAGAATACCCTAAAGTAAGGATAGAAATGAGATACAACAACATCAAGACTAATCTAAGCTCTAACACAAGTTAGGGTTAGATTAACTTACCCCAAGATGAACTCAGAACCGTCAGAAGAACGATTCAAAGTGAAGGTTCAAGGATGAAGAAGAACAAGGAAGAATCCAAGATGATTCACCAACTTATCTCTCTCACTTTCTCTCTTTTCCACTCTCTTTCCAAGCTAGGGTTAGAGACAAATTCGTATGGAAAAGAGAGCTAGGGTTTAAGGACTATAAATAGGCCTAACTTTGACGGAAATAACCCCAGGGTCAAGGTATACTTAGGTTATAACCAAAGTAAGCCTCTCTCGATCCAACGAAGCACTTCTGGTGGGCCAATGACCACGAAAGGTCGGACTTAAGCTCATAGACCATGGATCTAGGTCAGGCTGAGTTTTTGTACCGACCGGCTCTTCAGATCAGCCGTGGCGGACCACACTCAAATCAACGGTCACGGAATCTCGATCAGGTCCACAAGCACTAGGATATGCCTGGGCCACCTTCCCTGATCAGAGGGTGAAATTGGGTCAGAATCCAACGGTCAGAATGCTTAAAATCGTCGCGCAAGTGACACGACTCAGATTTCATAAAATCTTAATAAATATCCAACCGTTCTCACACTCTTCACTCCGAACTCAATCAAATCGACCCAGAACATCACATGGACTTGATTTGCGAGGTGATGGTCAAGCCCAACATGGTGACCGCAACAGCCTAAGATCATCGCCATCAGACTTTCGACGCGCGGTCCAGGTCTGATCCAGATCTTCTAAAAATTTTCCAGAACAATTGGATTTAGCGATGGATCCCAAATTTCAAAGTAACGTAGCGCTAACTAATCTACAAGTTCAGAGCCATGCAGATACAATTTAAAGTGACTGATGCGAATTTCACAAGCAATCGAGTATATTGCTAATTACCCCAAAAACAACTACTTAAGGAAAGATTAGCACAAAAATTCCAAGGTCGTTACAAGCGTGCAGTCCAAGTGAGCGTAAGAGACCTCACTATTTGCTTGGCCAATAGCCTGTCAATACCTATCCGGTACGTTGATAGCGGACCCATTTACGAGCTAGTCAGACTCAGCCTAGCATTGCCCCCTACCCTTAGGCGGGTAAGGCCACACCCCCTTTCAACCGACCATGACACAGTGAGAGATACGGTTTAATGGTATTCACCACTCGTACGCTCATACATCTACTCGGTCTCGATGTTGGAGCATCCTCTTGGTACCATAAGGGTTTAGGGACTTTCACCTAGGGACATCTATGGCCCCCATGTAGAACCAAAACATTTTTGGTGTTCAATCCTGCCAACCACGATATGCCTGTGGAGGCCTTAGCCTTAATGTCACTAGGGTGAACAGAAATCATATCACACAAATGCAAGATTCATGAGTCATACAATCCAGTCATGCATCAGTCCTACGCGTATCGTGCGCTCATGTGGGGTAATTCCGTCTCTTAAGGAGTCCCGAAAACAACTAGCCCAATGACATATGTTATGGTCAATTACTCCTCATAACAAGCATGCAAATGATGCGTATGGCATGTGTCATGATGCATGCTATGCATGATTATCAAATATAACAATGATCAGCCTCACACAATCACAATGGGTCTCACACATCAGAATGGGCCTCATACAATCACAATGGGCCCCATACCATCATAATGACCTCATACAATCATAATGATCCTCACACAATGGGCCTCATACAATCACAATAGGCCTCGCACAATGGGTCTCATACAATCAAGATAGGCCTCATACCATCACAATGGGCCTTATACAATCACAATGGGCCTCATACCATCACAATGGGCCTTATACACTCACAATGGGCCTCGCACAATGGGTCTTATACAATCACGATGGGCCTCATACCATCACGATGGGCCTCGCACAATGGGCCTCATGCCATCACAATGGGCCTCCCACAATGGGCCTCATACCATCACAATGGGCTTCATACAATCATAATGGGCCTCATGCCATCACAATGGGTTCTCATCATGGCCACAAGATGGGTTCTAAGGTTTGAGTAGTACTACAGGGTATGGTGGAAAGCATTATTCTCAATGAGGGATTAATAAGGGAAGATGAAAACGGGCTTAACAATGGGCCTTAGGGAGTATGCAATGTGGACATTTAACCATCACTGCTCCTAAAGTATGGCCCACATTAGACTCTAACTTACAATGGGGAATGGCTAGCTGTGGGCCCTAGGGAGTTTGCAATGTGAATTTTTAACCACGATTGTCTCCTAGAATGCGCCCCACTATAGAGACTACCTCACAATAGGACCCATGGCCCTTAAGCTAGCTAGAAAAATAGATGGGCATCATAAACATTATCACATGCATCGTGGTGGAATCAACATCACAATTGGGCCTCGCATCAGGGTCTCATATATATCACAGTGGTCCTCACTACATAGGCCTCAAATACATCACAATGGGCCTCACCACATAGGCCTTAGATACATCGCAATGGGCCTCACCACAAAGGTCTTAAATACATCGCAATGGGCCTCACCACATAGGCCTCACACACACACACATATATATTACAATGGCCTCAACATATGGGCCCCACATATATCACATTGGGCCACATCCCATGGTACTGACATACACCTCATTGGACCACATCTGTAACGTCTCGAAAAAATCCATACAAAGACCCGAGTACCACCTCAGGCAGAAATCACCCAGAACCAAATCCTTTAGATATTAGGTTAATATTAGCAAGTGCTAAGCTAGAGTGCTTATGAAATTAGCACTAATCACTTTAAATATGATCTGCAAGACCCAAAACGTATAGAATCATTGACGCTACATTACCCTGAAATCTAGAATCCATCCTTAAACCCAGTTGCTCTCGGGAGCATCTTGAAACTTCGTATCGAACCTGGACCGCACGTCGAAAGTCCAATTACCCCAAAACTATACAAATATGACCGTATTACTGGACTTGACAACCCCTTCAAAAATCAAGTCCTAACTGTGTCTAAAAATGCACAACTTGAGCCCGGAGCGAAGAGTGTGAGAAACATGAAACTATTTAAAAATAAAATCTAAATTTAAGTAATCTGAGTCGTGTCGCTTACGGGCCAAATATAAGGATTTAGACCATCAGAATCTAACCTAAATACACCCTCAGATAAGGAGAAATGTCCCTCACATGTCGATTTACTTGTGGCCCTGATCGCGTGACCGTGACCGCTGAACTGAAACTGGTCTGCCACGGCTGATCTGTAAATCCGATCGGAACAAAAACTCAGCTTGACCTAGATCCATGGTCAGGGAGCTTAAGTCCGACCGCACGTGGAAAAGGGGCCACCAGAAGTGCTCCGTTGGACCGGAACGACCCATATTTGGTTATAACCTAAGTATACCTCGGCCCTGGGGCCATTTTCATCAAACCTGGGCCTATATAAGGACCTTAAACCCCCTCTCTCATATCCCATACGAATTTGAGAAAAACCCTAGGAGAGAGAAGAGAGTAAAGAGAGAGCAAGTGAGAGAGTACTTGGAGAAGATTCATGGTATTCTACCATGCCTTTTTCCGTGCTTATTCGTCGCTACTGGATCGCTATTCCGGCGAATTCCATTCTGTTCTTAGGTAAGAAAACCTAACCCTAATCTGTTCTAGGGTTTCTAATAGTGTAGGTTATCAAATAGCTAACCTAATTTATCCTATAGGTTGCCAAATCTGTCATAGGCAAAGACTTAGCTTTAAACTGAGTTCATTACAAGTCTACCGGCGAAAGGTGCGGACTATAAACATATAGGTTATGGTTTTCAAGGCTTTCAATGTCGGTTAATGGTTTAGTACTGATGTGGGTGCAATTTCACATGCAAAATGCGATATTTGTATTGCGTTTCTGATATATATGAACTATATTGAGATTTGTGTATTCCATGTATATGTAGAAAGTATCGTATACGTATGAAATATGAACAAGTGTTTGCCATGATTTGTTGTCACGTGTTTGTGCTAGTTGTATGTGTAACAACTCCTCGGTGAAAGGATTTGTCCTAATATGTGATATTACCAATATACGTCATGTATGTTGGAATATGTAGTCTAAGTGTTTGAAGAAATGACTGAATGAATTAGTGTGTAATATATTGTACTTTTTATGGGCGTTGAGAAGAGATTCTCAACTACCTTAATGATGTGTATGATTTCCTCCATGTAACTTACATTCTTTGTCTGCTTAACTTAGACACTACTTATGTGTGAATTCATGTTTAAGTTGAAATCCATCAATGCTCACATGCTTGTATGATTGAAATTGTTGATCCATTACTGTTCTGATTTACTTGTATGATTATCTGTTATCATTGAATGTGTTTGGGACTATGAGATAGTCCAGGCAATCGGTAACAGGTTTTGATTGGTGGCTGAAGTTGTCTCGCCACATAGGACGTGATCGATGAATCCGAGCCGTACTTGGGATGTCGGCAGTGGTTAGGCCACACGGAGTGCTTACGCACTTCATGTCGATTAACTCAACATGCGCTCATACTAATCGAGCTTGTCAAGTAACCCGATTAGCCCTATTGTATGTTCACCATGTATGGACGCTACTGCTTGAATCTAATGTACCAAACTCACCAGTGAAACCCCGTTAACCTTGGTACCTTGATCCGCTAAGACTCATGAGCCGGGCATGGTGGTATGGGACACCGTGGTCGAGCTGTTGGCCTATGTTGGGGTGACGAGCCTCCCCATAGTGACCAGTGAGCAACCCAGACTCGTGAGCCGAATACGGTGGTATGAGACACTGTATTCGAGCTGTCGGCCTACACTGATAAGGTGACGAGCCCTTTGAAGTGACCTCGAGCGTACACTAAGACTGCGTAGAGGCGATGAGCCCTTACGTAGCAACAAGAGTACACTAGGCCTGCACTGATAAGGTGACGAGCCCTTTGCAGTGACTTAGAACCATATCATCATATGGGATTTACTAGGATTGACGACCCTAGAATGGATCATTGTTTGAGAATTGATATAAGGGAGGTACCTTAGCTTTCCAATCTTGCTGTATGAAAAGGACTAATAAGAACTTAGTAATCATGCTCATGCACCGCATTACATGTGCGTTTGACGTAGCAGGTCAAGCAATGTGGCAGTGTTGCATGCTTGAACGTAAGATGAAGTCACTGAGGGAGCGTAGGCGAGGGCATGTATCATTATTCATATCATTCTTGCATTAATCACAGTACTTAGGGATGTTTGCTTGTATTGCGTTATCATTATTACTTGACTGAATTGATAACATGTTAACCTTTACTTTATTATTCCACTGAGTTGATCACTCACTCCCACGTTCTGGGATGGTGTTCTGAACACCCACCAGACTCTGTCTTAGTTGCAGATGACGATGCGACTCAGGAGGCGGAGCCTGATTTCTATGATGATCAGGACGAGTTCTCATATATGAAGTTCTCCAGGGGTTTCGCATAGGCCATCCGGATCAACGGGGCTACAGGGTTTATTTTGTAGTTGAACTATTTGGACTATTACATATATATGGTGACTCAGTGATGTAATCATACTCTAGAGACCGATCGTGATCTTTTTGGTTCATATACGTTTATATACATTTTTCAGTCTTCCGCTTGCGTTATATGAATTGATCTAGAGTATGAATTACTGTTTTGGTATAATCCCACTCATGATTAATGCACTAACACAGACAACATTTAATCATCATTAAATATGTTGCATAAGTGATGAGTTAGAACTTGGGAGTTGGACTTATGCTCGACCCCCAATTTTCAGGGCGTTACAACATCCCATGGGCCTCACATACATCACGTTGGGCTACATCTCATGGGCTTCATATGCATCACATTGGCGGCATCCCATGGGCTTCATATACATCACATTGGGTCACATCCCATGGGCTTCATATACATCACATCGGGCCAGATCCCATGGGCTTCATATGCATCACATTGGGCCACATACAAGGGTCTCATGAAAACAGCCCATGGCCCACAAAATAGCTAGAAAATAAATGGGCAACATTCATAACATTCCGCACATCATGTTGGGCCTCAAGCAACGGCCCAAAGCCTAAATATATTAAGATGGGCTACATGAGGGGCAACCTATGGCCAAAAAACATCGTGGCCAAAGGGAACATCCCATTCATGCATTATGTTGGGCCTTATGGGCAACCCATATGCCCCAATTAAATAGCTAAGGCATAACCAACATCCACCAATGTGGGCTTTATAAATTAGCCCAAAACTAGGCAAGTTAGATGGGCAGTAAAGATTCAACCACATACATCATATTGGGCTTACAATCAGCCCACAAGGTCTAGCACAATGGATGCGCAGCACTAACATGTGGAGAGACTCTAAGGCTAGACGTCTAGACCCATTTGGGCCTACCTTGACGTCCAAAAATCTTGACAACAAGGTCCTCGTGCAATCAGATGATTAGTGGGTTGTACAAGGTATAAACGGGGCCCACAATCACATAGAAACACAGGCATAGAGAGTACTCGAAACACCTCAATCTGGTGGGCCACACTACTTTAAAACAATCAACTAGATGCAAAATTATCTGGGCCTTTGCTAGACATCCAGCCCACCCAATTTCCTGGGCCTACTGGAGTCCAACAATTACATTATTTGGGCAAAATAATTAGTTCATGGTGACCCGTAAATATCGCAGTGGGTCCCGCCAGATGGAAACATGGATAGAACTCATAAAAACAAGGTGGGCCCACTGCTGGACTGTAGGTCCAACAACACCCCAATCAATCTGGGCGTTCATAGGGCCCGGACGGCTAGCCCATAACAAGAACATGGTGGGCCCCAACACTGGACATCCCATAAGGGATGACGGCTAGGCACAACACATCATCAAAGTGGGCTATATGGGACATCCCTTAACCCAGAAAATAAATGGGCAGCAAGGTCAATATACACATCAAGGTGGGCCTCACTGATCAGCCCTATGGTCCAAAAAAAAGTGGATAAAGTGCCTACAATACATGCATCAAAGTGGGCCTGTCGCAACACGAAATGGGCCTCACACAAGGGCCTAATGAAATAGCCCATATCCCTCACAATGGCTGGAAAATAAATGGGTTCCACTCATATTATCTCATACATCAATATTGGGCCTCTTGGGTCAGCCCATAGCCCACATACATCAAGGTGGGCCACATGGGGAAGCCTAAAGCCCGAAAAAATGCTAAGGTAGGCTATGTTTAGTACATCCAAAATGGTGAGCCTCTTTAAGCAGCTCATAGGCTCCAAACATATAGCTGGGCCAAGTGTACAATATACCTAATATAGTGGTTTACAACTCAGCCTATGAAGTCCACCATAATGGACGGATAACACCTCACCAATAGGAAATTCTAAGGCTGGATATTCAGCCCATCTGGCCCACTAAACATCTAAAAAATCTGGGCAATCTGGCCCTTATACAATTAGGTGAAAGGTGGGCTAACAAGGCATCAAAGGGGCCCAAATACTGTTCAACAAGGAGGTATATATCATACAAGGAGATGGGCTTGCTGCTGGACTTTTGGGCCAGCACCAGTCCAGTCAATCTAGAGGTCCAAGGGCTAGATGGTTGAGATTAAAATACACATCAAATGGGTCCCATGTCCAGGGGGATGGACGACATAGATACAACACATCAAGGTGGGCCTCACGCCTAAGGGATGACAGGGATAAAATAGATACATCATGGTGCGTCTCATGGATGGGCAGCAGGGATAAAACAGACACATCATGGTGCGTCCCATGGTGGATAACATGGATAAAAACAGAGACATCATGGTGCGTCCCATGGACGATGTGGATATACAACACATCATAAATGTACGCCCCACCCCCACACGTGCAACACATGTAAGGTGGGCCACGTCTAGCAAAAACAAGTGGATGGCGTGGCTGTATAGAACATACATTGAGGTGGGGTGTCATCGTCCTAGAATGAATGGTGTTGATATACAATGCATATCACAAGGTGGGTCTCATGTCCCAACTGGACGGTGGAGGTCCCACACGTGTAGCTAGGTCCTACCGTCCAGCAAATGGACGGATGGGATACAACACATACCTCATGATCAAACCCCAGAACTTGTTGACGTTAAAATAGTAGCTATATAGCGTGGGGCCCACCGTCTAATAGGCTGGATGGTGTTGATAAGACCCATATATCATGGCTGGGCTCCACTGTCCAGTAATGGACGGTGGATGGAATGGATGGATGAAACACATGCATCATTGGTGGATCGACCTGTGTGGCCCACTTGCTTTGGATAAACTGATACTTGTGTTTTCCTTGCAACAGGGTCTGCCCAAAATGAGCAGCAGGTGGACAGTAAGGTGGGCCCCTGGTTAGACAGCGGGCGCATCCCACTTGGTGGATGACATGGATAAAAATACGTACATACAAGTGGGGTCCACGCATCTAGCCTACTAAGCTTAGGATCAAGCTAATATTTGTGTATTATTTCCTTCAACCGTGCCTACATGGTCTGACCAGCCATACAGGCCTAATTTGGGTAACAAGATGGGCTATTTGCTGGAGTGTGGATGTCCCACTGCTAGGACAGCTAGGATAAGATACATACATCATCAGGTGGGCCATAAAAAAAGAGAGAGAGAAAGAGAGAGATAGAAGCACCCACCTAGGATCTTGATCTCCTTCTTCCACCACTATGTTCTAGAGCTCCAAGGGATGAGATTCAATGGTTGAGATGGGGCCTTGATGGTCAGATTGTGAGGGGTTAAAGTTGGAAGTGGCTGGATTTTGGGAGCTTTCATGGATGGTTGAAGGTTGCTAGGAATGGAAATGAAGAAAAAGAGAGTGAGGGAGAGAGAGATAAGAGAGAGAGAGAGATGTGTAGCTTCCTAGGTAATGAGTGGTTGTAAGGAGGTGTAAGATAATAATTAGTTTGTAAGAGGTGTAAGAGTTGACTTATGGGAAAGAGAAAGAAATCATTACCTAGCATGGGGTGATGACATCACCCCATGATGGCCTAGGGAATGGTGTCATTGTGATAAGTGGGTGCCGCAACATGCGGTCCATGACGATAATAATGCGTGCCCACATCTTATGATCTAAGCGTCGGATTGGCGCACAAGACACGACATCGGAACCGCGGTGACGGCGCGGTCGCAATGACATAGGTCTCAGGTTGAGCGGACTCAGGTTCACAGGATGCGACTCAGGGTCACTCGCAATTTCTACCTACAGGTCGCGGGTCACACTATAAGAAAGAGGATTTTTAGAGATGAAACTTTTAGCGACGAAATAACTTTTCATCGCTTTAGCGATGAAATAAATTTTCGTCGCTAAAAGTTTGCTTTTAACGACGAATATTTTTGCAGCTAAAACTCGTGGATGAGACTTTTAACGATGAAAATTTTCGTCGCTAAAGGCTATAAACAATTTTTCAAAAAATTTGAATGGATTACTTTTACCTACGAAAATTTTCGTAGCTAAAACCCTTGGATGAGACTTTTAGCGATGAATATTTTCGTCACCAAAGGTAGCAAACAAATTTTCAAAAAATTGGAATGGATTACTTTTAGCTACGAAAATTTTTGTAGCTAAAAATCACGGATGAGACTTTTAGCAACGAAAAATTTCGTCACCAAAGGCTGCAAATAATTTTTCAATATATTCGAATGGCTTACTTTTAGCTATGAAAATTTTCATAGCTAAAAATCCTGGATGAGACTTTTAGCGACGAATATTTTCGTCGCCAAAGGCTGCAAACAAATTTTCAAAAAATTGGAATAGATTACTTTTAGCTATGAAAATTTTCATATCTAAAAATCCTAGATGAGACTTTTAGCGATGAAAATTTTCATCGCTAAAGGCTGCAAACAAATTTTCAAAAAATTGGAATGGATTACTTTTAGCTACGAAAAATCCTGGATGAGACTTTTAGCGACGAATCTTTTCGTCGCTAATGGCTGCAAACAATTTTTCATTGATTACTTTTAGCTACGAAAATTTTTATAGATAAAAATCCCGGATGAGACTTTTAGCGACGAATATTTTCGTCACCAAAGGCTTCAACAAATTGGAATGGATTACGTTTAGATACAAAAATTTTCGTAGCTAAAAATCTTGGATGAGACTTTTAGCGACGAATATTTTCGTCGCCAAAGGTTGCAAACAAATTAGATTACTTTTAGCTACAAAAATTTTCATAGCTAAAAATCCTAGATGAGACTTTTAGCGATGAATATTTTCATCCCCAAATGTTGCAAACCAATTTTCAAAAAATTGGAATGGATTACTTTTAGCTACAAAAATTTTCGTAGCTAAAAACCTGGATAGGACTTTTAGCGACGAAAATATTCGTAGCTAAAAAACGTTGAGGAGACGTTTACCTACGAAATATTTCGTAGGTAAAAGTCTCTTTTTTAAAAAAAAAATATTCCATCTCAAATTTCCTGATATACACCTGTTAGAATATAATTCATCATATTCTTCCTGATATACACCTGTTATATAATATATTTCATCATATTCACATTCACATCCATCTAAAACCAAACTACGTAAATTCATCCAGACATAAACTACATTCATCCAAACATAATCTGCATCCATCCAAATACAAACAATCTTATGGAAAAAAATAAATGAAAAGAAAGAGAATATATGAGAGGTGATCCAGACAAATGAAAAGAAAAGAAACCTTAACCTAAACCTATAACCTACACCTTTTAGGTTTAGGTTATAGGTTTAGGTTTTGGTTTTAGGTTTAGATTAAGGTTAGGTTATAGGTTATAAGTTTAGGTTATAGGTTATGGGTTATAGGTTATAGGTTAAAGTTTAGGTTATAGGTTTTGGTTTAAGTTAAGGTTATAGGTTTAGGTTTAGGTTAAGGTTTAGGTTTAGGTTATAGGTTTAGGTTTAGATTTAGGTTTATGTTTAGGTTTAGGTTATAGGTTATAGGTTATAGCTTTAGGGAATTGAGAATAGGTTAAGCTTTAGGTTTAAGAAATCAGGTTCTGGTTCAGGTTCGGTATCGAGTTTAGGTTTCGGTTTTCAAGTTTAGGTTTAGGTTTAGGTTAGGGAGTTGAGATTAGGATTAGGTGTAGGTTTAGGTTTAGGGATTTAAGATTACATTTAGGTTTTAGGTTTAGGTTTAGGGATTTGAGATTACATTTAGGTTTTAGGTTTAGGTTATAAGTGTAGGTTATAGGTTTAGGTTTAAGTTAGGTTATAGGTTAAGGTTTAGGGAATTGAGAATAGGTTAAGGTTTATGTTTAGGAAATCGGGTTCGGGTTTGGGTTTAGGTTTGGGGTTTCAAGTTTAGATTTAGGTTAAGGAGTTGAGATTAGGATTAGGTGTAGGTGTAGGTTTAGGGAATTGAGAATACATTTAGGTTATAGGTTTAGGTTTAGGTTATAAGTGTCAGTTATAGGTTTATGTTTAAGTTAGGTTATAGGTTATAGCTTTAGGGAATTGAGAATAGGTTAAGATCTAGGTTTAGGAATTCAAGTTTGGGTTCGGGATCGGGTTTAGGTTTGGGTTTTCAAGTTTAGGTTTAGGTTAAGGAGTTGAGATTAGGATCCGGTGTAGGTTTAGGTTTAGGGATTTGAGAATACATTTATGTTTTAGGTTATAAGTGTAGGTTATAGGTTTAGGTTTAAGTTAGGTTATAGGTTAAGGTTTAAGAAATTGAGAATATGTTAAGGTTTAGGTTTAGGGATTTGAGAATACATTTAGGTTTTAGGTTGTGAGTATAGGTTATAGGTTTAGGTTTAAGTTAGGTTATAGGTTAAGCTTTAGGGAATTGAGAGTAGGTTAAGGTTTAGGTTTAGGGATTTGAGAATACATTTAGGTTTTAGGTTTAGGTTTAGGTTTTAGGTTTAGGTTTAGGTTTAGGTTATAGGTTATAGGTTATAGGTTATAGGTTATAGGTTATAGCTTTAGGGAATTGAGAATAGGTTAAGGTTTAGGTTTAGGTTAAGGTTATAGGTTTTGGTTTAGGTTTAGGTTTAGGTTAAGGTTATAGGTTTTGGTTTAGGTTTAGGTTTAGGTTATAGGTTATAGGTTTTGGTTTAAGTTAAGGTTATAGGTTTTGGTTTAGGTTTTAGGTTTAGGTTAAGGTTATAGGTTTAGGTTATAGGTTTTGGTTTAGGTTAAGGTTATAGGTTTAGGTTATAGGTTTTGGTTTAGGTTAAGGTTATAGGTTTTGGTTTAGGTTTAGGTTTAGGTTTAGGTTAAGGTTATAGGTTTAAGTTATAGGTTTAGGTTAGGTTTAGGTTTAGGTTATAGGTTATAGGTTATAGGTTGTAGCTTTAGGGAATTGAGAATAGGTTAAGGTTTAGGTTTAGGACATTGGCTTGGGGTTCGGGATTGGGTTTAGTTTGGGTTTTCAATTTTAGGTTTAGGTTTAGGTTAGGGAGTTGAGATTAGGATTAGGTGTAGGTTTACGTTTAGGGATTTGAGAATGCATTTAGGTTTTAGGTTTTGGTTTAGGTTTTAGTTTATAGGTTTAGGTTATAGGTTTAGGTTTAGGTTTAGGTTAAGGTCAGGCTATAGGTTATATGGAACGTCTCGAAAAAATCCATACGAAGACCCGAGTACCACCTCAGGCAGAAATCACCCAGGACCAAATCCTTTAGAAATTAGGTTAATATTAGCAAGTGTTAAACTAGAGTGCTTATGAAATTAGCACTAATCACTTTAAATTTGATCTGCAAGACCCAAAAGGTGCAGAATCATTGATGCTACATTACCCTGAAATCTAGAATCCATCTTTAAACCCGGTTGCTCTCAAGAGCATCTTGAAACTCCGTATCGGACCTGGACCGCACGTTGAAAGTCTGATTACCCCGAAACTATACACTTATGACTACATTACTAGACTTGACAACTCCCTCGGAAATCAAGTCCAAACTGTGTATAGAAATGCACAACTTGAGCCCGGAGCGAAGAGTGTGAGAAACGTGAAAATATTTAGAAATGAAATTCAAATTTAAGTAATCTGAGTCGTGTCGCTTGCAGACCAAATATAAAGATTCAGACCATCAGAATTCGACCCAAATACACCCTCGGATCATGAGAAATGTCCCTCACATGTCAATGTACTTGTGGCCCTGATCGAGTGACCGTGACCGCTGAACTAAAACTGGTCTGCCACGGCTAATCTGTAAATCTGATCGGTACGAAAACTCAGCCTGACCTAGATCCATGGTCAGGGAGCTTAAGTCTGACCGCACGTGGAAAAGGGGCTGCCAGAAGTGCTCCGTTGGACCGAAATATACCCGATTTGGTTATAACCTAAGTATACCTTGGCCCTGGGGCTAATTCCATCAAATTTTGGCCTATATAAAGACCTTAAATCCTCACTCTAAAATTCCATACGAATTTTTCAAACCCTAGCTAAGAGAGAGAGAGGAAAGGAGAGAGAAAGTGAGAGAAAAGTTGGTGAATCATCTTGGAATTTTTTTCAATTACCCGGCGTACCTAATCCATCGCATCTGAATCGTTATTCCGGCGATTCTAATCTCATTTTTGGGTAAGTCAATTAAACCCTAACCTATTTTGGAACCTAGAATAGCTTAAGTGTTGATGTAGCTAATCTAATTCATGCCTTAGGTTACCTATTCGCCGTCGACGAAGACTTATCGTCTAAATCGAATCCGTTGCGCAATATCTGGTTAAAGGAGCGGACTATATTCGTATAGGTTATGATTTTCAAGGCTTTCAATGTCGGCTAATGGTTTATTATTGTTGTGAGTGAAATTTCACATGCCAAATGTGATGTTTATATTGCGTTTCTGATATATATGAACTATATTGAGATTTGTGTATTTCATGTATAGGTAGAAAGTATCGTATACGTATGAAATATGAGCATGTGTTTACCATGATTAATTGTCATGTGTTTGTGCTAGTTGTATGTGTATCGACTCCTTGGCGAAAGGAATTGTCCTAATGTGTACTATCACCAACATACGTCATGTATGTTGGAATATGTAGTCTAAGTGTTTGTAGAAATGTCTGAATGATCAAGTGTGTAATATATGGTACTGTTTATGGGCGTTGAGAAGAGATTTTCAACATCTTAATGATGTGTATGATTTCCTACATGCAACTTACATTCTTTGTTGTTTAATTTAGGCACTACTTAGGTGTGAATTCATGTTAGGTTGAAATCCATTAAATGCTCACATGCTTGTATGATTGGAATTGTTGATCCATAAATATTTTGAATTACTGGTATGAATATCTGTTATAATTGAAGGTGTTTGGGACTGTGAAATAGTCCAGGAAATCGGTAACGTGCTTTGAGTTCGTGGCTGAGGTCGTTTTTACCACGTAAGACGTGTTTGACGAACCTGAGTCGTATTAGGGTTGTCGGCAGTGGTTTGGCCACATGGAGTGTTTGCGCACTTCATGTGATTCAACTCAACGTGTGCTCATGCTTGTCGAGCTCGTCAAGTAACCCGATTGTCCCGGTGGATGTTCACCATGTATAGACGCTACTGTTTGAATCTAGGGTACGAAACTTACCAGTGCAAATCCCGTTAACTATGGTACCTCGATCTGCTAAGACTCATGAGCTGGACATGGTGGTATGAGACACCGTCGTCGACCTGTCGGCCTACGCTTGGGTGACGAGCCTCCCTGTAGTGACTAATGAGCAATCCAGACTCGTGAGTCGATTATGGTAGTATGGGACACTATATTCATGCTGTCAGCCTACATTGATTGGTGACGAGCCCTTTATAGTGACCTCGAGCATACCGTGATACTGCATTGAGGCGACAAGCCTTATTGTAGCAACTAAGGTATGATTAGGCTTGCATTGATTGGTGCGAGCCCTTTGCAGCGACCTAGAACCATAATATCATATGAGATTGTTTAGGACTGACGACCCTAGAATGGATCACCGTTTGGGAATTGATATAAGGATGGTACCTTAGCTTCCCAATCCTGCTGTATGAAAAGGACTAAAATAACTTGGTAATCATGTTCATGCACCGCATTACATTTACCTTGGCGTTGTGGAGCACTGCGGGAGGTTGTCATGCGCACCGTAAGATGAAGACGCTGAGGGAGTGTAGGCGAGGGCATGTATCATTTCTACATACATCTTTGCATTAACAAGAGCAATTAGGATATGTTTGATTATAATGCTTTATCATTACTGCTTGATTGAATTGATAACATGTTAACTTTTACTATATAGTTCCACTAAGTTGATCACTCACTCCCACGTTCTGAGACGGTGTTTAAACACTAACCAGACTCTGTCTTAGATGCAGATCATGATGCGACCCACGAGGCAGAGCAGGAGTATGAGGATGACGAGGAGGTGTTCGCCTTTATGCAGTTTTCTGGCGGGTTCATGTGAGCCGTGTCCTGAGCTACGGGGATTCAGGGTTATAGTCGTAATGGTGTATTTCATTTCGATGCTTGTATTTTGAGACAAACACTTGTAAATATTAACCTGGCACTGCTCACATCCTTTGGGGACTTACACTAGTTCATATGTTCACTTCAGTCTTCCACTTGTACATTTCATATGTCCCTGGATTATGTTTGCAATTTGGCTTAATCTACTCCATGTTTTATGCACTAATACAGTCAACATACATTCATCATTTCATATGTTGAATAAGTGATGTTCTGAAACTCGGGAGCTGAGTTATGCTCGACCCACGAATTTCAGGCCGTTACAAGTTGGTATCAGAGCATGATTTGGATTAAACCAGACCTAGGTTATGGTCACACAACGCACGCTGACATTACCTTAGCATAGGAGGGGGCAAGATAAATCTAGAAACAATGCAGGATTCACAGTTGCACCAATCGGCGAAAGTTTTCTGAAAACGATCGCCGAGATCGAGTTTGTGCACACTCTTGATCACACACAATGACCCCAAATCACTTCTAGACCATCCACCAATGGGTTTAGACTGTGTATTATCCCATCTTAGCCATTGAAAATCCAGTAAACTTGCATCTGTATTAGGTTCTATTCAAAGTAACCCAAAATGAGTCAAATCGGACTAGGGGCTCAATCGGGGCATTTTCAGGGGTACCCAGTGTGGGACCCACCTCATTTTTAGACTTGGGGAGGGGGAGGACCTCGCCTCACCATTGAGTCATCGCCGATTAGTCCAAAGACTGGCGAGGCCTCGCCGCCTAGTGGGCCCGGACCTGCTGGGCCGGTCGAGCCGACACCGTTAGGGCCTAGTGTGGCCCACTCATCTAAGGTTGGCCAAATATAAACCCTCCCAAACCCTCTTTCCTTCACAAAGCACCCTTTCATGCTTTCCTTTTCTTAAAATTTCTCTTAAAACCCCACAAAAATCCATCTCCAAACCCTTTCTTCTTCCATTTTCGTGCACCCTCACTCTACCCATCTCAAAACCCACCTCCATTGTTGATTTCTCTTTATTTTCTTTCCATTTGAGCACTCAAATCCCTATTTTGAGTCTCAAATTCGTGGAAGCCCCATCATTCCTTCCATTTCTCTCTTTTCTTTCATTTTCCATGGCCCTATTCGTGCTTATTATGACCGTATTTTCCATCTCCACCATTATCTCTTTCATGGAAAAGAAGAGAGCTCCCGTTGATGAAGACAAGCCTAGTCGCCCAACTTGTTTAAGGAGGCCGAGAGGCACCGCCGCGAGCACCACTGCCACTCGAGAGTTTTAGACAAAGTAGGACCTCGATCCTCGGGGTCCCGTTGGAAGGACTTTGTTGGCGGAGTTATCTCATGGAGTGTATGAGGGCCGTAGGGTCCTTTTTGAAGCTCATGTAGATGCGCGACTATTTGGAGAATATCTCTTATTTGAGCGCCTGGAAGAGGCCAGGTGGGGTCCGCTATTTGAGGATAAATACTGCGCAAATGTGGGTACTGTCCGAGCTTTCTATGCCCACATTCGTAAACCTTCGCTAGAGCCATTGCAGTTTAAGATCACTTGCAGAAGAGATAGGGAGGCCACAATCGATGTTGCTTTGATATCCCGACTTCTGAACGTATCGCTTGGCGAGGTTCATGCAAGTGAGAAGAATCTGAATAGTGCACGTGAAAGGGATTGCCGTATGCGGTTCCTTTGTGGTCATCTGGTTGAATAGCAGCTAATAGAAGTCTTTTAGTGACTAACATGACGGACGACTTCCGCTTGCTTCACCACATCTGCACATTTAACGTCTATCTTAGGTGGAGCAACCGCAGTGAGTGCATGCGCCTGATGGTGGATTTCTTATATCAGGTGGTGCAAGGAGAGAAGCTGTGTGTGCTTACGTACATCTTGCGATAGATAGTCCTTATCGCACGTTCGAATAGAAGAACTAAATCACTCCCATTTGGCCGACTCATATGTAAGATTGCACATGAATTTAGCTACAGACTTGGGGCAGAAAGGCTGGTACCTGTCCGTTACATCAATGAGATGACTCTTAATCAAATGGACATCGGGCCTCATCGACGACAAGCTCTACTTGAAGAAAGTGAGGATGAGACTGAGAGCGAAGAGGAAGAGAGTAATGAAGAAGGTGGAGCTGAGGTAGAAGAAGAAGAAGAGCAGGACGAGGAAGAAGTGGAGGCCCAGGACACGAGTGAGAGTTTTCCTCCTACGGCACCGGAGTAGGCCACGGATCAGGCCGCCAGGGATGCCCGTATAGCTCGGCTTGAGGAGGGTCAAGCTGTCTTACGACAGGACATTATAGATCTTCGAGGCCTCGTGAAACATAAATTCAAGAAGGTGACTCGCACTCTGAAATCTATCTTGTGTTGCCTGCAGGATAAGGGTGCCCCTCCTCCATCACCAGATTTCGACGAGTAGTCACGGATGTAGTCGTCCTTTGCTCTATTTTTTTGCTTGTTATTGTGTGTAGTTGTTATAGGTGTAGTAATTTGGAAGTTATTTTGTTGTTTGAAGCTTAAGTTGTATTAGCTCGCATGCTTTCTCTGTCGCGATCCATGTAATGCTGCACTTCTTGTATTGTGACGATTTTATTAAATGAAATGCATGTTATTTTTCCTAAGTTGTGATGTGAATGCTGTGTGGGTGGATTATGTGGATGTTAAATCTCACAGGTTGCACACTCTATTGAATATAGGGTATGCCTCCTAAGGGCTCAAAGACTTCGGCCCGTCTCTCTTTGGGCGAGTCGCTTGGCGGGGTCTCCCCCCTAGGTGATGGCCAGATGGACCCCCAGTCGAGCCCATCTCAGTTTGGTGCTGGGCCGGACTCTCAGCCAGCTACTGGCCCCGCTGCTGGGCTGACTCCTGTGACACCATCTATGGTTCCTCCAGTCACGCCTTCGGTTCCTGAGCAGAATCGTGCATCTGCGTTGACGTCTCATGCATCTCCATCCGCTCCGCCTCTTGATAAGCTAGAGCAGATGATGCTATTGATGCAGTAGCAGAAGATCCAGCAGCAGTAGCACCAACAGTTTTTGTCGACCATGGCTTGTATCTTTGCTTAGTCGATGGGGGCGACTTCACCTGCTTCACCTATGCACCCATCTGGGAATACTAGTGTTAGCGGTACATTTAAGTGATTCCAACGCTTACGACCTCTCACATTCACGGGTTCTCATAGACTCGAGGAGGCCGAGTATTGGATTGACCGCATCTCTAAGATGTTGAGGCCGCTTCACTGTTCTGAGGCTGAGCAGGTCGAGCTTGCCTCCTTCTATTTGAGAAGGAGGCTAGTTTATAGTGGGACAGTGTTCTCCCCACAATTGCGGAGGGTTTCGTATGGACATGGGAGGTGTTTGAGACTCGCTTCCACTAGAAGTATTTCCTGGTCACTTACCAACACGAGAAGGAGAGTAGTTCCTTCGCCTCCGTCAGGGAGGGATGTTGGTGACAGAGTATGAGAACCGGTTTACGGAGCTAGGTAGGTATGCTCCTTTGCTTCTGGGTGATCAGCTGATGCGGATGTGGCATTTTTCTTAGGGGCTGAGGCCTAAGATTCGATTAAAGATGTGTTGTGCTAGCATCTCTTCTTATGCTGAGTTGGTGAGCATGTCCCTGTGAGCTGAGCAGGATAGGGACAGGTTGTCCTGTATGCGAGCACCTATGGTTCCCAGACCGTGACCTGACTTTCTGACTAGGCCATTTCTTGGCAAGAGGCCACTAGCAGATTCTCCTCCGAGACGTACAACGTCGCCGGCTCAGCTGATGCATTTAGATGTGCATTGTACATACTGTGGGAAAGTCGGGCATTTAGATTGTAATTGCTTTACACGAATGCGGGACAGTGGATTTACACTGCCACAGAGGATTAGTCGTTAGATGCCTCAGGTCATATCGGCTCCACCCCTACAGACAGCACTTGCACATCCTTCTTTCAGACCTTTCGTACCTCAAGTTAGGCCGCCTCAACGGCCTATGACATCTTAGCCCAATAATTTTCAGCAGGCTCGAGTACACTTACTTACAGCGGCTGCATCAAAGGCAGCACCTACGCCACCTATGACCTTCGAGGTTGCAGCACATATTCAAGGTATTCCAGTCTTTTTGTTGGTGGACATCGGGTCCACTGTCTCTATCATATCATGCGCAACAGTCAAGCGGCTAAGCTTGGAAACTAGTCCTATGGTTGGGGTGAGAATCCTTACTGCCACAGGGACTTTCTCGGACGTTACCAGGATCTGTAATGGGTGTTCGATAGATGTAGGGAGTGGGACATCGCTCCTCGACTTGATTGTCACTCCATTACATCACTATGATGTCATTCTCGGTATGGATTGGCTCACAGAGATGAAGGCAAAGATCGACTGCGATTGTAGAGTGATAACAGTTTACAGACTAGAGGGCACGACCTTTACTTTTCCGGTGTAGGTCAGTTGGCCCTATCGCATTGATTGTTATACTTCTATGCTGAAGGATGCTCATGGTCCAGCGCTTGAGGACACTCCTGTGGTCCAAGAGTTCTTAGACGTGTTCAGGAAGATACCTAGACTACCCCCTTAGCGCGAGATTGATTTCACAATTGACTTAGTGCCTGGTGCAACGCCCATTTCACTTTCGACATATCGTATGGCTCCATGTGAGATGGAGGAATTGAGGAAACAGATCGATGATCTGTTAGATGCTGGTTTTATACGATCCAGTGTGTCTCCATGGGGAGCGCCTATATTGTTTGTAACGAAGAAGGATGGTTCACTGCGATTGTGTATTGATTATCGTAGATTGAACCAAGTAACGGTGAAGAACAAGTATCCTTTGCCCAGGATAGATGATCTGTTCGATCAATTGAAGGGGGCAAGGTAATTCTTGAAGATTGACTTGTAGTTAGGGTATCACCAGTTGCCCGTCAGGGATGAGGACGTGCAGAAGACGGCTTTCAGGACCAATTTTGGACACTATGAATTTCTCATAATGCCATTCGTCCTTACGAATGCACCAGCCATGTTCATGGACTTGTTGAACAGGGTATTTCAGCCTTTCCTTTTCCGATTTGTTATCATGTTTATTGATGACATCCTTATATACTCCAAGAGTTAGGAAGAGCACAAGGAACACCTGTGAGTAGTCTTGGATACTCTAAGGAAGAATCAGCTTTTTGCATAGTACAAGAAATGTGACTTCTGGAAAGAGGAAGTTAAGTTTCTAGGACATGTGGTGTCTAGAGAAGGGATAACTATGGACCTTACTAAGGTAGCTGCAGTTCAGGACTGAAAGCAGCCTGGTTCGGTTACCGAGGTGAGGATTTTTCTTGGTCTGGCAGGTTACTATTGACGCTTCATACGAGATTTCTCGAAGATAGCCAGACCGTTGTCTCAGTTGACACGGAAAGACTTGAAGTTTGCCTGGAATGAGAAGGCCGAAACAGCTTTTTAGGAGCTGAAGGACAAGTTGACATCCGCCCCTGTGCTAGTATTGCCAGAGCAAGGGGTCAAGTATACGATATACACGGACACATCTCATGTCAGATTGGGTGGTGTTTTGATGCAGAAGGACAGGGTTATTGCCTACCTGTTGTGACAGTTGAGGAAACATGAGGAAAACTACCCTACGCATGACTTGAAATTAGCTGCCGTTATCTTTACCTTGGAGGCATTACCTCTATGGAGAGGAGTTCGAGCTCTTCTGTGACCACAAGAGCCTCAGATACATATTCACTCAGCGGGACCTGAATATGAGGCAGCGACGATGGATGGAGACACTGAAAGACTTTAAGTTTGAAGTCTCTTACCATCCGGGCAAGGTAAATCTTGTGGTAGACGCGTTGAGTCGCAAGAAGACTATAGAGTTTGCGGCTCTGCTAATGATAGCAGAATGGGACATGATGGAGTTTGTGCGAGACTTTAAGCAGAAACTTAAGGTGGAAGAGCCGTATGAGGTTATCGCACACATTCGAGTATAGCCCCTCACTGATAATAGGATCATTGTAGCTCAGGCAGATGATGAGCTACTGGCGAAAATGAGAGAGCGGGTTCGTACAGATAAGGACTCCCAGTAGAGTGTTGGTTCAGATGGAGGCCTACGAAATCATGGCCGCCTACGTGTCCCAGACGTTCCTGGCTTGAGACGGGAGGTTCTCGAGTCAGCCCATAATTCAAAGCTTGCAATGCATCCAGGTAGCACGAAGATGTATCAAGACATGAGGAGATCTTACTGGTGGGACAACATGAAGGTTCACATTACTGAGTTCGTATCCCATTGTCTCACGTGCCAGCAGGTCAAGGCAGAGCATCGTCGACCTCCTGGACTGCTTCAGCCTATGTCCATAGCTGAATGGAAGTGGGATTTTATTTCAGGGCTACCGGGAACGAGGAAGGGACATGACTCCATTTAGGTGATCGTCGACCGATTGACGAAATCGGCTCATTTCTTACCGATCAGAGTTACGAACTCTACAGACGAGTTGGCTAGGTTGTACATAAAGGAGATTGTACATCTGCATAGAGTTCCCTTGAAGATCGTGTTGGACCAAGACACGCGATTTACATCTATCTTCTGGACTCGTATCCAGGAAGCGATGGGTGTGAAGTTGAAGTTTAGTACCGCATTTCATCCGTAGACAGACTGGCAGACGGAACATGTGAATCAGATTTTGGAAGACATGTTGTGAGCTTGTGTTTTGGATTTCAAGGATAGTTGGGATAACTGTCTCCCTTATGCAGAGTTTGCTTATAACAACAGCTTCCAGGCGAGTATCGGCATGGCTCCTTACGAGGCATCATATGGTCGCCCGTGTCGAGCACCACATTGCTGGGTAGAGGGTGGCGAGTGTAGTTTAATTGGCACAGAGTTGATTCAGGCGACTTCAGAGAAAATCGACGTTATTAGACGTCAACTTCTGACAGCCCAGAGCAGGTACAAGAGTTACGTTGATATGAGGCAGCGACCGCTTGAGTTCGAGGTTGGAGACCATGTATTTCTTAAGGTTTCCCCCATGAAGGGAGTCCTGCGGTTTGGTAGGAAGGGGAAGCTCACACTGAGATTTATTGGCAAATACTGGATCGAGTGGGAGTGATAGCGTACCACCTTGCTTTGCCCACACCACTTGCGGGCGTGCATAACGTATTTCATGTTTCTATGCTGAAGAAATACGTTCCCGATCCTTCGCATGTTATCAGTTGGGAGCAGGTATAGTTGAGCGAGGACGTTATGTACATACTGCGACCGACGCGTATCCTAGATAGGAAGGAGCAGGTATTACGTAGCAAGGTCATTTCACTAGTGAAAGTGTTGTGGACGCATCACACGGAAGAAGAGGCTACTTGGAAAACAGAAGCCGAGATTCGAAAGAACTACCCTCAGATTCTCGAGGAGTACGAGAAGCTACTAATTTCGAGGATGAAATTTTTCTTTAAGGGGGTGGATTGTAACTTCTCGGAAAAATCCGTACAAAGACCCGAGTACCACCTCAGGCAGAAATCACCCAGGACCAAATCCTTTAGAAATTAGGTTAATATTAGCAAGTGCTAAACTAGAGTGCTTATGAAATTAGCACTAATCATTTTAAATTTGATCTGCAGACCCAAAACGTGCAGAATCATTGACGCTACATTACCCTGAAATCTAGAATCCATCTTTAAACCCAGTTGCTCTCGGGAGCATCTTGAAACTCCATATCGGACCTGGACCGCACGTTGAAAGTCCGATTACCCCGAAACTATACACTTATGACTGCATTACTAGACTTGACGACTCCCTCGGAAATCAAGTCCAAACTAGGTATAGAAATGCACAACTTGAGCCCGGAGTGAAGAGTGTGAGAAACGTGAAAATATTTAGAAATGAAATTCAAATTTAAGTAATCTGAGTCGTGTCACTTGCAGACCAAATATAAGGATTCAGACCATCAGAATCCGACCTAAATATACCCTTGGATCAGGAGAAATGTCCCTCACATGTTAATGTACTTATGGCCCTGATCGAGTGACCGTAACTGCTGAACTAAAACTAGTCCGCCACAGCTGATCTGTAAATCCGATCGGTATGAAAACTCAGCCTGACTTAGATCCATGGTCAGGGAGCTTAAGTCCGACCACACGTGGAAAAGGGGCTGCCAGAAGTGCTCCGTTGGACCGAAATAGACCCGATTTGGTTATAACCTAAGTATACCTTGGCCCTGGGGCTAATTCCATCAATTTTTGGCCTATATAAAGACCTTAAACCCTCACTCTCAAATTCCATACGAATTTTCCAAACCCTAGCTAAGAGAGAGAGGAAAGGAGAGAGAAAGTGAGAGAAAAGTTGGTGAATAATCTTGGAATTCTTTCCAATTACTCGACGTACCTAATCCATCGCATCTGAATCGTTATTCCAGTGATTCTAATCTCATTTTTGGGTTAATCTCATCTTTGGGTAAGTCAATTAAACCCTAACCTGTTTTGAAACCTAGAATAGCTTAAGTGTTGATGTAGCTAATCTAATTCATGCCTTAGGTTACCTATTCGCCGTCGACGAAGACTTATCGTCTAAATCGAATCCGTTGCGCAATATCTGGTTAAAGGTGTGGACTATATTCGTATAGGTTATGGTTTTCAAGGCTTTCAATGCGGCTAATGGTTTATTATTGTTGTGGGTGAAATTTTACATGCTAAATGCGATGTTTGTATTGCGTTTCTGATATATATGAACTATATTGAGATTTGTGTATTTCATGTATAGGTAGAAAGTATCGTATACGTATGAAATATGAGCATGTGTTTACCATGATTAATTGTCATGTGTTTGTGCTAGTTGTATGTGTATCAACTCCTTGGCGAAAGGAATTGTCCTAATGTGTACTATCATCAACATACATCATGTATGTTAGAATATGTAGTCTAAGTGTTTGCAGAAATGTCTGAATGTGTGTAATATATGGTACTGTTTATGGGCGTTGAGAAGAGATTTTCAACATCTTAATGATGTGTATGATTTCCTACATGCAACTTACATTCTTTGTTGTTTAATTTAGGCACTACTTAGGTGTGAATTCATGTTAAGTTGAAATCCATCAAATGCTTACATGCTTGTATGATTGGAATTGTTGATCCATAATTGTTCTGAATTGCTGGTATAAATATCTGTTATAATTGAAGGTGTTTGGGACTGTGAAATAGTCCAGGAAATCGGTAACGTGCTTTAAGTTCGTGGCTGAGGTCGTTTTCACCACGTAAGACGTGTTTGACAAACCCGAGTCGTATTAGGGTTGTCGGCAGTGGTTTAGCCACACGGAGTGTTTGCGCACTTCATGTCGTTTAACTCAACGTGTACTTGTACTTGTCGAGCTCGTCAAGTAACCCGATTGTCCCGGTAGATGTTCACCATGTATGGACGCTACTGTTTGAATCTAGGGTACCAAACTTACCAGTGCAAATCCCGTTAACTATGGTACCCCGATCCACTAAGACTCATGAGCCGGGCATGGTGCTATGAGACACCGTGGTTGAGCTATCGGCCTACGCTGGGGTGACGAGCCTCCCCGTAGTGACCAATGAGCAATCCAGACTCGTGAGCTGATTATGGTGGTATAGGACACTATATTCGTGCTGTCGGCCTACATTGATTGGTGACGAACCCTTTGTAGTGACCTCGAGCATACCATGATACTGCATTGAGGTGACGAGCCTTATTGTAGCAACTAAGGTATGATTAGGCCTGCATTGCTTGGTGCGAGCCCTTTGCAGCGACCTAGAACCATAATATCGTATGAGATTGTCTAGGACTGACGACCCTAGAATGGATCACCGTTTGGGAATTGATATAAGGATGGTACCTTAGCTTTCCAATCCTGCTATATGAAAAGGACTAATAACAACTTGGTAATCATGTTCATGCACCGCATTGCATGTGCCTTGGCGTTGTGGAGCACTGCGGGAGGTTGTCATGCGTTCCGTAAGATGAAGACGCTTAGAGAGTGCAGGCGAGGGCATGCATCATTTCTATATACATCCTTGCATTAACAAGAGCAATTAGGATATGTTTGATTGTGATGCTTTATCATTACTTCTTGATTGAATTGATAATATGTTAACTTTTACTATATAGTTTCACTGAGTTGATCACTCACTCCCACGGTCTGGGACGGTGTTTAAACACCAACCAGACTCTGTCTTAGATGCAGATCATGATGCGACCCACGAGGCAGAGCAGGAGTATGAGGATGACGAGGAGGCGTTCTCCTTTATGCAGTTCTCTGGTAGGTTCATGTGAGTCGTGTCCTGAGCTACGTGGATTCAGGGTTATAGTCGTAATGGTGTATTTCATTTTGATACTTGTATTTTGAGGCAAACACTTGTAAATATTAACCTGGCACTACTCACATCCTTTGGGGACTTACAATAGTTCATATGTTCATTTCAGTCTTCCGCTTGTACATTTCATCTGTCCCTGGATTATGTTTGCAGTTTGGCTTAATCTACTCCATGTTTTATGCACTAATATAGTCAACATACATTCATCATTTCATATGTTGCATAATTGATATTTTGAAACTCGGGAGCTGAGTTATGCTCGACCCCCGAATTTCAGGCCGTTACATTATAAGTTTAGGTTACGGGTTATAGATTATAGGTTAAGGTTTAGGTTATAGGTTTTGGTTTAGGTTAAGGTTATAGGTTTTTCTTTAGGTTTAGGTTTAGGTTTTAGATTTAGGTTAAGGTTATAGGTTTAGGTTAGGTTTAGGTTTAGGTTGAGGTTATAGGTTATAGCTTTAAGGAATTGAGAATAGGTCAAGGTTTAGGTTTAGGAAGTCGGGTTCGGGTTCGGGATCAGGTTTAGGTTTGGGTTTAGGTTAGGGAGTTGAGATTAGGATTAGGTGTAGGTTTAAGTTTAGGTATTTGAGAATACATTTAGGTTTTAGGTTTTAGTTTATAGGTTTAGGTTAAAGGTTTAGGTTTAGGTTTAGGTTTAGGCTAAGGTTAAGGTTTAGGTTTAGGTTAAGGTTAAGGTTTAGTTTTAGGTTATAGGTTATGGTTTAGGTTTAGGTTTAGGTTTTAGGTTATAGGTTATAGGTTATAGGTTATATGTTAAGATTTAGGTTATAGGTTTTGGTTAAGGTTTATGTTTAGGTTTAGGTTATAGGTTATAGGTTATAGCTTTAGGGAATTGAGAATAGGTTAAGGTTTAGGTTTAGGAAATTGGGTTCGAGTTTAAGATCGGGTTTAGGTTTGGGTTTTCAAGTTTAGGTTTAGGTTTAGGTTAGGGAGTTGAGATTAGGATTAGGTGTAGGTTTAGGTTTAGGGATTTGAGAATACATTTAGGTTTCATGTTTAGGTTTAGGTTTAGGTTTTAGTTTATAAGTTTAGGTTATAGGTTTAGGTTTTGGTTTTAGGTTTAGGTTATGGGTTATAGGTTATGGGTTAAGGTTTAGGTTATAGGTTTTGGTTTAGGTTAAGGTTATTGGTTTTGGTTTAGGTTTAGGTTAAGGTTATAGATTTAGGTTATAGGTTTTCGTTAGGTTTAGGTTTAGGTTATAGGTTTTGGTTATAGGCTATAGCTTTAAGGAATTGAGAATAGGTTAAGGTTTAGGTTTAGGAAATCGGGTTCGGGTTTAGGTTTGGGGTTTCAAGTTTAAGTGTAGGTTAAGTAGTTGAGATTAGGATTAGGTGTAGGGTTAGGTTTAGGGATTTGAGAATACATTTAAGTTTTAGGTTTAGGTTATAAGTGTAGGTTATAGGTTTAGGTTTAAGTTAGGTTATAGGTTAAGGTTTAGGGAATTGAGAATATGTTAAGGTTTAGGTTTAGGAAATCGGGTTTGGGTTTGGGTTTAGGTTTGGGTTTTCAAGTTTATGTTTAGGCTAAGGAGTTTATATTAGGATTAGGTGTAGGTTTAGGTTTAGGGATTTGAGAATACATTTAGGTTTTAGGTTTAGGTTTAGGTTTTAGTTTATAGGTTTAGTTTATAGGTTTAGGTTTAGGTTAAGGTTAGGTTATAAGTTTAGGTTATAGGTTATAGGTTATAGGTTAAGGTTTAGTTTATAGGTTTAGGTTAGGTTTAGGTTATAGGTTATAGGTTATAGCTTTAGGGAATTGAGAATAGGTTAAGGTTTAGGTTTAGGAAATCGGGTTCGGGTTCGGGATCGGATTTAGGTTTGGGTTTTCAAGTTTAGGTTTAGGTTTAGGTTTAGGTTAGGGAGTTGAGATTAGGATTAGGTGTAGGTTTAAGTTTAGGGATTTGAGAATACATTTAGGTTTTAGGTTTGGGTTTAGGTTATAGTTTTAGGTTATAGGTTTAGGTTTAGGTTTTAGGTTTAGGTTAAGGTTAGGTTATAGGTTACAAGTTTCAGTTATAGGTTAAGGTTTAGGTTATAGGTTTTGGTTTAGGTTTAAGTTTAGGTTTAGGTAATAGGTTATATGTTATAGGTTATAGCTTTAAGGAATTGAAAATAGGTTAAGGTTTAGGTTTAGGAAATCGGGTTCGGGTTCAGGTTTAGGTTTGGGTTTTCAAGTTTAGTTTTAGGTTTAGGTTTAGGTTAGGGAGTTGAGATTGGGATTAGGTGTAGGTTTAGGTTTAGGGATTTGAGAATACATTTAGGTTTTAGGTTTTAGTTTAGGTTTAGGTTTTAGTTTATAGGTTTAGGTTATAGGTTTAGGTTTTGGTTTAGGTTTAGGTTAGGTTTAGGTTTAGGTTATAGGTTCTAGGTTATAGGTTATAGGTTATAAATTATAGGTTATAGGTTTAGGTTTTAGGTTTAGGTTATAGGTTTTGGTTTAGGTTTAGGTTATAGGTTTTGGTTTAGGTTTAGGTTATAAGTTTTAGGTTTAGGTTAAGGATATAGGTTTTGGTTAGGTTTAGGTTTAGGTTATATGTTATAGGTTATAGGTTTAGGGAATTGAGAATAGGTTAAGGTTTAGGTTTAGGTTATAGGTTATAAGTTATAGGTTTAGGGATTTGAGAATACATTTAGGTTATAGGTTTATGTTAAGGTTAGGTTATAGGTTATAAGTTTAGGTTATAGGTTATAGGTTAAGGTTTAGGTTGTAGGTTTTGGTTTAGGTTAAGGTTATAGGTTTTGGTTTTGGTTTAAGTTTAGGTTTTAGTTTTATGTTAAGGTTATATGTTTAAGTTATAGGTTTAAGTTAGGTTTAGGTTTATGTTATAGGTTATAGGTTATAGGTTATAGCTTTAAGGAATTGAGAATAGGTTAAGGTTTAGGACATCGGGTTAGGGTTCGGGATCGGGTTTAGGTTTGGGTTTTCAAGTTTAGGTTTAGGTTTAGGTTACGAAGTTGAGATTAGGATTAGGTGTACGTTTAGGTTACGGAATTGAGATTAGGATTAGGTGTAGGTTTAGGTTTAGGGATTTGAGAATACATTTAGGTTTTAGGTTTAAGTTTAGGTTTTAGGTTTAGGTTATAAGTGTAGGTTATAGGTTTAGTTTAAGGTTAGGTTATAGGTTAAGGTTTAGGGAATTGAGAATAGGTTAAGGTTTAGGTTTAGGAAATCGGGTTCAGGTTCGGGATCGGGTTTAGGTTTGGGTTTTCAAGTTTAGGTTTATGCTAAGGAGTTGAGATTAGGATTAGGTGTAGGTTTAGGTTTAGGGATTTGAGAATACATTTAGGTTTTAGGTTTAGGGTTAGGGTTTTAGTTTATAGGTTTAGGTTATAGGTTTAGGTTTAGGTTTTAGGTTTAGTTTAAGGTTAGGTTATAGGTTATAAGTTTAGGTTATAGGTTAAGGTTTACGTTATAGGTTTTGGTTTAGGGTTAGGTTTAGGTTATAGGTTATAGCTTTAGGGAATTGAGAATAGGTTTATGTTATAGGTTTAGGGTGTGGTCCCTGCAAATACAGATATAAACACGGCCTGTCCAAACAGCCAGACCCCTCCAATGCTGTCCATAGGAAATGGATAGCTTCATCATGGTCATAATAGCGGTTCCCACCTTCTAGGGACCCTTGCTCATCCGAATAGCTCCGACGCACATCCATGTCTGCTCCATTAATTTTAAAAAAATACATAAACACGACCTATCCAAATGGCTAGGCCCCTCCAATGTTGTCCATAGGAAATGGACAGCTTCATCATGGTCATAACAGTGGTTCCCACCTTCCAGGGACCCTCACTCATCCGGATAGCTCCGACGCACATCCGGGTCTGCTCCATTAATTTCAAGCAAATACATAAACACGACCTGTCCAAATGGTCAGGCCCCACTAATGTTGTCCATAGGAAATTGACAGCTTCATCATGGTCATAATAACGGTTCCCACATTCCAGGGACCCCTGCTCAACATCCGGATAGCTCCGACGCATATCCGAGTCTGCTTATTTAAATAAAATGGATTATCAAGATCATTTAAATAAAATCAGGTCCAATCAATAATCTGACCTAGAGGATTCTGTTAGCATTGTTGATGGCACCTCGAATCTTATTTTAGGGCCTAGAAATTCAAAATTAGATACAAAAATTAGAAAACCCAAAGAAATTTAAGAAAGATAGTCAAAGTCCATGTGAATGAGCATAAGTATGCACCTACATATGAATTCTGAAAAGTTATTGCATATCAAAAAAAAAAAATCCTTGCGTTTGGATATTCAACAAAATGGGTTAAAATGAATTCATTTGCTTAATTCATGAAAACCTTGCGTTTGGATATTCAACAAAAATTGAATTGTAGTAATTCAATTCAGTTCAATAAACTTAGATTTCTAAGAAGGATAATGGTTTTAAATCCATGATTTTCTGGAAAAGGTTCATTTCCTGGACGTCAAATTCAAAGGGGAAAGTAAGATGGTTAATATTACTTTTCACAGTGCAAAGTTTCAATTATGTCTCTTTTTTACCTTCCATTTTCTTCTTAACAAGAAAATCCATATTTACTAATATTCTCATTTTTCAATTTTTCAAAAGAATGAGTTTGGACTCCGAAAGCATCAGCTCCAGCACTCGTACTTTCAGCCCAAACCCTAACCATGGACTCTAAAATTACCAAGTACTCATAAACATTCATTGCAAGCATTTTCTGTTTATGTGCATGACGACCATACTGTTAAGATCAATCCTCTTATTTTCATTTACAGAAACTAGTAGATGACAAATTATGTGTAACATACAGAGATGGTTCAGCCACTTGTGCAATTAGGGAAGGTTCAAAAGGACATACATATTTGAAAGTTGGTCAAATCATAAACAAATGTATTATGGATGGAGACATTGTTTTCATTAATAAGCTATCTAGTACTCATAAAAATTCATTGCAAGCATTTTCTGTCTATGTGCATGACGACCATACTGTTAAGATCAATCCTCTTATCTTCATTTACAGAAACTAGTGGATGACAAATTATGTGTAACATATAGAGATGGTTCAGCCACTTGTGCAATTAGGGAAGGTTCAAAAGGACGTACATATTTGAAAGTTGGTCAAATCATAAACAGACGTATTATGGACGGAGACATTGTTTTCATTAATAGGCTACCTAGTACTCATAAAATTCATTGCAAGCATTTTCTGTCTATGTGCATGACGACCATACTGTTAAGATCAATCCTCTTATCTTCATTTACAGAAACTAGTGGATGACAAATTATGTGTAACATATAGAGATGGTTCAGCCACTTGTGCAATTAGGGAAGGTTCAAAAGGACGTACATATTTGAAAGTTGGTCAAATCATAAACAAACGTATTATGGACGGAGACATTGTTTTCATTAACAGGCTACCTAGTACTCATAAAAATTCATTGCAAGCATTTTCTGTCTATGTGCATGACGACCATACTGTTAAGATCAATCCTCTTATCTTCATTTACAGAAACTATTGGATGACAAATTATGTGTAACATACAGAGCTAGTTCCCATGCAAAAGTTACCTCTCTACCAATAGCTGGAGGCATTCCTCAAACAGGAATTGCCTACAAAGAGAAGGTCGTGTGTCCTCAAACATGAACCAAATGATTACGAAGGTAGGCCCATTTTAGAAAAGGACTGAAGAAGTGGAGTAATATAAAACTAATTCCAGCAGATCATCATTTACACATGTATTAGATGAAGAGAAACATACCTTTGCAACCTCTAATCTCCCAAGCTGGACAGCTAGATCAAATCTATATTTAGGATCGGTAGCGACTTCAAGTGCATCCTCCAACATACCTCGAGATTCCAAGAAACGAGCCACACTATGGCAAGTAAAATACGTTTTCAAGACTATCAGAATTCAAGACAAGTTCAACATAACACACATAAATAGGAAGAATCTCAGGTTCAAGATATGGCAGCTGAGAAACTATTAGGAAAATACATAACCCAAATCATTGATCATAAGTGGAAACACATTAACAAAGCAAAGTATCTCAAAAGATGCATATATAGATTGTCTTCATAACATTTTATTGCATGAAAATGACTATATCAATAAAATTCTCATAGATATTACAATTTACAACCATAAGGGAGAAGAGGTTGGAAATTTAAAAAAGTTGTTTACTGTTAGACCTTAGATCAAGCAGAATAAGAATGGGCAACAATAAAACTCTATGTTGCCAATACTAAATCTAAAATTTCAGATTCTAATGACATGTGACAAGAATAGGAAAATCATAACAAGCCAACAAGGTGATGAGAGGGATAGGTCAGAAGTTTCCAAAAATGTTGATCTAATAATATGTCAGCAGAAACTAGAAATTCCGGAGTTGTAGTAGCCTTTCAAAATAAAAAAAAATAAAAAATCGGGACTTGTAGTATATGTAGACTGGACTGCAACTTACACTAATGAAATGGTTCCAATTTCAGATAAATTATATGTCCTAACAGCTTAAAACTTCATAAGAGGGCCAATCACCACCAATTTTGATACTGTGGTTAATATATGCCCCCGATATTTTGCACCGGGTTTCAAAAGAACAGGCGTCTCAAAGAAAAGCTCTTCTGATTTTACACTTTCAAAAGAAAAAAAAAAGAGTAAAAAAAAAGCTCTTTTGATTTAAGCTACCTTTACTTTTTCACATCTTTAAAAGAAAAAACTGCTATTTTCATCATCTAACACTAAAATTCCACCTTCCAATAACAGATACATAAGCTGATCCAAGTGAAACTTAAAATGTATGAGTAATAGAAAAGGCAAATTTCTCCAAAACTTCATTAATTGTATATCTCTACCACAAAATGTAGCATGTATGTGATTTTATTGTATATGTATCAGCCTCGATAATTTAAGCATATCATGGAATTTGAATCCTTAGGCATTTGATATGTATGCTTACCCTCTAGAGTGCATATTCTCTAAGATTTGATATGTGTTTGTTTTATTTGAATCGTTTGGCATACATTTCCAGGTCTGGAACTATGAGAAAGAGGTTCTCCACAACTATGAAATTAAAATGACATATGACAGTGAAAATATTAGCCTACCAACAGCTGTTCAGGCAAATAAATTTCTCTGTGTGTAAAGGTACTTGTGGAGAGAAATACCAATTCTACCATTCCCAGGAAACATAAAAACTAGGGAATGAATTCCCTGGCAACCAAACAGGCCCTAAGGGGCACTTCTTGCATTGATATTTTTACTTTTCTATAACCAGGCCTTTTTTTCTGGTTATAGAAAAGTAAGTATACCTTTCTTCTGACTATAGAAAGTAGACCTCTCTTAAGCCTTTGACTTATAAATGGTGAGGAAAGTCTGGGGGTTTCTTCTTTAAGTTACTCAACATTCATGGTCATTACAAAGTAGATTGTGGATCTTTTAAATGGTGGATTGTAGGGTCCTTCCAATTGAGTCGATGAGTTGTATGGAGGTTGCTCTCTTTAGCTTGTATGTGGGGAATATGGAAAGAAGAAAGTAGGTGAACTTTCTTATAATATCTTGTCATTGATATTTGTAGTGAAGGAAAGAATTGAACACTTCATCATAAGTTAGGACTGGTACTGAAGCTTTTAAGGCACCAATACCTCAATATGGGGTGGTGGTTGGAACTTGGTCATTTTTAATTTTGTTAAGCATTGGGAGAAGATTGACCTATTGGTGCCTAGGCTTATGAAAATTGAATATGGAAGTTCAAGGGGGAATCTTGGTGGCTTGGTAGTTGGGGGTGTCATTAGAGAAGAAGCTTGTTGGGTTGGTGCATCTTGTTTCAATCCACTTAGGAAAAACAAAGCCAAGGAAACACACAGGCTGATGAGTCCATATGCACAAATGGCTTAAGATCCTGTTGTTTTTTTTTCTTTATCTTTTTCCAAATGTTCCACCAGTGAAAGTTCCCACTGTTTGCATTGAGATGCATGAATACCACTTGTATTGTGGGGCCCATTTAAAAAAGGGAATGATTTGATACTTTGGCAACATATGATGTTTGAAAATCACCTGAAAAATTATTCACATGACATATAGTGACTCAGATCAAACCATCCAAGATGAACTCACTGTAACTGAGTCAAAATCTGAAAACCTGAATCACTGAACAAAGCTAGAAATTATAATGCCTGTGTTTGGTAGGCTTACAGGTTTGGAATCACGTGTGGTGTACTTTCCATTCAACTAAGAAGTGTCCAAGTTAAATGAACAAGTAGGGATTGCTCCATCTCTTCATCAACTACAACTCTCAATTTCTATGGTATATCATGTGACCAAAAAAAATGAGTGGATTGGATGTTGCTGATGTGAGCAAAATTTACATGTGTGATTCATTATATCTAGAGAAATGATTGGCCCACATAGTTCACATTTCTGATCATCCATCTAGAGAAATGATTGGTCCACATGGTTATTCAAACAACTCCTTACTATATGGGAGGAAAGGGGAATCCACAAATTTCCCCAATTTCCCCAAATTGGGACGAATCCCTAATTTCCCTAAATTCCTTCAATATGAAAGTCCCCAACATCGTCCAATTCCTAAAATCTCCAATTCCCCCATTTCCAAAATCCACAACTCCCTAATTCCTAAGATCCACAAACCCCCAAATCCTCCATGGGCGAAACAGAAATTAATAAACAGAGAGAGAGAGAGAGTGAGTACCAAAGTAAGAAAGAGAGTGGATGAGTTGCTGGTCGAGCTTCGGAAGATTCTGTTAGCATGATATTCTTTCTTCACTGTATGGATAGACCATCTCCTTTTCAACTTGCTGTAGCATGAGATGGAGAGAGAGAGAGAGCTTTCCATCTCCTTCTCAGATTTCTGTAGCATGAGAGAGAGAGAAAGAGAGCTCTCCATCTCCTTCTCAGATTTCTGTAGCATGAGAGAGAGAGAGAGAGAGAGGTAGAGAAAGGGAAGAACCCGTGAGAATGAAAATGAAAAGGAGAGTTTTTGGGCGCAGACGGGGTATTACACCCACCGCACGGAGCTAGAGACGAGAGCTCCTACCAGGAGCTCTATGGGGCCCATAGTGATGTATGTGGTGTATCCACGTCGTCCATTAATTTTGACAAGTAATTTTAGGACATGATCCCAAAAATGAGTCATATCTAAGGCCTAACTAGACCACACCATTACTAATAAATTTTTAACGGTAGGTGCTTAATATCCATTGTTTCCTATAGTGTGGTCTACTTGAGCCTTGATTTGCCTCCTTTTTTATGCTTATGTCCTAAAATGAGCTGTTAAGATGAATAGACGGCTTAGATAAAACATATACATTGTGTTGGGCCCATAGAGCCCCTTATGGGACCGCCCACCTTTAGATATGACCTGTAAAGTGAGATAGACCACTACAAAATTGGCTTAAAACAAATTCAACTAAAAAAGAAATATTATAATAAGCCTCTGGCTCATCCTTTCACAACCATACATTTGTTCGATGATCATGAGGCGAACGACCTAATTTTTACGACAGGGACTCTTTATATTTTCCCTTCATATAAGTCCAAATCCAACACAAGCTTTGGCTCATCAAACTGCACCCAAGTAGCCCCAGCTGCTTTCAAGTTAGCCAAAACCTCTCTGCATTGATCAGTAGAAAACCAGAAAAAGAATCAATTGCCCCAAAACTCTAGTACAGATATAACACCATAACTTTTCCCCATAAAATAAAATAAAATAAAAAAAAACTTAAAACTCTAATAGGAATTCAAAATCTTACAACACAGACTGTATTAACATGAAAAGTACAAATGTGTGGTAGAGTAAGGTACATATATTATGTTAATGGTAGTCAATGGTAAGTGGGAGAACAGGTTGTATAGTTGGCATATTCAATGAAAGAAATGGATCAGGTCAGATTTTTACATCTCCAGAAAAAGGGTGATTGTATAAAAGATATGAGAGTATGACCTTTCCAAGAGTCCAGATTCCCAAGTGTCTTGGAGCAGAACTAACTCGAGCATACATCAAAATTAAAAACAAATCCATTTTATGTAAATTAAGCAACCATGATTAAAAAGAAAAAAGAAAACTGCCCATAAGGTGACAAGATAAGACTTTCTAAAATGGCAGACGTGCATGATCTGAGCTTCCCAAAAGTGCAAATCATGATGGTGAATGCAGATATTATGAGATCAACAACGTTGTCATTGAGTGTAAGCCATAACAAAAGAAGACAAATGTGGGTATAAAAAAAAGGAAAAAAAAAGAACTGCAGTTGAGTAGAAAATGAATTGGGGAAAAGTATTTTGAGCTGATTTTAGATTAACTCTAGTTGGAAGTTAAGCATATTCTCAGATAAAAGCACATTAAATCCACATGTTGACAAGTTAAATGAGTTCTAAAATGAAGCTAGGAAGAAAAGTTTATGTAGAAAAAGAAAAGACAGCAGGTATGGGCTTGAAGGCAGAAGGTAGAAGGCTTTACAGTAGAAGCAAGCATGTCATTTTGTATAGATAGATTACATTTGGAAAATCCATCCTTTCAAACCAAAAGTAAAAATAAAAATGGTATTAAACAAAGTAATAAAGATAATATCAATACCCAATGTATAAGAATCATAACACAGAATCCGAGAATAAATTGGTCTAGCCAGGGTATGAGAATTCAGTAGCTTCTCTTTTCAATTTGGCCAAGTCAATGACAGACAAGATATTTTTTTTTCATTGTTCTTTTCAATTAGTCTAATAACATTTTTTCAAATTGCCACTAAAGTTTAGCTTCTTCAGTAGAAAGTGAACCTCATTCTCTTCCTGAATTATCCAAGCATTAAGAGAGAGCATGGTATAAGTAACTCATAAACAAAACAGCAACCTTACAATTTTAAAATCAAGACGAATGCATTATTCATCAAAAGACATGGTGGAAATCAGACATCCCTAATTTGTAAAATCAGAAATCCCTAATTTGTAAAATCAGAAATCCCTAATTCTGGTTGGATCCTCGGATCCCCAAAATCCTCAAATCCCTAATTTGTAAAATCAGAAAAACCCCAATTCGGGGTCCACATTCAAATTTGTAAGCCCTAAAATCCCCAAATCCCAAAATAAGGGTCCACATCAAATCAAAAATCCATAAATTACTAAATCCCCAAATTCCTAAATTGACATTGAGAGAGAGAGAGATACCTCACGTTCAACAAATCCCTGTCAACCGAGCTTCAGAGAGAGAGAGCGAGGGCATGCATGGGTAGGACGTTCGTGGATCAAAGAAACACAAGAAAGGTTAGGGAGACACAGAGAGAGAGAGAGAGAGGATGAGAGAGAGGAGAGGGGGACACGGATTAGCTACTGACAGGTTGAGAGAGAGAGAGAGGGAGAGGATTAGGGCGAGAAAGGGAGGAGAGGGGAACATGGATTAGCTACTGACGAGAGAGAGAGAGAGAGAGAGAGAGAGAGAGAGAGTCATCCTCTGGTACCATCAGGTTTAGGAAATTTCACCCAGGGACATCTATGGCGCCCCAATGCTAGTAACAATATTTTTGATATCTAATCCTGCTCTCCACAATGTGCCCGTGGAGGCCATAGCCCTAGTGTCACTAGGGCGTATAGTAACCACATAACACAATGTAAGATGCATGAGTCATACAATTCAGTCATGCATCAATCCTATGCGTACCATGCACTCATGAGGGACAACACCGCCTATCAGGGAGTCCCATAAATAACTTGCCAAAAGGCATATGCGATGGTCAACCACGTCTCATATCAAGCATGCAAATGATGCGTATGCGCATGTGTCATGATGCTATACTATCACGTAGTCAAATCGGTATCGATAATCGGCCCAAAAAAGGGCCTAAGGGAAGGTCACAATGTGGACATTTAACCATCATTGCCCATTAATGTGGACATTTAACCAACATTGCTCCCAAGGAGTGGCTCACATAAAGCCTAAAATATAATGGGGCCCATGGCCTCACATAGGGGCCTAATATACATCACCATGGACCTCACTTAAGGGCCTAATACACATCACGATGGGCGTCACTCATGGGCCACATATGCATCACATTAGGCCTCACTCATGGGCCTCAAATTCATTATTTTGGGCTTCACTGAATGGGTCACAATTCATCATAATGGGCCTCCTCATATGGGTCATATATACATCACATTGAGCCTTACTCATGGGCCTTAAATACATCATATCAGGCCTCATCATATGGGCCCCAAATATATCACGATGGGCCACGTCCCATGGGCCTCGAATACATCACATCGGACCACAACCCATGGGCCTCAAACACATCACAATGGGCCTTACATCTGGGCCTCAAATACATCAGGTGGGCCGCATCACATGGGCCGCACCAATGGGCCTCATATACATCAAGTGGCCCGCATCACATGGGTCGCACCAATGGGCCCACTGACCTAGACGATCCTGAAATTGCTTTAAAGACCGCGTTAGTAGAAGTGGGAATAGGTCAAAGTGTCCTAGAGGGGGGTAAATAAGACTTTATAAAAATTTTATGATGATTTAAAATCCTATTATCATAACTCTGATTTAACAAACTCATATCATGATATTTCCCATTTAACTCTAATGGCTTCTAAGCCAAATAGAGGAACTAATCATAAGACTTCCAAGTATTTGAACAATATGTAGTCTCAGCTTATGATGAATAAACAATACGACTATGAGTGCGTGTGGGATGTGATTCTTATCAATTCTAAATAATCATGTTCGCATGCTTTATGAAAAAATTCAGAGAAAACATATAAGAGTAATGCATAAATAACAATCCCAAACACAATCGTTTTATAGTGGTTCATCTACGTGCCTACTCCACTTCCAGCGGATGCACTCAACCCTTGAGTGTACCAGATCTCACTAACAGAGGGTTTAAATCTGGTTCACCTCTAACCTTCACAACCTACACAAGGTCGACTCTAGGACCTACACAAGGAACCTAGATGTGTCTCCACAAGACACAAGTTTATGCCCCACATAGGAGTAAGGGTCAACACATAGCACCCAAGTTTTATGCTCTACACACGAGCAAAGGATCCACACAAGAAACCTAGGATTTTAGGCCCCACATGCCAAAGATCCACACAAGGAACCTAAAGTTTATGCCCTACACAAGAGCAAAAGTCAACACACAACACCTAAGGTTTTAAGCCACACAGGGCAAGGACCTATACTAAGGACCTAAGTTTATGCTCACTAAGAGCAAGGGTCAACACACAGCACCCAGGATTTTAGACCACACAGGCAAAGGATCCATACAAGGAACCTAAAGTTTATGCTCACTAAGAGCAAGGGTCAACACACAACACCCATACGTATTCTCCCATCGGAGGCCTCCTATGAGGACTTGAAAGGGATGAGAATCACCTATGACCCAGTCCTATACAAAGGAATGATCAGCAAGGTCTCTAGACTCTAATGACTTATAGATAATTAGATGAGCCCCATTAAGCATGTTGATGAAGATCTCCTCCTTTGATGATGAAGAATCTTTAGCTCCCTTAATCCGCAACACTTATGATGCTCCAATGTAAGTCGACGGGTTGGGTCAAGGTTATGTTGGTAATTACTCTATTAAATTATTAATCATTGGATTGACAGAGTAATACCATGATCTATGCATTCAAGGAATCTCAGCTCAATGATTTGCCATTAAGGTGGTAGCTGAAGGATCCTTGAATGCAGAAGTTCATTCACCAATCCACTTTATTGAATATCAATTATGAGGGTGGATTGAGGAATGAACTCCCTTGAGATAAAAGGGCTTAGGGTAGGTGATCTGAATTAAACACTCAAAATCTCTATCTATTTTCTCTCAAAACAACCTAAGGCAAGCTCTCATTAAATAGGCAAAAAGTTCTAACGAAAATAAAACAATCATATTTTTTTTACAGAGTTCAATATGAACGAGCAGGGTTCGATATCCTCGAGCATATACTCTCGATAACATTGAATGGCCGCTCGATGACACAAACTCATTCTGTCAAACACTTTTGAACCTTTTTGCCAACTGATCGATGATATCAAACATGCTTTGATGTCATCAAATTTCGAACTCCGATTTCATCGACCCATGGTTTGATTCCTCAACATTTAAAAACATGAGAGCAGACTTACCTTTGGAATTGAACAGGGATCGATATGATCGAGCATTCCTTGATATCATCCAGTTTTGAATATCGATGATATCGATACCAGTTTCGATTCATCAATCTTTTCAAGGAATTTTCCTATAAAGTCGCTGGACAGTTTTGTGTCCCAATTCGATGACATCGACCTAGTCTCGATATGATCGATCTTTGAATATCGATATCATTGAGTGATTCTCGATACCTCGAACACTTAAAAGAATTTACCTAAAATCTTGCTGACAGATTTGTGCCCTAATTTGATATCATCGAAGGTCCATCGATATCACCAAGATTTGAAATTCGAAGATATTGGGGCTCTCTTCGAGTCATCGAAAATCATATGATTTTTCTTAACTGCTTACTGGACACAAACTGACTAGATGTCAATTTTATCGAGCCATTTCGATGAGCTCGAGATTCGAAAGTCGATGATATCGATCCTATCATTGATTCATCGAGAATTCAACCCAAGACTCATTTTGGTTGCTAGACATCTGAAGTCCTCATTTTGATAACATCGAGTTAGTTTCGAGGACATCGATAACAGAGTCCGATTTCATCAAAGCACTATCGATAAATTAACAAAGGCAGAAAACTTAGAGATTTTCCTGATTTTACAAAACTGTTTTCACACCTTAAACCCTATGTTGTTCTATCCATTCTAAGGGTTTTATATACCTGGTGTTTTGGGACATGGGATGTGAAGTTTACCTTTGTTGAGATCTGAAGCCACATCCAGTTAAGGCAGACGCTTGAATGATCTTCCTATGGGGTTCACTTGTCTTATTGACTCAACACTCATGCTAATTGACAAACCAGGGCACTTTCAATCATAACTGGGGGGTTGTCAATTACATGACAAACACTTGAAATCTTAGAACAACATCTAGACCAACACCCTAAATTATATGTACAAGAACTTTACACAATTTTACAAATATGCTATTTGAGTTCACACACAAGATTGTAACATTCAGTAGTAGCTGCTCCCCCTAACACCTACACCACCATACATACATAGATACCCATAATTGTCTCTATGGTGGGATTTGTTCTCCCCCTTTTTGTTAGTCATTGGCAAAGGGCAATATATCAATATTTGTTGACTAAAGTTGAAGCATAAAAACATGGGAGAATCAAGGCTAAAGGAGATCGATGATTTCGCAAAAATAGATAGCAGTATAGCTTGAAGCATTAGAAATCACAATTTAGTTCACAACATCTATGGGCAGAGAATAATTTGCAAAAGGACATGCATCTTTATCAGAAAATGTTGTAAAAATCATACTAAGGATAGGCATAAAAAATATATAGATTATTGAATAGCTATCAAAATATCTAAAATAAAAACTGCCCAAGTTTGGCAGTATTAAACATCCATCCCAAACCATCCTACCCAAATATCTCGCCCAACCATGGGCATACCAAAATAAAGTATTTTCCTCTCCTAGAGGACAAACAACCCTAAAGTGTTTCAATTCATCATAAGAAAATCATGCGGTCTCCAAAAAGAAATCAGCCACAATGTCCAGATATAGTTTCATCTATACCAATCCTTCCTTTAGCACTTAAGGTGCTCAAGTTTTGTCATCGGTTAGCAAGTCAACTACTTGCTGGGTGGTATGCTGGAGGGCATCAATTTTGTCATCAATTACTGTTAGACGTCTTTCACAGTTGTAAAGACACTCATCAATACCAGTCAGACCATTCAGCAGATGACGTTCAAGTTGGTGGTCTCGGTGATTTGTGATTGACTCAGGACTATGCAATGGTGTACGATTTGATCCCCATGGCGTGGGCGGATACGAGAGATGGTCATTTTTTACGCCAGGCGTCTGTGCAGGAGGACTACTTGGTCGAAGAGATGAAGTTAGGCATAGCTGTTGTGCCTATTGGACTGCATCTTAATCGAACCATACTTCAGGATGAACAACATCGGATGTGGCTGGTAGGCCCACATAGTGAGCAAGCTTGCATATGAGCGAGAGAAATGGCAGTGTATCCCGATGGTCTCCTTTGATTATACGAGTGAGCTGCCCTACGATAAGAGATGGAAGGCATACTTGGACCTCTTAACAAACATCATATAGGACATTGAGCATGAAGGGAGTAAGATAATTTTCCTTTGCATCACATGGTTACACATTAGTCCCAAAGACGCTATGAAGAATTTTGAAGGAGGGTCTAAGGTGGTTGACATAAAGAGTGTTTTCATCATTCCTAGGAACTATGGTGTCATGACACAATGCTCATGTTATCTCACCCCATACCCTAACCCATTTAGATTGTGTTCCATTACTGGGATTCGAGTTACTCTAGGTTTAGGAGACGGCCAAGTATGATTGGAGTAATGAGTTTTGTGTGATGCAAGAGCTTCAATCGAATACATGGAGGATTATCACGAACAATATGGCAGCTATTGAAAAACTGATGGATCAATTCAGATTGATAGGGTCCATCAAGGTTGAGTATATTTTTCCACCCATTAACTTCTAAGAGGAGATCCACTCCAAATGGTTCAATAGCGTTGTTAAGAACAATGAGCTCGGTTATTGTAACTTGTTCCCAAGCCAACTGATTGGCATGAGACTGACTTGTTTCTGGTTGTTTATTCTTTGATTTGGATGATTTGGAATGAGTAAGATCCTTACCTTTGCCCTTCACCATGGTTCTTTTTGGAGGACAGCCCAGGAAGACAAATATAGATAAGGAGAAACAACCAGAGAAGAGAAGGAACAAGCTAATAGACAAGTCTGATGCTCGTTTCTCTTTTATAGCAGAGTGTTGATGATATCGATATACCATCGATGTCATCGAAAGCATGTTCATAAAGATATTGAAGACTGTGTCGATGACCGTTGGAAGGGATTAATAGTTAATACCCAGCAGATATCGAGACAGTAGAATTTATAACCGTTAGAGAGGACCGACGGTTAAGACCTTGTATTCCCGAGAGTCGCTGATGAGATTGAGACCTGTTCAATTTCATTGAGGATGAAGGAAAATTGAAAAATATTTCTCTTAAAGTGTAGAGTATGTTTAAGACATAAAGATATACTAATATAATACATGTTTAACCATACATAAATAAGAAGGCCATAGTCCTCAGATATGCCAATTCAGCTCATGTTTGACTTTGACTTGTCATCAAATTGCACATACTCCAATTGATTTCTGAAGGTTGTTAAACCGGTTTGCATTTAACAGTTTAGTTAGTATGTCAACAAGTTGATTTTTTGTAGACACATAGTCCAACACAATGATCTTTTCCTCAACAAGTTGTCGGATAAAATGATGTCTAATGTCAATATGCTTGGTCCGAGAATATTGAACGGGATTTTTTGAAATATTGATAGCACTAGTTGTCACAGAAGAGAGTCATAGTTGACTGCTCAATCCCATAATCCAGTAGCGTTTGTTTCATCCAAAGGAGTTGGGCACAGCAACTACCTGCAGTAATGTATTTGGCTTCGACAGTGGATAGGGATATCAAATTTTGTTTCTTACTCTGCCAAGACACTAAACAATTTTCAATATAAAAACATCCACCACTAGTTGACTTGCGATCATCTAAATTTCCAGCCTAGTCGGCGTCTGAGTATCTAGCAATGATGGTAGATGTTTCGAATGGATACCATAGACCGAAGATGGTTGTTCCAGCCACATACTTGATGATTCTTTTAGCTGCTGTTAGGTGAGATTCTTTGGGATCAGCCTGATATCGCACACATGCTCCTACACTAAATGATATGTCTAGACGACTTGCAGTTAGATATAATAGGCTTCCTATCATGCTTCGATATAGGTGTTGATCCACACTTTTCCCATTTATATCTTTAGAGAGTTTGAGTGTGGTGCTCATGGGAGTATAATAGGTATGACCAGATTCAAGTCCAAATCTTTTAACTAGATCTTTTGCATATTTGCTCTGAAATATAAAGATCCCATTGTGCAATTGCTTCACTTATAAGCTTAAGAAGAAGTTCAACTCACCAACCATGCTCATTTCAAATTCAGACTTCATGAGATCAGCGAAGTTATGAGCAGTATCTTCACATGTGGAGCCAAAGACTATATCATCCACATAAATCTGGGCAATGGACAATAAGCAATGAATTCTCTGACTTTTGAGTGAATAGTGTTTTATCTATGCTACCCCTATAGAATTTGTGGTCTAGAAGAAATTATGTCAAACATTCATACCAAGTACGTGGTGCTTGTTTGAGACCATAAAGTGTTTTGCTCAATCAATAAACATGTTAAGGATACTTGGGGTCTAAAAGTCCCTTAGGTTGTTCCACATAGACTTCTTCATCAAGTACTCCATTGAGAAATGCGCTTTTGATATCCATTTAAAATAGTTTAAATTTCAATGTGCATGCAATTGACATGAGAATCCTGATTGACTCAAGGTGAGCTACAGGAGCAAATGTTTCATCAAAGTCAATACCTTCTATCTGTGAGTATCCTTAAGCTACCAATCTTGCTTTATACTTAATCACATTTCCAGATTCATCGAATTTATTCTTGAAGATCCATTTGGTTCCAATGATATTTGTATCAGATGGCCTAGGAACCAATTGTCATACCTCATTTCTTTGAAATTGTTGAAGTTCTTCTTGCATAGCATTTATCCAATATTCATCTTGAAGAGCTTCCATAATATTTTTAAGCTCAATCTTTGAGGTAAAGCAGAAATGACTATAGATACTTTTTATTTGACATCAAGTTCTTACACCATCATTAGGATCTCCGATGATTTGATTTAGGGGGTGATCTTTAATGATGGGTATGTTAGACAATGCTTGAGGTTCATTAGATGTGGTAGTTTTCTTATCTGATTTACCTAGAATGCATGAATCCATATCATCTTCCAATTCATTCAAGGAACTCTCTTCTTCATAAGGTTGATCATCAACCACCACATTAATTGATTCTTGAATGGTGAGGGTTTTTAAATTGTATACTCTATACGCACGACTATTCAAGGTGTATCCTAAAAACATGCCCTCATCACTTTTAGATTCAAAATTACATAGGTGTTCCCTGTCCTTCAGGATATAACATTTTCTGTCAAAGACATGGAAGTGTTTCACACTAGGTTGTTTTCTATACCATATATCATATGGTGTTTTGTTTAAGCCTACTCTTAAATATACTCTATTTATTATATAGCAGGTGGTATTGACTACTTCAGCTTAGAAGCTTTTAGCCATATCCTTTCTATTCAGCATAACCGAGCCCACTTCCTGCAAAACTCGATTCTTTCTTTCAACAACTCCATTTTGCTGCAGAGTTTTTAGGGCAGAGAATTCATGGTGAATTCCTTTCTCATCGCAATATCTTTGAAATCGCTCGTTTTCAAATTCACCACCATGATCACTCCTGATACGATTTATGCAGTATCCTTTCTCATTTTGGAGTCGCTTTGCCATGACTACAAATTCATCAAAAGCATCAAATTTTTCTCGAAGAAAGGTGACCCAGGTAAATCTGGAATAATCATCCACTACCACCAAGAAGTATCTTTTCCTGCCATGACTTTCAACTTTGGTGGGACCCACTAGGTCCATATGTAGCAGGTCCAAAGGTTTTGATGTTACTATGGTGGTTGTCTTTTTATGTCCAACTTTTATCTATTTACCCTTTAGGCAATCACCACATACAATCTTTTATTCCTTTTTAATCTTGGGAAGATGGCTAAATTTCGATAGTGCACATGACCTAGCCTTTGGTGTCATAGTTTGGACTCGCTTTTCACAGCCATATTACATTTTGTGGACAATACATTCTCATTGTTACTTTCAATTACGTAGCAGTTGTCACTTGTGCATAAGCCTTTCATGATAGATTTTCCTGTTTGATCTAAGTTCTACACACATTTTTTGAAAAAGCGAGCAAGTGTTCTTTATCGCAAATTTGTGAGATACTAAGGAGATTATGTTTTAGAACTTCTACATAAAGAACATTTTTAATCTTGGGAAGTCCTGGTCCAACTATTGTTCCTTACCCAATTACTTTGGCAGAGCTCCCATCCCTAAAAGTGACTGACCCACCGTCAAAGTCAGAATACTCACAAAAATTGGTTTGGTCACTGGTCATGTGTCTAGAGCACCCACTATCAAGATACCATTTTGAATTGTTACTGACTTTTAGTGCAGTATGGATTACTAGGCAATTATTCTGACCGTTCGTACCCTCTAGACCTACACCATTTACCATGATTCCAACTCCAGCCAAGATCACTCTCTAGACAGTGAAGCCCTTAAGAGAGACCCTCTCTAATACCAATTGAAATTGTGGTAAAGACTGCGTTAGTAGAAGTGGGAATAGGTCAAAGTGTCTTAGAGGGGGGTGAATAGTATTTTATACAAATTTTATGATGATTTAAAATCTTATTTGAAAAGGCCAAGCTATATGTCCTAGAGGGGGGGTGAATAGGACAATGCCAAATAAAAACTTATAACAGCGGAATAATAAAGAAAATGATACCCAAATTAAATAACAATGCAGGAAAGTAAAACAACCTCAAAATTCAGATCTTGAGAGGTTGATACAAACGTTATTCTAAGGACAACCTTACACCAAAAACAGAGTTTATGGTAGGACAACCTTATTTCTAGAAAGGTCTTTGTATCAAGTCTCAAATCGAAGAGGAATACAGAATTAAATATAAACTGAAATGAAATAACTTGTAATTAAAAATGTATTGTTCTAGGGACAGCCATACACCATAAAAATGGCAGGGCAACCTTGCTGGAACAACTTTCAAATGAAATTGAAAATCAAGCTTATAAAGGAATAGCAGAAAGTAAATTCTAAGCTATTACAACATTCTCACAAAGCTTGAAATAATTACAACATTCACCACCATACATACATCCCACAAAAATTAATTAAAAGATTAAAAGAATAAATCAATCAACCACAACTCAAGGGATTATAGTGGTTCACCTGTGTGTTCACCAACTATTATACAACAACCACACAAAAAGCTACTCCACTCCTAATATCCTCACACAGGGGATATTAGCGTTCACTAAAAATAGGTTTTCCCAGGTTCACCCAAAACCCTTACAATTGTGTCTTTGTATGTGGGCTTACACAATTAAAAAAACCCCCACTTCTGAGTTTTCCTGGCTTTCCTCAGATAACCAAAATAACAAGATTTTTCTGGCAAATCTTGAAAGAAACCAAAATAATAGAAAGGAATTTACAATATGTAAAATAACTAAAAATCTCCTTCATTGTAGCAGCCCGGTAGAACCAAATCAAAGTAGATGATTGAATGTCCAAGTTCAATGTCCAGTACTCGAATACAATGGTTCTAATTCTAATAGATTTTAAATTAAACCAAATAGGGCTTGCCTTAATTGATTTTGATTCCAAAGAAAGGGAATAATAATTCCTCTTTATCAAATCAGATTGGAATATAAGAAACAAAATCAATTAAAATAAAGCTAAGGAAAGAGAATATTAAATAAGCACACTTAGCTTAGATGGAGCACAGAATTATCTCTCAGAAGTTCGACGAAGATTGGCTTGAATACTTTAATTAAATCGATGATTTCTTCTGAGATTCGTGCTCTATTTATAGGTGAGAAGATCGGGTCTTCGACTGGTCTAGAGTGCTCTTCGACTAGTCGAAGCTCTAACAGATATTTGAAAAATTCGGCGGGATATGCTCAGACCGTTCTACGACTGGTCGTAGCTCTCCTACGACTGGTCGTAGGTTTCCTTCGACTGGTCGTAGGTTTCCTTCGACTGGTCGTAGGTCCTGCAAAGGTTCGCTGGACTTCAAGTCGTAGATTGTACGACTGGTCAAAGATCAATCGACACTGTTCCTACGACTGGTCGAACAGATTCCAGGACTAGTCGAAGGCTAACAGATTTTATCCGGAATTTGTAACAAACTCACGACTGGTCGAGGAATATCTTAGACTGGTCGAAGCAAGTCTAGGACTAGTCGAAGAAGCCCTAGGACTAGTCGAAGAACAGACCAATCACATGTAAAATAACATTCGGCTTATGTATCCGAAATGACCTACTTCTAAGGTCAACCTATGGTCAAACAAACCTCAATCATGAAGTATGGACATTGAAGCATTAGGAACAAGTGACCTTGAAGTATCAGTCTTGAAGTCTTGATGTAGTTGAACTCTTCATGTAACTCAATCTTGAAAGTGGCTTGAGTTTCAGCTTGAGTCTTGAGTTCAGCTTGACTTTCAACTTGAGTCTTGAGTTCAGCTTGACTTTCAACTTGAGTCTTGAGTTCAGCTTGAGTTTCAGCTTGAGTCTTGTGAGCAGTTCTTTCATTCAAGATCTTGAGTCTTGTACTTGAGAGCTTTGCTTGTTGTGAGCTTAGCTTGTTAATGAATGTTGATCCTTGAGAAAGCTTCACTTATGCAAGTTATATATAACAGAGTATAATAGTGATTTTGGCACTACAAATTTGACAACAAGGAGGGATAGAAACTATAGCACTTACACTATTATCATAACCCTGATTTAACAAACTCCTATCATGATATTTTCAATTTAACTCTAATGGCTTTCAAGCCAAATAGAGGATCTAATCATAAGAATTCCAAGTATTTGAACAATATGTAGTCTCAGCCTATGATGAATAAACAATATGACTGTGAGTGTGTGTGGGATGTGATTCTTATCAATTCTAGATAATTATGTTAGCATGCTTTATGAAAACATTCAAAGAAAAATGTAAGAGTAATGCACAAATAACAATCCCAAACACAGTCGTTTTATAGTGGTTCGGCTACATGCCTACTTCACTTCCGATGGATGCATTCAACCCTTGAGTGTACCGGATCTCACTAACTTCACAACCTACACAAGGTTGACTCAAGGACCTACACAAGGAACCTAGACGTGTCTTCATAAGACACAAGTTTATGCCCCACACAGGAGCAAGGGTCAACACACAGCACTCAAGTTTTATGCTCTACACACGAGCAAAGGATCCACACAAGGAACCTAAAGTTTATGCCCTACACAAGATCAAAGGTCAACACACAGCACCTTGGGTTTTAGGCTACACAGGCTAAGGACCTACATTAAGGACCTAAGTTTATGCTCACCAAGAGCAAGGGTCAACACACAGCACCTAGGGTTTTAAGCCACACACCCCAAGGATTCACACAAGGAACCTAAAGTTTATGCTCACTAAGAGTAAGGGTTAACATACAACACCTATACATTTACTCCCATCGGAGGCCTCCTATAAGGACTTGAAAGGGGTGAGAATCACCAGTGACCCAATCCTATACAAAGGAATGATCAACAGGGTCTCTAGACTCTAATGACTTACAGATAAGTAAATGAGCCCCATTAAGCATGTTGATGAAGATCTCCTCCTTTGATGATGAAGAATCTTCAGCTCCCTTAATCCGCAACACTTATGATGCTCCAATGTATGGTGACGGGTTTGGTCAAGGTTATGTTGGTAATTACTCTATTAAATGATTAATCATTGGAGTGATAGAGTAATACCATGATCTATGCATTCAAGGAATCTCAGCTCAATGATTTTTCATTAAGGTGGTAACTGAAGGATCCATGAATGCGGAAGTTCATTCACCAATCCACTCTATTGAATATCAATGATGAGGGTGGATTAAGGAATGAACTCCCTTTAGAGAAAAGGGCTTAGGGTAGGTGATCTGAATTAAACACTCAAAAGCTCTATCTATTTTCTCTCAAAACAACCTGAGGCAAGCACTCAATAAATATGCAAAAAGTTCCAACGGAAATAAAACAGTCATATTTTTTGACAGAGTTCGATATCATCAAACAGGCTTCGATATCCTTGAACATATACTCTCAATAACATCGAATGGCCACTCGATGACACAAAATCAATCTGTCAAACACTTTTGAACCTTTTTGCTAACTAATTGATGATATCGAACATGCTTCAATGTCATCGAATTTCGAACTCTAATTTCATCAACCCATTGTTCGATTCCTCGACATTTAAAAACATGAGAGCGGACTTACCATTGGAACTGAACAGGCATCGATATGATCAAGCATTCCTCGATATCATCCGGTTTGAATATGGATGATATCGATACCAATTTCGATTCATCGATCTTTTCAAGGAATTTTCCTATAAACTCGCTATACAGTTTTGTGTCCCGATGACATCGACCTGGTCTCAATATGATCGATCTTTGAATATCGATATCATCGAGTGATTCTCAATACCTCTAACATTTAAAAGAATTTGCCTGAAAGCTTGCTGGACAGATTTGTGCCCCAATCTGATATCATCGAAGGTCCATCGATATCATCGAGATTTGAAATTTGAAGATATCGGGGCTCTCTTTGAGTCATCGAAAATCACATGATTTTCCTTAACTGCTTACTGGACACAAACTGACCAAATGTTGATTTTATCAAGCTGTTTCGATGAGCTCGAGATTCTAAAGTCGATGATATCGATCCTGTCATCGATTCATCGAGAATTCAACCCAAGACTCATTTTGGTTGTTGGACATCTAAAGTCCTCATTTCGATAACATCGAGTGAGTTTCAAAGATATAGATAACAGAGTCCAATTTCATCGAAGCACTATCGATAAATCGACAAAGGCTGAAAACTTAAAGATTTTCCTAATTTTTCAAAACAGTTTTCACACCTTAAACCCTATGTTGTTCTAACCATTTTAAGGGTTTTATATACCTGGTGTTTTGGGACATGGGATGTGAGGCTAAGTTTACCTTTATAGAGATCTGAAGCCACATCTAGTTGAGGCAGATGCTTGAATGATCTTCCTAAGGGGTTCACTTGTCTTGCTGACTCAACACTCGCACTAATTAACAAACCAGGGCACTTTCAGGTCCATTAACACCATTCATGTATTTTAGAGATCATTTTCAAGCATTTCCCAAAAATGAATCATATCGAAAGATCATCTAGACCACACCCTAAATAGAGGCGGAGATGATGATTGAAAGATCATCTGGACCATACCACAATTGACAGTGGAGATAATGATTCTTACTGTTAAACAATTCACCGGACCGGGGCCCACCATCACCTTTATTTCCATCCAATCTATTTCATAAGGTCACAAAAGACCTGAATTAAGAGGAAAACAAATTTCATAATGATCTAGAACTTCTTTGACCCAAAATGGTTTCGATGGTGGACGTTCAACCCTCCACTGATTTTTACAGTGTGGTCCACTTGATAGACAGTGTGGATATGGAACATATACATCAATGGTGAGTCCCACAGTCCAGCCATCTGGACGGTGTGGATAAGACCCATACGTCATGGCTGGACCCACAGAACTTGCTGACGTCAATACATCAGCTATCTAGCTGGTGTGAGGTCCACATCCAGATAAATAGACGGTTAGGATATAACACATACTTCATGATCCAGACGCACCTAGCATGTTGATGTCAACAGCAGCTATATGGCTGGTGGGAGGTACTCCAGCCCATCTGCTTCCCATCGTCCAATCCCTGCATGGTGAGGATACAACACATCCATCATGGTAAGCCCCACAGAGATGGATGGTATAAATAAAACACATGCCTCATACAGGGCCCTCGTCCAGATGGACGGACGGTATGGATAAAACACATACCACCGTCCAGCAGTCTGGACAGTATGGATACAACAAATAAATCAAGGTGGGTCCACGTCCCAACTGGACAGTGAGGACCTCACACGTGTGGCTGGGTCCCACCGTCCAGCAAATGGACGGACGGTGTGGATCATACCACATACATCGTGATGGGGCCACAGAACTTGCTGACGTGGTACAGCAGCTGAGAGCTCTGTGGAACCACAGAACTTGCTGACGTCAATACCACAGCTCTATAGCTGTGTAACGTACACCAGCCAATAATCTTCCCACATAGGTGGGTCCCACATAGGGCCCATCATATAGTATTATATACATTATAATATTTATATATTATTAATATTATATTTTATTTTAAAAAAAAAACATCCAGCATCCTGGCCTGCTAGATGGTCTGGACAGCAGGCCATCCAGTAGCTCCTGGCCCACCTGGACCCATTGGATCGTGCCAACTGGACAGATGGTGCAAATAAGGACCTTACATCACAGTGAGGTCCACATGGGTGGCCCACATAGATTTGGATCAACTGATATTTGTGTCTTTCCTTCATCCAGGCCCATCCTAATGGGCAGGCAGCAAGGTGGGTCTCACAAGCGGACGGTCTGGATCATCATACATGCATCATTAGGTGGACCACACATCAAAAAGAGAGAGAGAGAGAGGGAGAGAGAGAAAGAAAGAAAGAGGTGTGTGTGAGGGAGGAGCTCCGCCACTATGAGCTCCTCTTGGTTTACAATGCATACAACAAATGGGTCCCACCACAAGTGGGACCTCAGATAAAATCAACGGTGAAAATTCCAGGATCACCCACCTATATCACTCCTTCTTAGTCCCTTGGCTTCCTTAGCTCCTTGGCTTTGATTTTGATGGAGGATGATGAAGGTTGGATGGCTAGGATGGGAGATTGGGTGGTAGAGAGTGGGTCACACCTAGCTTCTCCTCTCCTTAGGAATTGCTTGGACGGTTGGTCTCTTAGTTGCTTGGGAGTGAAGAGAGAAATGAGAGAGGAGATGGGATGAAAAGGGATGGGATGGGTGTAAGGAATGGATGGGTGATGTAAGAAAGGGATGAGTGAAGAGAGAGAGTTGACTTTGGGAATAGGAGAGACATGGGCAGGGTATTGGTGTGTACTTGACTTAAGATTGATTGATTGATGTAATGGGTTGTAGAGATTCTCTTAGAATTTGTAAGGCGTGGTGTTTTCCTCGAAATAGACGTCGGCCCACAATTCCTGGCCTGGGTATTGCATCGGCACGCGAGACGCGGCGTTGGAACCACTGCGACGGTGCGATCGCTAAGGTACAAGTTTCGAGTCGAGTCGACATAGATATACGAGATGCGACTTAGAGTCACATGCAAATCCTATCTACACATCGTGAATCACCGAAATTCAACCAAGAGGACCGCGGAAGCCTACGGAATGGTACGATCTAAGATACTGGCCTTACAGCCCTCCTCTCTTAATAAAAATTTCATCCTCAAAATTTACACAATCATCACAACTACACATAATTCATAAGGAAGAGGAAACATAACACCGTATATAATCAGAGACAGCATACAAGATATAACATATAATCAATCATCGAAGAGATGAGGATAGCCCTCTCGAATCTTAGCCTCGCGCTCCCAAGATGCCTCATCAACAGACTAGTGACACCACTGCACCTTCACCAAGGGAATGACCTTGGTCCGGAGGACCTTCTCCTTCCGATCAAGGATATGAACTGGTTGCTCAATGTAAGAAGCGTCCTCACGAACCTTCAATGGCTGCTAATCAATAACAGGAATGATGTCTGACCCACACTTCCTCAACATAGAGACATGAAAAATGTTATGGACGCCACACAACTGAGATGTCAAGGCAAGCCGATAAGCCATGGTGCCAATGCGCCCAGTGATATCTAAAGGTCCTATGAATCTCGGGACAAGCTTGCCCTTCACTCCAAATCGAACTACACCCTTCATGGGTGAGACCTTGAGATACACTGTCCCTAACAACAAACTCCAAGGGACAACGCTGGCGATCAGCAAAACTCTTCTGCCGGCTCTGAGCTGTGCGCATCCTCTGCCTGATCATATTGATAGCCTCTGATGTCTGTTGCACAAGATCGGGACCTAGGAGACACCACTCTCCAACCTCGATCCAACAACTCGGAGATCTACATGGTCTGCCATATAGTACCTCAAAAGGAGTCATGCCAATGGTCGTCTGATAGCTGTTGTTATATGTGAACTCAACCAATCGCAGATGCTCATCCCAGCTACCCCCGAAGTCAACCATACAGGCCCGAAGCATATCCTCAAGGATCTGGTTGACCCTCTCGGTTGCCCATCGGTCTGAGGATGATACGCAGTGCTAAGCTGCAAAACAGACCCCATCGCTCTCTGAAAGCTCCCCCAAAACTGAGATGTAAACCTCAGGTATCGGTCAGAAACGATCAAAAATGGAACGCCGTGTGGTCTCACAATCTCCTCGATGAATAATCTGGCAAGCCGGTATAAAGACCAAGTAGCACGAATCGTAAAAAAATGTGCCGACTTCGTCAGGCGAACCACACAACCCAAATGGTGTCATGACCGCGCTGAGTCCTCGGCAAGCCCATAAAGAAATCTATCGACACGTGCTCTCACTTCCACATCGGGACACTCAACAACTGCAATGGACTAGGGGGTCTCTAATGATTCGCCTTGACACACTGGCATGTGTTACACTCGGCCACAAAACTGGCGATATAGCGCTTCATCCCCGCCCAAAAATATTGTCGCCTCATATCATGGTACATCTTCGTCGAGCCAGGGTGGATAGAAAACCTCGATCGATGTGCCTTAGTTGTAAGATCTTTGTGCAACTTAGGAATATCCGTGACATATAATCGGCCTCTGAAGCGAAGTCCACCATCAGAACTAATCTTCCAATCTGACTGACTCTCAGATGCTGCCTCTACTCAGTAACCCTGTAACGACTTATCTGCCAGCTGAGCCTGATCACCCTTGCAATAAGAGAGGGTTGAATCGATAGGCTCGATAACTGCACAATAAAAGGCTGCAAGCCGATCTGGAATTCGAATGCTGACATATCCTCAAGCATCTTCCACTCCTGAATCATCATGTGTGCCACTAGGCCTTGTGGTTGTCGGCTAAGAGCATCCGTCACAACGTACGCCCTGCCCGGGTAGTACTGAAGATTAAAATCATAATCCTTCAGGAGCTCCATCCAACATCTCTACCTCATGTTCAGCTCGGACTGAGAGAATAGATACTCCAAGCTCTTGTGGTCAGAGAAGAGCTCAAACCTAACCCCATAGAGATAGTGCCTCCACACCTTTAGTGCGAAGATGACTGCTGCCAACTCTAAATCATACGTGGGGTAGTTCAGCTCATGGACCTTGAACTAGCCTGACTCGAAGGCCACCGGTTTCCTATAGTGCATCAGGACAGCGCCTAAACCAATACGGGAATCATCAGTAAATACAACAAATCTATCACTCCCAGAGGGAAGAGTGAGGACAAGAGTAGACGTAAGGTGGTTCTTCAGTTCCGTAAATACTCGCTCATAGGCGTCACTCCAAACAAACTCTATGCCCTTCCAAGTTAACCTGGTCAAATGGGCTACAATACGGGAGAAGCCCTCAATGAAACTCAGTAGTAGCCCCCCAAACCAAGGAAACTATGAATCTCGGACGCATTCGTGGGCTGGCCCCACTAACGCACTGCATCAACCTTTGAGGGGTCCACTACGACGCCCTCCCTCATCACTACGTGACCGAGGAACTTCACCTCATCTTGCCAAAATTCACACTTCTCCAGCTTTATATACAACTGGTGGGCATGGAGGGTCTACAACGCAATCTCCAAAAGTTGCGCATGCTCCTCACAGGTCCTCGAATATATCAGAATGTTGTCGATGAATACCACAACAAAATGATCGAGATAAGGACAAAAGACCTCATTAATCAACTGCATGAAGACCGCAGGCGCATTGGTCAGTTCGAAGGACATGACCTGAAACTTAAAATGACCATAGCGCGTCTTGAAAGCTGTCTTCGGGATGTCCTCCTCTCGGACCCGAATCTGATGATAACTGGAATGCATGTCAATCTTCGAAAAGAACTGTGCACCCTGCAGCTAATCAAATAAATTGTCAATCCTCGAGAGTGGATACTTTTTCTTGATCGTGACCCGGTTCAACACGCGGTAATCTACGCAAAGCCTCAACGAGCCATCCTTCTTCCTAACGAAGAGTACCGGCTCTCCCCATGGCAAACTTCTTAGACGAATGAAACCCAACTCATGCAACTCATCCAACTACTGTTGTAGCTCTTGCAATACGGGGCCTTCGAGATAAGCGCGGTACCGGGCATAAGATCAATCTGAAACTCAATATGTCGGTGCGGCGGCTACCTCGGAATCTCCTGTAACATGTCGGGGAAATCGTAAACAACTAGCAACTGATTAACGCTCACTGTCACAGGCTCCTCTACTGCACATGACATTAAACAAGACAACAGCTCTCCTCTGGGCTCAGTAACCAACTGAAACTGCGGCAAGCTTGGTATACAGAACGTAACTGTCCTCGCGAAGCAGTCCAAGACGGCGTGGTACTCGGTAAGCCAATCTATGCCCTAGATAACATCAAAATCTGACATTGGCAGCACAAACAAGTCAGCAAGCAAGAAAATCTCTCCCACCAACACAGGACAAGACGAACAGAAGCGGCCTAACATAGTAGTCTTTCCCAAGGGCATTGATACGGTCAACCCCTCACTAGCAGACTCTGCTGGTAACCCAGATGATCAGTAAAAATCCTTAGATATAAAGGAGTACGAAGCACCAGAATCAAACAAAACTTGAGCAATGCATGCAGAGACTGGAAGTATACCCTCAACGACTCCTCCGGAGGACTGCGGGTCCTGCTGAGCCACATAGAACCTAGCTTGAGCTGGTTGGGGAGGTGTTTATCCCCTCTGAGGTCCCTGTTGCTACTGCTGCCGCTGCGATAACCTATACTGCTATCTCGGCTGCTGCTAAGCCCTATGTGGCTGAGGTGGCTCCGGTCGTTACTATCGGGGTCACTGCTACTGCGGTCACTATTGCAATGGAGGCTGATGTGGCCCTCTCAGTTATTGCTGCTGCTGAGGGTAGGGGCACTCATGCATGCGGTGCCCTGTCCCACCACATCCAAAATAAGTCCCTGTAAACGGCCGCTGGGGTGGTGCTGGAGGGGCCAATGGTGCTCTGGCGGCTGGGCAGCCTATGCGCCTCTGCTGCGATGACGCTACTGCTACTGGGAGCTACTGGAGGGGGCCTACCTCTTTCGGTATCTCCTCTGATCATGGTCACTCTACGGCCGGCCCACTCAGCCTCATAAATCTGGGCCCTCCCTACTACCGCCTGAAAAGTCGGGAGCTCATTCCTAACAACACAGCCTCGAAGACCATAACGCAAGCCGTTCTCAAAACGGCGGGCCTTCCACTCCTCATCATTAACCAAATATGGTGAAAACCTCGATAGTGCCACGAAACAAGCCACATACTGCGCCACAGACATGTCTCCCTACACCAAGGTCTCAAACTCTAACGCTCGCTACCGATAAATGTGGTCGGGGAAGTACTGCTGGTCAAATCGGTCTATGAAATCCTCTCATGTCCAGACAAAATCAGGCCCTGCAACATGGGTAACGGAGGTCCACCAGTGCTCGGCCTTACCCTGGAGAAGAAATATAGCTAATCGAACCAGCTGCTAGGTCGTACATGCCATTCTATCAAAAATCTTGCCACATAGGTGGGTCCCATGTAGGGCCCACCATATAGTAATATATATATTATAATATCTATACATTATTATTATTATTTTTTAAAAAAAAAACAACCAGCGTATAAGCCCGTTGGATGGTCTGGACAGCAAGTCGTCCAACCGCTCCTGGCCCACCTGGACCCACTGGATCGTGCCAGCTGGATGGATGGTGCAAATAAGGCCCGTACATCACAGTGGGGTCCACGTGGGTGGCCCAAAAATATTTAGATCAGCTGATATTTGTGTCTTTCCTTCATCCATGCTTGTCCTAATGGACAGGCAGCAAGGTGAGTTCCACAAGCGGACGGTCTGGATCATCCTACATGCATCATTAGAAGGGCGACACATCAAAAAGAGAGAGAGAGAGAAAGAAAGAAAGAAAGAAAGAAAGAAAGAGGCGTGTGTGAGGGAGGAGCTCCGCCACTATGAGCTCCTCTCGGTTTACAACGCATACAACAAATGGGTCCCACCATAAGTGGGACCTCAAATAAAATCAATGGTGAAAATTCTAAGATCACCCACTTATATCACTCCTTCTTAGTCCCTTGGCTTCCTTAGCTCCTTGGCTTTGATTTTGATGGAGGATGATGGATAGGATAGGAGATTGGGTGGTAGAGAGTGGGCCACACCTAGCTTCTCCTCTCCTTAGGAATTGCTTGGACGATTGGTCTCTTGGTTGCTTGGGAGTGAAGAGAGAAATGAGAGAGGAGAGAGAGGTGATGGGATGAAAAGGGATGGGATGGGTGTAAGGAATGAATGGGTGATGTAAAAAAGGGATGGGTGGAGAGAGAGAGAGAGAGAGAGAGAGAGAGAGAGAGTTGACTTTGGGAATGGGAGAGAGATGGGTAGGGTATGGGTTGTGAAATTGCAGTAACGACCGCTTTAGTTGAAGTAGGAATATGTCAATATGTCCTAGAGGGGGGTGATCGGGACTTTTATAAAATTTTATAACAATTTAAAATCCTATTACTCTAATCCTAACAGCAAGCATACATTAGGATTATACAAGGGTAACTCTACTGGCTTCCAAGCCCGGTAAAGGATCCAATCACAAACTATTAGAGAAATAAACAATGTGCAAATTAGTTTATGTTGGATATGACTGTGTGTGTGTGTGTGAGGTGTGATCTCAAATAATCAAATATGAAAGTACTTAAGGAAATCACATAAGTAATGGAAGACAATAGCAATCTCAAACACAGTCATTTTTATAGTGGTTCGACTACTTGTCTACTCCACTCCTGGCAACCGTACTCAACCCTTGAGTGTACCAGATTTCACTAAGGAGGTTTCATACAGTTCACCTCAAACCCAAGGTTTTAAATCAGGTTCACCTTTAACCAGTACAACCTACACCTAGGTTGACAGTTTAGGCTCCTATGAGCAAGGGTCAACACATAGCACCTGATTTTAGGGACACTGGCTAAGGATCCACATAAGGAACCTCTCACGTTTATGCTCTCCATAGAGCAAGGATCAACACAAAGTACCCACTATAAACACTCCCGCTGGATGCCTCCTAGAGGACTTGCAAGGGGTGAGAAACACCTTAGACCCAATCTTACAAAGGAATGATCACAAGGGTCCTCTGGACTCTATTGACTTACAGATAAGTAGATGAGCCCCGTTCAGCGCGTTGTTGAAGATCTTCCTCCTTTGTTGACGAAGAATCTTCTTCTTCCTTGAACCGCAACTTAGAAGATGGATCAATGCATGGCGACGAGTTGGGTCAAGGTTGTAATGAAATCCTACTCTATTAAAGGTTTTCCTATTAGGAAAATAGAGTGATTCCAATCATTCATACATTCAAGGCATCCCAGCTTAATGATTTGCCATTAAGATGGTAGTTGGAGGATCCTTGAATGTGGAAGTTCATTCCCCAATCCACTCTATTGAATGTCAATGATGAGGGTGGATTGGAGGATGAACTTCCATGAGAGAAAGGGCTTTGGGTATATGATCTAAGGTTAGACACTCAAAAGCACTCTCTTCTTTCTCTACCAGCACCTAAGGCCAAGCTCTCTATAAATAGGCAAAAGGTTCCAACGGATATAAAACGATCACATTTATGACAGAGTTCGATATCATCGAGCAGGGTCGATATCATCAAGCGTATACTCTCGATTGCATCGACTGGCCGCTCGTTGACACAAACTCAAATGTCATATGCTTTTGAAACATTTTGCCAGCTGGTCGAGGGAATTGAGACACGTGTCAATGTCATCGGATTTCAAACTCCGATTTCATCGATACGAGGATCGATTCCTCGACATTTGAAAATGAGAGAGACTTGCCTTTGAAATATTTCAGACCAAGGATATGATCGAGGTACACTCGATATCATCAGAATTTGAATGTCGATGATATCGGTAGTCGGGTCGATGCATCGATAAATCCAAAGGATTTTCCAATTAAGCTTGCTGGACAGTTTATGTCCATTCTCGATGCAATCGACCTAGCCTCGATATCATCAATATTTGAATATCAATTTTATCGAGGTACCTCGATCCAAAAAAACCACCTGAAAATATTGTTGGTAAGCTGTGTCCAAGACCGATATCATCGAAGGACTTCCGATATCATCGATAGTTGAATTCCAAGGATATCGAGGGGTACTTCGATATATCGAAGGTCTTTATGATTTTTCATAAAAAATAGGGATACAAAATCTCTGCTGTCGATTTTATCGAGTCATTTTCGTTAGGCTCGAGATTCAAGAATTGATGATATCGATACTGCTATCGAGACATCGATAATTCCGTCCAGAAGTATATGCGGTTGTTCGACAACATATGTCCTCATTCGATAATATCGAGTGAGTTCCGAGGACATCGACAACATTACTCGATTATATCGATCATACTATCAATAAATCGACAGAGGTAGAAAACTTAAAGATTTTTTTGAATTTTGAAAAAAAAGTTTTCTAACTCAAAAACCCTATGATATTCTAATCAGTTTTAAGGGTTTTAATTACCTAGTGTTTTGGGACATGGGATGTGAGGCTTAGATTTACCTGTGGCGAGTTCGGGCCCACATCCGGTTGAGGCAGACGGTTGATTGATCTTACTATGGATCTTCTCTGTCTAGCCGACTCAACACTCACCTTAATTGACAAACCAGGGTACTTTCAATCTCCCCTTTTGTCAATTACATAATAACAATACTAAAACACCCTAGAACAGCATCTAGACAAACACATCCTAAATTGTTCTTAAATTGTGTGTACATGTATTTTACACAATTTTACAATGTCTAGTGAAACCATACACACAATCAGTAGCTACTCTCCCTAACAGCATTCTCCCCCTAACACCTGTATCACAATTCAAGTAGATATACAATTTTTCGTTCGGGGTGTTTGAATTCTTCTCCCCCTTTTTGTCAGTCATTAACAAAGATAAATATAGCAGTGATATTGATTGAAGTTTAAATAATATGAGAGAAACATCATTCAGAGGGGATATGCATAAAACAGATAGTTGTAAAATAAACATCATATTTCAGCAGCCACGTATGCATAACAGACAATATATAGATCACAATAGCACATGCATTTCATAAACTAGATAAACCAGGAGATCTTAAGACATAAGCATGGCAGTAAATATCTGTGATTCATAACCAGCCATATCCAAAATATCCAAAAAAAAAAAAAAAACATATATACTACCCAAGATTGGCAGTAGTATAATAGTTATCCAAACAAAATTACCTAGCCCATTCATGGGCACCCAAAACCAACCATCAGTTATTTAGCCCATCCATAGGCATTTACAACACAAAAAAAAAATGACAGACTGTGCAAATTAGTGAGTTATCACATACACCCATGGGAGCGTAGAACATCCAAAAAGATATTAATGTTCATATGCGGAAATGTGACAGTGTCCAGAGATCAGCACTATAGAGCAGAGGAGGATGGTGCTATGTCGCCTCGATGGCAGGTGATTAGATCAACCAACTGTTGCACGGTCTGCTGCACTCCGTTTCCCAGGCATTCCAAGACGGTAAACCTTTCATTCACGAATTCCTTAAGCTGAGAGACATCGCGCTGTATTGCTCCAATCCTATCCTGATGGAGCTTAAATCTTTTCGCACGCCTGGGCGCTGATGTAGACTATCATGGTCATAAACCCAATGAGATCAAAACGGTTGGTACCTCTAGGATAGATGTTTGAAGCGAAGATACCATGCAAGATCCGAAATCACAGTTCCATGAACTTGGATTTTAAGGCCCGTTTGGCCGGGCGGATTGGAAGGGATTGGATGGTATTGGAAGGGATTGGAAGTTAAATCCCGGGATTGGCCGGGCATGCCAAACCGACTAGGTAATCTGATCCGGGATATAGCAATCCCATGGATCTTAAGACAATCCACTGACAACACCATCATTACCTTTAAATCCCATCCAATCCACCCTAATCCGTTCAAATTTACCTGGGACGTGTTTGGTTTGAGGGATTAGAAGGGATGGGAAGGTTTAATCTCAGGATTGGCCGGGCGTGCCAAACAGACTCAATATAGCAATCCTGGGATATAGCAATCCCGTGGATTTTAAGACAATCCACTGACAACACCATTATTACCTTGAAATCCATGCCATCCACCCTAATACTATTCAATCCCTTCCAATCCACCCGGCCAAACGAGCCCTTAGTGTATTTCCTTGGTACCAAGGAATGTCACCACCATGGCAGAGGAACTTAGTGACCATTGATCGAGTTTCAGGATTTTCAAGATCCATATCCGGAATACCAACAGGTGACAGGTTAAGACCAAAAATTCTAGCAATAGACACAGGGGTGATCTCCATGTCTTCACCATTAACAGACACAATGATGGAGGGTGGATCAGACACAGGAGAATGATAGGAGGCGAAAAAGTTATAAGTCCTTTCAAGTTGACATGGCCCACTAAAGTTAAGAACAGGCAACCAATCAATTACAGCAAAAAGATGTTCCAGATTATATGGTATTAAACAGTCCCTGTCAACCTTTCTTTCATGGATAAGCTTCCTACCCGTGTACTTAGCCAAAACCAGATTCACTCTAACTGGAGGAGATACCGGAGCCTCAGATTGGGACCCCTATGCGATCTGTGTCTACTGTGTTGACGTGTAGGGGTCCCGCGTTCAAGGGCCCTTGCTCTTTCTTTTGAGGCAAGGACTTTTTGTCGAGAGGCTCTAGAAGACTCTCCTGGACCAGACACCTTTCCTTTGTCCTTTCCCATGTGATGACACAGAGATTTGAGAGATTTTGGGATAATAGGACAAAATTTCCTTTTAAAAAAAAAAACTAAAAGTACCCAATCCAAAAGTAAGATGGAATCTTGAGAAGATGGAATGAAAGGGGTAATACCAGTTTTAGAGGAACATCGATGACTCTTGGATGAAGTTTCATGTGAACCGATGAAAGGAGATGAGCAAGAAGAAAGAAATAAAGATTTTTTATTAAAAATGTGATTTTTCCTGCTCGGCCGCCTTATATCAGGCGGCAATCTTCGATATCATTGACCAGTGTTTCGATGATATCGAGATACCCCACTCGATGGTATCAAGACTGACTTCGATATCATCCTCGATCATATGACTCTTCCCATTCCAAGGAGCGATCGATGATATCGACCTTTTATCGATTAATCGAGAATCGACATGACTTATCAACAGATATATCGAAGGTGAGAGATTTCAATTTTTCCACACTTCCACAAACTCTCATGAATAGTATGGAATATCTTTGAATCAACTGCATACATAGCAAAATTTTGTACAAGTATTGTACAATCAAAATTTATAAACATCAAGATGTTTATATACAAAAGATGAGGTGAGAGACCTCAGATATAACTTTAAGAGTTCAGCAAAAATTACATCATTTCAGCAAATATCTAGATCTCGATGCATGATCTAGACATATTTTCTATGCTCAATATTTCTAGGCATAGGACTCATCCTTTCCTTTACCTTTGATGACATAGTAGTGGTTATTTGTGCGAGAAACTTTCATCACTGATTTTCCTGAGAGGTCTAGGATTTTGCATTTTTCTTTGTTGAATGTAACCACATGCTCATTATCACATATTTGAGAAATGCTTAGAAGATTGTGTGTTAATCCTTTTATACAAAAGGCATTCTCATTTTTTAGCAAATTTATTCCTTTAATAATTCCCTGTCCAATTACCTTAGCGGTGCTTCCGTCTCCATAGGTGACTATCCCATCATTAAGGTCTGAATAATTTGTAAGGAGAGATTTGTCACCTGTGACATGTCTTGAACATCTGTTATCCAGGTACCACTTAGTTTCATTGCCTGGTATATGGTTTGAATGAGTAACCAGACAATTCTTCTTTTCTTTTGAAACCCATTTTGTGACAGGATTTTTTACTATGGTAGATTCAGCCACATGATTTAGAACTTTCTTCACTTTGTCATTTATTACAGGTGGTGATGGGTGTGTATTTCTCATATTCCTAGGTGGGCACTTAATGTCTTGTATTTTCCTAATTGGTTTGAATTCCTGTCCAGAGTTATGTTATGTCCTCCTAGGTGATAAGCATTCAAACTTATAATGACCCGAATCATCACATAAATGACAAACTGGTGTAGTTCTAGTGTTACTTTTAGAAGCAACAGATTTATCAGTCTTTTATGCTGCTTTTTCAGATTTTGTTTTAGATTTTCCATATCTTAAGCCGCTCTTGTCCTTTCCAGGTCTTCCCATACCTAAGAGTTTTTCTAACTTCTCACCACTCTAGGAAAACTTATAGTTTAACTTAGCAATTTTTCTAGATTCTTCTAAATCAAATAGGAGTGTATGATTTTCATTTTGAAGGAGAATGTTTTTGTCTTTTAATAGCTCAACCTGTTTGTTTAGTTTTTCAGACTCGGATTTAAGGAAGGTGTTGATTCTTTCAAGCCTATCGTTTTCTGAATGTTATTGCTATAAGTCATTGATTAGATGTGTATTAATTTCCAGAGTTTTATCCAAATCTTTTTGTAGCAATTCCTTTTTATTTTTAGATATTCCAAGTCTTCTAACAATGTTGATGCTATGAATGTAAAGTTGATTGTAAGCATCTTGTAGTTTATTCTGTTCTTCTTCTTCTTCCTTTTCAGTTTCCTCATTATCTGATGGAAATGATTTAGTGGCTTGCGGTTCTTCCTCGTCCTTAATTTCACTGGGAATGATTGGAGTAGTGGAGACCATAAAAATTTTTAGAGATTTCTAGTCTCCATCACTCTCTGAGTCGCTAGATTCTGAGTTTGACTCTTCCGTATCATCCCATGTGGCAGCCATTGCCTTACCCTCAGTTTTTCTATTTAGGCATTCAGTAGACAGGTGTCAAACTTTTAACAGGCATAACATTGTGGTTCTTTGGTCTTTCTACCAAATTTTCTTGCAGACTGTCTATTGTCCACCCTTTTTCCTTTAGATGGATGGCCACAATTTTTCTGAAAGAACTTTCTGAATCGTTGAGCCAACAAAGCCACTTCCTCATCTTCATCTTCTCTTTCACTTTCCATGTCCTCATTTATTATTTTCTTTGAAGTTTTGAGGACAGTAGTTTTGGATTTTGGGGTTTATTTAAAGTGTAGTTCAAATGTTTGTAGGGAACCTACTAGTTATTTTACTTTCATTTCATCTATGTTTCTACATTCTTCAATGGTTGTTACTTTAGGATTGAACCTTTTTGGTAATGATCTTAGTATTTTTCTTCAAATTTTAGAAACCAGAACTTTCTCACCTAATCTACCCATGGAGTTGCAAATGATATTCAGTTTTGTGAAAAACTCCATGAAAGTCTCATGCTCTTCTATTCTGAGACTTTCAAACTGTGATGCTAGGAGTTGTAGTTTGGATCTCTTCACAATGCTTGTTCCTTCATGGGTTGTTTCCAACAAATCCCATGCTTCTTTAGATGTCCCACACATACTGATTTAATTGAAAATATCTTGGGACATAGCACAGTAGATAGCATTCATAGCTTTAGCCTCAGCAGTTTGGTTTTCTTTGTCGAATGTTGTACACTTCTCTTTAGATTTTGGTTTGGTGATAGTTGTGCCATTATCAAGTACTATTTGTTCAAATGGTGGCACATATCCTCTTTCAACTATATCCCAAACATCATGATCTAAGGATCTCAAAAAGTAGTGCATTCTAGCCTTCCAGTATGCATAATTTGATCCATCAAATAGTGGAGGTCTAGAGACCGATGAGCACTCTCCTTTGGCCATATTCCCAACTTCAGTCAAGATCACTGTCTAGGCGGTGAAGCCCTTTAAGAGAAACTAACTCTGATACCAATTGAAATTACGGTAATGACCGCTTTAGTTAAAGTAGGAATATGTCAATATGTCCTAGAGGGGGGTGAATAGGACTTTTATAAAATTTTATAACAATTTAAATCTTATTACTCTAATCCTAACAGCAAGCATACATTAGGATTATACAAGGGTAACTCTACTGACTTCCAAGCCCGGTAGAGGATCTAATCACAAACTATTAGAGAAATGAACAATATGCAAATTAGTTCATGATAAATATGACTGTGTGTGTGTGAGGTGTGATCTCAAATAATCAAATATGAAAGTACTTAAGAAAATCACATAAGTAATGGAAGACAATAGCAATCTCAAACACAATCATTTTTATAGTGGCTCGACTACTTGTCTACTCCACTCCTAACAACTGCACTCAACCCTTAAGTGTACCAGATTTCACTAAGGAGGTTTCGCATGGTTCACCTCAAACCCAAGGTTTTAAATCAGGTTCACCTTTAACAAGTACAACCTACACCTAGGCTAACAGTTTATGCTCCCATGAGCAAGGGTCAACACATAGCACCCAATTTTAAGCACACTGGCCAAGGATCCACACAAGGAACCTCTCACGTTTATGCTCTCCACAGAGCAAGGGTCAACACAAAGCACCCACTACGTACACTCCCGCCAGAGGCCTCCTAGAGGACTTACAAGGGGTGAGAAACACCTTAGACCCAATCCGACAAAGGAATGATCACAAGGGTCCTCTAGACTCTATTGACTTACAGATAAGTAGATGAGCCCCATTCAGTGCGTTGTTGAAGATCTTCCTCCTTTGTTGATGAAGAATCTTCCTCTTCCTTGAACCACAACTTAAAAGATGTATCAATGCATGGTGACGGGTTGGGTCAAGGTTGTAATGGAATCCTACTCTATTAAAGGTTTTCCTATTAGGGAAATACAGCGATTCCAATCATTCATACATTCAAAGCATCCCAGCTTAATGATTTGCCATTAAGATGGTAGCTGGAGGATCCTTAAATGCGAAAGTTCATTTCCCAATACACTCTATTGAATGTCAATGATGAGGGTGGATTGGAGGATGAACTTCCATGAGAGAAAGGGCTTTGGGTATATAATCTAAGGTTAGACACTTAAAAGCACTCTCTTCTTTCTCTACCAGCACCAAGGCTAAGCTCCCTAGAAATAGGTAAAAGGTTCCAACGGATATAAAACGATCACATTTATGACAGAGTTCGATATCATCGAGCAGGGTCAATATCATTAAGCGTATACTCTCGATTGCATCGATTGGTTGCTCGATGACACAAACTCAAATGTCATACGCTTTTAAAACATTTTGCCAGCTAGTCAAGGGAATCGAGACACGTGTCGATGTCATCAGATATCGAACTCCGATTTCATCGATACGATGATCGATTCCTCGACATTTGAAAATGAGAGAGACTTGCCTTTGAAATATTTCAGGCCAAGGATATGATCGAGGTACACTCGATATCATCAAAATTTGAGTGTCGATGATATCAGTAGTCGGGTCGATGCATCGATAAATCCAAAGAATTTTCCAGTTAAGCTTGCTGGACAGTTTATGTTCATTCTCGATGCAATCGACCTAGCCTCGATATCATTGATATTTGAATATCAATTCTATCGAGTGACCCTCGATCCAAGAAAAAAACCACCTAAAAATATTGATGGTAAACTGTGTCCAAGACCGATATCATCGAAGGACTTTCGATATCATCGATATTTGAATTCCGAGGATATCGAGGGGTACTTCGATATATCGAAAGTCTTTATCATTTTCCATAAAAAATAGGGACACAAAATCTCTGCTGTCAATTTTATAGAGTCATTTTCGATGGGCTCGAGATTCAAGAATCGATGATATCGATACATCGATAATTCTGTCCAGAAGTATATGCGGTTGCTGGACAACATATGTCCTCATTCGATAATATCGAGTGAGTTCCAAGGACATCAACAACATTACTCGATTATATCGATCATACTATCGATAAATCAACAGAGGTAGAAAACTTAGAGATTTTTCTAAATTTTGAAAAAAAAAATTCTAACTCAAAAACCTTATGATATTCCAATCAGTTTTAAGGGTTTTAATTATATGGTGTTTTAGGACATGGGATGTGAAGTTTAGATTTACCTGTGGTGAGTTCGGGCCCACATCCGGTTGAGGCAGACGGTTGATTGATCTTCCTATGGAGCTTCCCTGTCTAGCCGACTCAACACTCATGTTAATTGACAAACCAGGGTACTTTCAGGTTGTGTACTTGACTTAAGATTGATTGATTGATGCGATGGGTTGTAGAGATTCTCTTGGAATTTGCAACGCATGGCGTTTTCCTCGAAATAGATGCGGGCCCACAATTCCTGGCCTGGGTATCTCATCGGCACGTGAGACGTGGCGTTCAAACCGCGGCGACGGCAGGGTACAAGTTTCGAATCAAGTCAACATAGATATAGGGGATGTGACTTAGGGTCATGCACAAATTCTATCTACATGCCGCGATTCACTAGAATTCGACCGAGAGGACTACGGAAGCGTACTGAACGATATGGTCTAGGATGCGGTCCTTACATAAGCCCTCCGGCTGAATATAATCCTTTCAAATTAACCTCATAGAGACATCTATACAAGTGGCTGAGAACGAACGGCACTAATGCTACTCGCTAACCTTGGACTAGGTATTTGGCTAAAGTGATGTATTCAGCCGTAACTTGCTAAGCATTGACACATAGGAGATGACGACATATTCAGAGATGAAGGAAAGCATGATGTTCAACTTCTTCGACTAGTCATGTGAGTTTGCGGTACATAGTCATGAAGTTAGTGTACCCTTTGGCGTTTTTGTTGGGAAAATTCTTGCTATGTCCGGCTTTAGCCTTCACGTGATAAATCATCCCAAAAGGGGTAAGCTTGGTCAGATGACGGATATCTTTGATGGAAACTCTCAGTGCCCCATAACCAGACATAAAAGCGTTGGTAGAAATACTTCAAAATGATGTCAGAGCTAGAAGAAGAGAAATGTTGGGGAAATATTCAGAGAGAGAAAGCTTAATACATTTGAAAATACCGTGTTCTCTCCATAAATCCCCATGTTGGGTCGATACTCTGTTAAACCAATTTTTCCATCTAAGAAGGGATTTCGGCCATAACCTTGGTGCTTTAAATGCATTGGTTGCATCAGGAACAACTCTGGATTGAATCAGAATGTTACTCCCTAGACATATTGGGAAGAATGGATCCAAAGGTCGTAACGCTTCGACCGAAATCTTTAGGGAAAATGAAGGACTTAGACCGAAAGTGTCTTCTTGAATCATGGATTTGAAAATCATATCCTTTGAACATTTTCTTGTGAATAGATCCATCATAGACATGATATCTTTCTGGTCGAAAGTAGGTTTAGATGAAGAAGAAGCCATGATTGAAGAAAATGAGCAAAGTAATGGAAATCATAAGAAGAAAGAAGGAAAATATGACTTGTAAGAGATGTGAATACGAGACCGCGTCTATATAAGTAATCGAGAGGTAGCATTAATTGAGAAATCATACCTTTTTACAATAAAATGGCTCTTTTGGAGACGTGTTCATTCGGATTTCACTTGTCGTTTCGAATCGGTACGATCGACGCTAGCAGTAGCGATCGAAGGTATTTCCGTAATTGGACAATTAGTGTGAGTATTTATGGCAGTATTTATAAAAGCTCAAATGTCGTAGTCTCTTTCTCTGAAAGGACAGTGACGAGGGAGGCAATGTTTGTACCCTATTCTACCAAGCCTCATTTTCGATCATTGAGGATCCGATGCGTGTGAACTACGCGTGCATGTGCTTAACAACAGCAGATTTACTGTAAATATGTATGACTGTATTTCGAGAGAGGGTCATAAGACGTCGAAAACATTAGAAGTAATTGGCAATGGTGCGACCAAGTTCGAACATTTAAGTAAACAACTAGCCAATGGTTATGTTCACATGAGTGATGATAGATGTCAAAAGACTAGAGAGAGCAAGAATATGGGAAGGATCTGGAAGCAGAAAGAGAGAAGAAATAGTTACAATAATCATTAGAACTTGTGAAGTACCTAGAGTAGCAAAGCAGCAGTATAAATGGAAGATTAATCAAGTTTAGAAAATCATCTCACACCAACCCAAATAAACGAGCAAATCAATTGTCTTCAATTATCCTGTCAAATTTACATTTCGTAGTGTAATCATTGTCTTTATCAAGTAAATTTCTTTCCTTAGCATAATCACTTTACTTTATTTACTTATTGCTTGCATTCCTTAGCTTAATTCATAGTGCAAGTACAATAGTTGATAATTATAGTCATAGCTAGAAATTTTTACAGCAGTCAATCTCAATTCTTATCCTTTATTCCACTTCTCCTACATTCGGAAAGTTATTTCATATGGAAGGCAAGAAATAACCCATCATCAGAGGACGAGCCCCACCCTCTAACTATCACCTGATCTATTTACACTTTGAGTGAGTGGCTAAATAAGTGATAGATCTCCTCACATCTCGGTCATACCTAGTGTCTGCGTACTTCGGCACTTGGGGTCATTGTTGTTCGATTTGAATTGGAGCCACAATCTCAATTCTAGCACGCCCATGCACTCATCACCCATGCTAGAGAAAGGATTGTCAAAACAGCAGTGAACACATGTCATCATCTAAATCAAGGGAGTGGGCCAAGCACGTGTCCAAAGTGTCAGAGTATACAGTCAAAAGTATTTTATCTTCCACGAATGAGTCAATCAATTAACATCGTAGGTATCCTCAACATCCTCAGGTTGTTTGCATATGTTGAAAAAAATATTTAACTCTAATGTCATGTTCACAAAAGATAATCTCATAATTTCATTCTCACAATTGATGATGGCATTTGATGTAGCTAAGAATGGGCAGCCACAGATGACGGGAATCTAAGTGCTCGTTTCAGTGACAGGCTGAGTGTCTAAAATAATAAAATCTACTGGATAGCAGAATTTATCGACTTAGACTAGCACATCCTCAATTATCCCTCTCAGTAGATTTAGACTAACACGTCCTCGATTATCCCTTTTAGTATACGAACCGAACAATCGACTAATTGTAGTGTGGTCTTGGTGGGTTTCAATTCACCAAGTCCAAGCTGTTCGTAGACTGAGTAAGGGATCAGATTTACACTTATCCCCAAGTCAAGAAGTGTCATGCTCAATCCAGTGATTTCTAATCACACAGGTGATAGTTGGGCTACTAGGATCCTTGTATTTTTGTGGCACATTTTCCTTGAGGATGGCACTTACTTTTTCTGTCAAAAATATCTTCTTTTGTATATTTTATCATCTTTTAGTCGTACATAGATCTTTTAGGAACTTGGCATATGAGGGAATTTGCTTAATGGCATCCAATAGAGGGATATTGTCTTTCACCTATTTAAGCACCTCTAAAATATCCTGAGTATTAGCCAAAGGCTTAGGTGAAATCAACTATTATGGGAACAGTGCAACTGGCTTATATTGTGTGCCTGGTTCTTTCTCTAGTAAGATGTCATTAATTCCATCATTTTTCTTAGATTCTTCTAAGTCCTTAGGCTTCTCTTCCCTCGTTGAGATGGTTTTGTCTATTATTTTTTCACTTCTAAGGGTAGTGATGGATTTAGCTTGTTCCACATGTGTTCTGAAGAGCTCAAGTCACTTATTTCATATTGTGGTTTTGGATTAGGGAGAGGTTGGGCTGAAAAAGTCCATTTCTCCCTAATTGCTAGGTGTGACTCAATCCTTTGAATGGACTTATTAAGGTCCTGGAATGCCTGTAACTTGTTTTGATTAAAGAGCTATTGGTTTTGAATGTGTTTAAGAACTGGATCCTCTTGGGGTCTTTGCTGAATTGGAAATTATGGAAAGGCCCCTTGAGGATTTCTATTTGTGTTGGTTGTTTGACCATTCCTCCAACTGAAGTTGGGATGGTTCTTCTAACTAGAAATGTATGTATTTGAGAATACTCACACACACACACACACACACACACACACACACACACACACACACACACACACACACACACACACACACACATGAAAACCTACATATTGACCTATTGACCAAAGACTTGGACTTGTTGATCATGGACTTTAGAGTGGTCACTACATCCCACATCACCTCCTCACTTTACATTACACTACCTTATCCAGATCAACAAAAGAGGGAATCTCTACACACAACCCTCTCCTGCCTAGCCCATACCCCCATCTTTCTCTCCCATACTCTCCCTCTCCTCTCCCATACTCACTCATGCCTCTCACCACTCCTCCTCTCTCCTCTACCACAGCAACACTAACCCCCCCCCCCCCCTCTCTCTCTCTCTCTCTCTCTCTCTCTCTCTCTCTCACTCACTCTTAACCCTTAGAAAAAGAAAAGAGAAAAAGAGGAGGGTGGGTAATGTCGTCAGAGCTATTTCACTGGAGACGATCAGGGGAGGAAAATTGTGCCTTGCACGCACACTTGGTGTCTAATCTCACTCCCCTCTAGCCTTATGTTTTTAACATGATGTATGTGTAATATCCACACAATCCATCCTTTTTACCAACTTAGGATAGAGTGTTGTAGACACCCCACCCAAGTTCGCAACTCAATGAGGTATGAATGACATTTAGGTGCCCATTACATAAACCCTTAAGCCATAAACTATTCAGTTAGCCTTAACCAAGTCAAAACCATTAACCAAGTTGTAGACTTATCTAAGCCATTAGCCATGTCTGAGCCATTGCCTAAGCCTTAACCATCTTTCTAATTTAAACTCAGCCTAAGCCAAAATGCCAAAATTTGACTAAATCTAAGACAAAGTCAAACCAAATGCAAGCCAAATACGAAAAACCCAAGGTATATAAATAAAATCAGTACCTACCAGAAGTTATTCCAGACCTAAACAATAGTTCTTTTGGGGATTGGAAGACCGGCCATAACAACTAACTAAAATTGAAGGTAAACCAAGGGGGTGCAGTACTAGAAGTACCACCAGCAGTACTCAAAGTACCGCCCCAATCTGTAACAAGCTCAGACTAGCCAGTTGTTGTTCTCCTGGATAAGATAATTGTGTTAGGACTACCAATACCCCAAAACTATCCATTATTTATTCTTTTACCACCCCTCCCAAACTATGAGAGAGTGTCATGTGACACATCCTCTCCTATCCATCAATCATAAACCTCTTACTCTCACTATTAAATATGGGTTATAAATACCCCCTCCTCTCCTCATTTAAAAACAAAAACCAAGAAGAAGAGTTCCTCCTCTTAAGAAAAAGAGAGAGTGAGAGGGTGAGCTTGAGCTTGAGCTTCTAAGCCATTATTCCTTTAAGCCACCTCTTCAACCTCCTCCAATACTCTCCCAGCTTCCTAGCCTTCTAAAGACAACCTTTTTGAGCTTAGGCCCATCTAAGCTACAAGTTTCAGGTCATAGTGCGTACACTACATCTTAGTCGCCTCTAGTTGTAAGCCAAGGATTAGGTCATTATCATTTACATCCATACTTCATTAATCGCATCATCACTTCCCTTCTCAACTCCCCTGCTTCTCTAGGTTCTCATTAGGCATATGCTTTGTGACTTGCCGAAATCCTGGATCATGTCATATTATAAACTTGTGGTAACATAGTCCTCACACATGTCATTCTAGCATCATCACATCTCCTCTTATCCCTTCCTTTCTCTTATAGGCACTCTTTGGACGTATGATTTGTGGCTTGCTAGAATCTTAGATCCCATCACATCATAAATTCAAGTTTGCCTAGTTCTATTTTTCGGTGCTTCCTCATCTAGCATAGAATCATCATATCCCTTAAAATCATCTAACCACACAAAATAGAGATCGCACACTTGTGCAGATAGAGAGGGTGCTTAAAACCTTCCTTCTCTGTAACTGAGGTCCCTTACTAGGAATCCCAAGTTGCAGATTAGAAATCACTTTAAAGCAAGCGAGTTTCTAGATTCTCTAGGTTTCATAGATTCTACATGGTCTAGCCAACTGCAAGAGTTTAAGCCATTTGACTAGTGGCGACTCTAAGTCAACTATATCACCAATACAAGTTAACCCACATGCAAAAAAAAAAAAAAAACAAACAAACAAACAAACAAACAAAAACAAATTTAAAATGCATGCGCAATATTTCTAGTGTGCACATGCGTGGCCCAAAATTGAGGTCAATCCAAAAGCTCAAATGGATCGCACCATAGAAAACAATGGTGATGGAAAATCCACCATTGAAAAACCTCATGAGCCCATCTGATATATGTGTTATATGCACATTTTCCATCTGTTTGGACAATGGGCCCACCTAATGTATGCATTGTATCCATGTTGTCCATCTATTTGGATAGTAGGCCCACCTAATGTATGGGTTATATCCACACTGTCCATCTATTTGGATAGTGGCTCCCTAATGCATGCATTGTATCCACATTGTCCATCCATTTGGACCATCATGATGTATGTATTTTATCCACACCGTCCATCTGTTAGACAGAGGGCCTGCACCTAATGTATGTATTTTATCCTCTTCGTGCATCCGCTGGACAATGGAACCCACTTGATGTGTGTTTTATACACATTTAACAGCATGGACCCCATCCAAAGGGGCCCACCTCATATATGTGTTTTATACACACCAACCATCCATTTTTTCATATCATTTCAAGGCATGGCCCAAAAAAAAGGTGGCAAATCCAAGGCTTAAGTGAGCCACACCATTGAAAATAATAGTGACTGATAGCCCAACGTTGAAACCTTGCTTTGGCCCACCATGATGTATGAGTTTACCCACACCGTCCATCCTTTTTGCTAGCCCATTTCAAGGCAGGTACCAAAAATGAGACAGGCCTAAGGTTCAAGTGGGCCCCACATTAGAAACAATAATGATTGTTATCCACCGTTGAAACCTTCTTGGGGTCCCACCATGGTGTTTTATTTTTCATCAAAACTGCTTATAAGGTCAAGTGGACCTAGATGGAAGGGAAACACAAATATTAGCATGTTCCAAAACTCTTGTGGACCCGACCATAGGAAACAATGGTTATTTAACATTCACCACTGAAACCCTCTATGGGGCTCACTGTGATTTTTTATTTGTCATAAAACATGTCCATATGCTCACCCAAACTTGGATGTGGGTGTGAGCCACAATCACATGATAGATTATCAACCTTATGTTGATTTGCATTCACACAAAAGAAGATTTAGCAAATTCATGTTATATTCATCAAAACCTTCATCGCAACACATTCTCATCCCCACTTGTACTTGAGAACATAATAAATCTAATCCACATTTACTATCACCTACATCTCAACACAACACATTTACATCTACACACACTATTGAGAATACAACAAATTTATTCCACAATCACTTAAACTGTCTTCCAACACATTTAAATCTACACATATTGTTGGGAATACAATAAATCTAGTTCACGTCATAATTACAAGTTTCAATTTAGAAAATCTTGTAGAAAGCAAAAAATATCCACATTCATACACATCTTGCAAAATGCTTCCACTATAAATCACATTCATAAACATATTGTAGAAAATACAATCATGAATTGCATTAACACACTGATAGCAGAAAACACAATAAATTCATTTCACAATCTAAACTATAGTAAAATATTAATAAAATTCTCGGTTTATATATTTAACTTTAGACTATATTTTACTTGCATACCTTCACTACATTAATCATATCCAAAAATCATAAATTCAACCATAATAGCAACAACTAAAATAGCAAATTTCCCCTCAATAGTCTTAACCCACATTTAAAACCACCCAAACCACTTGAAAACCTAACCAAACATCATTAGTAAGCATTAATCTCTAGACATCATTGAATTGAATCCATTAATTTGTTTATGCGTCACTCTATTACATCATTTCAATGGTACATGCATCCTAACAATGAACTATATTAATCAAAATGAACTATAGTTATAAATAAAATTTTCATTTCAAAATTTAAGTCTGATTCATAATTTGATTTGCAATTAAAAATTCAACACATTCACATCATTCTCTATAAACCATGTTTAATTAAAAATATTAAAGACCTGTAAAAGAAATGTTACAGTTTAGGTTACACACATCTTTTTTCAAGTAGATAGTAAAAACTACTCATATATAGTTATTTTTGGACACTTAGGTCAATTCCAAAGAACAATATAAGCACTGGTTCACCTAGTGCATGAATCAGTTTGCAAATGAGTGCATAAATGCATATAAATCACATGATATAGTCCAATTCAATCGAGTGCATATGAGTCACATGATATAGTCTAATTCAATCCACCCTAATTGAGCTACAATTGATATGAGTGCATGAATCAATATAAACAATTAAGTTCATGGATTAGTCTATGAATAGTGTAATGAATCAATTAATATATGAGAGTATGAAAGAAAAGTAACCAATGATCTTAAAAAAACATTGATATGCATCACTTTATAAGAACTTACAACCAAACACTATAATGAAAAAGAAAAAGTCATTTGGTGAATCACTTCATAAACATTGCTAGTTTGCATCACTTCATAACCCTTTTGCATTACTTGCTAAAGTCTAAGATTTACTGCAATAAGAAAAAACTAGTCAATGAATTAGTACATGACTTAAAACCATATTTACATTCATAACATTTAAAATTGTATGGTTCATAACAATAATTACAACACTATCATAACTCTATTAATTTGCATTCACTTTAGTTAACTTGTGTTCATTTCACATTTCCAATAGTAAATTTAAGCTAAAATTAAACAAATTCAATCTACATGCAGAAGCATATAGGATATTTAGACATTGCAATTGACTTAGTGAAATTCAGTCACAAGCACTAACTCAGTGAAATTTAATCTATAAACCTGTGAACTTGGAATTACTATAATGCCACTAACTCAGTCAGTAGTAATCACAACCACTGTCATAATGAACCTAGCATCACTATGATCAGTGGATTTCAATTATTGTGATTTGGGTTTAAGTAGAAATATAATCCACTTTAGTTCATAAATGAGCTTCATGTCATTATTTCAATTGCAATATAAAAAAAAATTCAAAGTCTCATTTCACAGTTTCAGTTTTTAAATATGATGCATGTGCAAAGTCTTTAATATCATAGCATAAAATAATTTTATCTTTAGGGTTCTATTTGAGGCTGCTTTCAATTTGACCCACTATTCAAGTTTGTGAGACCATCAATTTTCTTAACCATCAGCCGATGTACAACTGTGCTCCTCTTGAAACATCTTAATCTTTAATGCGACTATCTTACAAGCATGATGCATGAATCCATCATGGATATCTGATTACAAAATGTTGTGCCATCTCTTTACTCTCCTCTGTAAAATGCTATCTTAGATTTGTCAAATTTTGTAGTGTCAAAACCTCTGGGAATCTATATCTTGTGTAGCTCAACTTTATATCATCCTTGCCTATATTCAAGAAGTTCAAATTCAAGATCAAGCATCTCAAATTCAAGTTCAAGAAGTTCAAATTCAAGTTCAAGAAGTTTAAGTACAAGAATAAGATATTCAAGTACAATATCAAGTACTAAATCAAGTTTTCAAGCTTCAACTATGTTAAGACAGTGTGCATTACTTAAAAAATACATGTTCAACTTCAAAGTACTTCAAGATGACAAGCTTCAAAGTACTTCAAGATAAAATATCAACCAAAGCGAATGATGTTTCAATGTTTAATCTTCACCGATAAGGTATGAATGACCCTAGATTGACCATAGGTTAGGTTATATTGATTGCATACCTAAATTGGGTTATTATATAATTTTATAGGTTTTTTCTCAGCTAGTCCAAGTCTATGTTCGACTAGTCCAAGCACTGGCTCGACCAATCCAAGAATTCCCTCAACCAGTCCAAGGTTTGTTACTAATTTTTGGGATTTTCAGTTGGACCCTCAACCAGTCCTAGAGACTGCTTGACTAGTCGAGTGAACAGTGTTCGACCAGTCGAGTAGGCTAGATACAAAGTCCAGCAATCATTCTTGGTCCCACTCGACCAGTCGAGTACAGGGCTTAACCAGTCGAGCAGGCCACTCGACCAGTCGAGGAACGGTCTTATCTTATTACGCCCGAAATATTTGAAATTTTGTTGGTCCTTTGACCAGTCAAGCTGACCACTGGACCAGTCGAGTAAACAGTATCTGTGCCTATAAATTGAGCACGAATTTTAGAGTTTGGTAAGTCATTCAAATAAAATCAAGACATCACTCTGAGAGATAAGTTTGTGATATTCTTAAGCTATATTGTGTTCATTTAATATTCTCTTTAATTTAGCTTTTTACATTTGATTTTGAATTCTCTATTCCAATCTTAATTGAAAAAAGGATTTAAGTTTTTCCCTTTCTTGAGATCAAAATCAAATTAAGCTAGCCCGAGGTGATTTAATTTAAAAATCATTTAAAACTTAGAACCCTTTCATAAGTGAGTGTGGACATTAAACATCTACTCCGAATTGGTTCTACCGAGCTTCATCAAAGGAGAATATCTAGATAAGTATATTTATGTTTTTATAAATCTCTTTTTGGTTTTTGAGGTTGTGCTAGAAAAACCTCTCTTTTCTTTTTGGTTTGTCTGAGGTGATCTAAAAAATCTCAGAGTGTGGGGTTTTCGAATTGTGTAAGCCCACTTGAAAGACACAATTGTGAAGGTTTTGGGTGAACCTTGAAAAACTTATTTTATAGTGAACTCCAATATCTCGAGGTTGAGGATATTGGGAGTGGAGTAGTTGTGTGGCTGTTTTTTTAACAGTTGGTGTACACACAAGCGAACCACTATAATTTTTGGTGTTGTGGTGGTTGTTTGATTGTGGCTTTGTGTGAATATTATAATTTCTCTTTAAGCCTTTGTGGAGAATGATTGTAATTTATTTTCTGCACATTTGATGAATGTTGTAATTTCTCTTTAAGCCTTTGTGGAGAATGATTGTAATTTATTTTCTGCACATTTGGTGAATGTTGTAATAGCAATAGAAATTTATTTCTGTTTTATTCTTTATTCCTCTACATTTGTTTAGGATTTTGATACACAAACCGTTCTAAAAATCAGGTTGTCCTACCATAAGCCATTAGTTTTTGGTGTAAGGTTGTCCTTAGAACAACATCTGTATCAACCTCTCAATACTTGTATATCAACCTCTCAATACTTGTACATTTGAGGTTGCTATTCATTTCTGCTATTTGAATTGATAAGTGCTATCTTTATTTATTTTGCTTATTCCGCATTTAAATTTTTAATTTGACATTATCCTATTCAACCCACCCCCCCACCCCCCCCTCTCTCATGACTCTTAGCTCGGCCTTTTCATCCTCATTCTGTTTTAGATTTTATGCTGAATGTTTTCTATAGTATAATTCCTTGATGCCTTTCTAAATTAATTAATGTCATCTGATTCAACATCTTTGTATGTGAACTAATTAAGGTCCTTGTTTGGGGACATCAGAGTTACTGTTGTTATTGTTACTAGACAACTCTCTCAAGGACATGTAATTGGACATATCATCTTAATATGATAGTTCCTTATTTAAGTTCACAAACTCTTCCTTTACATTTCCTTCTTCCACCCCCAATATTCTCCTCTTCTGCTTCTTTCTGCTCCAATTCTTTGGTTATTATTCACCATATTTCATTTTTGATGTCATTTCCACCTTCATCTTTCAAATTATTTTTATTTATTTCATTATTAAATTTCACTTTCCTACCATCAATACTATGATTAAGTTCAAACATAGACATTAACTCTTAGTTGTTGGTTGTGGAAGTGTCACCTAGACATGACCCGAATATGAATCAAACAAGCACAAAGATAGAAAATACGAGCATGCATAGAGAACACAACGATTTACATGAAACAATCCTTACGGGAAAAAACTACGACACAAAGCGACAAGCAATCCGGTATGAAAATAAAATTACAAGTGGTGGAATCAACTTACATGCAAACCGTAGAGTTAAAAGCTCTAGATCCCCTTACTTCAAACCCTATCTCTCTCTCTAGAACAAGCTTTCAATCACCTTACCCTAGTCCTGTATTATACTCATTTATATAACCCGGATCCAAAATTAGAAACAAAATTGTGCACTTAGGGGTGTACATGAACCAAGCTAGCTCAATTAGCACGTTCGACTCGACTCAAAAAAGCTTGATTCAACTCAATTCAAAGTTGAGTTCGGGCCGAGTCGAGTTGATTTTTTTAGCTCGAAAATGAGTTCGAGCTGAGTTCAAGCTGGCCCCAGTTCGAATCGACTTAGATCGAACCCAACTTGAATCGAACTCTGATCGAACCAATTCAGTGACTCAGTTACTTTGATATTGATGTTGTTCACCAAGTGTTTGATGAAATGACTCAATGAAGTGTGGTTGGTGGCAAGGAAGGTATGTATATGAAATAAATACCCTTTTTCCTTGATTTTTATGTTGCTTAGAAGGTGTTTGATAAAATACTAGTAAAACCACTGCTGTTGTTTTACATACAGTGAGATTTTGAAGGTGCAGTCCATGTGTTTGTGAAAATGTTGCACAAGCAAACTCGACTCAAACTGGCCCGAGCTACTAACCGAACTGAGTCGAGCTCGCCAGTCAGGCTCGAGGACCAAGCCGAGCCAAGTTCTAGCTGGGGTCAGTAGTGGCTGAGCCGAGTCGAGCTGAGGCCATCTTAACTTGGTATACACCCCTATGCGCACTTACACAGAAGTTGCGCAAGTTATTGATAGGACCTTCAATAGGATCAAATGGCATCAACGGCCTATCAATAGGACCGAGGCCACCTTCAATAGGATCAAAGAGCACCCCAAAATAGTCTAATGAGCAAATGGAGAAAATTGGGAGTTTCTCGATAATATCAACCAAGATGTTGATCCTATCGAAAATCCCTTGTTATCATTAGATTGAAGGCACCGATTTCAACAATCTCCACCTTGACCTCAATTTTCACATTCTACTGCTTCGAGATACTTCCTCTATCTCTAATTGTCTTCATTATAGCTTCATCATCGCTTCTTTTATATACTCTATCTTCAAATAACCTTTGTCAAGTCCAGAAAAGTTAAGCAAAACCTAAACTTCTTTATAAGAACCACATTTGTAAGCATGTTGGCCGGATTCACATTGGTGTGGATCTTCTCATGAGTAATACAACCTTCCTCAACCACCTATTGGATAAAATGATGACAAACATCAATATATTTAGTAAGAGAATAGTATACCGAGTTTTTTACCAAATTGATAGCTCTCTCCCTGTCACGATATATAGGCACGACTTCATGTTGAAGCTCCAACTCATTCATTATTGCTTTCAATTAAATAGCTTATTTGAATGCCTCCATCACTGTCATATACTCAGTTTTTTTATGGAAAGAGTAACCACATACTAAGGTTTTGACTTCCAACTGATCGCTCACCTTCTAATACAAATAAGTAACTGGAAGTCAACCATGTATTGTCCACATTCCCTACGTAATCAAAATCCACATTGCCTATGAGTTTCTCCTTCAATTTTTCAAATGTTAAGATGTAGTCCTTCACACCTCTTATATAATGAAGTTGTCATTTCACTATCTACCAGTGTTGCTTTCTGGGATTAGACATGTATATGCTCATAACACCCACTACATATAAAATATCCAGTCTTGTACAAACCATGGCATACATCAAACTACCAACTACACTCGAGTATGGCACATGAGACATATACTAATATTCTTCATCTAATGCAAGACAATATTCTAAAAAAACCTGAAAGTGAGCAATGTAGGTAGTGCTAACCGATTTGCCTTATCTATCCCAAACTTGAGGACCTTTTTAAGATAATCCTCCTCAGATAACCATAGTCTGCTCCTTTCCCTATCCATGTGTAAGTTGATGTTGAGAATCCTCTTTACAACTCCCAAATCTTTTATTTCAAATATCCTGGATAACTGAGCCTTTAATATGTTGATTCCAGATATGTTATTGCTGACGATAAGCATATTGTAAGTGCTTATACTTAAAGCATAGTTAGGATTGTTAAATATCATAGTCCCAAATGGATCAAATCACTCATGAAGATGTTCTTCGATAACTCATGAAGAATACGTAAAGACTGGATCAACATCTTAAGGAAGACTCAACATCTCAAGCTTTAAATGTTATGCATGGTTCGAAATTTGAAGCATTTTGTATGTGTCAATCATCAGGAGGTATAACATTAGAATGGCCCTATGTTAGGTGTATTTCACATGGTGACATGATAATATATAATTCTAAGTAAATGTAACACCCCATACCTTCGGTACTCAAGTGTTACCCTTAAGGACCCCGATTATAAGGATTAAAGACGAATTAAACAAAACAGTTTAAACCTGGCACGTGTAGGTTGGGACCCCCGTTTAAGGATAAAGCCGACCACCAAGAACTAAAAGAGCCAAGTCAAACCCAACACTAGATGAAAGGTAAAAACTCAGCAAACCCTTAGATTAAAACACGCTATGAACAAATCAACTAAGTCACATTGACACAATACACCCACTAACAACCTTAGGAGAATAAATTGTGGCCAACAAGGCACTTAAAACCCCTTGAATCCCGATTCAACTGTCAAACCAAAACCTCGGACCTATCAGACCTTTGGATCACGATATATGGGCGAAATGAGGCCCTGAATGGTATGATATGGCCCACTTGGGCCTCGAATCCGCCCCAAACCAGGCTGGGACCCTTATGTCTGGTCCCCAAAATGATCGAGCGGGGAAGATCGGGCACCAGAGTCGTTATAGGCCCCAAAACTAGGTGCACGTACACCCCAACCACTTGAACACGAGGTGCACTAGACAACCACTTGCGGTCAAATAGTGTTTGACCGAACTCAAATGCAATCCCTCAAAACACGTCTCCCGCCAACGCCCTGTCTAAAAATGCTTATCTTTGAACTTCAAAGTGGACCACCAAAGCAATTTTACGGACAATCCAAGCCGTCCATTCTCCTCGTGGGTCCCGTACGACCCAAACGGTATAGGGATTCGGCCCTACGTGTAGGGGCTTGGGATTTGGGTCCGAACCGTCCATTCCCTTATCATGGGGCTAGGATTCAAAGGAGAGGGACCCTGGAGGGCTTCTCTTGCAAGGCAGACTCCCCATGGACCAATCGACCCAAGATTTCACAGGCACAGCTCGGCAGGTCCTCTCGTGGCCAGAAATGGCTAGGCAGGGCCATGAAGAAGCGTCTGAAGCTTTCCTTTTTAGGTTGGGAAGGGCGGCGATGCAACCGCTGCGTTCTGAAGCCACATTTAAACCAGCCGTCAGCCTCTCCTCTCCTTGCCTATATAAGGGAAGGCCCAGCTCTCTCAGTCTTCACACTTGAGGAGAGAAAAAGACAAGAAAAAGAGAAGGAAAACAGAGAGAAGAAAGGTGGGTGTTTTGGTGAGCCTGGCACTCACTGCCCCAACTCAGTCCGTGAGGAACGGACCGAGCCGAGTCAGTGAGAGTCCACAGCAACACCGCTTGAGTGGGAAAGAGAGAGAACAGAGAGAGAAAAGAGAGTAAGAAGGAGTAGGAGCGGTGGGCGCTTACACGCCAGCCCAAGATCGGGTCGAACCCAACCGTGGAAGGTAAAACCTTTCCCTCCATCTTTTTTTAAGAAACTCTAAAATAAACCCATACTAAGCTTCATCACACCTCACCACACATGTGCATGGCTGAAAAATACCCATCAGAAGGGACTGTACAAATAGCCAAACACAGGCTCTATTTTGGAGTTGCACGTGACCTGAGTTCAGGCACTTCTTGGGGGCTAAATGTGGACTGAGATCGGGCCCTGCTTGGGGCCGAACAATGGTACGAGTGGGCCTGAAACCCCGTCCAGAACCAGCCCACAAACAACCTTACTTGAGCTGCAACGAGCGGACTGACATCAGTCCAGAAATCCGAGTGGAAACGTCTCGTTTCGGGCCGTTTTCTTGGCTGAAAGAAATGGCAGCCAACGTGCCTCCGCTGAACACTGTGATGGGTTGAAAAAACGGCCCGGAAGAGGGCTGTGTTGAGCCGGAAATCGGGCCGGAAATGGCCTCCAAAACAGCCATGCCATGCACGTTGACCGTGGAAGCATTGAACAGGCTCTGGGCCTCACCAACTTGCAGGTGGGCCTCACCAAATGGTGGAGAAAAACCAGATGAGCCGCACCCTGCTGCACTAACGGTGGGCGTCATCCAATATGCATGCGCTGATCGTTCAGGCCGTCCATCTGGGAACATTTCCCTGGACCGTCCATCTATGGACAGAGTGGGCAGGCCGTCCATCAGGGGACGTCCGGCCCTGGACACCACTGCATGCAAAAAGAAAAAAAGAAGAAGTATATACATGAATATGTATAATGCATGCATATGAATTTTATAATAATAAATAACCTTATATTACAAAATACAACTATGCATATAACCGGTGGGTCCCACACGTGTGGACCCACCTACTGTGTGACGTCAGGAGTACTCTCCAATACGTGCAAGCATAATAAAATATTATATGGGCCCCACATCCACGTGGGACCCACCAGGTATATACGTGCTTATATAAATATATAATATATACGTGGGCCACATCACGTGGGAAAGCATCACTGATGGACGTGTTCCATCCCAGCCGTCTATCCATTTGTCGAGCTCGTCTATACGTCGGCGGGCCACGTATATGGACCTCACCCTGATATATATGGTTCATCCAAACCGTCCATCTGGGTAGTAGTACCCCCACCGTGATGTACGTGCTTTATCTGCACAGTCTGTGCAGTGGGATTCCACCATAGTGTAAGTATTGGTCTGCACCATTTGGGCAGTGGGTCCCAATCTGATATAGGTATTTTATTGGCACCGTCCATATAACAGTAGGCCCTACCATTGATACACGTGTTCTTCATCCACGCCATCCCGATTGTGTCGAACAATGTTGGATCAGTGCTGAACTGTATTTGAGCAAGCACTGAATTACCTGAACCACATTTAGGCAGTGCCAAACAACACTGGCTTACATAGGCAGTGCCAAACAACACTGGGTTACATATGCCAATGCTAATGAAGCCATGTGCCCTAGAAAAATGATAGAACACACACACATGGAAATTTCCTTTTGTGTGAACCAAACCCTCACTTGGGCCCATCCATGGAGTCACCGTGACTGGATAAAAAGAGTACGGGCAGACCCGTTACCTCTAACAAAGACCAGGAAGGGCCTTGTTGTTTTCTCTTCAGACCCTCCCGTTAGTTGGACAAAACCATGGAAATGCTTGACAGATATAAATTGTGATTTTAGGAAACTCTTTTGGATAACCCCGAGCCACAAGAAGACTTGGACCGAGTTCACAAACACAACCCTACAGGTGAGGATTCTACCCCTTGAGCTTTCCTCTTCCAGGTTAACTCATGTGTTAGTTCAATTCTAATTTTACCTAATAATTAATGACTCTATTCTAATGGCTATTTGAGATAGTATTAAAATTAATTATATGCTTAATATCTATTTTGTGGAAACCTATATATATGTAGCATGCCAAATCTTGCTTGAAGGATAATTACGTAATATAAACCATGGACTATGATATCTATTAGAAAATCTTCCTAAATTGGCTGCTTGCAAATTCGGATAATAATGATTGGAATTAATCATGCATACATGACACTCCTATTTTTAAAAGGACTAACTGTTGGAAAGGTCCATTTCTCTTATTCGGATGAGCCGGCTGTTTTAAAGGCACATCCTCCTAGCATGAATGAGCCTACTGTTTAAAAGGCTCATACATTGCTTAAGTAAGCCGACTTTTTGAAAGGCTCACTATCTTACTTGAGCGGGTCGACTATTTGAAAGACCCATTCCTTTGCAAGTTGAATGAGTCGACTGTTTGAAAGACTCATTCTTTTGCCTAAATGGACTAACCGTTTGAAAGGTCCATTCCCTTGTTGGGATGAGTTGACTATTTGAAAAGATCATCCCCATGCGTGAATGTGCCGGCTGTTTGAAAGGTCATTCTCTTGTTATTGGACCGACTGTCTAAAAGGTCCATTCATTGACCAACTGGATGTGCACCCGCAGTTGACATGCACTCACGCATCCATGTACTTAAATAAGATCATCATGAAATGTTTTGTCTGTTTTACTGTCTGGAACAATGCATGATTAATGCGGTGGTGTGTAATCTTGAGGGGAGTTCCCATTGAGCTGGCCACTCATCTTTTGAATATGTAACCGTACAGATAATACAGGTATAAATGAGGGTGCGAATGAGACGGATATAGAGAATGACGGTGCTGGCCATGATGGCGCGACCGTGGAGCCCAAGGAAGAGTACTATGATGACGAGCCGCAACAAGAAGCAGCGGCGTATTTCGAGCTTAATCAATAGTTTAATATTTTAATTTCAATGGTTTAGTGTTTTTGGATTTATGAAATTTTTGTAACTAAGACCTCCAGCTGGGTGGGTCAAACATATGGGCACACACGATTATATATGCTTCATTTTGCTACACATTCTGAGTTTGGATTTTCGCTGTTTCTCTGATTTATAACTCCCGGATTTCTGAAGCAAGTCTCGTACTCGGGTTTTAGAAATCGGGGCGTTACAGTAAAATACACTGAAGTTAGGTCAGCTCGACCTCTTGTTCGGCCAACCCAACACATTTTGAGCAAGTATACAACAACATATGTTTTTTCCGTGTCAAGTTCGGCTAACCCAACCTATCAATTCACCCAGCCCGAGTGTGTTCGGTCAAGTTTCCAGCAATGTCAGCATTTAGGATCTTAGGGAAACTTGACCGGCCGAATTTTAGCTTGAGCTAGCCAAATTTTTTAAAATCTTATGCCACGAAATCTGAATGTCGTTGGAACGATATCATTGAAATTCGGTCAGCCGAATAAAAAATCAGGTCAGCCGAATTTCCAATAATAGAGGCCTTCTCTCATTCATTCATACAATGAAATTTTGTGAAAAACCTCCTCTAAGTCAAAGAGAAAGTCAGGCCCTCCTTAAGCTATTTGTGTGGTAATTCTAATTTTTCTTTAACTTATTTTATTCTCTTTCTCAAGTTAGTTTCGATTATATTTAAGAAAGTTATCTAAACTCTACTTGAGATTCAAATAATAGAATTTACAGCATTTAGGGTTTTGTTTATATTGAAAATACATTAGGTCCTTATATTCTTTTTAAGTTGAACACATATACAGCTTCATTAAATCCCAAGAAAGAAGATTGTTGCAATCAAGGTACAGTTACATCTTCGACTCAGCATCTAAAAATAAGTATTGTATTTACTTTTATTACATTTGGGTTTTTCTGAGATAGCCTAGAAATTTAAGCGGGTTGTTTTGTGGTGAGCCCATGAAAATCACAAAGTGAGTTTTATTGTGATAGCCAATGAAAATCACAAGAACTATATCAGGTTGTTAAGGTGATCCTATAAAAACCTTGAAAATTATCTTCAATTATCTCACACCAAACCAAAACAAACCAGCAAATCAATTATCTTCAATTATCCTGTCAAGTTTACATTTCGTAGAATAATCACTGTCTTTATCAAGTAAATATTTTCCCTTAACATAACTATTTACTTTTCGCATCTATTGTTTACGTTCCTTAGCTTAATTCATAGCGAAAGTGCAGTAGTCGATAATCGTACTGTAATCAGAGTACTCCCTAGCAGTCGATAGCAGTCAATCTTAATTTCCCTTTCTTATTCCACTTTCTCTACATTAAGAAAGACATTTCATACAAAAGCAAGAAGAAACCCATCATCAGAGGATGAACCCCACCCTTTGAATATCGTCTGATCCATTTACACTTTACGCGAGTGGCTGAATAGGTGACCGATCTCCACAGATCTCAGTCATACCTAGTGTCTTCCTACTTTGACGCTCAGGGTTATTGTTGTTCAGTTTGAATTGGAATCGCAATCTCAATTCCAGCACGCCCGTGCACTCAGCACCCGTGCTAGAGAAAGGATCGCCAAAATTGCGGCGAACAATTTTCTGGCACGCCCCGATGGGACCCTTATTGTAAGATACCTGTTTAACTATAACCGGAATGCAGAGAAGAAGTGATAGGATTGCCAGGGAATGAACCCGCAACACCAACCGCACCGCCCCCAGGGGATGATGTGCAGGTTTAAGCACCTCCAAGTAAAATTAGTTTGAATATTAACCTAACTGGAAACCAAGTAGGGCCATCAACGCTCGCCCTATTCTTATAGAAAAGGTATCAATGGTACTAAGGGATGTCTATACGAGCATCTAAATGGTACAGGAGAACAGGAGAATTTAAGCAGAATAGTTCCATCAATACGATGAAAGTATTAATCACTACATGGCCAATCAGGTTGAGGCAATGCAACGACTATTAGTCGTTGTGATAGAACGGACATAATCAATGTAGCAACATAACGGTAGTTCGGTTGGTAATGATGCCCCTTTCCCACTGATACCACCGTTACAGCGTAATTCACCACCTATTCCTCCCCTAGAAGTCAGGAAGTGTCGCCTCCTGCAGAGGTCAGGCAACCTGAACAGGAGGCTAGCAATTATGAAAATAGAAATCAAGGACTGCCAATGGGGTTCTACCCGCCGTAAGGTCCTATGTTTCAAGAATATTTTAACCGATTTGGTTCAAATCATCCGCCAGCCATGGAACCTCCACAGATCGATCGCGACCAAATATTGTAACTCGTGCAAGAAGTTGCTAGCCAGGTTTTGGGCCACAATGCTATTCCTACATATCATATACCATACCCTAAATGGGTGGATCGGCAGCATCCATTGCTGAGAAATTATCAATCAGATTTCGTCTTATTTTCAGGAGAACACGGTTAATCAACTATCGAACATGTCAATCGATTTACCATGCAATGTGGTGAACTAGCTAATAATGATTATTATAAATTACAGTTATTTGGTCACTCGTTAACCGTTGTGGCCTTCATATGGTATTTCAATTTGTCACTAGACTCAATACATATCTGGCAGGAATTGGAGGAAAGATTTCATGCTCAATTTTTCTCTAAAAACATGTACATAACTATGGCCGATCTCGCACGATTTTGACAATTACCCAGCGAATCTTACAAAAGTTATATTATGTCGCACCCAAACTTGGCCTCCTGAATGACCGATGTACGATGGCCAGGCCTAGATCGCAATGCGCAAACTCCGAGTTCGACACTCGGCGCCCACACACCAAGTCCCGAGCTCGGTGCCTGACTATAAAATTTAGGGGATTTTTTTTTGTAATATATATCTAGCATAAAGATTGACATTTCCAACACAAGCAAAATAACAAGTTTCTACTATAAAATATATTTACAATACAATTATTTCACAACGGTACATATCCATCAGAATGAAGCGGAAGCATAATGTCCAAAGATAATGAGATAGGCATCATATGATGCTCCTACTTTTAGTACTATCCTGAAAAAATTATAAAGGAAAGCCTAGTAAGTACACACATGTGTGCAATGTGTCCTACATGCAAGCAAGATAAATATGCCATGAAAAAATCATGTATGGTGAAAGGCATATAGTACGTAAGATATGATGTCAATATCAATGCAATGCATATGCATCATAGTAATACTCCGAGTCAATGCTACCATCATTACCAAGTCATATTTTCATTTCCTTAATACCACAGTCATAACCGTATTACATGTATCTATAATCACATCATCATCATCAAGCTATCATGTCATATCACGGTAACTATATATCCCGGGAAACAGCATGGTCGACACCCATGCATACAGGGCACTAGTAATCGACCTCACATACCCGCCTGCAGTGGACTTCCATCCGGCACGCTAGTAGCGGACCTCATTCGTGCTTCTCCTCACCGGCAAGTTAAACCGGTCCCTGTTTACAACTTAGCCCTTATGCGGGTTGGACCCACCTCTTCTCAATCTGACCTCATCAGTGGGAGTCAAATCCATGACCCATGTATCCACTCGGCCTAATGATGAAGCATCCCTAGCTAGCATCAGGGCTTAAGGACTTTCAACCCAAGGGATTTCTTTCTATCTACCCCTACTATTTATACTTCTGGTGTCTTGTCCCTTTTAGGATAACCCAAGTCACTATTATGCATGCACATTTCGCCATCAAGGTCTAACTCATGTTATACAACACGACTGTGATATTTCCATCATCATGTATGTCATGATAATGCATGAATTCAAGCAATTATGCTGATGCATATAGTCAAGTGCATGTAGTATGCATGTAATGCCATGAGTTTAAGGTCCACTTAACCCTTAGGCTAGAAAATTCATATATCACCATGTGCAACTATTGGCTACATCGTTTCCATAGTCATGTAATCTAACTGCAAAGAGAATATCTTATATATGGATGGATACACACACCGTTATCCCATGATGAGCATGATCAATATAAACCTAAGCAAGGCATCTCATTGGACACATATGGTAATTAATAATCATCAACATCATTATCATTATCCATAACTATTTCAATCATATACTCTACTTGCGTTACATCTCATGCATCGCTAGACAACTATTCCATTAGTGACTTCTGCTGGATACGATACTATTAGGCCCATAGTTACCTTAGGTGTGCCTCGAGGAGTTTTCAACAGCTCATGTCTGATCATTACTAATTCAAACGGTGTAGCCCACCGACGACTTAAATCGGCATTGGGTTCAGGCACATGCCATAAAATGAGGTGGTTTGTGTCCAGCAGATGGACAGATTGGATGTGACACACATATGGAAGGACCCAGGGATGTTTCAACAGTAGGTACTGATTTATGTGGTATGACCTACTTTATTAAGGGAGTAGATATACATTTCATACAACGGTCATAGCCTTAAGAGGATTTTAACGGTTGGTGTGCCACACACAGATAGTGGGCCTCATGAAGTTTTAACGGTGAGATGATAATGCTGCTGTCATCCAGCAGTGTGACATAGTGTGGCATAGTTGAATTTGGATTCTCATAGTTTGGCCTACACCCTAAAATGAATTGGCAAAACTGACGGATGGGGTGGATTTCTCACGGACATCGCGGTGTGACCCACTATCCCATCTGATCGTTCAAATGCAAAAAACAAAGGTATAACCAGTCCAGTTGGATGGCAAATAAATAGTTTGAAGGGCCTACAAAAGGTTTTAATGGTGGGTGTTCAGGCCTCACTGTGTGTGGGTCTATTTGGATTGTCCCATTCATGGGCTCATACCCTAAAATGATATGGTGAAGCGGCTAGCTTGAATAAAACAGTGGTAACAGTGGTTGAGCAATCCTCACTATTTTGATTTTACGGTCAACTCAGGGTTTGGATTAGCTTGATTTTTTGAACATAGCCATAAAATAAGCTGCTAAAATGAATGGACGGAGTAGATAAACATATGCAACATGGTGGGCCTACGAGTGGCACACTGGTTGGCTGCAAACGCTAGTCCTCTGTTTCTAGTAGTGTGGTGGTGTGGGTCATATATGAGATTTGGATCTTCTTCATATTTGAGCCCCGTGCCTAAAATGATCTGATAGACTGCGTGGATCAAAACTTACATCATGTTGGGTCCCATGATTAGGGCCCAATTCACGCCACAAGACTAACATATTTTATTTTGATTTGTTTGCACACGATATAAAGCTGGGCCTCAAGTGGATGATCTACTCCGTTTATCATCGTGGCCTGCTCAAATGGGTCCAATAAGATCCGACTGGGACTGGTTCGGATGAATAGGAAGCCCTTGATGGGCCTTGGAATGTTTCAACATCTATAAATTGTTTCCCTCCGTGCAGCCAACTTTAAGATCTGATCTGTCTCATATGTCGGCCCATGGCCTAAAATGATCTGGTGAAGCCGGTGGACGGTGTGGATTAGATACATACATCATGATGGGGCCCCTTCCTTGCCCAAAGAGAGTTCTCACGTTGCTTGGCAGTAACGCCCGGCACGTGATATATGTAAATTTGTTTTTCTTTCTTCTTTTTTTTAATCTGTTTGTTATTGAATGGGTCCACAACGAGGTGATCTACTCCGTACATATTATCGGTCATCTTGCAGAGGAGTCCAATCTTGGATGGGTTCCACATCACAGTGGGCCTGGAATGTTTCAATAGCGGGTGTCACGGTCACCATTGATTTCTATGGTGTGGTCCACCAGAGACCTAGATCGGCTTCTTTTTTCAATACAAAGCTTAAAATAGTCTGAAAAATTGTATGGACGGTGTGGATTGGATACATACATTATGGTAGGGCCTGTTGTAGGTCCCACAACGTCCCGGCCACCAAAGCAGGACGCTGCATATATATACATTCATTGTTATTATTATTATTTTTATTGTTTTTTTGTTGTTTTTTTTATAAATGGGGCTCACACGAGGACAATCCACTCCCTCTATCAGGTTTCCCAACCCAAATGAGTCCAATATTCGGCAGGGTTGGATGTATAAAAACATCACGGTGGGCCATAAAAGGTTTCAATAGCAAGTGTCATTAACACCACTGTTATCTATGGTGTGGCCCACTATAAATATATATCTAACTCATATTTTGGACCCAGCCATAACTTATGTCTTCCTACAAGTGGACGGTGTGGATTAAACACATACAACATGATGTTGTGGCCGCAATAAGCTTCACATTGCTTTAGCCCAAAAACAAAACAGGGACATCCGTCTCTGGACGCACAACGTTCACGGAGTGTGTGTGTGTGTATATATATATATATATATATATATATATATATATATATATATATATATATATATATATATATGGGAAAAGGTACTATGCGCTCGACCTCACGATAAGCTCCCGTGAGGTCTAGCTGTGTGGGCCCCACCATGATGCGTGTCGACCATCAACACCGTGCATTTGATGGGTCCCCTCTAAATTATGGGATATCCCAAAAATCAACCGTATATGGAACTCAGGTGGGCCATACCATCTAAAATCATGTGAAGACACCGTTAAAACATTTAAAAGCACTTGGTGGGCCCACCTGAGCTTTGAATGCTGCTGAAACTTGGTCTAAACCCTCATCCAAGTGGGACACACATAATGGATGGGCTGGATTTGCAAACCACATCTCGATGGGCCCAAAAAATGATTATGAATGTTTTAATGGTGCACGGCCCCTCCCCACTTCTATATGTGGTGTGGCCCACACAAGTCACGGATTGACTTGATTTTTGAGACCTAGGCCCACGATGGAATGGTGCATCTGACTGATGGGGTAGATGTTCAAAATGAATCACGGTGGGGCCCACACAGCTCGACCTCATGCGACAGACTCGTGAGGTAGAGCGCATAGAACCTTTTCCATATATATATATATATATATATATATATATATATATAGAGCTCATGGGAACTTCCCTTGAGGTCGAGTTGTGTGGGGCCACCGTGATGCGTGCCGAACATCTACCCCATTAGTCAGATACAACATTCCATGGTGGGTCCCGTGCTTAAAAATAAAGTCAATCCATGACTTGTGCGGGCACACCACATACAAAAGTTGAGACGGGTTATCCTCCCATTAAAGCATTCATAATCATTTGTTGTGCCCACAGAAGTGTGGTTGACAAATCCAGACCATCCATTATGTGTGTTCCGCTTGGACGAGGGGTCAGACTAAGTTTCAGACGCATCCAAATTTTAGGTGGGCCCCACCAAGTGCTCTTATATGTTTTAGCCATGTCTTCACATTATTTTAGATGATATGGCCCACCTAAGTTCCTTATACAGCTGATTTTTGGGATATCCCATCATTTAAAGGGGACCCATCAAATCCATAGTGTTGATGTTTAGCACGCATCACGGTGGGCCCCACACAACTCAACCTCATGGGAAGTCCTGGAGCTGGACCACATTGAACCATTTCCCATATATATATATATATATATATATATATATATATATATATATATATATATAGAGAGAGAGAGAGAGAGAGAGAGAGAGAGAGAGAGAGAGAGAGAGGTGTGGTGTGTGGGTTTACACCCTAGGGTGGTCTACAGATTTGACGGTTTGGATAAAATAGTTGCATCATAGTGGCCCATTGGGCTTGATCAAACTGTTATTTGTAAGATCTCTCCATCCAGGTCATTGTGACCATGTAAACAGGTTGGATGGCTAATAATCATTATGGTGAAGCCCATGGTCGGTGGGTCCCATACGAAGTTTAGATAAATTCAAGTTGATTTTGTATGTCTTATTCACACCATCAATTAGATTATCTTCATCATTCATAAATACAAGAAAAACAAACTAAAAATGAGTAAAGGGGGTGTACTCACCTATATTAAGGGTGTTGATCACCTTGGATGAATTGGATTGACATGATGGATGACCTTGATGTGTGGCTACAACTCTCTATCTCTCTCCCTCTTAGCTTAAAGGGGTTTAACAAGTATTGTAACTTAGGCAGAAAAGTTGTGTTGGAGGATGCATATTGATATAAATAGGGGTAATTAAGGAGGAAGTTTCTAGAGTTGGCATAGGTGGATGGTCCTCCTTATTTCAAAGAGAGTTTGTCCCACTTGAGCAAGTTTAAAGGGGCCCTAATGGCCCTTGATTAGGTAAGAGTGAACTTTCTACAAATGTTGGAGACAAAATGCTAGGCTCTCCTTAATTTAAGGAGATATTTTTTACTTTTGTTGCATGGAACTTTATTAGTGGAGCAATAATCACTCTTTAGACTAATTTATTATGTTTGGTGGCCCTAATGGTTTCTAAAAGAGGGTTAGGTGTCCTATCTCCCCTTAATTTAAGGAAATATGTTAGCTTTCATAAAAAGTATGATGTTACCTTAATAAAGTTACTTTAATTTGATTATAAGGATTTGATTAGTTTGATGAGTTGCTTGGAAGATTTTTCATGGAATCATGAAGGACACCTCACACATGAGCATTGTTCGGTTCTTCACGCGATATCTCGCGATTGGGCATGCGTATCGATATATGAAGGGTACTGATGGGTTCATGGTGACGGCGCAGTCATGTCAACGTAGGTTTTGAGTTCGCGATGTTCCGTTCACTCGGATGTGTACTTGCGCACTTGATTCGAGTCCCGTGGGAAACATCGGATGACCCGCGGAAGTATTAAAAAGTGTGCGATTCAGGTAGTATTAGGTTATAGGTTTTACACAGGAAGTCGCATATATGTGCTCACAGGGACATCGAAGTGATGAGGCATTACATATTATGCAGTTCAAGTGGACAAAAAGCCGTTGTAAGGTAGTCATGGCCAAGGCTGAATTCACGCAGCTTGCACAAGATGGTTTAGAGTACAAACTCCGTAAAAAGTTCGTAAGCACGGAGTTTGCCGATTTCTACGACATCATCAACAAGGTCTCTTGATATGAAGAGTTGCTTCAGGAAGGCACTAGGCAAGCAAATTCGTCAATAGGAATGTATCACAATGATCCTAATTACGATATTGCAATCATCGAAGTTGTAACTAAGAAACCATTAGTTTGCTCGGCATTGGTCAAAGAGTAATCGACCGCCCAGCAACCCAGAAGGCTTAGAAAGTATATACCTTTGATATTACTCGGGCCGAAGAAATTTTTGACTTTATATTGGAGGTGAAATTTATCAAAGTTCCTATTAATCATAAGATACCTTCGACCGAGGAACTAAATAAGGTCAACTATTGTAAATGGCATAGATCTCGTTCCCATTCCACTAACAAATGCATTATTTTCAAGAATCTCACTCAAGATCATATCAATGGCAGATTACTAAAATTTCTAGAAAAGGAAAAGGAAGTCATGCTGATTGATACTGATCCAATCCCAACCGACATGGAGATAAACATTGTCACGGCCTACTTGAGGGATCGACCTCGACCGAAAATTGAACTCGGTTCAAGAAGTCTGCATAGAGCGAATGGTCAATACACTCCCAAACAGTGGTGGGCATCCCGATATCAGGATGTACACAGATAAAAGAATCATCAGTTATGTGATCGTTGTGCCTGAGAGATCCCTTGGCAACCTAGAGACCGTCTCGGACCAAAAAATTATAACTTTGGTTGCAGTCGAGATCGTCAGCGATGAGGCAGATAGCGTTTGATCGCCAATTGCATTGGGGACTACCTTCGACTAAGATGGTCAAACTCCTTGCCATGCGAGGAGCATGGAAACAACTTACACATGCAAAGTTCCCGATGGTACCGGAGAATTTGACTAGAACTTAGAAACACTGTTGGCAGAGAAATAGGGCCGCGATAAGAAGAAAAAGAAAAGAGGGTGAAGTCCCTTCTCGACCAGAACCCAAGTTATTACATCCATTCTGGAAAGCTCCCTTATTGAAAGAACATGTTACAGTAAACACAGTCGAAGCTATTACTTCACCCACTAATCAGGAGGGTAAAGATCCTCTCAAAAGCATCGAGACACAAGTAAGTATTAGAGAAGAAGATAGTGCTGGCAACTTGTCAGATTATTTAAACGAGGATTGCTTCCCCACAGAGGAATGGTTGCCTAGTGAATTCATGTGCACCATAGACACGCCAAGGGATATAGCAACTGATTTGTCGATTGACCCCACAGTGAATGGAACCCCTAGTCAGACTGATGAGATCAAGTCTGATACAATAGGGGGCAAGGTTTCAGTAATAGCATTGTGTTTGGTTTGTTGCCACCAACGGTATTTCATTACAACAAGTTACTCACTTTATCGTCTGACTTTCAAGCAAGAACAACTCAGCCAAACACAATACCTGGAGATGTAAAAGAACATGCTTCCCTAGTTATTATTCAGCATGCTTCTTTCCCATATGATGAGTAGAAACAAGACAAGGCATTGTATGCTAACACGGTCACTGTAACGACCGATGGCACTACCGATAGAGTAATTATCGATAGACCCACTACTGACATGATGCAGCATCTCAAACTTTTGTATATTTCAGCCCATTTGGATGGATGTCCTATTACTAGGATCCTAGTAAGCAACGGGGCTGTAGTAAATTTATTGCCGAAAAGAATGATGGGCAAGTTAGGGAAAACTAAAATCGATATGATTCTGTCTGAAGTGACTGTCAGCAATTTTGCAGGCCATGTTACCAATACACATGGTGTTTTACTGGTCAACCTTACAGTAGGCACCAAATTTGTTTTGGCACCATTTTTTGTAGTTGACACTTTGTCAAGCTACAATGCCCTATTAGGGAGAGATTGGATTCATTCTTTTGCATGCATCCCATCTTATCTCCATCAGCTTGTCATCTTTTGGAATTAGAAAAGGGTTAAGCTTGTTTTGGTAGATAACAATCCTTTTCTAGTCACATCGAATACAAATGAAGCTTATTATTATGTGTTCGCAACCCCAAGTGTAGGATCGCGATGTAGTAATAACAAGGTAAGAGTGAGGTCGAATCCACATGGACTAAACTTGTACGTATTCTGAAAATAACTAGGATTAGAACTAGAAAAAAATCTAAGTTGAAATATGAATAATTGAGAGTAATGGTGAATAATGTTGATTAAAACTTATGAATTTAAAGGTGGGAACTAGGGTGCCAAGGATCCACTTGTAGTTATCAAGATGCTACCCTACTTGATTCAAGGAACATAATTGGAATTGGAGTCCTATCCTTTCCAATTGGAAGATCAAACAATTAAATTAAAATTGAACTTTTCATTGATCTAATTCTCAATGAAAAAGAATTGTGATGATTGGAAGGGATTCCATCACCTTACCATGCCCAGGAGACGATGGTGAATAACGGGATTTACCAATCTCACTATCTCGAAATAGGAAAAGAAGATATCCAAAGCTATCACAATATCTATTATAATTTGAGTCACAATAAATCATAGAAAACTGAAAATATTCCTTTAATATCAAACTAAAAATTAATGAAGTTCAATAAGAATAAGAATCGAAGCAAAATAAACATCCAAACACGTTACAAGCTGAAAGTGCCCTGGTTTGTCATTTAACATGAGTGTTGAGTCAGCTAGACTGCAGAGCCTCATAAGAAGATCAATTCAAAGCGTCTACCTCAACCGGATGTGTGCAAGCTCGCCATAGGTAAATCTAAGCCTCACATCCCATATCCCAAAACACCAGGTATATAAAACCCTTAAAACAAACTAGAATATCATAGGGTTTTTAAGTTAAGAAAACGATTTCAAAAATCAGAAAATTCTCTAAGTTTTCTTGCTTTGTCAATTTTATCAATACACATATCGATATGATTGACCTGCGCTGTCGATGTCCTCGATGCTTAAACGATATCATCGATATGAGGACAAAATATGTCCAGCAATCACATATATCTCTGGATGGATTTATCGATGTATCGATATACTATTGATATCATCGATATTTGAATCTCAACTCCATCGAAGGTGACTCGATAATATCGACAGACAGATCTCCGGTGCCCCTATTTTTACTTAAGAAAATCACATGTGCATCGATATCTCAAAGCCCTTCTCGATACCATCGAAATTCAAATCTCGATGATATCGGAAGGCCTGCGATGTTATCGATCATGGGTGCCTAGTCTTTCAGCAATTATTTCAAAATGGTTTATCTATGATCAAGGGTCACTCAATAGAATCAATATTCAAATATCGATGATATCGATACGGTTTCGATGGCATCGAACAGGGACAGAAACTGTCCAACAAGCTTAAACGAAAATCCCTTGAATTTATCAATGCCTTGACACAGATATCGATATCATCGACATTCAAATTCTAATGATCTCGAAGGTCCCTAGATCATCCTTGTAGACCTAAAATATTTCATAACAAGTTTCTCTCATTTTTTCAAAGTATCGATGAATCGATCCTCTCATCGATGATATTGGAGTTCGAAATTTGATGACATCAACATGTGTTTCGATTCCATTGACCAGCTGGCAAAAGGGTTCAAAAGCGTATGACATTTGAGTTTGTGTCATCGAGCGGCAATTCGATGCAATCGAGAGTATACACTCAATGATATCGACCCTGCTTGATGATATCGAACTATGTCATAAATGTGACCGTTTTATATTCGTTGGAACCTTTTGCCCATATAAAGAGATCTTGTTTATTGTTGTTGGTAAAGAAAGAAGAGAGTACTTTTAAGTGTTTTAACTTAGATCATATACCCAAAGCCCTTTCTCTCATGGGAGTTCATCCTCCAATCCACCCTCATCATTGATATTCAATAGAGTGGATTGGGGAATGAACTTCCGCATTCAAGGATCCTCTAGCTACTACCTTAATGGAAAATCATTAAGCTGGATGCCTTGAATGCATAGATGACCAGAATCACTCTATCTTCCTTATAGGAAAACATTTAATAGAGTAGGATTCCGTCTTCACCTTGACCCAACCCGAAGCCTTGTATTGGTACATCATCTATGTTGCAGATCAAGGAAGCAGAAGATTCTTCGTCAACAAAGGAAGATATCTTTGTCAACGTGCTGAATGGGACTCATCCACTTATTTGTAAGTTATTAGAGTCCAGAGGACACTTGTGATCATTCATTTTTAGGATTAAGTCTAAGGTGTTTCTCACCCTTGCAAGCCCTCGTAGGAAGCCTCCGACGAGAGTGTACGTGATGGGTATGTTGTGTTGACCCTTGCTCTGTGGAGAGAATAAATAGAGATTCCTTGTGTGGATCCTTAGCCAGTGTGCCTAAAATATGGTGCGCTGTGTTGACCCTTGCTCGTGGGAGCATAAACAGAGGTTCCTTGGCCAGTGTGCCTAAAACCGGGTGCTATGTGTTGACCCTTGCTCAGGGAGCATAAATAGTCAGCCTCAGTGTAGGTTGTAAAGGTTGAAGGTGAAACTGATTTAAAACCTTACGTTTGAGGTGAACCTCTGTGAAACCTCCTTAGTGAAATCCAACACACTCAAGGGTTGAGTGCATCTGCCGGGAGTGGAGTAGACAAGTAGTCGAACCACTATAAAAATGATTGTGTTTGTGATTGACTTTGTCTCTTATTATTTGTGTGATTTCTTTAAATGCTTTTATATTTAATCACACTTCACACACAGTCACATCCATCATAGACTATAAACTATTTCATATTTATCATTTAAATAGCTTTGTGATTGGATCCTCAATTTGGCGTGGAAGCCATTTGAGTTACTCTAATGATATCTTGGTGCTCTTCATGCCTAATCACTTAGGATTAGATTAAGAGGATTGTTAATAAGCATAAAATTTTAAAAAGTCCTATTCACCCCCCTCTAGGACTATTGGCATACTCCTACTTTAACTTAAGCAGTCATTACCGCAATTTCAATTGGTATCAGAGAGGGTCTCTCTTTAAGGGCTTCACTGCCTAGAGAGTGATCTTGACTGAAGTTGGAAATATGGCCAAAGGAGAGGGCTCATCAGTCACCAGCCTCCAGTATTTGATGGCTCAAATTACACATACTAGAAAGCTAGGATGCACTACTTTTTGAGATCTTTGGATCATGATGTTTGGGAGATTGTTGAAAGTGGATATGTGCCACCAACTGAATAAATTGTACTTGACAGTGGCACAACCATCACAAAACCCAAACCCAAAAAAAAGTGGACGACGTTTGATAAAGAAAAACAGACAGCTGAAGCTAAAGCTATGAACGCCATCTACCGTGCCATGTCCCAAGATATATTCAATCAAATAACTATATGTGGGACATCCAAAGAAGCATGGGATCTATTGGAAATAACCCATGAAGGCACAAGCACTATGAAGAGATCCAAACTACAACTCCTTACTTCACAGTTCGAAAGTTTCAGAATGGAAGAGCATGAGACCTTTATGGAGTTTTTCACAAAGTTGAATATCATTTGCAACTCCATGGGTGGATTGGGAGAAAAAGTTTCGGTTCCTAAAATCTGTAGGAAAATACTGAGATCACTGCTGGAACGGTTTAATCCCAAAGTAACAACCATTGAAGAGTGTAGGAATACTGAGGAATGAAAGTAGAAGAACCAGTCTGTTCCCTACAAACTTTTGAACTACACTTCAAACAGATCCCAAAATCCAAAACAACTATCCTAAAAACTTCAAAGAAAATAATGAATGAGGACAATGAAAGTGAAAAGGAAGATTAAGATGAGGAAGTGGCTTTGCTGGCACAATGATTCAAGAAATCTTTCAAAAGAATCGTGGCCGTCCTTCCAGAGGAAGATGGGTGGACAACAAACCTTCGGCAGGAAAATTTGGTAGAAAGACCAAAGAACCACAATGCTATACCTGTCAGAAGTATGGACACATATTATTGAATGCCCAAACAGAAAAACTAAGGGCAAGGCGATGGCTGCCACATGGGATGATACAGAAGAGTCAAACTTCGAATCTAGTGACTCAGAGAGTGATGGAGATCAGAAATCCTTGAAAATTCTTATGGTCTCTACTACTCCAATCATTCCTATTGCAACTGAGAATTTGCAAGTCACTGAATCATTTCTGTCTAATAATGAGGAAACTGGAGAAGAAGAAGAGGAAGAAATGGATAAACTGCAAGATGCTTATAATCAACTCTACATTCATAGCATAAATATCCTTAAAAGACTTGGAATAATAGAAAATAAAAGTAAGTTGCTACAGAAAGATTTAGATAAAACACTGGAAATCAACACACAACTAATGAATGATCTACAACAATATCATTAAGATAATAATAGGTTAGAAAACATGGATATTTTCTTAAAATCTGAAACTGAAAAATTGAACAAACAGGTTGAGCTATTCAAATATAAGAATATGCTCCTTCAAAATGAGAATCACACACTCCTGTTTGATCTAGAAGAATCTAGAAAGATGGTTAAGATAAACTATAAGTTTTCCCAGAGTGGTGAAAAGCTAGAAAAACTATTAGGTATGGGAAGGCCTGGAAAAGACAAGAGCAGCTTAGGATATGAAAATTTTAAGTCAAAATCTGGAAATGCAGCACCAATAATTGAAAAATCTACTGCTTTAGGAAGCAAAACTAAGGCTACTCCAGTGTGTCATTTGTGTTGTGATTTGGGTCATTATAAGTTTGAATGCATGACCCCTAGGAGGACTTAATACATCTCTGGTCAGAATCATATTGATAAATTCAAACCAACCAGAGAAATGCAGAATTTCAAGAGTTCACCTGTAAACCCCGTATCCCAAACCGTACCATTCCGTAGACTTCCGCGGTCTTCCCAGTCAAATTTCGGCAACCTTCGATCCTTAACTGGCACTTGCGCATGACCCTGATTCACATGCCATCAACCCGAGTTGACTCAAGCTGAGACTTGTACCCTAGCGACCGCGCAGTCACCGTAGTTCCGATGCCGCGACTCGCGCGCCGATGCGATACTCTAGCCAGGAGATGTGGGCTAATGTTCAGTGCGAGGAAAACGCCGCGCGTACGAATTCCGAGAGAATCTCTACGAGATGTCACCTCATTCAATCAATCAATCCATCCCATCATGTCAAGTACATGTCAAGTACACCATCACCTCTCACCCTTCCCCAAGCAACCCCTAAAGTCAAAAGTTTCTTACAAACCCATACCTTTCTTACACCATTTACCACAAAAGTTAAAAAAGTCTCTTGCACACCCATCCCTCTCTCTCCCATCCATCACTCCATCACTCCATCACCCATCTCTCTTACAACTCTCTCTCTCCTTCATTTTCAAATCACAATCCAAGCAACCCAAAAACCTCCATACGCCCAAGCTCTTCTACTCCAAGAGAGCCACAAGTGTGGCCCGCTTTCCTACCCTCTCATCTCCCATCTCAACCATCCAAACTCCATCTCCTCCGTTGAGATCGAAACTAAGGAGCAAAGGAAGCAAAGGGAGCAAGAAGATCAAACGGTGGGTGCTTATTAGGCTAGGTTTTCATGTTTTGATGATGGGCCAAGTGAGGCATACCGATTGATGGTATGGATCTCACTTGGGACCCTAGATGTGGCCGATGGCCCACCTTGATTTTCTTACCATTTCTTAATGGGGCCATTCTCCATGGACCCCATCATGATGTTTACCTTCTAGCCTAAAAAGGGGTCATCTAGACCTTACATCTCGGTGGAGAAGGGATCTCCACCATTAATCTTTGATTTGATGGGCCCACATGCAATGGGACTCACTTGATGTATGATTTAGTGTAAGGGAGGGCTCATAGTGGCGAAGCCCTCCATCAGGCGTGTCCCACTTTCTCTTTCTCTCTCTCTCCCTTTCTTTTTCATTTCTTTACATGTGATGATGTGGCCGTGTGGCCCACCCAGATGGACCCCGCCATAAGGCATGTGTTTGATCCAAGTGATCCATAGGTGTGGGCCCACTTATATGTGTAGTACCCACACCATCCATCATTTAGTGGCCCACCTAAGCAGGGCCCACCCCAATGCATGTGCAATGCCAGACCCTGGACGCTGGACAAAAAAAAAGGGAAGACACAAATATTTACTTGTTTCCAAGCTTTTGGGGTGGCCCACTTATTTAGGCCCCACCTTGATGTATGTATTCAATCCACGCCGTCCATTCCTTTCCCAACCTTATTTTAGGCGTTGAACCGAAAAACGGAGTCAATCCGAGGTTCTGGCAGGCTATACCATATCAAATGGTGGTTTTCACCATTGAAATGTTCCCTGATATTTTTATACACCGAAAAATACTCAATATTGGACTCATATAGCCTGTCTTGAGATATGGAATCCAATGGCTGGGTTCGATTTTTTGGATGTGGACCCCACCTGTGAAAAACCACAGGAAAACAATAAAAATATATATATATAAACATCAACAGTAGTGGCGGACGGACAGACCGGCAGCAGACCCACGGCCCCAGCCACCATGATGTATATCTGATATCCACACCGTTCATTGGGTGGGCCACTCCCTGAAGTGGGCCCACTCCAAAAATCAGCCTGATCTAGAGCTCAGGTGGCCCGCACCATAGGAAGCAGTGGAATTGAACGGTGACCTTTGGAACCCTTCTTGGGTCCACAGAAGTTTTGGAGCAGGATGAAATTTGTTCTTACTCTTCATCTAGGTCTACGTGACCTTATCGACAAGTTGGATGGCGTATAAACATTATGGGGGCCCCCACGTGGAGCCCACAGTGATATATGTGTTTTACTCCCACCGTCCAGGCAGACGGTGGAGCCCACAGTGATTTATGTGTTCTATCCCCACCGTCCAGGGGACGGTGGGTGTGTGCGTGTGCGTGTGCGTGTGTGTGTGGGCGTGTGTGTGTGTTTATATATATATATATATAAAATATTATATTATATATTATATTGTATATACTATATATAAATTATATATTATATTATATATAATATACTGGGTGGTGGGCCTTCATGTGGACCCCCCCCCCCCATGATGCAAGTGTTGCATCCAAAACCATCCATCCATTTTGAGAGCTCATTTTATGTCAGGAGTTGAGGAATGGGCCAGATCTAAAATTCATGTGGACCCCACCATTTAAAGTAGTGGTCAATGACGCCCACCGTTCAAAATTTCCAAGGGGCCATAGCAGTTTCCCATCAAGTTGATATTGTCCCCAGTCCATCTATCACTATGTAAATTATGAAAGGGGTTGATGGGAAACATATTTCATGGTGGGCCTTAGGAATTTTAATGGTGGAAATCATCACCACCACTTTTGTTGGGTGTGGCCCATTGCAATATACATAAGGCCCGTTGGTGAGGCCCATTAATGTGACCCATTTGACGAATGTAAGGCCCATGTGATATGGCTCATTTGATATATTGAAGGCTCAATGGGATGTACCTAAGGTCCATTGCAATGTGTGATCCCAACATGGTTTATGTAATGATGTTTACGACGGGCTATGCCTTGGGAGCAATGGTGGTTTGACGTCCACATTACAAGTATAGTGTTGGTTAAATGTCCACATTATGACTCTCCTTAGGGCCCATTGATAGGCCCGTACATGTAATGTGTAGGCCGTCTAGGCCCATCTTCGTTGCAAATAGAATTCGTCGCCATATAACATGCTTAGCATAGTCCCATGATTCATGCTCATACGCATCATATGTATGCTTGATATGAGGAGCGATTAATCATGGCATATGCCTTCGAGCAGATTGTTTATGGGCTCCCGGATAGGCGGTGCTGCCCTACATGAGCACACGATACGTGCAGGATTGTCGTATGATTGGATAGCGTGATTCATGCATTTTGCATTGGGTGATATAGTTACTGTACGCCCTAGTAACATCAGGGTCGTAGCCTCCACAGGCATATCGTGGTTGGCAGGATTGGATACCGAAAATCTTGTTCTACATGGGGTGCTATAGATATCCCTGGATGTAAGTCCCTAAACCCTTATGGTACCAGGAAGTTGCTCCAACGTCTAGACCGAGTGGGTGCATGAGTGCTGAGTGTCGATTACTAGACGTTCACGCTTTCCACTGTGTCGTGGTCAGTTAGAAGGGGGTGCGGCCTTACCCGCCCAAAAGGAGGGGGCAAAGCTGGGCTGAGTTTGACCAGCTCGAGGAATGGGTCCGTTATCGACGAGCCGAGCCCGATATTGGCAGGCAGATAGTAAGGTCTTTTCCACTCACCTTATTACCCGCGATGGGGCAACAATCTGGCTTAGAGTGTACTAGACCCCAGTGATATTCCTGAGTTAAGCTGTATTGATATGTGGACCTAGATGAGGATTCGCATGCTTGAGTTGCATTTCACACCGCATGGCTTAGTATGGCCGACATCATTCATGCCTCGCATCGCATAGCATTGGTATGGCTCATGGCATTCATGGATTCATCAGCATGTTCCGCATTACTCTGATACTGCATAACTACTACCTTGCACACTCACTTTCACCGCCCTCTAAGCTTTCCATAAGCTTATGCACGACCGTTGCGTGCAGGTGACGTTAGAGTGCAGAGCGCTGAGGCAGGAGCGCTTTGCAGATCATCTTGGAGCTTTTTGTTTATTATCATTATATTTCCCTTTATGCTCATTGTACTTTTAAAGTTTTTGATCATAGTGGAAATGTGATGGAGTTTTTGGTTGTTGTTTGTGGGTTATGCCTTTGGTTATGCTTATTACGAATTAAACTGGCGTTGAAAATCCTCCTCGTAGCATCCCAGGATCGGAACCTGACGAATAGGTGCTGGGAGCCGAGAATGAGATTTTACGAAAGCTGTCGGCACCGGATTCGGCGATCGGGAATTTTGTGAGCCCGGTTTCCGAGTTTATGGCGTGACATCACCTAGGAACATAGAAGAAATACACTTTCATCACTACCCGAAATGACTAACAACATGAAAGAGTTATTTAATCAAGTGGATGAACTGAACACTAAAATTAAATCCATCACAGTTAAAAACTCTGCCATGAAATGGGTAAGGAAGAACTAGTTCAGATCATGCATCAAGATCTGGATATGTGCTGAAATGATGAAATTCTGCTGAGCTTTAAAATCTTACATCTGAATCTTTTTGTGCATAAACATTGTGATGTTTATAATTTTGAGTTGTACAAAACCTGTACAATATTTTGGTGTGTATATCATAAATTTAAGGATAAAATCCTATACTTTGATGTCTGTCAAACTGCGAAAGAATGAGAAATATTTAGAGTCGATATGTCTCCTGAAAGGTCATTATCGATTAATCGATCAAGGGTCGATACCATCGATGACTCCTTGGAATAAGAAAAGTTGATAAGAGTTGTCTAATTCTATATAACCTGGAACCTCTGCTTACTGTCATAGATTGCTTGCCCATTCTTGATTTTGGCGGGCCTTGTCATCTTAAAAGAACATATAATTTCTTCGCTGCCTGTCATTCTCCAGTATCTGACCCTCCGTCCATCATTGTGACCGTTGATGGTGATGATCTGCAAATCACCCCTGAGTCAAACTCCCAAATATTGAGATCAGGTTTAAAGTCACCAAATTCCTCTGTCATGATCGTGATGTTCAGTGGTACCAAGGCAACGCTCTGAAAGCCAAATTCATGGAACCACGATTTCGGGTCCTGCATGGTATCCTTGCTTCAAACATCTACTCTAGGGGCTCCAACAAGGCTGATCTCACAGGCTTCATGACTACGATAATTTAATTGATCGCCTCTGGAATCAAGATTTGTCTGCCTACCCTCATCGTGCATCAGTTGGTTTATGCTTTTCATACAGCTAGGGATGTTCACTTATCATATACCTGGATCATACATACAATATGCAATGCCATAAGCTTTCTAACTACAAATGATCTTGAACTTCCTCTCCATACCTTCAACAAAAACAACATCCGAAGGATGGATTTGAAGTTTCACAAGTATCCCGATGATCCAACTGAGGAAGGCATTCAAGTAGAAGGAGTAGGTGGTGCTAGTGATGCTCCTATGGAATGGACTGAGACAGGTGGAGAAGGAGCTCTGGACCTCATCATGCACCATCGACATCAGCTCCTGGGCATGCTAAACACTTTAAGCTCCACCAGGATCGGATTAGAGCAATTTAGAGAGATGTCCACTCGGTGCACGAAAGGTGCACCGTCTTGGAGCGGCTGGTCAAGGAATGCAGCAAACAGTACGATAATTGGTTGAGCTAATCACATGCCGTCGAGACGATACGGCACCATCTACCTCTGCTCCTCCACCATAGTACGAGATTCTGAACGCTATCACATTCACTCACACTTGTTTCTGCATACGAGCACTAGTATCTTTATAGATGCTCTACGCTCTCATGGATGAATGTGATAGCCTCTTGACAGTTTGACATCTTTTTGTCTTGTATATGCCCCGGTGTGGGTTTGTTACTACTTCTGGGTGCCCATGGAAGGGCTTGTTTCTTTTTGCGAACTGTTTTTTTCTACCAAAGTTGGGCAGTATGTGCTTTGTTTTGTCTAGTTTGGATATGGCGTACATTGATCACTGTTCTTTACTGAGATATTCATATATATGATTTCCGTTGTTTTGTTGGTTTGGGCTTATATTGCAAATGGTATGTGATGCATTTTGATCTATCTCATCACCTTACTAAATCTCCCCTACATGCATAGGATTCCAACATGAAGATATTTTAGATCTCTGTTTAATCATTATACATTTATCTGTTATATGCATATTCCTCTGAATGTTGGTTCTTCCCAATATTTCAAACTTCAGTCAATATCAACTGCTATATTTTTGTCAATGACTGACAAAAAGGGGGAGAAGAGTTCAAACACCCCGAACGAAAAATTATATAACTGCTTGAATGGTGCTGCAGGTGTTAGGGGGAGCAGCTGCACCAAGATAAGGGGAGTTTACAGTTAGGGGGAGCAGATACTGGGTTGTGTACATGGTTTCACTAGAAATTGTAAAATTGTGTAAAATGCATGTACACACAATTTAGGATGTGGTTGTCTAGATACTGCTCTAGGGTGTTTTGGTATTTTGTCACGTAATTGACAAAGGGGGAGATTGAAAGTGCCCTGGTTTGTCAATTAGCGTGAGTGTTGAATCAGCTAGACTGCAGAAGCTCATAGGAAGATCAATTCAAAGCGTCTACCTCAACCGGATGTGTGTAAGCTCGCCACAGGTAAATCTAAGCCTCACATCCCATGTCCCAAAACACCAGGTATATAAAACCCTTAAAACAAACTAGAACATCATAGGAGTTTTAAGTTAAGAAAACTGTTTCAAAAATAAAAAAAATTCTCTAAGTTTTCTTGCTTTGTTGATTTTATCGATACACATATCACTATGATCGACCCATGCTGTCGATGTCCTCGATGCTTAAACGATATAATCGATATGAGGACAAAATATGTCCAGCAACCACATATATCTCTGGATGGATTTATGGCTGTATCGATATACTATCGATATTATCGATATTTGAATCTCGAGTCCATCGAAGGTGACTCGATAATATTGACAGACAGATCTCCGGTGCCCCTGTTTTTACTTAAGAAAATCACATGTGCATCGATATATCGAAGCCCTTCTCGATACCATCGAAATTCAAATCTCAATGATATCGGAAGGCCAGCGATGTTATCGATCATGGGCGCCTAGTCTTCAGCAATTATTTCAGGATGGTTTATCTATGATCAAGGGTCACTCGATAGAATCGATATTCAAATATCGATGATATCGGTACGGTTTCGATGGCATCGAACAGGGACAGAAACTGTCCAGCAAGCTTAAACGAAAATCCTTTGGATTTATCGATGCCTCGACACAGATATCGATATCATCGACATTCAAATTCCGATGACCTCGAAAGTCCCTCGATCATCCTTGTAAACCTGAAATATTTCATAGCAAGTTTCTCTCATTTTTTCAAAGTATCGATGAATCGATCCTCTCATCGATGATATCGGAGTTTGAAATCCGATGACATCGACATTTGTTTCGATTCTATCAACCAGCTGGCAAAAGGGTTCAAAAGTTTATGACATTTGAGTTTGTGTCATCGAGCGACAAGTCGATGCAATCGAGAGTATACGCTCGATGATATCGAACTCTATCATAAATGTGACCATTTTATATCCGTTGGAACCTTTTGCCTATATAAAGAGATCTTGTCTATTGTTGCTTGTAGAGAAAGAAGAGAGTGCTTTTGAGTATTTTAACTTAGATCATATACCCAAAGCCCTTTCTCTCATGGGAGTTCATCCTCCAATCCACCCTCATCATTGATATTCAATAGAGTGGATTGGGGAATTAACTTCTGCATTCAAGGACCCTCCAGCTACTACCTTAATGGAAAATTATTAAGCTGGGATGCCTTGAATGCATAGATGACTGGAATCACTTTATCTTCCTTATAGGAAAATATTTAATTGAGTAGGATTCCGTCTTCACCTTAACCCAACCCGAAGCCTTGCATTGGTACATCATCTGTGTTGCGGATCAAGGAAGCAGAAGATTCTTCGTTAACAAAGGAGGAGATCTTCGTCAATGTGCTGAATGAGACTCATCCACTTATTTATAAGTTATTAGAGTCCAGAGGACACTTGTGATCATTCCTTTTTAGGATTGGGTCTAAGGTGTTTCTCACCCTTGCAAGCCCTTGTAAGAGGCCTCCGACGGGAGTGTACTTGGTGGGTGCGTTATGTTGACCCTTGCTCTGTGGAGAGCATAAACAGAGGTTCCTTGTGTGGATCCTTGGCCAGTGTGCCTAAAATCAGATGCGTTGTATTGACCCTTGCTCGTGGGAGCATAAACAGAGCTTCCTTGTGTGGATCCTTAGCCAGTGTGCCTAAAACCGGGTGATATGTGTTGACCCTTGCTCAGGGAGCATAAACAATCAGCCTCAGTGTAGGTTGTAAAGGTTAAAGGTGAACCTGATTTAAAACCTTAGGTTTGAGGTGAACCACTGTGAAACCTCCTTAGTGAAATCCGGCACACTCCAGGGTTGAGTGCATCTACTGGGAGTGAAGGAGACAAGTAGTCGAACCACTATAAAAATGTCTGTGTTTATGATTAATCTTTGTCTCTTATTATTAGTGTGATTTCTTTAAATGCTTTTATATTTGATCACACTTCACACACAGTCACATCCATAATAGACTATAAATTGTTTCATGTTTATCATTCAAATAGCTTTGTGATTGGATCCTCAATTTGGCTTGGAAGCCATTTGAGTTACTCTAATAATATCCTAATGCTCTTCATGCCTAATCACTTAGGATTAGATTAATAGGATTGTTAATAAGCATAAAATTTTAAAAAGTCCTATTCACCCCCCTCTAGGACTATTGGCATACTCCTACTTCAACTTAAGCGGTCATTACTGCAATTTCACAAGCTTCACCTCTTATCCCTAGCTAAGAGGTTTAGCCAACCATAAACATGATTGAAACCAAGTCTCTTAAACAAAGCATGAAAAATAAATTAGGGAAGAAGAAAAACTCTTTAGCGGCTGCTCTACCCTTGTGTATGCTCCTTGAGACCTTTCCAAACCCTAGAAGATGCTTTGGAGCATCCTAGGGTGTCTTATTTATAATTGTGGAACTCTAACTTTCGCACTGAGTTGGAAAAATCTAGAAATCACCTCAAATTTACGTACCTCAGCGAAGAATTTTTCTTATCTTTCGCAGTCTAATGTGTCGGCTTGAAACCTGTGGCAAGATAATTTGCAATGTCAGCAAACCAAGGTAGTTGGGAGAGTTTAAACAGTTATTCGTTAGGGAATATGTCATTTATAGGTGTAGTTTCAAGGGGATTGGGAAGATCAAGTCTCGAGAGATGGTCAGCCACTACGTTCTTTACTCCCTTTTTATCTCATATTTTTAATTCAAACTCTTGGAGTAGAAGGATCCATCTTATCAAGCGGGCTTAGCATCATTCTTAAAAAGAAGGTACTTCAATGCCACATGATCAGTGTAAATGACAATCTTGGATTCGATTAAGTATGACCTAAATTTGTCCAAAGCGAACACTACTGCTAAGAGCTCCTTCTCCGTAGTAGAGTTGTTCACTTGGGCAGAATTTAGAGTTCTGCTCGCATAGTGAATTACATAGGGCTTCTTCTCTTTTCTCTAGCCTAATACCGCCCCAATAGCATAGTCAGATGCATTGCACATAATCTCAAAATGGATGCTCCAATCAGGTGGCTTCATGATAGGAGCGGTAGTCAACATGCCCTTTAGCTTAGAAAAAACTCTTTGGCATTATTCACTACCCTCGAATGGTGTATCCTTTTGAAGTAGATTACATAAAGGACGAGAGAGATGACTAAAGTTCTTTATGAATCGTCTATAAAATTTGGCGTGTCCTGAGAAGGATCGCACGTCACGTATGCTCTTGGGTGGAGGCAAGTTAGAGATAAGGTCAATTTTAGCCTTGTCTACCTCAATTCCCATGAAAAAAATTATGTGTCCAAAAACAATTCCCTTAGGAACCATGAAATGGCACTTCTCTCAATTTAGAATCAAATTCTCTTCCTTACATCGCTTCAACACATTTTTCAGATTTTGCAAATGCTCGGTGAAGGATGGACCAAAGATAGAGAATTCATCCATGAAGACCTCTAAATATTACCTCACCATGTTAGAAAAAATACTTAACATGCATCACTGAAAAGAAGCGGGGACATTGCACAGACCGAATGGCATCCTTCAGTAAGCAAATGTACTAAAGGGACATGTGAAGGTTGTCTTTTCTTGATCTTCAGGGGCTATCTCTATCTGATTGTAGCTCGAATATCCATCAAGGAAGCATTAGTAAGAATGACCAGCTAGCCTTTCTAAAATTTGATCAAAGAAGGGCAAAGGAAAGTGGTCCTCCCTTGTGACGGTATTCAATTTTCTATAGTCAATGCACATTCTCTAACCCGTAGTGACTCTAGTTGGCACGAGTTCATTATCAGCATTGGCTACGATGGTGATTACGAACTTCTTAGGAACCACCTGAGTTGGACTCACCCATTAATTGTCGGATATAGGGTATATGATACTCATATCCAACAACTTAAGTACCTCAGCCCTAACCACTTCTTTCATGTTTGGATTGAGTCGACATTGTGCTTGTCGGGAGGTTTTCGCATTATCCTTAAGATGAATGCGGTGAGTACAAATCAAAGGGTTAATTTCCTTGAGGTTTGTAATAAACCATCCAATGGCTCCTTTATGCTCAATGAGAGTGGAGATAAGCACACTCTCTTGTTCTTTCTAAAGGTGGGAAGAAATCACCACTAGGTATGTCTCATCTTGACCTAAAAAGACATATTTAAGATCAGAGGGCAAATGTTTCAGGTCAAGCTTCGGCGCTTTGAGGCTAGACAGTAGATGCACTACATCGGTTTAAAGTAATTCTTCAAATTGTGGCCTCCACCGGTTAACTTCAAGTACCGGCATAGCATCAAGCATGGCATCCATCTCCCTAATCATGTCATCATCTAAATCAAGGGAGTGGTCCAAGCATGTCTCTATAGGGTCAGAGTATAGAGTTAAAAGTTCTCAATCTTCCATGAAAGAATCTATCAAATTAATGTCGTAGATATCATCAACATCATCTAACTGTTTACTTATGTTGAAAAAAAATATTGAGCTCCAATGTCATATTTTTGAAAGATAAATTCATAATTTTATTCCTACAATTAATGATAGCATTTGATATAGGAAGGAATGGGCGACCAAGAATGGCAAAAATTTGGGTGCTCATATCTACGATGGGTTGAGTATCCAAGATAATAAAGTCTACTGGATAGTAGAATTTATCAACCTGGACTAAAACATCATCAATCATCCCTCTCAGTACACGAACTGAGCAATCTGCAAGTTGTAATGTGGTCCTGGTGGGTTTTAATTCACCTAGACCTAATTGTTCGTATACCGAAAAAGGAATTAAATTAATGCTCACTCCTAAGTCAAGAAGTACGTGCTCAATCTGGTGATTCCCTATTATACAAGTGATAGTTGGGCTACCAGGATCTTTATATTTTTGTGGCACATCTTGCTTGAGGATGGCACTCACTTTTTCTGTCAGAAAAAATTTCTTTTGAATATTTTGTCGTCTTTTGGTAGTGCATAGATCTTTCAGAAATTTGGCAGATGAAGGTATTTGTTTCATGGCATCCAGTAGAGGAATATTGACCTTCACTTGCTTAAGCACCTCTAAAATATTCTGAGAGTTAGAGAGAGGTTTTGGTGCAATCAACTGTTGAGGGAATGGCGCAATCAGCTTACTTTGAGGTTCCGGTTCTAACCCATGTGGAGCATTGCTAGGTCTATCATTCTCATCTATTATGGGTCCTTTGGCTTTCAGCCCTTACTGGAATAACTTGGTCAATTGTCTTCCCACTCCTAAGAGTGGTGATATACTTAACTCGTTCCATCTTATTTCACATTGTGGTTTTGGATTGGGGAGAGGTTGGGCTAGAAGCATCCCTTTCTCCCCACTCGCTAAGAGTGAATCAATCCTTTGAATGGATGATGCAAACATTCCCATTGTTATTTTGATATACTAGAATGTTTATGCCATATTCTAGTTGAATAGCTCTTGGTTTTGTATAAATTTTTGAATCATATCCTCTTAAGGTCTCTTTTGATTTAAAAACTGACTAAGGGTCTCTTGTGGGTTAGCTTTTTGTCCATTCCTCCAACAGAAATTTGGGTGGTTTCTCCAGCTGGAATTGTATGTATTTGAGGTGGGTCCTCTTAAAGGTCTTTGGTAGAGTTAGGCAATCCTGACCCGATCCGACAGGGTAGATCAGGGCGGATCGAGTAGGGCAGCGTAGGGTTCGGATCCATATCTACCCGGACCAATCCGATCCAATAAAATCCGATCCGACCCAACCCGACCCTATCCGGAACGGATAATCACATGCATTTTAATGGTAGGCCCTAATAGAGTTTACTCGGTACAAGAAGCAGACTTGCTGGAGTACCACACACTAGCTATACTGCTGCTGGTATGTGTCGTGTGCGAAGACGAAGACGAGTACTGGCGGACGGATTGGTTACTCCCTGTGACACCAGTACTGTGGCTGGTGGTCGATGCTCTATGGGCCCCACCATGATGTATGTGTTTCATCCATTCCGTTCATCCATTTTACAGATCATTTTAGGGCTTTATAAAAAAAATGATAGGGATATAATTCTCAGGTGGACCACACCACAGGAAAACAATAATGATTGGATATCCACCATTATAATCCTCCTCAGGCCCATTGTACTATTTATTTGTCATTGAATCTATTGATCAGGTCATAAGGACCCAGATGAAGGGAAAAAATAAATATCAGCTTGATTAAAAACTTTTATGGCCTCCAAAATGTTTTTAATGGTCAACATTCATTCAACATTGTTTCCTATAACGTGGTCCAATTAAGATATAGATATACCTCATTTTTTTTTCTAATAACATAAAATGATCTATAATAATAGATGAAGGACATGGATGAAACACAAACATCATGTCGAGGCCCACAGAGCACTGACCACCCACCGTTGGCTGGTGGCAGGGGGAGTAGCCAATCCATTTCCAGTACACTACTGGCGTCTGGCGCTCCTCGAGCTCCGAGTTGTACGAACGGTTCAAAGGAGATCAAAGTTATATGGGCCCCACAGTGATGTATTTATTATATCTACACTGTTGATATATTTCTAGAGATAATTATAGAGCATTATCCAAAAAATGAATAATATCTAAAGATCATCTGGACCACACCACAAATAGCAGTAGAGAATGATTTTTACCATTAAATAATTCGTGTGGTCCACTTGATAGTTAGATTTGTCTTATTTTTTATCTCAAGCCTTAAGACGAGCTCGTCAAATGGATGGACTTTTTGGATATAACACATACCCCATGATCAGACCTACAGAGCTCGCTAACTTCAATAAAGAAGTCACACCGTGCAAGCAGACTCTGCTTGTGTGAAAAGCAAGGCATTGCAATTTCTTGCAATGCACGTTAACAGTCTGATGAAAATGTGAATATGGTGGATGAAAGTTCTTTCAATGTCATGTGGGGCCCACCTTGATGTGTATGTTTTATCTAAGTCGTTCATTCATTTTGACAGATCATTTTAGGCCTTGAGCACAAAAAGGCGGTATATTAAAGGTTGAAGTGGACCACACCATATGAAATAGTTGGATTAAATTCATACAATCCGAATCGTACCCAACCCGATCCAACTCGTTCTCCCTGACCGAGTCGGACTCGGTTCAGGTCAGGCTAACCATACATCGGATCGGTCTGAGTCAAGTGACCCGGACTCGGTCCCGGATCGGATCGAGTTCGGGTTAAGCCATTAAGATACCGGATAAGATCGAGTTGGACCCAATCCACTCCGATCTGGACTGATGCCCACACTGAGTCTTTGGTAGTTGTTTACGACATTTGATTGCATGTTCAATATCTCTTGAAAAGCAGGAATTGTTGGACAATTCTCAATTGTATATATGTTACAAGCACAAATACTATAAAAAACTTCCGCAGCCTTTTCGGGTTCTGCCTTCTTAAGTTCTATGACCTCAACTTTTCTCGTGAGATTGACCACTCTTGCACTCATATCGTCTTCCTCTTTTAAGACATAAATTTCTCCCCCATCCTTTGATTGAGTAGGTTTAGAAGGGGTGAGTCTTGGAGAGGTGTCATATGATTACGCGTTATCTTCCAATTGATTAAGGTAATCCCACGCATCATTGGCCTCTTTATTCATAAATTCACCATTACACATCATCTCTACGAACTAGCGCATTGGTGAAGTTAATCTATTATAGAAAAAACTTATTGTTCCCCATATTTCGTAGCCATGATGTGGACAGGAATTTGTGAGATCTTTGAACCTTTCTCAGCATTGGAAGAAGGTCTCTTCCTCTTTCTGAGCAAAGTTCATGATCTCCTTCCTTAAAGTGTTAGTTTTATTAAACGGGAAAAACTTTTTGAGAAATTCTCAAGTCATCTTGGTCCATGTACCAATGGATCTTGGCTTTAAGGAGTGCATCCATGTCTTAGCCTTCTCTTTCAATAAAAAAAAGGAAATAATTTAAGTTGCATTGTGTCCTCAAACACATTTGAGAAGTGTAATGTAGCGACTATTTCATCAAAATCTTTGATGTGCAGGTATGGACTTTCAGAATCTAGTCCATGAAACTTGGGAAGGAGTTGTATCACTCCAGGATTGTTGTTCACGTTTCCTACATTAAGTGGAAAGACCATGCAGGAAGGCGTACTCACCCCCGCCGATTGTAAATAATCTTGTAGAGTACGAGGTAGGGGTGCGTTGTGCACCTCATTTTCCTCTTGGATTTCCTTAACTGGAGGTTGAGGTAAATTGCAGCCATCACTTCAATCGACTTAAAGGATCTCAAGTGGTGTCTAATCTGGTGATGGATAGGCAACCCTTCGACTAATCCTCGTTCACTTAAGAAACGTCGAGTGTTGTCACGAACCCACTTGGGCATGAAACATTCACAACCCTTAAACAACTAAACAAAACTAAACCTAAGAAAAAGAAAACTAAATAAAGCAAATAAGAAATTTAGAAAAGATAAGAGAGAGTTGGAGAGAAGTTACCCAATTAAGACTGTTATGCTAGGGTTTTACAAAACAGAAAACAAAGTTACTTCTAGAAATAAATTTAGAAAATTCTAACCTAGAAACAAAAAAGAAGAACTAATCTTAATCTTAAACTAATTCCAAAACTAATTAATCTAAAAAAAAATGAAGCTGTAGTCTCCAAAAACTTATTCACAACCCCAAGTGTAGGGTCGCGATGTAGTAATAACTCTATAAGACCGAGGTTGAATCCACAGGGACTAAACTTGTACGTATTCTGAAAATAACTACAACTAGAACTAGAAAAAGATCTAAATTGAAATCTGAATAATTAAGAGTAATGGTGAATAATGTTGATTAAAACTCATGAATTTAAAGGTGGGAACTAGGGTGTCAAGGATCCACTTGTAGCTATCAAGATGCTATCTTACTTGATTCAGGGAACACAATTGGAATTGGAGTCATATCCTATCCAATTGGAAGATAAAGCAATTTAAATCAAATTTAAACTTTTCATTAACCTAATTCTCAATGGAGGAGAATTCTGATGATTGGAGGGGATTCCATCACCCTACCATGTTCAGGAGACGATGGTAAACAATGGAATTTACTAATCTCACAATCTCAAAACAGGAAAAGAAGATATCCAAAGCTAGTACAGCATCTATTGTAATTTGAGTCACAATAAATCATAAAAAACTGAAACTATTCCTCTAATATCAAACTAGAAATCAATGAGGTTTAATAAGAACAAGAATCAAAGTAAGATAATCATCCAAACACGCTACAAGCTTCACCTCTTAGCCCTAGTTAAGAGGTTTAGCCAACCATAGACATGATTGAAACCAAATCTCTTAAACATAGTGTGAAAAATAAACTAGGGAATAAGAAAAACTCTTTGGTGGATGTTCTACCCTTGTGTATGCTCTTTGAGACCTTTCCAAACCCTAAAAGATGTTTTGGAGCATCCTAGGGAGTCCTATTTATACTTGTGGAACTCTAACTTTTACACTAAGTTGGAAAATTTTAGAAACTACCTCAAATTTACGTACTCTTCCCAGTTTCCCAAAATAGACACATAGTTTCAGAATATACTTTTTCAGGACAATTTCAGGAATATGTTTGTTTTCAGGGCAATTTCAGGATTCCTTTTCTTCACTTCAAATATTTAATTCTCTTCATTCCTCACTTGATTTTCTTGGATCTTTGGCATGTGAATTCTTCATTAATGACTTCCAAATCTCCAAATCTTCATTTAGTAATCTTTTAAGCATAAATCTTCCTTTTGGCATCAATTTCACCTTTAGCTCTCGAAATCACCTCGCACATGAAAACATGCATAATTAAATCGATTAAGCACTATCATGTTTACAAAACCAATGTATAAATAGGGAAAAATATGTAATATTTCACACTCAACATTATGGCAAGGAAATAGGGCCCATTAGGTTCACCGGAAGGAATAAGCATGTACGACCGATCAGTATTTCAGTAAAAAAGAATCCAGGTAGCATATTTTAAGTTATGTCGATCCAAGAAAATGAGGCCCAACCGAAAGACTTAGTCCTCTAGACTTAGGGCCTATTTGTTAACACTGAATTTTTGCACTTAATGCGAAATTGGGAAAATATTTCGAGTTTAGTGGTGTTTGTTAATGCGTTATTAACACTGAAGAGGGAAAGCACTAAGTGGTTTTTCACTGAATTCTTTCCGCGATAGGAGCCTGGCTTAATGATGAACGTGGAATGCGCTCCATAAGTTTTTCTATTAAAAATAAATTTTGCTTCCAAAATTACCCCTTTTACTATGGAAATTTTCTTCTCTTTAAATTGTTCACGCAATACAAAACCAACTTTTAATATGTAAAACTTCTTTATGTGTAAGACCCGTATCCTATACTGTATTGCTTTACAAGCTTTTACGGTCCTTTCAGTCGAATTTCGGTGACTCGCGATCTGTTATTGGCATTTGCGCACAATCTTGAGTCGTGTCCAGTATATTTGAGCCGGCTCGACTCGAAACTTGTACCGTTATGACTGCATTGTCGCCGCGGTTCCAATGTCGCGTCTCGTGCGTCAAAGTGACGCTTAGATCAGAAGTTGTGGCCCGCGCATTATAATGACTATGGACCGCACATTATGGGACCTACTTACCCCTATGACACCATTCCTTAGGTGTCATGTCCTTACATAAGTAATAATGGCTCATCCTCTTAAGTTAACACCTCCCCTTACCTCCTTACCTAGGCATTTATGATGGCCATCATTATGACAAGCAATAACTCCTCTCTCTCTTATCTCTCTCTCCCTCTCTTTCTTCCCATTCCATCAAGGAGAACTCCCAAATGTCCATGGTAGCCCTCCCATTTCCATCCACAATCACCTTAGATCGCCTTCAATCCAACCATTAGAAGCCCATCTCCACCATTGAAGGGCCTCATTAGAGCTTTGGAACACTACGGAGAAAAAAAAAAAGAAAGAAGGTGGGTGTTTCCTTTTCTCTCTCCATTGTTTTTGAGTGATGATATGGCTATGTGGCCGCCCGGATGAACCCCACCTTAGTGTGTGTTTTATCCACACCATCCATGCCTATGGTGGCCCACCTGGATAGCATGTCTGAAGGTGGGGCCCACCTTAATTTATATGTTTTATCCAAAACCGTCCAGCCTCCAGGAACGCTGGACGTTAGTGAAGGGAGAGCTGACAGTGGGTCTACCCACGGCAGAGAAAAAAAAGGGGCTTTTTGGGAAGGGTTTTCTATGTAGGCCCCACATCGATGTATGTTTTTAATCCAAGCCATCCATTCCATTCCCCACTTTATTTTAGTCGTTGAGCCGAAAAATGAGAGTAATCCGATTATATGGCAGGCCATTACATAGAAAACAATGTTTTTTACCGTTAAGATTTACTTTGATGTTTTTATGCACCGAAAATTACTCAATATTGGACTTGTTTGGCTTGTCTTGAGCCATGGGACGCAATGGATGAGTTGGATTCACTTGAAACGGGCCCCGCGTAGGAAAAACCCCAGAAATTCTAGATTTTCAAAAAAAATAAAAAAATAGTAAACACAGCAGCTTTGCTGCTGCTGCTGACAGAGAGAGAGGGGACGCGCAGGCATCCTGCGCTGGCCGGCAGACGAACAGGGACCCACGTCCCAGCCGTGGGCCCCACCATGATGTGTATTCTTCATCCACGCCGTTCATGTGAGGGGCCCCTTCTTGCAGTGGGCCCCCTCCAAATCTCAGGTCGATCTGACGCTCAGGTGGCCCGCATCATAGGAAACAGTGTTGATTGAACTCTGCCCTTGGAACCCCTTTGGGTCACCATAGAAGTTTCAGAATCAATGTGAAATTTGTTTTTACTCTTCATCCAGATATGCGTGACCTTGTAAATGGGTTGAATGGCATAGAAACATTATGGTGGGCCCCATATGGGATCCACAGTGATGTATGTATTTCATTGGCACCGCCCAGGCAGACGGTGGAGCCCACTGTCATGTGTGTGTTTTATTCCACCATCCACAGCGTGGGACGGTGGAGCCCGCCATGGTGCATGTGTTCTGTCCGAACCATCCACGTCATTGGACGGTGGGACCCCAATGATGTATGTGTCCCTCTGTGCCGTCTATCTGTTTGGTGGTGGGACCCATTGCCATATGACAACAGCAAGTGTTGTGGGTCCCACTACTAAATAATACATTATATTATATATTATATATTTCACACTATATAATATATGCATGGTGGTGGGCCCTGCGTGGTACCCACCTTTGCCTTCCTAAGTGCTGCCAGCTGCCTATGCAGCAGCCATCTAGCTGCTCCTTTGTTGGCAGCAGGCCCCCATTGATGTACATCGACACCGTCTACCATTTGAACATGTGGGCGGATTGTTCACCTTGATGTATTTTTTTTATAGTCCATCCGTGAGGCCCATTTGATGTATTTTGTGGCCCATCTGTAAGGTCCACCTTGATGTACTTTGTGGCCCATCCGTCGGGCCCACTTTGATGTATTTTGTGGCCTGATCGAGAGGCCCACTTGACATACATGAGATTCATCATGGTGTATCTTTGACCCATGAGCGGGGCCCACCTATTGCGTGTTTTGAGGCCCATGTGCAGGGCCCACTTGTTATGTATTTGAGGCCCATATGATGAGACCCATTGTGATGTATTGGGACCCGTGAGTTGAGGCCCATTGTTATGTATTTAGAACCCGTGAGCAGAGCCCACCTCATATGTTCCATCCTAACCATCCAGGCCATATAGGGCCAGCCTCGATGTATGTTTTATTCACAATGTCCATGGGATGTGTGACCCACTAGATGTATGCCTTCTATATCCACACTAACCATCTGGTGGGGCCCACCTGTTGCATGTGCAGGGCCTACCTATTGTGCATTTGTGTGGCCCATTGATGTAACCCACTTGATGTGTGTGAGGCCCATTAATGCGGCCCATTGATGTAACCCACTTGATGTGTGTGAGGCCCATTAGTGCAACCCATTGATGTAACTCACTTGATATGTATGAGGCCCATTGATGTAAGCCACTTGATGTGTGTGAGGCCCATTAGTGTGACCCATTGCTATATATTGAGTTCCACGAGTCGTAGCCCATTATGGTGTATTTATGGCCAGGTGGTAAGGCCCATATAATGTATTATGGCCCTTTACGATGTATATTAGGCCTTTGTGTGAAGCCATGGGCCTACTATATATTTGGCTTTATGTGGGCCATTCCTTGGGAGTAATGAAATGATGGTTAAATGTCAACATTGTTGAGTAGTGATGGTTAGATTCTACAATGTGACTTTTCCTTAGGCCTGATAAGGCCCATCCTCATCCTTCTCTAGTGGATTAACCCAAACAAATGGGCCCCATTGATATTGCTTGGTCCATCATCAGTCGTCCACATATGGACCCCGCCTTGCGATCAAAGCCGATTATCGTGACCAACTGTCAATTCTGAGTATCGAGGAAGATTACCGATCGATGCCATTTATCGTGACCGATTGTTGATTTCGATTGACATGACCGATTTTTTGATTCTAACTATCAATCGACCCTGATTGTTGTGACCAATTGCTGATTCTGATTGACATGACCGATTAGTCGATTCTGATTATCGATTGATTTCGATTGTCATGACCGATTGCCGATTGACATGACAGATTTGCTGATTTAGATTGTCGATCGATTGCGATTTGTCGAGCCCGATTGTATAGGCCGATTCTGATTGTCGAGGCCGAGTATCGAGGCCGGTTCTGAATATCGAACTCGATTATTAAGGTCGATTTCGATTGCCAAGGTCTATTGTTGATACCTATATGATGTATATGCGACCCGTAGTTAAGGCCCATTGTGATATATTTGAGGCCTATGAGCAAGGCCCATTGTGATGTATTTGAGGCCTATGGGAAAGGCCCATTGTGATGTATTTGAGGCCTATGGGCAAGGCCCATTGTGATGTATTCGTGGCCTATGGGCAAGGCCCTTTGTGATATGCATTAGGCCCATGATGCATGACCCATTCGATGTATTCGAGACTCATGTGTAGGGCCCACATGTCATGTATTTGAGGCTCATGAGTAGGGTCCACCTGTTGTGTATATGTGGCCCTTGAGTAAGGCCCATTGCGTTGTATATTAGGCCTTTATGTGGGGCCATGGGCCCATTATATGTTCGGCTCTATATGAGTCATTCCTTGGAGGCAATGTTGGTTAAATGTCCACATTGTCGAGGCCGATCGTTGATATCGATTATGAGTATGTGACAGTATAACATCATCATACATGCTCATACGCATCATCTGCATGTTTGTTATGAGATGTGACTGATTATTGCATATGTCATTGGGCAGATTGTTATGAGACTCCCGGATAGGCGGAGGCTATTTCACATGAGCGCATGGTATGTACAGGATTGATGCATGACTGTATTGTATGACTCATGCATCTTACATTGTGTGCCCTAGCGAAATCAGGGCCGTAGCCTCCATAGGCATATCGTGGATGGCCAGATGGGACACCGAAAATGTTTGGTTCTAGCATACGGGCGCCATAGATGTCCCTGGGTGAAAATTCCTAAACCTCTGAGGCCATGAGACTTCCCAACGTCGAGACCGAGTGGATACATGAGCGCCCGAGTGCCGAATACTAAGAGGTCACGTCTCCCATTGTATCGTGGTCGGTTGGGAGGGGGTGTGGCCTTACCCAGCTGAGGGTAGGGGGCTACTAGGCTGAGTTTGACCAGCTCATGAATGGGTCCGCTATCGATGTGTCGGATAGGTATTGGCAGACTATTGGCCAGGCGGATAGTGAGGTTTCTTATGCTCACTTGGACTATGCTGCTGGGAGAGAGACAGTGCCATTTGGAGTGTACTAAACCCCGGTGATGATCCCAGAGATAAACTGTACTGATATGTGGATTTAGTGAGTAGGAGTTGCATACTCATTCATGCATTCATTCATTTACTATCCACTCGGGTTAGTGGTGCGCAACTATTTGTTATGTGTGCCTTCGCAATAGCTAGGATTTCGGTTGGGGCGCGCGACTAACCTAAGATCAGGAGTTTACCACAATGAGTCTGACTATCCAAATTTAGGTATGGGACTGGTTTGGATAGAAGTCCCTTGTGATGGACCCCATAGCCTGCGATACTATGTACTATCATCCCAACTTCACACTCCAGTATGGTCATTCCATTCGCACCGCATATTGCATAACATTCGCGGTATACGAAATTTTGGGTTATTGTGTCTCTGCATTTATATGGCCTAGGTACGGCTGATACTATTTGTGTTACTCATCAAGAATGTATATTGTATTGCATCCTCTGCATCTGATATTTGGCTATATATAATTCCTCATTTGCATAATTATTTTATATTGCGTATTCTGACATTGATTGACTCATAGACTTGTTCGTATTTTCGCTTACCCTATTATTGTATGATCTTATCAATATTTCTGCTTACTCTGATAATTCATGATCTTATCAATATTTCTGCTTATTCCGATATTATATGATTTATGGATTACCGGTATTTTCGATATTGTATGATGATGTCATTATGTTGAATACTTGACACTTACCTTGTACACACACCTACACCACCCTCTAAGCTTTCTATAAGCTTATGCACGATAGATGCGTGCAGATGATGTTAGGTTGCAGCAGTGTTGAGCTTGGAGCGTGCAGCGGTCTTCTGGAGCTTAATTTTCAATTCATGTATTTCCCTTTCAGCATTATACTCAAATGATTATATTAGTGGATATATGATGATGATGAAGCCTTGTGATTTGGGTAAACTTGTGGTTATGCTTATTATGAGTTAAATGTACGTTCAAAAAAAATAAAAAATCCTCCTCGTAGGATCCCAGGATCGGAATCTGGCATATGAACGCCGGGAGTCGAGAATGGGGTACTACGGAGGCTGTTGGCACCGGATTCGGCGATTGGTATTCCTGTGAATCCGATTTCCGGGTTTGGGGCGTGACATTATGCCCCACCATGATTTATGTGTTTGATCCACACCGTCCATCAACTTTTTCAGATCATTTAAGGTGTGAGCCAAAAAAAAAAGAGGTAGATCTAAGGATTAATTGGACCACAAGGTGGGGATTAAATGTCCACCATTAAAAACTTGTTGGGAGTTGGAGAAGTTTCGGATCAAGTTGATATTTGTGTTTTCACTTCATCCATTTCTACATGACCTAATGAACAGGTTGGATGGTAAAAAAAACATCACAGTGGCCCTTAGAAAGGTTTCAATGGTGGATGTCATTATCACTGCAGCATCCTTTGGTGTGGTTCACTGGAGCTATGGACTGCTTCATCTTTAAGATCATATATTAAAATAATATGAGAAAAATGATGAATGGCTTAGATAAAACAATTACATCATGGTGGGCTCCATAGAGCCCTGCCGCCTGGGCGGGGGTAGGTCACTATCCGGGTTCAAAGCGGATGGGCTGGGGACGAGATTGGGAAGCAGATTGGCCGATGTATTGACATCAGCAAGTTCTATGGGTCCCATCATGACGTATTTGTTATATCCAAACCGTTCATCCATTTTGCGAGCTCGTCGTAAGGCTTGAGCCGAAAAATAAGACAGATCTAAAGATAAACTGGACCACACTGCAAAAAGCAGGGGGAATTGAACGACTACTATTCAAACCCTTTTGGTGTCACAAAAGTTTCAGATCAATATGAAATTTGCTTTTCTTCTTCATTTAGATATTTTTGAACTTATGAATAGATTAGATGGAAAATAAACGTTATAATGGGCCCTGCGAATTTCTTAACAGTGAAAATCATTATCCTGCTACTATTTTTGGTGTGGTCCATTTGAGTTTTGGATATGATTCATTTTTTGCATAATGCTCTAAAATGATCACGAAAATTTGATGAACGGTGTGGATATAATAAATACATTATTGTATGGCCCATGTAACTTTGATCTCCTTTGAACAGTTCGTACCTCGAGGAGCGTCGGCGCTCGTCTTCGCACGACACGTATCTACACCAATTATATAGCTGGTGTGTGGTACCAAAACGAATTGGCTACTCCCCTGCCACCAACCTGGTGGGTGGTGGTCGGTGCTCCGTGGCCCCCATGATGTATGTGTTTCATCCATTCCGTTCATTCATTTTTACATATCATTAAAATCTCAGGTGGACCACACCATAGGAAAACAATAATGATTGGATATCCACCATTAAAATCCTCCTAGGGCCCACTATATTGTTTATTTGACATCCAATATGTTGATTAGGTCGTACATGCCTAGAAGAAATTACCACCACACTAATACATGCAAATCATTAACTTTTTTATCTGTTTTTATGAATAATGATATTTTAATTTTCTATTAAGTACTTTATAGTTTATTTGAATTAAATAGAATAATTTTATTTTCATTTAATAAAAAATAATTTCTTTATAATGTAAAATATTTCCAAACAAGAGATAGGGGCAAATGTGTCAAATTAGCATATTTCAAACATTTTAGATGTTTGTTAACAAACAGATTATTTCAAATTCAGTACTTAATTTTCAGACTTCAGCCATAATTACCAAATAAGTTTTTTTTACTTCAGATTTCAAAATAAAGATTCAAGCTTTAGACTTCATATTTAACAAACGAGGCCTTAGTTCTCTATTGACTGGTTGCAAGTGTGTTATTGAAGAGGTATCATGATCGTGAGGGCAGAAGCCATAGTGTGCTTGGCTGATTTCGCGCCCAGAATAAAGAGGCTTGAAGGAAGCCTGAAGGAAATTGATGAGGGTGTTTTTATGAACTTGGCTGTGATAAATGGATTGGTTGAAGAAGATAGATTTGAGATAAAAGATTTACTTGAAGAAGTGGAGGAGCATCGACCACAGGTCTGAGACCCATTGGATGAAGTAAATCTAGGGACAAATCAGAATCCAAGACCCACGTTTATAAGTAACCTCTTACGATTGCCCAAACGGGACAAAATAATAAGGCTATTACAAGAGTTCACAAACTGCTTCACATGGGACTACCACAACATGTCAGGACTGGACAGATATTTGGTAGAGTACAGATTACTGACCAAAGAGGGATATCGGCCGCATAAACAACCTCCAAGAAGGATGACGACCGAGGTCACTCTCAAAGTCAAAGAAGAGGTCGAACAACTTTTAAAGATCGGATTTATTCAATCGATCAAATACACGAAGTGGATGTCAAACATAGTCCCGATAATGAAGAAGAATGGTAAGATAAGAGTGTGCGTGGATTTTAGAAATTTGAATCTAGCCACTCTGAAGGACGAGTATCCTATGCTTGTAGCCAATCAGTTAATCGATCGAGCTGTTGGGCATGGGATTGCGTCGTTCTTAGACAAGCATTCAGGGTCTAATCAGATATATATAGCCTTGGACGTGCCAAAAACTGTCTTTAGATGTCCAGGACCCTTGGGGACTTATTACTACATGGTAATGCCCTTCGATCTAAAAATGATGGGGCTACATATTAGCGAGCAATGAATGCCATCTTTCACGATATAATTGGTCGATTTATGGAGGTCTACATTGATGACATATTAGTTAAATCGATCGATGTGGAGGAGCATCTGGTCCACTTACGAAAGTCCTTCTAGCGGATGCGGTTCCATAAATTGAAAATGAACCCAATGAAATGTGCTTTTGGGGTGTTGACCGATAATTTCCTAGGATTCCTCGTACATCATAGAGGGATTGGAATCGATAAAAATAAATCTTAGGTCGTGATCGATGTAAGGCCACTGGGAAATAAGGCCGAGTTACAGAGGTTCCTAGGCCACCTCAATTTCTTACGGTGGTTTATATCCAATTGTGCGGGTAGGACTAACATCTTTTCTCCATTGTTGAAATTAAAATAGGGGGCTGAATTTCTGTGAGAAGTAGAACATCAGCTGGCTTTCGACTGAATCAAGGAATATTTGATGAAGCCGCCTGTGCTAATGCCTCCTATCAAAGGTCGACCGCTTAAGTTATATATAGCCACCTCTACAAGATTGATCGAAGCCCTCCCAGCACAAGAAGATGATTTGTGGAAAGAGAGGGCAATCTACTATTTAAGTTGAGTGTTACTCGATGCAGAAACGTGTTATTCGGCCATGGAAAAATGTGTCTGTCTTTATACTTTGCAGCTACCAAGTTAAGGCATTATTTGTTAGCCGAAGGAGTTAATGTAGTTCAATTATTGATCTAATCAAATGCATGTTAAATCGGTCTATTCTAAGAGGAAAAATTGGTAAATGGGTATTGGCATTATTCGAGTTTGATTTGCATTACATGTTGCAGAAAGCAGTAAAGGGTAGGGCCATAACAGATTTTTTGGCTAGTCACCCATCAAACATATAGGAACATATTCCCCCAGGTGTTATAAATTCATATGTGGTGCAAATTACACCTTGAAAATTAATCTTTGATGGGTCAAGGACCCATGAGACATCTTGGGTCGGTATAGTGTTGGTTGCCCCCAACAGAAATTGGCAAGAATTTGCATTTCAGTTGGAATTTAAGTGCACTAACAATTAGGCCGAATATAAGGGTATGATTATCGACCTGGAAATATTATTAGAATTACGAGTGAAGGACGTGATGATCATCAGGGATTCTCGACTGATGATAAATCAGATGGCTCGTTTGTTTAGGTGCACTAGCCCATCTTTGTTGCTATAATACGTGGTGGCCATCTAATTGCTATAACGATTCAATGATGTCCAATTGATGCATGTCACTCAAAATTACAATGTGGATGCCAATGAAATTGTGCAAATGGTAGCTGGACTAGAAATACGGAAGGGATTGGATGGTCAGTTGATTATAATTCAAAAAAGGTCATTACCCTCCGTCTTTCGAAGAGGGAGCATAGCGGAAGTTTGTTTGATCAATGCAGAGGAAATGATTGGAGAGCCCCCTCTTATGGGTTATTTGCAAAGCCCTTTAACCAAAGCTGACAAAAGCATGAGAAGGTCGGCCATAAATTATGTCATGGTCGACAATGAGCTATACTGTAAAGGGGTTGATGGGGTTTTGTTTCATTGTTTGTCAAAGAATGAAGCAATGTTGGTCATGAAAGGGGTCCATGAGGATGTTTGCAGGCTCACCAAGCAGGAAGGAAGATGAGACTTATGCTTAGGTATTATGGATACTTTTGGCCAGAAATGATGGCTGATTGTGTTCGATAGGCAAAAGGCTGTGAGGCTTGTAAAAGAAATAGGCCAGTTCAACATGTACCCATGGCCGAATTACACCCTATCGTAAAGCCTTGGCCATTTCGAGGATGGGTGATCAACTTGATTGGGTAGATCCATCCACCTTCCACCAAGTTAGACACGTTCATCATTGTGGCGACCGATTGCTTTACCAAATGGGTCGAGGCCAAGCCTATGAAAAAGGTCGGTTATGAAGACATTATCAGTTTTATAGAAGCTAATATTATTATCGCTTTGGAATACCAAAATCCATTACCATGGACCGAGGTACAGCATTCACAGCCAAGGAGACATGTGCTATGACCCATCGATTGTAACGTCCCAGAAAAATCCGTACAAAGACCCGAGTACAACCTCAGGCAGAACAACCTAAGGACCGCATCCTGTCATATAATTTAGATAGGATTTAGTTAAGTACTAAATAATCAGTGGATTAAGCTTAGGCCATCATTTTCATAAATGGGAAGGTCTAGAACCAGGGATACCATTGGCTCAATGTCATCTTAAGACCTAGAAGAAACCCCAAGGGCCAGTCGCCCTCGAGAGTATATTGAAACTTGGTAACGGACCTAGACCGCACGTCGAGGGTCTGATGACCGCGAAATTATAGGAAGATATCCATCCTGCTAGGTTTGATAACCATCGCGGGAATCAAGACTAGATAGTGTCCAGAAACGCCCAACTTGAGTCATGAGTTAGGTGCATCAGAAACGCGAATATCCTTAGAAAATGAACTGAAACTTAAGTGAATTGGGTCGTTCACTCGTATGCAAAGTTAAGGATTTCTGAAAGTTAGTTTGTGACCAAACTTCACATATGGAGAAAGGAAATTTCTCTGCACACATCCATATAACCGTGGCCCCGATTGAACATGTATGACCATTGATCTGACACGGGCTCTCCACGGTCGATCGGCTCATCCAATCACACCGAAATTTTGTCCTGGCATGGATCCATTGTCAAGGAGTGTACCCCATGACATAGATGAGTAGTGGGCCTCCCTAAGAGCCCTGTTCATCAGAAACAGCCACCCACACGGTAGAAACATAGTATAAAGTGGCCCTAGGGCCATTTACACCACATCTGGGGCTATAAATAACTCTCATTTCACTCACTCTCTCACTCTCTCATATATGAATTTTGCAAACCCTAGGGGAAGAGAGAAGAGAAAAGAGAGAAAAGAGGAAGGGAAACTTGGGGAGATCGCTGCAACTGTGGGAAATCTTCTCACACGCATCCACGTTCCTATTCACAGCCTCCTTGTGCTACCCAAACCTCTTTCGACGATGATTTTGGGTAAGAAATACTAACCCTAATGTCGATGTAGAGCTCTCAGATAGTTTGTCACCAACCTAGCTAACCAGTTTCATCGTTTAGGTGCCCGACGTTTCATTTCTGAAAACATAGAATTTGGACCGAGTCTAAGTCAAGCATACTAATGAAAGGTGCGGACTATAAATGCTTAGGTTAAGGTTTATCAGTGCTTTCATGTCAGCTAATGATTTATGCTTGTCATGATTGCTACCATATTCTCTTAAATATGTTGATTTTTGTATGAGATACGCCTATGAACTGTGAGAAGTAAATGATGCAACCTATGTGTTTGTTGAAATGTCTAAATGGGAAATAGAGAATGATTAGTGCTTACTATGATTAGTAATCTAGGATTCATCATTGTCATATGCATATAGATTTCTCTATATAAAGAGTTAATAAAACATATGTTGTAACTAACATAGTCTATGTGTTCGATAAATTGTTTAAATGAGAAATTGTTGATGATTTGTATTTACTACGAGTATTAAGGTAGGATTCTTTATTGTCTTATACATATGTATATTTTCCTCTATGAAATCAATTGATAAAATGCAAGTTGTATTTAACATGGTTTATGCGTTTGATGAAATGCCCAAATGAGAAATCCACTTGGATTGTTTGTTGAATGATGGGATAGATATTACACGTGGTTGTAACAGCATTTGGATAGGATTGGGACTACAATCGTAGTCCGGATAATCGGTAAACGTCCATGTTTAAGTGGCCGAATTAATCAAGCCACCTTGGGCAAACTCGATGAATACGAGTCATACGACGACTGCTGGCAGTGGCTAGGCCACGCGAGGCACTTATGCACTCCATGTCGATTGAGTCAACGTGCGCCCGTACAAATCGAGCCTGCCTAACGAACCGGTTGACCTATTGTGTGTTTACCATGTATGGACGTGACTGTTCGAATCTAAGGTACCCCTCACCAATGTAAAGACCTGCCTCTAACCATGGTACCACGATCCTTAAGACTCATAAGTCGGGCATGGTGGTGTGGGATGTCGTGTTCGTGCTGTCGGCCTACGCTGGGGTGATGAGCCTCCCTGTAGTGACCACGAACACAACTTCTTGTAACTTACCTATCGTATGTGTTTAACTAGGAGTGACGAACCTAAATGGATCCAGAACATAGGAGTAGGACCGATATGGTTGTCCGATGCCTAATGTTCAATTTGGTTAAAAAGGGAGGTACCATAGCTTCCCAAACTTGTTGTGTGAATGAGCATAACTAATCACTTGGCTAACATGACCATGCATCACACTACATTATTTAGGATGTGGCAAAAAGGCGTTGGAGTTGCACATTTGAGGAAGTGTTGTCATATGCGAAATAGGTTGTCGGAGTCGCATGTTGAGGGAGCATTGATGGGTGAGGGCATGCATCATTATTTGCACTCTATTTTTACATTAAAGAGAATAGTTAGGAAGTGATTGTTTACAATTGCTTTATTATTACTGCTTGATTGACTTGATAACATGTGTCACTTTTGCCTTATAGAACCACTGAGTTGATCACTCACTCCCACTCTGGGATGGTGTTTTAAAACACCAACCAGACACTAAATTAGATGCAGGTATAGACGACGTCTATGCTCTGGAGCAGGACTTCTTAGATGAGGAGGAATTCTCCTACTTCCAACTCTCGGGCGGGTCGATGTAGGCCACGTACCATTGCGTAGGGGACACTGGGGATCAAGGCTTAGTTAAACACATTTACACTACCACATTTTGTACATTTTGAAATAATACTTGTATATATTGAACCCGGTTAAATATTCATACTCTGGAAGAAATTTTTTGAAACATCTACATACTTACATAAACATGTTTTAGAATTCTGCACTGGCTTAATTTCATTAAATCCAGAGTATGATGTGTTGTTTAGTATAATCCCATGCATGCTTAATTCATAAATATGAAAGAAATCTAAATATCATTATCCACAAGACATAAGTGATGTTGGAAATCTCGGGAGTAGAGCTTTGCTCGACCCTCGAAATTCAGGGCGTTACAAGTTGGTATCAAAGCATGAATTGGATTAAACTGGACCTGGGGTAATAGGTTAATATGACGCACTCTGACTTAGGAAGGGAGCGATGGAATTTAGAGACAACACTAGAATCCCAAGGTTTCGCCGAAAGATGAGACCAAGCACTATATATTTAGTCAACGACTTATAACAGAGGGACTGGGTTGCCAATTGACAGGTTCTGAATAAAAAACGGACCTAGAAGACGCGAGGAAACACTAGTTGGACAGCGCTTATCGGGGACCCAAACTAATGAGTTAATGGAGCCTAGGGGGTCCCATGGACCATAAACAAAGACCCAAGGGGGGTGGCCACCGCCGAATGGTGGGGGCACCGCCGAAAACCCCAGAGGAGGGCGGCGACACCGCGAGATCTGCGGTGCATCACCGTACCCTCCAGGGGAGCACAGCGGCCCCCCAAGATTGGCGCGCGCCATTGCTGGCCCGAGCATGTGGGCCCCTCCCACGTGTGGGGGTCCACTTATACGGCCCTACACTCTCATTTTCACCCATTTCCATCCCTTTCCAACCCATCTCCTTCAAAAATCTCACCTTTCACCACTTTATTCTTCAAATCTTTCTAGGTACTTTCATATTAGACACAAATCCTAAAGCTCAAAGGATGAAGAACTATAATTAAACTAAAATTTATAAATAGTAAAAATATAAATAAAATAGAATTTTGACCATTAAACTTATGGAATTTCTCCTACCCCAAAATCATATATGGCACGTCGAGTAACTCATTTTGGATTGAGAAATACACTCATTTCTAAAATCGAGTGGCAAAACCACCATCAAGACCACCAGAGGGCCATAGTGGCACTGCTAGATCGGCGGCGCATTGCCTTTGGCTTGGCACCACCGCCAGATCGGCGGCGCACTGCCGGATTTCTGTGATTTTCTATATTTTTCGACTAACTTCAAAAAGTCATATCTCCCTCAATATAACTCTAATTTAGGTGATTCAAAAGCTATATTGAAGCTTGATAAGTCTAGTTTCATATAAAAATAAGTGAAAAATAAAATAAAAATTCTAATATAGTTAAATCTAGGATACTTTAAAAACTTTCTAATTTTTAGAATTTTAATAATTTTTCTACAACTCCAAATGAATTGAAATTTTGTGGGATGACTTTAAACTTATTGATAAACTACCATAAAAATTTTAAAAATATTTCACTAACTAAAAATATAGAAAATGTTATAAGGAATAAAGACATTATGGAATCATATAGAAAATCGTTGGTCTTGGACAAATAGTACTTCCCAAATTTTTATAATTTTTATGGAACTTCGAATGAAATAAAATTTTATGAAATAAAAGTAAGGTTAACAATGGATTACTATAAAAATTATAAAAATAATACGATAACTAAAGGTGACAAATATGTTATAAATAATAGAAGAGTTGAAACCAAAATTTTCTACAACTTCGAATTACCAATAGACTTGTAGTGTCTCAAAAAAATCCATAGAAGGACCCGAGTACCACCTTAGGCAGAATCACCTAAGGACCGTATCTTATCGTAATTAAGGCGGAATTTAGTTAGGTACTAAACTAAACAATCGATGGATTAAGCTTAGGCCACCATTTCTACGAATGAGAAGACCTAAAACATTAATACCACTGACTCAACACTACATAAAGACCTAGGAAAAATCCCAAAAGCCTGTCTCTCTCGGGAGTGCATTGAAACCCCATATAGGTCCTGGACAGCACGTCGAAAGTCTGATGACCGCAAAATTATAGGGTTATGTCCATCCTACTAGGCTTGACAACCATCGCGGGAATCGAGCCCAGATAATATCCAGAAATGCACAACTTGAGCCCTGAGTTGTAACACCCCGTCCATTCCATACCATTTTCTATGCATATATACACAATGATCGACGCCCTTAGCTAGACCTGGATTGACCGTTCATAGTACACACCCAACTGACCGGAACCCTAAGACCTCGAAACATATCTCATATCTACCACCCCGTCGCCGCGATCGTAGAGGTACCCCCCGTGCATTGGTATGATACTCCGTTTGTGAGATACACTGTGAAGAATAATTAGCGTATCATGTGTGCAAGGCGCCATGTACTCCACTCCACACATGTGCACAACACATGTCATACACACATGCACATGCCACACATGGGTGAGAGAATCTCTACCCATGTGTGTGATGTCACACACCCATACCTCCCATCTCTCATGTACACCTCAAGTCAACTCTTCTCCATGCCACACCTCATGTGTGACATCATCACACCATGCCATCCCATGCTCCTTTAACCCACCATTTATTACAAATCATAAATTAATTATCATAATCCTAGCCTAAGCTAATATTAATCACATTAGCCTAACTTAACCAAAAGTTTATCCATTTCTCTATAAATACACCTCCACCCCTTAGCATTTCACCATTTTTTTCTACATATGAGAGAGAGAGAGGAGTGATCTTGGTGGGCCATCAACTCTATCAATCCCATCCCTTCCATCCATCTCAACCATTGCATCTAATCCATCAAGGTGAGTACACCCACTCCACTCTTGGTTTGTTTTCTTTTTGATTATTTCTATGATTGTTAGTGGTGATAATTTGAGGATAATGATGTGATCAATGGTGTGGATACATAGGAGAGTACATATAAAAAGATGATAAAAAAAATGGTGATGGTATGATGAAAATGATGTGGTTAATGGTGTGGATTCATGGAAAAATACATATAAAAAGATTATTAATAAAAATAATTTATTATAAACTTTATGTGGGACCCATTGATAGTGGGCCCCACCAAAATGCTTGTATGTCATCCAAACTGTCCATGTATGCGGCCAAACTCTCACACACATCTCTCACACACCAAAAAAATAATAATAATAAATAAATAAATAAATGAAATATGTGTGTGTGTGTGTGTGGAGAGTGGACGCAGACAGCGTCCTGGAGGAGCTGCAGCGAGCAGCGTGTAGGCTGCTTTTATAAAGGAAGGGGGTTGTGCGCCCATAACACCCCCCAATATGACAAATGTATTTGATCCACATCGTCCATCTATTTTCCAGATCATATTAGGCGTTGAGCCAAAAGATAGAGTCAATTCAAGCCTCTATTAGGCCACACCATTCAAAATATTATTTTAATAGTGATAAATTATTAGGACCCGCTGTGATGTTTCTGTACTCCAAAAAATGTTGAATATTGGACTCGTTTGGTCTGTCACGTGCCATAGAATCCAACAGATGGACTGGATCATCTTGATATGGGCCCTACATATGAAAATTCATAAGAAAACAAAAACAAAAAAAAATTGCAAAGGGTGCTAGACGTTGTTGCTGCCAGCGTCCTCTGGACGCTGCAGCAAGAAGCATCCTGCTGCTTGAAACGTTGGAGGGAAGTGGGTCCCATCCATAGGCCACACCATGATGTATGTCGAAAATCAGCACCATGTATTTGATGGGTCCCCTTTAAAAATGGGTCACCCTCAAAATTCATCCATACACGAAACTCAGGTGCCCACACCATCAAAAAATAAAAATAAAAATAAATTTATGAAACTGAATAAATCAACAATTTTCATGGGTCTGATTATGTGGTATATGTTATATCTAAACCATCCATCCGTTTGGTGAGCTTGTCTTAAGGTTTGAGAAGAAAAATAAGATAGATCTAACTATCAAATGGGTCACACAACAAAAGCAACAAGGATTAAACATCTACCATTGGAACCCTTTTTGGGTCAGAAGTTTTGGACCAATATGAAATTTGTATTTCCCCTTAATTCAGGTCTTTGTGTATGAACAGATTGGATGGAAAATAAACGTTATGGTGGGCCCTGCGAATGGTTTAACTGTGAAATCATTATCCTAACTGCTAATTGAGGTGAGGTCCAGATAATCTTTGGTTATGATTCATTTTTGGATAATTTTCTAAAATAATATCTAAAAATTGATGAACGGTGTAGGTATAATAAATACATCACTTTAGGACCCATGTAACTTTGATCTCCTTGAACCATTCATATAACTCGAAGCTCAAGCATGTAAAATCACTTGTTAGGTCCACCTGAAATTTGGATGTATCTGAAACTTGGTCTGACCCCTCAACCAAGTGGGACACACATAATGGATGGGTTGGATTTATGAACCACATCTCCGTGGGCCCAACAAATGATTATGAATATTTAATGGAGGGTATACCTCTCAACTTGTGTGTGGTATGGCCCACTTTGATGTAGGTGTTATGCCACTTAATCCACCATGGTTATGACATGATATATATTTAAGATCCTCATCGTTTATCTATTTTATCAACCCTTTTGATGGTATGTTACCAAGACTTAGGCCCATCCAATGATTAGATAGCCGTACATTATGAAATAATGTAAATTGAACTCTCATCACTAAAAATTTATTATGGGCCATCCTGATGATGTATTAGATATTCAACCTATTTAGCCCGCGTACCAGGTCCCCTTTAGGGCATTGTCCCAAAGATCAGTCAATCCAACCTGAATTGGTGGGTCATACACAACTCAACCTCATGGGAAATCCCCATGGACTCCACTGCATAGGACCCATTGTGAATTCCATTTATGTGTGGGCCCAAGAATGTTAAGGCCCATTTTGAGTGAATGTCATGTGGGCCCATCAGTGGTAGCCTTGTTTGGGCCAACCATTGGGCCTCTTCGACAAGAGTTTGTAATCTCCATGTGTTGAACGTATGACGAACTGGTATTATAATTTTTAAAGTAATGATGATTAATCCCTTAAATGGGCTGAGTGTGGACAACCTTTGATCACTTGACACTTTGGTTAGAGTGCAGCCCTAAGTAATAGGATCATGTGACTTGTATTTAAACCCTTAAACATGTTTAATTATAATAAATATGTAGACTTTAGTGGCGTGAGGATGTGATATACGTATTTAGCCCATTAATCATGAGGGCATGTGGCATATGTAGGGTCACCTAATCATATGCAATTGTGGAATATATGTAGTCATCTAACTGTATGATTGTGAAATGCACACAAGGCCAACCAATTACATTAAGTCAGGTGGCATTAGTGACCATTCAATGACATGACCACGTACTTATGGCATAGCCATAGTCACCTAAACCATGAACAACCGGGTTGTACGTGAAGATTTTCTTAGTCATGAGACTTATGATATAGGTTGAATTATGAAATTTGATAATGGAGTGCCCCTCAATTCAGTGTCATGCGACATAAATACAACCCTTACATTATACTCATAGGTGAGGCAAATGCGGGGACCACTAAACTATATCTGATGTGATGGAAGCTAGTTCCTGGTCTCTTGATCATGTGATACCGATCTGAGTTATTCTCCGCGTGAAGTATAGGGCGATCATAGTTTAAGAGTTAAGAGTAACATAGTGTGACCAGGTATGGTGGGTATGCTTGTGATTGTACCTTGGATGCTTTAAGACATGGTTACTAGACCATGATACTAATTGTATGTCTACTTAACCAAGTGAAACTATGGCATCGACAACCTGACCATGTGAGAACTTAATAAAGTAGTTACCCATACATGTATGAGTTATGGTGTAGTAAAAATAAGCAACCATGTGACCTTAAATCTTTTATTATGGCTAGTAGAGTGACATTTGTGTGACCACTCAACCATATGGACTTCTGATAATGGAGTGGCCATAAGACCATGTGGGCATATGAGAATTGTGTGATTACTCAGATTCGTGGACTATGCTGATAGTGTAACCTCTTGGTATGTGAATTTAGGACGTGTGTCAGATTGATTATGGACCCTACCTTGATGTAAGTATTTCATATTTCACCATTTAGGCTAGCTAATTCTAGAACATGATTCTAAAATGGTCTAGATCCAATTCCTAAATAAGTCAGACGATATGAAATAGTGTTAATTGAATGTATAACTTTCGAACACTTGTGAACCCACTCAATGTACGTATTTTATCCGCATTGTTCCATTATTTTTCCAACCAAACATTTCAATCATGGAGCCCGCTGACGTGTGCCTCGTGCATCTGAACTGTTCTTCATTGCATTACCTTAATGTATGTGAGTTACATATATTATCTACTTGTTGGAACCCACCATAATGTTTATGTGTGGACCCATCTACTTGTAGTACCACTTGGAAGTAGGATCCACTACGTTGTATAAGATAAACCCGTATTATCCAACCATAACTAACTCTTATTCATTCAACTTAGGGCTCACTATATCTTATGAAGTTTACATGTACCTTCCAAACTACTGTAGAACTACTACAATAATTATTTGTAAATCCAATCTACTAACAACCCACGTGAAGATGAAGTTCACTACATTATATGAGTTTCGCTAGCACCATTCATCCTGTGGCTCATTTACTATATGTTATGTCTAAGCCTTTCATCTCATAACTACTTGGTGCATGTATTTTGTGTCACCACCACTCATTAACCATAAGGCCCAGTTAGGGTATAACTATGTGGTCCCAATAGAAAAAAAAAAATATCGGGCCAAAGCCACTAATGGAATATCTATCTTGTGAAGGATATGGTGTAACTCTTATTACAATTAATACTCATGATTATGATATTTATGGATGATATTAGTGATGTCAGTGATTATGGGTAATAGAAGTATGTGATTTAATATCTTGATTGATGTTGTTCCATTTCCTAGCATACTAAATTCATTTACTTGACCATGTTGATAGTGGTATGTGCAAGTGTACTTCAATACATTTGTTCATGTGTAAGATATGACCTCTTCAGTTTAGTCACATGACTATGGATTGATATAGTTGATAGTGGCATATGATGATTATATGTCATTTTTGCCTTAAAGGTTAAGCAGACCCTAAACTCATGACATTATATGAATACCACATGCACTTGAATGTATGCCTTATCATGGTTGCTTGAATTCATGTACAATCATGACATACGTGATGATCGAAATACCACAGTCATGCCGTATAACATGAGTTGGATCTTGACAATGAAATGTACATCAATGATGATGACTTGGGTTATCCTTGAAAATGAACGGGACACCGAAAGTGTAGAAATAGTAGGGGATGATGTGCCCCTTAGGTTGAAAGTCCCTAAACCCCTATGCTAGCTAGGGTTGCCTCACTGTCGGGCCGAGTGGATACATGGGTCATGGATTTGACTCCCACTGACGAGGTCAGGTTGAGAAGAGGTGGGTCCAACCTGCTTAAGGGCTGAGGTGCAAATAGGAACCGGTCTAACTCGCCGACGAGGAGAAGCGCGAATGAAGTCATCTACTGGCATGTCGGGTGGAAGTCCACCGCAGGGAGGGTATGCGAGGTTGATTACTAGTGTCTGGTGCATGAGTATCGACTACGGTATTTTCCATGATATACAGTTGGTGGGAGTACACCACAGGGCGGGTATGTAAGGTGGTGCATGGTATCGACCACAGTGTTTATATGGCATGATAATATGATAATTATGATGTGATTATAGATACGTGTAATACGGTTATGGCTGTGGTATAAGAGAGATGAAAATATGACTTAGTGATGCTGGTAGCATTGACTCGGGTGTTCCTATGTTGCATATGCATTGCATTGGCATTGACATCATACCTTACATACTACACGCCTTTCATCATACATGATTTCTTTGTGGCATATTTATCTTGCTTGCATGTATGACACACTGCACACACATGTGTACTCACTAGGCTTTTTGCTTAAGCTTCCTATTTTCCTTTTTTTTAGGGTTGGAGTAGCTTGGAAGACTTAACTTTCTCGATGCATTGTATCTATTTGCCAATGTTGACATTATGTACCTTTCGAAGAGCATTATACTTGTAACCGTTAAGATTTATAATGGAGTGTTTTGCTTGGTATTTTGATCATGGATCTTCATGCTCAGGTATTATTATATGTAAATACAACAACAAAAATTCAATCAGAAATCTTCCTTGTGGTGCGCCGAACTCAGGAGTTGGTGTATGGAAGTCAAGTGTCGGATTCGGGGCATCACGGAAGCTGTCCGTCCCTGGATTTGGGGCATGACATGAGTGAAGTGTGTGAGAAATGTGAATATTTTTAGAATATGAAATGAAACTTAAGTGAAATGGGTCATTCGCTCACACGCGAAATTGAGGATTTCGGACCATCAGTTTCTGACCAAACTTCACCCATGGGAAAAGAAAATTTCCCTGCATATATTCGTATAACAGTGGCCCCGATCGAGTAAGTACGACCGTCGATCTGACATAGGTCCTCCACAGTCGATCAGCTTATCAGATCGCACTAAAATCACATCCTGGCCCAGACCCATTGTCAGGAAACTTACCCTACGACATATGTGAGTAGTGGGCGTTCCTGTGAGCTCTGTTTATCAAACACAGCTGCCCAAAGGATATAACCATGTATATAGTGGCCCTGGGGCCATTTGCATCACTACTGGGCCTATAAATAGCCTCCTACACATCCTCTCTCTCCCATATACGAATTTCTCTAAACCCTAGGTGAGAGAAGAGAGAAAAGAAGAGAAAAGAGGAAGGAGAGCTGAGAGATCTTGGGAGATCGTGGCCATGATTCTCTCCCACTACTCCACGTACTAAATCACCTTCCCATTATGCTACATGATCCGTTTCGGTTACGATTTGGGTAAGAAACCCTAACCTTAATCTTGATTTAGATATCCAAATTGATTAATCGTCAAACTAGCTAACCTATTTCGTTGTTTAGGTGCCCGACGTTCCATTTTCGGGAACGTAGAATTCGAACCGAGTCTGAATCAAGTATTCCGACGAAAGGTGCAGGCTATAAACATTTAGGTTATGGTTGTCAATGCTTTCAATGTCAACTAATGATTTATGTCTAACTTGATTGCTGCCATATTGTCTTAGATACGCCGTTTTGATATATTGTACATGTATGAACTATGTGGAATAAAAGATGCATCTCATGTGTTTGTTGAAATGCTTGAATGAACATGTAAATATGAATTGTGCTTGCCATGATTACTAATCTAAGATTCATCATTGTCATATGTAAACTGACTTCCTCGCGTAAGGAATTGCCAAAATATATGGTGTAACTAACCTAGTCTATGTATTTGGTGAAGTGTAGCCTGGGTGTTTGATAAATTGTATGAATGAGAAATTGTTGATGATTTGTATTTATTAAGAGTATTAAGATAGGATTCTCAGTTACCTTACTCATATGTATAGTTTCCTTCAAGTAATCTTATTTGCGTCTACGCGATTTATGGATAAAATGTAAGTGTTAGGTAATATGATCAATGTGTTTGATGAAATGCTCAAATGAGGAATTTATTTAGATTATTTGTTAAATGATGATATGATTCTCACATGTGTTTACCTAGTACATCTGAGTAAGATTGGGGCTACAACGTAGTCCAGGCAATCGGTAACAGTTCCCATTCAGGTGGCCGAATTAGCCTTGCCGCATTGGATATATTCGATGAATCCGGGTCGTACAAAAATTATTGACAGTGGTTAGGCCACAAGGGGTGCTAATGTGCTCCATGTCGATTAAGTCAACATATGCTCGTACCAATCAAACTTGCTAAACAAACTGATTGGCCTATTGTGTGTTTACTATGTATGGACATCACTACTTGAATCTAAGGTACCACTTACCAAAGTAAAGGCCCATTTCAACCATGGTACCACGATCCGCTAAGACTCATGAGCTGGGCATAGTGGTATGGGACACCGTGGTTGAGCTGTCGGCCTATGCTAGGGTAACGAGCCTCCTCATAGCGACCAGTGAGCAACCCAAACTCGTGAGCCAAATATGGTAGTATGAGACACTGTATTCGAGCTGTCGGCCTACGTTGAGGTGACGAGCCTCCCCGTAGTAACCACGAGTATAAACTTTGAACTTGCCTATCGACTACTTTTCATTAAGAGTGATGCCCTACAACTTGCATATCATATGTGTTTAACTAGGATTAAGGATCCTAGATGGATCCTTAGATTTGGGTTAATGATATAAAGGGAGGTACTTTAACTTCCCGAACCTGCTGTATGAATAAACTTAATTAAGTACCCGGCTAACACGGTTATGCATCGCATTGCATTAGTTAGGATGTGCTTTTGGCGAGGAAGGTACACTTTAGGGAGCGTTGTCATATGTGAAATTGGTTGTCGAAGTCGCTTTTGAGGGAGCTTTATGCAAGGGCATACATCATTACTTGTACACCATTCCTGCATTAACAAGAGTAGTTAGGAAGTGATTATTGTATTGCTTTATCATTACTGCTTAATTGACTTAATAACATGTTAACCTTTGTCTTATAGTACCACTGAGTTGATTACTCACTCTCACCCTAGGAAGGTGTTTTAAAAAACTAACCAGACTCTGGTTTAGATGCAGGTGATGATGAAGTCTATGCAACGGAGCCGGACTACATGGATAAGGAGGAAGAGTTCTCCTATGTTCAGCTCTCGGGCAGTTCTATGTAGATCTTGTATCGATGCGCAGTGACCACAGGGATTTTTAGCTTAGTGGAACGCATTTACATTCTCACATTTTGTATATTTTGAAACAATATATGTATATATTCAGCCCGGTTACATACTCATACTCTGGAGGTTGTGAAATACTTACCTATTCAAATATATATGTTTCAATCTTCCGCTTGCTTAAATTAATTATATCTGGAGTATGATATGTTGTTTTAGTATAATCCCACTCATGTTTAACTCATTAATGTAGATGAAATCTGAACATCATTATTCATGTTACATAAGTGATGTATTAGATCTCGAGAGTAGAGCTTTGCTCGACCCTCGAAATTCAAGGCGTTACGAGTTGGTATCAGAGCATGATTTGGATTAAACTGGACCTGGGTTATAAGTAACACAACGCACTCTGACACACTCTGACATAGGAAGGGAGCGATAGAATTTAGAGACGATCTTAGGATCCCACACCGACAGGCGAGATCGAATGTTATAGTTTAGCCTGTACGCATCCTAGATCATGTGAATTGATCTCAGTCACCTCTAAGCTGTCAGTCAACGAGTTTAAATCTTTAATCAACGAATTTCAATCCTAAAACAGACTCAAAAGGCACGAATATGTGCACATACAGTTAGGAAAATGGACCGTGCGGGCCTAAACCCCAAAGCACGAAATACGGTGGGGCCCAGGGGGTATCACACATCAAACTGGCACCCCGGGAGGGGGTGGCTACCGCCCCAGGGCGAAGCCACTGCAAACACCCCAGAGGGGCGTGGCGGCATAGCCCAGTTGGCGGTGCACCTCCGACTCCCATAGTTGGGCACGACGGCACCGCGGGGGCGGCGGTGCACCACCGCCGACCGACGTGGGTAGGTCCCTCCCACATGTGGGGGGGCACCTTTTAACCCTCCAAACACTCCCCTTTGCTTGTTTTACCCTATTCTTACCCCCACAAACACCTTTAAACCCTCCAAAACTCCCTTTCTCTCTCAAATCCCCACTTCCATACACTCAAATCCCTCAAATCCTCTACATCTTACACCCTTCCACCACTATTCCTCTAAAACTACCCATTACATCTCCTCATTTCTCTTATTCTCACCTATTTGGGCACAAAAACCCTTTTTTATCTCATAACTTCCATATCTTCAAACCCACTTCATTCCCAAAGCCTTTTCACCTCCATAGCTCTCTTTGAGCTTGTCATCGCTATTTTCTCCATCTCAACACTCCTTTCCCCTATAGGAAAGAAGAGAGCGGCCCCAGATGAGGCCAAGCCTAGCAGCTCAAGTCATTCTAAGAAGAAGATGAGTGCCGAGACAAGTGCAAGTGCTAAGTGAAGGTCGAAACGTGATCTCAACCCTTGAATCCCATTAGAAAGGTCTCTATTGGCGGGCGCCGAGCTCGGTAAGTTCCATGATCACAAGGTTGTATTTGAAGCTCATGTTGATGAGAAGTTATTTGGGTTGTATCCAGTAATCGATCTTCTCCTAGAGAATGGGTGGGATCCAATATTTAAAGGTAAAACTCATGCAAGTGAAGGCACCGTACGAGCCTTCTATGCTCACATACGGGACCCAACTTTAGAGCCTCTCCAATTTATCATACCATTGGGAAGAACTCACGCCAGGGTCGATGTGGATATCAGGCACGTATCATGGGAATAGAATGTGGGGTTGTACATGCCAGTGATACGAATCTCGCTAGTGAATGGGAGAGAAATCACCACACACACTTCCTTTGCGGCCAACTTGAGGAATGGAGGCGAGAAAATAGCCTTGCATCGACCAGTATGACATACGACTTTTGCTTGCTTCACCATATATGCACGTACAATGTATATCCTAGGTGGAGTAACCGCACAGAATGCACTCGATTCATGGTGAATTTCTTGTACAGAGTTGGATAGGGATAAAAAGTGTGTCTGCCTACTCTCGCCTTGACATAGATAATCAATACTGCATAATCTACTTGGGGAGATGCCTCACTCCCTTTTGGCCAACTCATTTGTAAGATCGCCCGAAATTTCAGCTTCAGACTCCATATGGATAACCTCGCCCCGATCCATTTCATCAGTGAAACTATACTCAACAATATGGGCATAGGCCCCAGGCAACGCCAAGCAAGGCTTGATGAGTACGGGGATGAGATAGAAGAGACTGAAGAAGAGGAAGGCAGTGAAGAAGAGGAAGGAAATGAAGAGGAAGAAGGAAATGAAGAAGAGGAAGGAAATGAAGAAGAGGAAGGCGGTGAGGAAGTGGAGCAAGTAGAAGAAGAGGAGGCCCAAGACTCAGATGGGGGACCTCCTACTGGTCGTGAGGACCGCCATGATCAGGCCGCCTTAGAAGCCCGCATGACAAGATTGAAGAAAACCAGGCCTACCTAAAGCAGAAGTTTGAGAAAAACCAAGCCTACCTGAAACAAAAGTTCAAGAGAATGTCTCGCACCCTAAAGGCCCTCCTGTGTTGTATGCAGGATAAGGGAGCACCTCTGCCTTCGTCAGAATTGGAAGACTAGTCTTATGTTTATAGTTATTTTCTTATTCCTTTTGTAATGGCTTTAGTTAGGCCTAGTTTGGATGTTAAGTCAGTAAGTGTTAAAGCCTTTTGTTAAATTAGTTCACATGCATTCTCTGTCATAATTCATGTAATGTTACATCATATGTATTGTGACAAATTTTGGTTAAATGAAATGCATGAAGCTCTTTTGTTTAGAAATATGTAGAATGTTTGGAAAAGTGGATGATGTTATCCTGATCCTATAAATGTTGCACCCTATGTTGTATATAGGGAATGACGCCTAAAACTACTCGGAACATGGCATGTCTCCCACTTGGTAGAATGAATGACGGGGCCTCTCACCCGAGTGGTAGTGAAACGGACCCCAATTTGGGTCCGAGTAGCGACACAATGCCGGATTCATAACCGGCCACTGGCCCTACGAATGGGCCAACACCGAGTGCACCACCGGTTCTGGGACAAAACTGTACGTCTTTGTTGATGCCACACATGCCTCAGGCGGCTTCTTCCCCTGATAGGTTGGAGCAGATGATGCTCCTAATGCAACAACAATAACAGTTTTTTGCCATTATAGCGGGGGCCATCACACAGAACATGAATGCAGCCCCACCGATGCCACCCATATAGCCTGCCGGGAATATGACTGCAAGTGGCCTATTTGAGTGCTTTCAGCACCTTCGTCCTCCCACTTTCAGGGGTACACATAGACCCGAGGAGGCTGAGTACTGGTGGGATCGCATATCCAAGATGTTGAAGGCATTGCACTATACTAAAGCAGAGCAAGTTGAGTTTGTTATGTATATGTTTGAGAAGAATACTAGCCTTTGGTGGGATAGCATCCTACAAACCGTTCCCACAGGATTTGCGTGGACGTGGGACAAGTTCAAAACCCGTTTTCATGAAAAGTACTTCCCCCTCACTTATCTTAATGAAAAGGAGGGTGAATTTCTCCGCCTTTGACAAGGGGGGATGACAATGGCAAAATACAAAAATCGGTTCACAGAGCTAGCCAGATATGCTCCTTTGATCTGGTAAACGAGCCGATGAGAATGCGACGATTTTCAAAAGGCTTACAGGCTGATATCCACACCAAGATGTGTTGTGGTAGCATTTCCAACTATGCTGAGCTAGTGAACATGTCCTTGTGAGCTGAGTAGGATGGTGAAAGAGTGTCTCGAACATGCATGCCAATAGGCCCGAGGCCTCAGCCTGAATTACAGAACCGGTTATTTCTCGATAAGAGGCCGCGTGTAGATTCGCCTCCCAGACAATTGGCTCCGCCAGCCTAGTAGAGGCGATTTGATCTTTGGTGCATTTATTGTAATAAGACAGGCCGTATAGAACCCTTTTGTTTTACCAAGATGAAGGACAACGGCTTTACGCCGCCTCAGAAGGTCAACCGCTAACTGCCACTTGTTATTTCAACTCCACCCTTGCGATCTATGCCACCAACATAGCCATTCAACTGACCTCCTACACTTTAAAATAGTTCACCTCAACGACCTATGGTAGTGCAACCCAATCGTCCACAACAAGCTCGAGTACATGCGCTTGCCACTGAAGCGTCTGAATCTGCGGTCGCAGTACCACTAGCCTTTGAAGTCACTGGCCACATCCAAGGTATACCTGTATTTCTGTTGGTGGACACTGGGTCCACTATTTCAATGATAGCATACTCTACAGTCAAGCGTTTAGGGCTGAACACTACCCCTATGGTTAGGGTGAGAGTCATCGCAGCAGAAGAAACCTTCACAGACGCCACTAAGCTTTGTAAGAATTGCCCAATAAACTTAGGAAGCAGGGTGGTGTGCATTGACCTGATTGTCACCATGATATATCATTATGACATCATCCTCAGCATGGATTGACTCACTGAAATGAAGGCAGAGATCGACTGTGAAACCAGATTGGTGACAGCCTATGGGCCCAAAAACACGAGATTCACTTTCCTAGTTCAGGTCAGTTGGCCCTACCGCATTACTTGTTATGCTTCCCTATTAAAAAATTATAATGGTCCATCACTTGGGGACACGCCAGTAGTCCAAGATTTCACGAACATGTTTAGAACGATCCCTGGACTACCTCCTCAACGCGAGATCGACTTTACCATCGACCTTGTGCCAGGTGCGACACCTATCTCTTTACCGACATACTGCATGCCTCCGTGTGAAATAGAGGAATTGAGGAAGCAGATTAATGACTTATTGGATTTGGGTTTTGTATGGCCGAGCGTATCTCCTTTGGGAGCACCTGTGTTATTTGTGAAAAAGAAGGATGGATCATTGTAGTTGTGTATAGATTATCACGGGCTAAATCACATCATGGTGAAGAACAAGTATCCTCTGCCTAGGATAGATGATCTGTTTGACTAGTTGAAGGGGGCACAGTATTTTTCTAAAATAGACTTATAGTCTGGGTATCATCAGTTGCACGTCAAGAATGAAGACATGCAGAAAATAACATTCAGGACCAGTTTCAGGCACTACGAGTTCCTCATGATGTCGTTTAGACTAACTAATGCATCAGCCATATTCATAGATCTCATGAACCAGGTGTTTCGGCTGTATCTCTACTGATTCATCATCGTATTCATAAATGACATTTTGATATACTTAAAGAGTCTGGAGGATCATGAAGAACACCTGCAAGTAGTTTTTGATAATCTTTGGCAAAACCAATTGTTTACACAGTACCAAAAGTGCGACTTCTGGAAAGAATAAGTCAATTTCATAGGGTACGTGGTTTCCAAGGAAGGAATTGCCATGGACCTTGCCAAAGTGACCGCGGTACAGGACTAGGAACAGCCCGGCTCAATTACAGAAGTAAGGAGTTTCCTCAGACTTATCGACTATTATCGCCAATTCATTAAGGACTTCTCCAAAATAGCCCAACCGTTGTCTCAACTCACTCGAAAAGATCTTAAGTTTGCTTGGAACAAGAAAGCAAAAGCAATCTTTCAGGAATTAAAGGACAAGCTGACGTCTGCACCCATGCTAGTACTGCCAGAGCAATGGGTCAAATATACCATTTACACTGACGCCTCTCGAGTCAGTTTGGGTTGTGTACTTATGCAAAAGGATAGGGTGATCGCCTATACCTCACGACAGTTGAGGAAACACGAAGAAAAATGCCCCACACACGACCTGGAATTGGCGGCAGTCATTTTGCATTAAAGCTTTGGAGACATTACCTCTAGGGAGAAGAGTTCGAGCTCTTTTGTGACCACAAGAGCCTCAAATACATCTTTACGCAGAGGACCTGAATATGAGGCAACAACGTTAGATGGAGACCTTGAAAGACTTCAAGTTTGAGGTCTCCTACCATCCTGATAAGGACAACCTTGTGACCGATGCATTGAGCCGCAAGAAGACCATAGAATTTGTAACCTCACTGATGATAGAAGAGTGGAAAATGATAGAATTCGTGCAAGATTTCGAGTAGAAGCTGACAGTGGAAGAGCCATTCGAGAGCGTCGCACACTTCCATGTGCAACCACTTATCGATGACTAAATCATTGTAGCTCAGAAAGAAGAGGAACTGCTGGTGAAGATGAGAGAGCGTGTGAGTGATAGTGAAGAATCCGAATGGAGGATTGGCTTAGATGGAGGTTTAATATATCGTGGCCACCTATGCATCCCGAATCTCCATGACTTGAGGAGGGAAGTTTTAGAGGCCACACACAATTCAAAGATGGCAATTTATCGAGGCAGTACGAAGATGTATCAAGACATGAAGCGTTCGTACTGGTGGGACAATTGAAGGCCCAAATAGCAGACTTTGCATCCCAATGTCTCACGTATCAGCAAGTCAAGGCTGAGCATCGCCGACCCCTGGTTTACTTCAGCCCATGCCCATAGCTGAGTCGAAGTGGGATTTTATATTTATGGATTTCATTTTCGGGTTACTGAAGATGAGAAATGGGCATGACTCCATTTGGGTGATTGTGGACCAGTTGACGAAATCGGCCCATTTCCTCTCCATTAGAATTTCTAACTCGGCAGATGATCTAGCCAAGCTGTACATCAAGGAGATAGTACGACTGCATGGGGTTCCTATAGAGATTGTGTCAGACCGAGACACACGATTCACATCAATCTTCTGAACTCGAATCTAAGAAGCAATGGGAGTGAAACTGAAGTTCAGTACCGCGTTTCACCCACAAACTGAAGAGCAGACTGAACGGGTAAATCAAATACTTGGGGACACATTGTGAGCATGAGTACTTGACTTCAAGGATAGCTGGGATGACTGTCTCCCTTATGCCGAGTTTGCTTATAACAACAGCTTTCAATCAAGCATTGGCATAGCTCCCTACGAAGCCTTGTATGGGCGCCCATGTCAAGCTCCCCATTGTTGTGCAGAAGTTGGCAAGAAGAGCTTGGTTAGCCTAGATTTGGTCTAGGCAACCTCAGTGAAGATCGACATTATCAGGCATCGACTCCTTACGGCCCATAGTAGACAGATGAGTTACGCCGTATGAGACGGAGACAGTTAGAATTTGAAGTTGGGGACCATGTATTCCCTAAAGTTTCCCTAATGAAGGAAGTCCTTCATTTTGGTAAGAAGGGAAAACTCACGCCAAGATTCATTAGCCCGTTCCAGATTTTAGACCGAGTGGGTGTGGTAGTATACCGTCTCGCCTTGCCCACACCACTTGCAAGCGTACACAACGTCTTCCATGTATCCTGTCGTAATTAAGGCAGAATTTAGTTAGGTACTAGACAGAATAATCAGTGGATTAAGCTTGGGCCACCATTTTTACGAATGAGAAGACCTAAAACCATTAATACCACTGACTCAACACTACATAAAGACCTAGGAAAAATCCCAAGAGCCCGTCGCTCTCGGGAGTGCATTGAAACCCCATTTCGGACCTGGACCGCACGTTGAAAGTCCAATGATCGCGAAACTATAGGGTTATGTCCATCCTACTAGGCTTGATAACCATTGCAGGAATCGATCCTAGATAGTATCCAAAATTGTACAACTTGAGCCCTGGGTGAAGTGTGTGAGAAACGCGAATATCTTTAGAATATGAAATGAAACTTAAATGAATTGGGTCATTCGCTCACACGCGAAATTGAGGATTTCGGACTGTCAGTTTTTGACCAAACTTCACCCATGGGAAAAGAAAATTTTCCTACACATATCCATATAACTGTGGCCCCAATCGAGTAAGTACGACCATCGATCTAACACAAGTCCTCCACGGTCGATCAGCTTATCAAATCGCACTAAAATCACATCCTAACACAGATCCATTGTCAAGGAACTTACCCTATGACGTATGTGAGTAGTGAGGCTTCCTATGAGCTCTGTTTGTCAAAAATAGCTGCCTAAAGGATATAAATCATGTATATAGTAGCCCTGGGGCCATTCACATCACTACTGGGCCTATAAATAGCCTCCCACACATCCTCTCTCTCCCATATACGAATTTCTCCAAACCCTAAGTGAGAGAAGAGAAAAAAGAAGAGAAAAGAGGAAGGAGAGCAGAGAGATCTTGGGAGATCGTTGCCGTGATTCTCTCCCACTACTCCACGTACTAAATCACCTTCCCGTTACACTACACAATCCATTTCAGCTACGATTTGGGTAAGAAACCCTAACCCTAATCTTGATTTAGAGATCCAGATTGATTAATCGTCAAACTAGCTACCCTATTTTGTTGTTTAGGTGCCCGACGTTCCGTTTTCGGGAACGTAGAATTCGAACTGAGTCTGAATCAAGTATTCTGACGAAAGGTGCGGACTATAAACGTTTAGGTTATGGTTGTCAATGCTTTCAATGTTAGCTAATGATTTATGTTTGACTTGATTGCTGTCATATTGTCTTAGATACGCCGTTTTCGATATATTGTACATGTATGAACTATTTGGAACAAAAGATGCATCTCATGTGTTTGTTGAAATTCTTGAATGAACATGTAAATATGATTTGTGCTTGCCATGATTACTAATCTAGGATTCATCGTTGTCATATGTATACTGACTTCCTTGTGTATGGAATTGCCAAAATATATGGTGTAACTAACCTAGTCTATGTATTTGGTGAAGTGTAGCCTAGGTGTTTGATAAATTGTATGAATGAGAAATTGTTGATAATTTGTATTTATTAAGAGTATTAAGATAAGATTCTCAGTTACCTTATTCATATGTATAGTTTCCTTCAAGTAATTTTATTTGCATCTACGCGATTTATGGATAAAATGCAAGTGTTAGGTAATATCATCAATGTGTTTGATGAAATGCTCAAATGAGGAATTTATTTAAATTGTTTATTAAATGCTGATATGATTCTCACATGTGTCTACCTATTGCATCTGAGTAAGATTGGGGCTACAACGTAGTCCAGGCAATCGGTAACAGTTCCCATGCAGGTGGCCGAATTAGCCTCGCCGCATTGGATATATTCGATGAATCTGGGTCACACGAAAATTGTCGACAGTGGTTAGGCCACAAGGGGTGCTTATGCGCTCTATGTCGATTAAGTCTATGTGTGCTCGTACCAATCAAACCTGCTAAACAAATCAATTGGAGTATTATGTGTTTACCATGTATGGACATCACTACTTGAATCTAAGGTACCACTTACCAAAATAAAGGCCTGTTTCAACTATGGTACCACAATCTGCTAAGACTCATGAGCCGAGCATGGTGGTATGAGACACCGTGGTCGAGCTGTCAGCCTACGCTGGGATGATGAGCCTCCCCGTAGTAACCAGTGAGCAACCCAGACCATGAGCTGGGCATGGAGGTATAGGGGGACACCATGTTCGAGCTGTCAGCCTATGCTGAGGTGACGAGCCTCCCCGTAGTGACCGCGAGTATAAACTTTGAATTTGCCTATCGATTGCTTTTCATTAAGAGTGATGCCCTACAACTTGCTTATCGTATATGTTTAACTAGGATTGACAACCCTAAATGAATCCTTCGGTTTGGGTTAATGATATAAAGGGAGGTACATTAGCTTCCTGAACTTACTGTATGAATAAGCTTAATTAAGCACCCGGCTAACACGGTCATGCATCGCATTGCATTAGTTAAGATGTACTTTTGGTAAGGAAGGTGCCTAGGGAGCATTGTCATATGTGAAATTGGTTGTCGGAGTTGCTTTTGAGAGAGTTTTGTGCGAGGGCATACATCATTACTTGCACACCATTCTTACATTAACAAGTTAGTTAGGAAGTGATTGTTGTATTGCTTTATCATTACTGCGTGATTGACTTGATAACATATTAACCTTTGCCTTAAAGTATCATTGAGTTGATCACTCACTCCCATGCTGGGACGGTGTTTTAAAACACCAACCAGACTCTTGTTTAGATGCAGGTGATGATGAAGTATACGCAACAGAGCCGGACTTCATGGATGAGGAGGAAGAGTTCTCCTACGTTCAGCTCTCGAGCGGGTTTATGTAGATCTCGTACCGATGCGTAAGGACCACAGGGATTTTTGGCTTAGTGGAACGCATTTACATTCTCACATTTTGTATATTTTGAAACAATACATGTATATATTCAGCCCGGTTACATACTCATACTTTGGAGGTTGTGAAACACTTTCCTGTTCAAATATATATGTTTCAGTCTTCCACTTACTTAAATTAATTATATCTGGAGTATGATATGTTGTTTTAGTATAATCTCACTCATGCTTAACTCGTTAACGTGGACGAAATCTGAACATCATTATCCATGTTGCATAAGTGATGTACTGGATCTCGAGAGTAGAGCTTTGCTCGACCTTCGAAATTCAGGGCGTTATAAGACTAGTCATATCTTTTCCTATTAAATTTAGTATTTAGTGTCTATTTAGAAATTATTTATAATCATACTAGGAATCCTCCTATAGTTAAATTTGATTACATATATTTTTGTTAAAGTTGTTTTTGTGCAATTAAATTAGGACCCTTGAGTGGGATTGAGTTTCATAGTTTAATACTTCGTAAGCTCATGTTAGAGGCGGACTACAGTAAAATAGTATAAGTTTTTTTTTATTCTCTTGTGAATTCAAGGTTCATACCGTGTCAAGGAGATGTCTCTCCTCTTTCCTTTTCCTCGGCCTTATGTTACTAACATTCCAAACCTCTGAAATATTTTAGAATTCTCGATTCCTCCTTCCCTCTTGAAGTTAATGAAACCAAAGTGCAGTCTGCTCATAACCCACTAGTCATAAGTTCGAAATGGTGATATACATATAAAATTTTATACTATTAAAAACCTTTTGGGGATAATCTTTGACCATAGTCATATTAATATATTTATTAATCCCTACCTTGGACATAAATTAAAACAAGGACTCTCTTATACCAAGACCCAAAGGGTCAACCGCTAGCCCCCGCACGCTATTTCAGCCCCTCCTTTACGATCTATGGCACTGGCGCAACCATACAATCGACCTCCTGCATCCCGAAATAAGCCACCTCAACGGCCTATGACAACACCGCCTAACCGCCCGCAACAAGCTCGCGTACCTACACTCGCTGCCGAAGCAGCTGAATCAACGGTGACGTACCGCTAGAATTTGAAGTCACTGCCCATGTCCAAGGTACACCTGAATTCCTTTTAGTGGACACCGAATCCACTGTTTCTATGGTAGCATGCTCTACATTCAAGCGATTAGGGTTGGAAACTAACCCTATGATTAGGGTGAGAGTCATTACCGTAGTAGGAACCTTCTCAGACGCCACTAAGCTTTGTAAGAGTTGCCCGATAGACTTAGGGAGCAGAGTGGTGTGCATTGACTTGATTGTAACCAAGATATATCATTATGATATCATCCTCAGCATGGATTAGCTCACCGAAATGAAGGCAGAGATTGACTGTGAAACCAGATTGGTGACAACCTATGGGCCCGAAGGCACGACCTTCACCTTCCTAGTTCAGGTCAGTTGTCCCTACCGCATTCGTTGTTACGCTTCCCTATTTAAAATTTTTGATGGTCCATCACTTGGGGACACACCAGTGGTCCAAGATTTCACGAACGTATTCCGAACGATCCCTAGACTACCTCCTCAGTGCGAGATCGACTTTACCATCGACCTTGTGCCAGGTGCGACACCTAACTCCTTACCGACATACCGCATGCCTCCGTGTGAAATGGAGGAATTAAGAAAGCAAATTGATGATTTATTGGACTCTAGTTTTATATAGCCGAGCATATTTCCTTGGGGAGCTCCTGTGTTATTTGTGAAAAAGAAGGATGGATCAATGCGGTTGTGTATAGACTACTACAAGTTGAATCACATTACAGTAAAGAACAAGTATCCTCTGCCCAGGATAGATGACCTGTTCAACCAATTGAAGGGGGCTCAGTATTTTTCTAAGATAGACTTACAGTCCGGATATCATTAGTTGCGCGTTAAGAATGAAGATGTGTAGAAAACAGCTTTCAGGACCAGCTTCGGGCAGTACGAATTCCTTGTGATATCGTTTAGACTTACAAATGCACCAACCATATTCATGGATCTTATAAACCAGGTGTTTCGGCCGTATCTTTATCAATTCATCATTGTATTCATAGATGAAATTTTAATATAAGAGTCGAAAAGATCACAAAGAACACCTACGAGCAGTCCTTGATACTCTTACGCAAAATCAGTTGTTTGCACAATACTGAAAATGTGACTTCTAGAAGTAAGAAGTCAAGTTCTTAGGACACGTGATTTTCAAAGAAGGAATCACCATGGACCTTGCCAAGGTGACCGTGGTACAAGACTAGGAGCAGCCCAGCTCAGTTACAGAAGTGAGGAGTTTCATCAAAACTTGCTGGCTATTATCGCCAATTCATTAAAGATTTCTCCAAGATAACCCGACCATTGTCCCAACTTACTCAAAAAGATCTTAAATTTGCTTGGAATGAGAAAGCAAAGGCAGCCTTTCAAGAATTAAAGGACAAGCTGACGTCTGCGCCCGTGCTAGTGCTGCCAGAGCAAGGGGTCAAATATACTATTTACACCGACGCCTCTTGAGTCGGTTTAGGCTGTGTACTTATGCAGAAGGATAGGGTGATCACCTATGCCTCACGATAGTTGAGGAAACATGAAGAAAATTACCCCGCTCACGACCTGGAGTTGGCGGCAGTCATTTTCACATTAAAGCTTTGGAGACATTACCTTTATAGCGAGGAGTTCGAGCTCTTTTAAGACCATAAGAGCCTCAAGTACATCTTTACATAGAGGGACCTAAATATGAGGCAGCACCGTTGGATGGAGACATTGAAAGATTTCAAGTTTGAAGTCTCCTACCATCTTGGCAAGGCCAACCTTGTGGCCGATGTGATGAGTTGTAAGAAAACTATGAAATTTGCAACCCCACTAATGGTGGGAGAGTGGAATATGGTGGAGTTCGTGCAAGATTTTGAACAAAGGCTGACAGTGGAGGAGCCATTCGAGAGCGTCACATACCTCCACGTACAACCACTTATTAATGATTGAATCATTGTGGCTCAGAAAGAAGATGAACTATTATTAAAGATGAGAGAGCGTGCAAGCGACAATGAAGAATCAGAATGGAGGATTGACTTAGATGGAGGTTTGCGGTATCGTGGCCTCCTATGCATCCCGAACCTTCACAACTTGAGGAGGGAAGTTTTAGAGGCCGCTCACAATTCAAAGTTGGCAATGCATCCGGGTAGTACAAAAATGTATCAGAACGTGAAGCGTTCGTACTAGTGGGACAACATGAAGGCCCAAATAGCAGACTTTGTGTCCCGATGCCTCACGTTCCAGTAAGTCAAGGCCGACCACCGCCAACCCCCTGGTTTACTTCAGCCCATGCCCATAGCTGAGTGGAAGTGGGATTTCATATCTATGGATTTCATTTCCAGGTTACCAAAGATAAGAAAGGGGCATGACTCCATTTGGGTGATTATGGACCGGTTGACAAAGTAAGCCCATTTCCTCTCGATTCAGGTTTCTAATTCGGCAAATGACCTGGCCAAGCTGTACATTAAAGAGATAGTACAACTGCATAGAGTTTCTCTAGAGATTGTGTCGGACCGAGACACACGATTCACGTCTATGTTCTGGACTCGAATCCAAGAGGAGATGGGGGTGAAGCTGAAGTTTAGTACCGCGTTCCACCCACAGACTGATGGGTAGACGGAGTTGGTAAATCAAATACTCAAGGATATGTTATGAGCATGTGTACTTGACTTCAAGGACAGCTAGGATGACTACCTCCCTTATCCTGAATTTGCCAATAACAACAGCTTCCAAGCAAGCATTGGCATGGCTCCCTATAAAGCCTTATATGGACGCCCATGTCAGGCTCCACATTTTTGGGCGGAAATTGGCGAGAAGAGCTTGGTTGGCCCAGATTTGGTTCAGGCGACCTTAAAAAAGATCGATATTATTAAGCGTTGACTCCTTACGGCCCAGAGTAGACGGAAGAACTACACTGATACGAGATGGAGACAGTTTGAATTCGAATTTAGGGACTATGTATTCCATAAAGTTTCCCCAATGAAGGGAGTACTTCATTTTGGCAGGAAATGAAAACTCATGCCAAGGTTCATTGGGCCTTTCCAGATTTTAGACCGAGTGGGTGTGGTGGCATACTGTCTCACCTTGCCCACACCACTCACGGGCGTACACAATGTGTTTCATGTATCGATGCTGAAGAAATATGTTCCCGACCCCACTCATATTATCAGGTGGGAGCAAGTACAACTAAGGGAGACGCCACCTATGTATTACGGCCCATGCGTGTTCTAGATAGGAAAGAGCAAGTATTACACAGCAAGGTAATCCCACTCATGAAAGTGTTATGGACACACCACACCAAGGAGGAGGCTACTTGGGAGATGGAAGCTGAGGTCCGTAAGAACTACCCACAAATCCTCGAGGAGTACAAAAATGTACAAATTTCGGGGACAAAATTTTTCTTTAAGGGGGGTAGATTGTAATGTCCCGAAAAAATTCGTACAAAGACACGAGTACAACCTTAGGCAGAACAACCTAAGGACCGCATCCTGTCGTATAATTTAGACGGGATTTAGTTAAGTACTAAATAATCGGTGGATTAAGCTTAGGCCACTATTTTCATAAATAGGAAGGTCTAGAACCAAGGATACCACTGGCTCAATGTCATCTTAAGACCTAGAAGAAACCCCAAGGGCCTGTTGCCCTCGGGAGTACATTGAAACTCGAAAACGGGCCTAGACCGCACATCGAGGGTCTAATGACCGTGAAATTATAGGAAGATATCCGTCCTGCTGGGCTTGACAACCATCATGGGAATAAAGCCCAGATAGTGTCCAGAAACGCCCAACTTGATCCATGAGTTAAGTGCATGGGAAACGCGAATATCCTTAGAAAATGAACTAAAAATTAAGTGAATTGGGTCATTCGCTCTTACGAAAAGTTGAGGATTTCTGACCGTTGGTTTGTAACCAAACTTCACACATGGAGAAAGAAAATTTCCCTGCACACATCCGTACAACTATGGCCCCGGTTGGACACGTATGACCGTTGATTTGACATGAGCTCTCCACGGTCGATCGGCTCATTCGATCACACCAAAATCATGTCCTAGCATAGATCCTTTGTTAGGGAGTGTACCCCATGACGTAGATGAGCAGTGGGCCTCCCTAAGAGCCTTGTTCGTCAAAAACGACCGCCCACAGGGTAGAAACATAGCATAAAGTGGCCCTGGGGCCATTTACACCACATCTTGGGCTATAAATAGCTCTCATTGCACTCTCTCTCTCTCTCATATATGAATTTTACAAACCCTAGGGGAAGAGAGAAGAGAAAAGAGAGAAAAGAGGAAGGGAAACTTGGGGAGATCGCTACAACTTTGGAAAATCTTCTCACACGCATCCACGTGCCTAATCACCGCCTCCTTTTGCCACCCAAACCTCCTTCGGCTACGATTTTGAGTAAGAAATACCAACCCTAATGTCGATATAGAGCTCCCGGATAGTTTTTCGCCAACCTAGCTAACCAGTTTCATCGTTTAGGTGTCCGACTTTTCATTTTTGGAAACGTAGAATTTGGACCGAGTTCGAGTCATGCATACTAACGAAAGGTGCGGACTATAAACGCTTAGGTTACGGTTTATCAGTGCTTTCATGTCAACTAATGATTTATGCTTGTCATGATTGCTACCATATTGTCTTAAATACGTTGATTTTTGTATGATTATGCCTATGAATTGTGATAAGTAAATGATACAACCTATGTGTTTGTTGAAATGTCTAAATGGGAAATAGAGAATGATTAATGCTTGCTATGATTACTAATCTAAGATTCATCATTGTCATATGCATATAGATTTCTCTGTATAAAGAGTTGATAAAACATATGTTGTAACTAACGTAGTCTATGTGTTTGATAAATTGTTTAAATGAGAAATTGTTGATGATTTGTATTTACTACGAGTATTAAGGTAGGATTCTTTATTATCTTCTGCATATGTATATTTTCCTCTATGAAATTAATTGATAAAATGCAAGTTGTATTTAACATGGTCTATGTGTTTGATGAAATGCCCAAATGAGAAATCCACTTGGATTGTTTGTTGAATGCTGGGATAGATATTACACGTGGTTGTAGCAGCATTTGGATAGGATTGGGGCTATAGTCCAGGCAATTAGTAAATTTCCATATTTGGGTGACCGAATTAGTCAAGCCACCTTGGGCAAACTCGATGAATATGAGTCGTACGATGATTGTCGGCAGTGGCTAGGCCACGAAGGGCGCTTATGTGCTCCATGTCGATTAAGTCAACGTGCGCCCACACCAATCGAGCCTGCCTAATAAACCAGTTGACCTATTGTGTGTTTACCATGTATGAACGCGACTGTTCATATCTAAGGTACTCCTCACCAATGTAAAGACCCGCCTCTAACCATGGTACCACGATCCTTAAGACTCGTGAGCCGAGCATGGTGGTATGGGACGCCGTGTTCGTGCTGTCGGCCTACGCTGGGGTGACGAGTCTCCCCGTAGTGACCGCGAGCACAACTTCTTGCAACTTGCCTATCATATGTGTCTAACTAGGAGTGTCGAACCTAGATGGATCCAGAACATAGGAGTAGGACCATTGTGGTTGTCCGATGCCTAATGTTTGATTTGGTTAAAAAGGAAGGTACCATAGCTTCCCAAACTTGCTGTGTGAATGAGCATAATTAATCACTTGGCTAACATGACCATGCATCATACTACATTAGTTAGGATGTGGTAAAAAGACGTTGGAGTTGCGCATTTGAGGAAGTGTTGTCATATGCAAAATAGGCTGTCGGAGTCGCGTGTTGAGGGAGCATTGATGGGTGAGGGCATGCATCATTACTTGTACTCCATTTCTACATTAAAGAGAATAGTTAGGAAGTGATTGTTTATGATTACTTTATTATTACTACTTGATTGACTCAATAACATGTGTCACTTTTACCTTATAGAACCACTGAGTTGATCACTCACTCCCACTCTGGGACTGTGTTTTAAAACACCAATCAGACGCTGAATTAGATGCAAGTACAGATGACGTCAATGCTCTAGAGCAGGACTTCTTGAAAGAGGAGGAGGAATTCTCCTACTTCCAACTCTCGGGTGGGTCGATGTAGGCCACGTACCATTATGCGGGGGACACTGGGCATCAGGGCTTAGTTGAACACATTTACACTACCACATTTTGTACATTTTGAAATTATACGTGTATAAATTAAACCTGGTTACGTACTCATACTCTGGAAGAAATTTTGTGAAACATTTACATACTTACATAGACATGTTTTAGAATTCCGTACTGGCTTAATTTCATTGAATCTAGAGTATGATGTGTTGTTTAGTATAATCTCATGCATGCTTAATTCATAAATATGAAAGAAATCTGAATATTATCATCCACAAGACATAAGTGATGTTCGAAATCTCGGGAGTAGAGCTTTGCTCAACCCTCGAAATTCAGGGCGTTACATCGATATGGGATAAAAATTCTTCATTCAACCCCGTATTATGCTCACGCTAATGGCCTAGCCGAGGCCAACAATAAAGTGATCAAAAATATCTTGAGGAAAATGATACTTGGAAACTCACGGGAATGGCACTTTAAACTATCTGAGGCTTTGTAGGCCTACAGGGTATCACCTCGTACTAGTACAGGGGTTAGCCCATTCATGCTGACTTATGGGCATGAAGCAGTTTTTCCTCTAGAAGTCATGGTTCCATCAATGTGAGTTGCCCATCAATCCTAGTTAAGCTCGCCCGAATTTACAAAAGCAATATTGACTGAGCTTGAAGGGCTGGATGAGATTCGCATCAGGGCGTTGAATTCTATCATAGCCAATAAAGTAGTCGTGGCCCGAGTGTACAACAAGAGAGTTAAAGGAAAGGTCTTCAAGGATGGAGACACAGTTTGGAAAATGTTCCTTCCCATCAATAAGAAAGACCAAGCGTTGGAAAAGTGGTCTCATACATGGGACGAACCATACATTATCAAGCAAGTCCTAAGGGCAGGAGCTTATCTCCTTAGGGATTTGAATGGTAATGTTGCTTTATCACCTATAAATGGTTGATTTCTGAAACAATACTTCCTTCCATTATGGGAGGTCATCAGAAATTAGGTCGAACTGGTTCAATAAGGAAGATAGAATTGCGGTTAAATAAAAGCCCTAAATGAGGGGCCTAGTAAATCTACTTAAAATAAAGGCCCGAAGGCCATAAGTTTTACCCACGCTGGGGTAGGAAGAGTTAATATATATATATATATAAAGGGGGATGAGGAGGAGCCTGGCAATGAAACTACCGACTGGCCCACCTGAGATCCTCAAAGCTTTTAGCAGCTTCAGCTCTCGCTGAGCTCTGCCTTTCGGTCCAAGACGCTTGTTGGCTCACGAGCTTAGTCGAAGAGCGCTTAATGTAGGCTAGGCGGCTGTCCAGGTCCGCTTTCTCCATCTCAACCGACCTCTTCTCAGCTTTGCTGACAACGGCACGCCCTTGGTAGAGCTCTAGTTGAGCTTTCACAAACACGATTAGCTCAGTATTCTCTGGCCGATCAAGAACGGGTCGTACCCACTATCACTTCCTAAACTCAGAAACCGGGCTCACAAAATTCTCGATCACCGAATCCGATGCTGACAGCCTCCGTAGTACCCCATTCTCGACTCCCGGCACTCATATACCAGGTTCCGATCCTGGGATCCTATAAGGAGGATTTTCAACATGAATTGGATTCGTAATAAGCATAACCATAAACATAACCCACGAATAATAACCAAGACACCATCGCAAAATCCACTATGATGAAAAACTTTAAGGTACGATGCATATTAAGGAAAATACAATGATAATAATAACGGAAACTCCTAAAGCTCGACTGCACGCTCCTGCTGTGACTAAGCTATGGCTGTGTCCTGGCGTCACTTGCATGCATCAATCATGCATAAGCTTATAGAAAGCTTAAAGGGTGGTGAGAGTATGTGCGCAATATAAGCGTGCTCAGAATGCAATATCAGAGTAATGTGGAATATGCTGGTGAATCCATGAATACTATCAGTCGTACCAAGGTTATGCGATGTAAGGCATGAATGCTATCAGCCATATCAAGGCCATGCGATACAAAGCGTGAATGATGTCTGTCATACCAAGGCCATGCGATGTGAGATGCAACTTAAGCATACAGTCCTCATCCGAATCCACATATCAATGCAGCTCATCACTAGAGCATCAAATATCAGTATAGTTCTCACTCTGGATAATTATCAGGGTTTAATACACTCCAAATGGCACTATCCCTTTCTTAAGTGAGCAGTCCAAGGGAGCATAAGAAACCTCACTATCCGCCTGGCCAATAGCCTCCCAATACCTATCCGGCACGTCGATAGTGGACCTATTTACGAGCTAATCATACTCAGCCTAGCAATTTCCCCTACCCTCAGGTGGGTAAGGCCACACCCCTTTTCAACCGACCACGACGTAGTGGGAGACGCGGCCTCCTAGTATTTGGCCCTCATGCGCTCATGTATTCACTCGGTCTCAACATTAGAGTCATCCTCTGGTACCATCGGGTTTAGGAATTTTCATCCAGGGACATCTATGATGCCCCAATGCTAGTAACAGTATTTTCGGTATCCAATCTGGCTTTCCATGATATGCCTGTGGAGGTCACGACCCTGATGTCGCTAGGGTGTATCGTAATCATAATCACACAATGCAAGATGCATGAGTCACGCAATCCAATCCTGCGCATACTGTGCGCTCATGTGAGACAACCACGCCTATTAGGGAGTCCCATAACAACTTGCCTAATGACATATGCAATGGTCAACCATATCTCATATCAAGCATGCAGATGATGCGTATGGGCATGTATCATAATGTTATGCTGTCACATACTCATAATCAGTATCAATAACCGGCATTGATAATCAACCTCGATAATCAGCATATATGCAAGGCGGGGTTCATAGATGGACAACAAATCCATAACATGGAGGGCATTCCTCGACTACGGATATACTAATTACGACACGGATTCCTCCGTCTACGGCGAGGATGAACTCTCCTTATATCAAGGTTGGGCCTAGGTGGCCTACCTACAATCCTACAAGCAACCAATGGGGGCCCAACATTTTGGGTTAGCCCAAAAGAATAGATGGGTCATGCAATATCAATGGGGCCCATCGATTTGGGTCAACCCACTTAGAGAATGATGAGAATGGGCCTAATAAGCCCTAAGGGAAGGTCATAATGTGGACATTTAACCATCATTGCCCATCAATGTGGACATTTAACCATCATTGCCCATCAATGTGGACATTTAACGAGCATTGCTCCCTAGGAGTGGCCCACATAGAGCCAAACATATAGTGATCCCATGGCCTCACATAAAGGCATAATACACATCATAATGGGCCTCACACAAGAGCCCAATATACATCACATCGGGCCTCACCATATAGGCCTCATATACATCATATTAGGCCTCATCAATGGGTCATAAATACATCACATTAGGCCTCATCAAATGGGCCGCAAACGCATCACATTGGGCCACAAATACATCATATTGGGCCACACACAAGGGCCTCATATACATCCCATTGGGCCTCACTCATGGGCTTCACATACATTATAATGGGCCTTACCAAAGGGCCACCAATACATCATATTGGGCCACACACAAGGGCTCATGGGTTAAGCACAATGGATGGGTAGTGGGTGCATCACATACATCATAGTGGGCCTAATGGAGCAGCCCATATAGTCCAGAAAATTAGGTGGACAGACTGCCTACAACGCATACCTCAAGGTGGGCTTATTGTACCACCAAAATGGGCCTAATGGGGCAGCCCATAATCCAGGAAAAATGGATGGGCAGCCTGAATCATACATCACGGTAGGCTGCACAAATGGACAGCATAGATATACAATACATGCATTATGGCGGACCGCACAAATGGACGAATGATGTGTATAAAACACATACACCACGATCGGCCCACACATACATGCATTGAGGTGGGTCCCACCCATCCAGAATGGACAGACAGCTAGGATACAGAATACATATATTAAGGTGGGTCCCATCCCACATGTACAGCACGTGTGGGGTGGACCCCACACGAGCTAAAATATTGGATGAACGGTGGGATACAAAACATACAACATGGTGCGTCCCACGCAAACCGTCCAGGGATGGACAGTGTGCATACAAAACATATACATTACAGTGGGGTCCACACCATCTGGATAGATGGACGGAGTGGATATACAATACATACACCAAGGTGAGTCCCACCCCCACACGTGCCACATGTGTGGGGTGGGCCCCTACGTCCCAAACAGATGGACGGAATGGGGAGACGTATATCACAGTGGCCCTACACCACCCGTCCAGATGGACGGTGTGGATTTAGAACTATACATCAAGGTGGGCTCCACCTAACACCGTCCAGTTGGACGGATGAATAAAACACATACATCATTTGGTGGGCCCCACCCCCACACGTGCAACACATGTGGTGTGGGTCCTACGTACACATTCAAAGAGAATTGTCACGCCCTGAAATTCGGGGGTCGAGCATAACTCAGCTCCCGAGTTTCAAAATATCACTTATGTAACATATTTAATGATGGATGTATGTTGTCTGTATGAGTACATAAAACATGGAATAGATTAAGCCAAACTGCAAGCATAATTCAGGGATAAGTGAAGGAACGCAAGCGGAAGACTTAAAGAAATATATGTGTACATGTGCAATTTCCTGAAATACATATACATGTCAGGTCATACTTACAAGTGTTACTATCAAAAGTACAAGTATTAAATGACATCATCTATTACAATAACCCAGAATTCCCCGCACATCAGGACATGGCTCACAAGAACCCGCCTGAAAACTGCATAAAAGAAAATGCGACCTCATCATCCTCGAACTCCTGCTCTGCCTCAGGGGCCGCATCAACATCTGCATCTAAGACAGAGTCTGGTTGGTGTTTAAACACCGTCCCAGAATGTGGGAGTGAGTGATCAACTCAGTGGAACAATAAAGCAAAGGTTAACATGTTATCAATTCAATCAAGCAGTAATGATAAAGCAGAACAATCAAACATGTCCTAATTACTCTTGTTAGTGTAAGGATGTATGGAGAATGATGCATGCCCTCGCCTTACTCCCTCTGCGTCTTCATCTCACGTTACGCATGACATCCTCCCGCAGTGCCAACGACTACCAAGCACATGTAAATGTGGTGCATGAATATGATTACAAGTTGTTATTAGTCCTTTTCATACAGCAGGATTGGGAAGCCAAGGTACCTTCCTCATATCAATTCCCAACGGTATCCATTCTAGGGTCGTCAGTCCTAGGCATCTCATACGATCATATGGTTTTAGGTCGTTGCAAAGGGCTCGTCACCAATCAATGCACGCCTATCATACCTTCATTACTACTCTAAGGCTCCTCGCCCTAATGCAATATCCAGGTATGCTCGAGGTCACTACAAAGGGCTCGTCACCAATCAATGTAGGCCGACAGCATGAATATAGTGTCCCATACCACTATAATCGGCTCACGAGTCTGGTGTGCTCACTGGTCACTAAGGGGAGGCTCGTCACCCCAGCGTAGGCCTACAGCTCGACCACGGTGTCCCATACCACCATGTTCGGCTCATGAGTCTTAGCAGATCAAGGTACAACGGTTAACGGGATTTGCACTGGTAAGTTTGGTACCCTAGATTCAAACAATAGCGTCCATACATGGTGAACATACATCGGACAATCGGGTTACTTGACGAACTCGACTAGCACAGCGCATGTTGGGTTGAACGACATAGAGTGCGCAAACACTCTGTGTGGCCAAACCACTGCCGACAACTCTTATACAACTCGGGTTCGTCAAATCATTTCCTTCGTGGCGAAAGCAACCTCAGCCACGAACTCAAGGTCGATTACCAATTTCCTAGACTATTTCCTAGTCCCAAACACATTCCATCACGACAGATGTTCATATCAATACTTAAACCAGTAATGGAACAACAACTCAAATCATACAGTATGTGAGCATTTCAAGAATATCAACTCAACATGGATTTACACATGAATACTGCTTGAAGTTAAACAACAAAGAATGTGACTTGCATGTAGGAAATCATACACACAAATAGGAGTGTTGAGAATAGCTTCTCAACGCCCGCAATTAGAATAATATATTACACTTTAGACCATTTAGACATTTCTACAAACACTTAGAATACATAGGTCAACATACATGACGTATGTTGGAATACACACATTTGAACAATTCCTTTTGCCAAGGAGTTGTCACACATACAATTAGCACAAGTACACGACAGATAATCATGGCAAGTACATGTTCATATTTTATACATATATGGTACTTCCTACATATACATAGAATACACAAATCTCAATATAACACATGCATATCAGGAACGCAAAATAAACATAGCATTTGACACGTGAAATTGCATCCATAACAACAATAAACCATTATATGACATTGAAAGCCTTGAAAACCATAACCTATACGAATGTAGTCCGCACCTTAAACTAGAAAAAGAACACCGAACTGATTTAGACGATATGTCTTCGTCAACGGCGACAAGATAACCTAAGGCAAGAATAGAAATGAGCTACAATAACACAAACTATTCTAAGCTCTAAAACAGATTAGGGTTAGATTAACTTACCCAAGAAGGAACTTAGAATCGCCGGAATAACGATTCAGAAGTGATGGTTTAAGGATGTAGAGTAACAGGAAAGAATCTCAAGATGATTTACCAACTTCTCTCTCACTTTCTCTCTCTTTTCCTCTCTCTTTCTTAGCTAGGGTTAAGGAAATTCATATGGAAAAGAGAGTGAGGGTTTTAAGGTCTACATATAGGCCTAACATTGATGAAAATAGCCCCAGGGCCAAGGTATACTTAGGTTATAACCAAATCAGCCCTCTCTCGATCCAACGGAACACTTCCGGTGGTCCTTTTTCAACGTGCGGTCGGACTTAAGCTCACTGACCATGGATCTAGGTCAGGCTGAGTTTTCGTACCGATTAGATTTACAGATCAGCCGTGGCGAACCACACTTAATTCAACGGTCACCGAAACTCGATCAGGTCCACAAGCATCATGACATGCCTGGGCCACCTTCCCTGATCCGAGGGTGAAATTGGGTCAGAATCCAACGGTCAGATCGCTTAAAATCGTAGCGCAAGCGACATGACTCAGATTTCATAAAATCATATTTAATTTCTCACCGTTCTCACACTCTTCACTCCAGACTCAATCAAATCGACCCAGGACATCATCTGGACTTGATTTTTGAGGTGATGGTCAAGTCCAACATGGTGACCATAATTGTCTAAGATCATCGCTATCAGACTTTCGACGTGCGGTCCAGGTCCGATCCAAAGCTTCTAAAAATTCCCGAGAGCAACTGGATTTAGCGTTGAATCCCAGATTTCAAAGTAACATAGCGCTAACGATTCTACAGGTTTTGAGTCATGCAGATCAAATTTAAAGTGATTGATGCTAATTTCACAAGCAATCGAGTTTAGCGCTAATTAACCCACAAATAGCTTCTAAGGAAAATAGAGGTAGTACTCTGGTCTTTGCACAAAATTTTTCGGGTCATTACAATGGGACAGATCCAAAATTTAGGTGAGACCCACATAGCTTGCTGACGTGCAATACAACAGCTTCCTAACTACGTGGGTCTCACTTGCTGATGCAATACAGCAGCTATATGGCTGCGTGGGTCCCACCGTCCTGGCTTCAACGAATGGTGTGGTTAAACACATCATCATGGTGGGTCCACACGTGTGGCGAGATGTGGTCCACGAGAGTGTGGCCCACCCAAGCTTTGGATCAACTGATATTTGTGTTCTCACTTCATCCATGGCAGCGAGATGGGACCCAACACATGGACAGTCTAGGTCAAGTGGGCCACATTCTGTCATAAAAGAGAGAGAAAGAGGGATAGAGAGAGATCGACATATTAAAGGGACCCCACCACTATGGGCCCCTCTTTGTTACAACACAAACATCAAGATGGGTCCCACCATAAGTGGGCCCTATATACAAATCAAGGTCCTATGCTACGATCACCCACCAATTGGCCTTCTTCTTTAGCTCCTTGGAATCCTAATCTCCTAAGCTCCTTCTTTGATGGAGGATATGAACTTTGGATGGTTGGATGGTGAGATGTGGGGGGGAGGGGGGGGGGGTAGAAAGTGGGCCACACTTGGCTCTTTGGAATAGCTTGGACGTTGGCTCTTGTGGTTGCTTGGGAGTGAAGAGATAAATGAGAGAGAGAGAGAGAAGTGATGGGATAAAAAGGTGATGGAGTGATGGGTGATGGGTGTAAGGAAGGGATGAGTGGAGAGAGAGAGTTGACTTTGGGAATGGGAGAGAGATTAGTGCCTGCCTTGTTAGTAAGAGAGGGATGGGTTGTGTACTTAACTTGTGATTGATTGATTGATGTGATGGGTTATAGAGATTCTCTCGAAATTCGTAACACGGGATATTTTCCTCAAAATAAACGGGGGCCCACAACTCCTAGCCTGGGTATCGTATCGGCGCACGAGACACGGCATTGGAACCGCGATAATGACACGGTCGCTAGGATAAAAGTTTCAAGTTGAGCTGACTCGGGTTGACAGGGTACAACTCAAGGTCAGCGCAAATGTTATCTACACGTCGCAGGTCACCGAAATTTGACCAAGAAGACTGCAAAATCCTAAGGAATGGTACGGACTATGATATGGGCCTTACACCCACAACATCCTTTGGTTGAACTTGTGTTCAAGAGTCCAATGTAGCTAGTTCTTCCAAGCCGCCTCATAACATGCTGGCAGAGCATAACATTCTCTGCTGAGAGCTAATAGGCAGTTCAGGGCAGCCTTACAGCGTTTAAATTCAGTGTCTGCCTTAGCAAACACATTTTCGAGGCGCCTAAGCTCGGAGATGATATTCAGGATGCGCAGAGTGCGTAAATTTGAGGCGGTTTATAAACTTTTTCGAGGCGGTGCGAAAGTTTGAGTTGCAAAACTATTTAAAGGAGTCCCTAGGCTATTCCAAATCATCTTTTATGGTTTGGAAAGAGAGAGAAGGCCTAGGTGGAGCACCGACAACATTCTTCCATTTTGATTTCTTCACGGATTCTAGTTAATTATTTTGTTTTTCTTCTAGGATGTTAGTTTTGTTGGACTAATCTCTTAGCTAAGGCTAAGGGATGCAACTTATAGTTTTTTTTAATGTTTATCTTACATTGGTTCAAGTTTATGGTTAAACTTTCATTAATTTATAGTTTGAATAAAGAAATATTTCCAGTTTTCTATGGTTTACTATGACTCTAATTACAGTAGATGCTTGGAAAGCTATTGATATCTTCTTATCTATTTTGTAATTGTGTGATCTATAAAATTCATAATTTACCATTGTCTCCTGGGCATGGTTGATGGTTGAATTCCCTGCGATCATCACATTGGTGCTTCATGAGGGAACTAATTAATGAAAGTTTAGATTCTCTTTTAACTGCTCCATCATCTGATTTGATAGATAGGACTTCGATTCCAATCAAGTTATCGTTGTATCAAGTAAATTGAATATTGAGATTGTTATATGTGGATTCCTGGATCCTTAGTCTTTTTATATTTATTTTTTATATTTTTTTTCATCATTTAATTAAAAACCCAAATAACCAAGTTAGATTTAGATTAGTACTAGACCATGTTCCCCATTCCCTATGGATCCGACCTCGTTCTCACCAAGTTATTACTACATCGCGACCATGCACTTAGGGCTGTAAACAAGTTTTTGGCGCCATTGCTAGAGAGTGGTGTTGAACACAATTAGGTTTAGGTTTTCTAGGTTTGATTTTTGTTTTAGGTTTGATTTTTCTTAGTTTTTGAATTTTTCTAATCTAGGGTTTTTAGAACTTTTCAATTTCAGAATTTTGGTTTTAGGATTCATCTTTTTTTTTTCTTCTCTTTCTTCTTCTAACATTACTAACATAGTTTGATTGTTTTGATTTTGTAGGATCTTCAATTCTAGTTCTTCTCTTTTGTTAACTTCTTCCCTCTACTTATTTTCCAAATTGCTATAGGATATTTTTATAGGAATTTATTTTAGGAATAGATTTAGAATTAGGGTTTCATCATGTTAATGCAAGAGTGGAAATGTGAATATGCTCATCTACTTCTAGAAGATGAGATATATTGTGATGTGTTGTCGGATGATTATGTTAAGAAACAACCTATGTCTCAAAATTTTATTAAAAGCATGATTGAGAACCAACCGGGATATAATATTCCACTGGTTAATAAGTCCCTACACGATCATATGTGGGAGAATAATTACACTCCACTGATTAAGAAATCATTACATAATTATTAGAGTGAGAACAATTGTCACCCATCCGGTTTCTTCAGTAGGGCACGTACACCCCATAGGGCCCTTCTTAGCAGCGTTCAAAGCCACTCGTTGGTGGACGTCCTCTCTTGTCTCGGGGTCTATTTCCCTTCTTAAAGGCCTCATCCCAACCTTCATATTCTGGGAGATTTGGATGGCAAGGAACCAGGCTTGGTTTGATAACCACATGATGCACGCTACCGAGATTATCTCGAACATCCTCCGCTGGGTCAAACTTACGAGCCCCAGCTTACCCAGGTCAAAATCCCTTAAATTGCCACTTCTGCTCACTCTCAATATGCTTGGGATTCGTATCCCTCCGCTCAAGCTGCTGTGCCAACCATGGTGAAGTGGTCTAAGCCCTAACGAGGGTGGGTCAAATTGAACGTAGATGGCTCTGCGAGAAGGAACCCGAGTCCATCTGAGAGGGGGGAGAGTGGGAAGAGACTGTAATGGGGATTTCCTATTTTCTTTCGCCTTTGGGTATGGTTGTGGTTCAAACATAAGGGTAGAAATGAGGGCGATTTTGGATGGTATCGCTCAATGTGCCCAATTTGGGTTCTTGAGAGTGGAGGTTTCCAACGACTCAAGTTCGGTTGTAGCGGCCCTTGCCAAAGAGACCCACGGGTCCTGGTCCTTATGGTACTAGAGGAAGAAGATAGAAGCCCTTAAACTAACCATGGAAGTTTGTATCACATACACTCCAAGGGAGGCCAACTCGGTTGCCGATGGGCTCACCCGATTGGGTAGCAGGACCTAAATGGGATCAATCTTCTGATCTAAGGACTCCCTTCTAACCACCGTTAAGGGCCATCTATTGCTGGATAGAGTAAGATTAGGCTACCTACGTGAGGTCTAATCCTCTTAAGGTCTTTTTGCTTTCCTTAGACATACATGATAGGCGGGCCAACCCACTTTCTTCGTTGGCCTAACCCGAAATAGTATTAGCACTATACAACCTTGTGTTATCTCTCTTATGGAATACAAATTACTTCTTTAAAAAAACATCCGAAAGAAGAAAATAATGCGTAATTATATTATGGGTGATAACGCATACAACAGCATCAAACCCTCCCTCATATGACCCGTATGACTATAATGAGTGAAAGCATTAGAGTTCAAATTGGAGAGGTGTACCAACCATGGATTCTAGTAACTATCCTCTTAGATCCCTACTTATGAGATGTGTACCAACCATGGATTCTAGTGACTATCCTCTTAGATCCCTTACTTATGAGATCTAACAAAAAACAATCCAAGAGGATTCACTTCAGAAATACATGGATGCTTAAGAACAATTCAACCAATATATCACGCAATCATTCGCAAACATTAGAAAATCATTAGACTTGATTGTCCATTCAAGAAAGATAGTTGCGCCTTATTAATGAGGAAGAGGCTAGTTTATCCCAGTCTCAGCCTAATTTAGAAACACAATGCGAGGAGAGTTATTCCAACTCACTTGTGGAGTATACTGAATTTGCGAATGAGGAGTTGGATTATGATCATGAGTATACGGTTCAACGTTCTCAAGAGTCAATTTTAATTATGGTCCAACTTAATGATAAAGACGCACAGATACTTTTCAAACATAGTGATGTTGACCCACTCCACCCACCTGACACGCTTGATTCCAATGTGGAGAATAAGTCTCTTTCAACTAGATGTCTCAACTCTTTAAAAGTTTGCTTGGCACACCTTGAGGATTCTAATGATAATATGATAAAAGAAATAGTAGATGCCTTGTAAGATAATACTTTGGTAGTTATTACTGACCGAGGGAATTATTATTATAAAGTATGTCACACCCCAAACTCGGAAAATGGGCTCATAAAATTTTTAATCGCCGAATCCGGCGCCGACAGCCTCCGTAGTGCCCCATTCTCGGCTTCCGGCACTCATATGCCAGATTCCGATCCGACGATCCTACAAGGAGGATTTTCAGTATGATTTTTTTTTGTAATGAAGCATAACCACAAGCATAACCAAGTCACAAAACAATATCACCACGTATCCACTATATCAAAAACTTTAAGTACAATGCGGAAAGGGAAATATAAGGTGATCAAAAGGCTCCAAAATGATTTGATGCGAGCTCCAACCTCAGCACTACTGCGATCCAACGTCACTTGCAAACAACGGTCGTGCATAAGATTACAAAAGCTTAGAGGGTGGTGTAAGTGTGTACACATGACAAGTGTCAAATATGCAGTATAAGAGTAATGTGGAAAAATGCTGGTAAGTCCATGAGTACCATCAGCCGTACCAAGGTTTTGCGATGCAAGGCATGAATGCTATCGGTCATACCAAGGCCATGCGATACGAGGCATGAATGCTATCGGCCATACCAAGGCCATGTGATGCGAGGCATGAATGCTATCGACCATACCAAGGCCATGCGATGCAAGGCCTATGTAGTCAAATGTCATATGTGAGATGTAATACAAGCATGCCAGTCCTCATCAAGTACATATATCAATACAGTTTCTCTTTGGGATATCACTGGGCTCAGTACACTCCACACTGACTGTCGCCTCCCTAGCTACACAGCCTAGCGAGTGGAAGACACCACACTATCCACCTGACCAGTAGTCTGCCAATACCTACTCGGCTCGTTGATAGCGGATTCATTTGCGAGCTCGTCAAACTCAGCCTAACGTACAATCCCCTCACTCGGGCAGATAAGGCCACACCCCCTTCCAACTGACCACGACACAGTGGGAGACGCGGCCCACTGGTATTCGTCACTCCTGCGCTCGTGTATCCACTCGGTCTAGACGTTGGAGCATCACTTGGTACTAAAAAGGTTCTGAGACTTTCATCCAAGGAAATCTTAAGTGCGCACAGTGCTAAAGCCAATATTTCTGGTATCTAATCCAGCCATCCACGTTATGCCTGTGGAGGCTATGGCCCTGATGTCACTAGGGCATACAATGATCATGTCATACATATGCGAGATGCATGAGTCACACCATCCAGTCACACAGTAATCATACGCATACCGTGCGGTCATGTGGGGCACTCTGTCTCATAAGGAGTCCCATAAATGTCTTAGCCCAATAGCTTATGCTATGATCAAACATTCCTCATATCAAGCATACATATGATGCGTATGGGCATGAATCATGGAGTTATACTGACCATGTTATATGGTAATGAACTATCTTCACAACGAAGATGGGCCTAGATGGCATACACATAACAAGTATGGGCCTATCAATGGGCCCTACGGAGAGTCATAATGTAGACTTTAACCAACATTATTCTTACAATGTGGACGTCAAACCATCAGTGCTCACAAGGCATGACTCACCATAAACATCATTAAATAAACCACAATGGAATCACACATTGCAATAGACCTTATGTACATCCCATTGGGCCTCGACCCATGGGCCTCAATGGATGGGCCATAAATACATCAAGATGGGCCTAATCATATGGGCCTCATATATATACACCAAGGTGGGCCTCAACGGATGGGCCATAAATACATCAAGATAGGCCTCATATATATACAAAGGTGGGCCTCAACGGACGGACCACAAATACATCAAGATGGGCCTCATCACATAGCCTTATATACATCAAGGTGGGCCTCAACGGACGGGCCACAAATACATCAATATGGGCCTCATCACATGGGCCTTATCCAATGGGCCGAATCAACGGGCCGAGTTGAATGGGCCAATTCAAATAGGCCGAACCCAACTCATCTATTTTTAGAAATCAATATATATATATATATATAATGAATCATATCAAAAGATCAACTGCACCACACTCCAATTACACCGGTGATAATGATTTCCACCATTGAAATTCTCAAGGCCCACTATAGCATTTATTTTCTACCCAATCTGATCATAAGGTCACACAGACCTGAATTAAGAGGAAAAATAAATTTCTTAATGATCCAAAACTTCTATGGCAACAAAAAGGGTTTCAATGGTAGACGCTCAATCCCCACTGCTTTTGTTGTGTGGCCCACTTGATAGGCAGATCTGCCTCATTTTGTCTCAAGCCTTAAGGCAAGTTCGCCAACTGGATGGACAGTTTGGACATAACACATACATCAAGAGTGGGGTCCACTGGCCGTCCAGCGGATGGATGGCCCAACCAAAATGGCTGGACGACATTGATAAAACATATACATCAAGTGGGTGGGTCCCACCGTCCAGTGGGGTGGATGGTGCAGATACAACACATACATCACGGAATGGGTCCCACCGTCCAGTGGGGTGGACGGTGTGGATAAAACACATACACCATGGTGGGGCCAGCGCTGGGACCCACGGTCCCTAGCCTTTCACGCCATAGTAGCGCAGGACGCTGTTGCGCGTCCATGAACGTTAGCAGCAACACCTGTTGCTTATATATATTAAAAAAATAGTTTTTCTGCGGTTTTTCATAGGCGGGGCCCCGCATCAGGAGAATCCACCCCCATCCACTAGATTCTATGGCTCAAGACAAACTCATCAAGCCCAATATTCAATGTGTTTTAGCATATAGAAACATCAAAAGAGATTTTAACGGTAAAAACAACTGTTTTCTATGAAATGGCCCACCAGATAATCGGATTGGCCTCATTTTTCGGCTCAACGCCTAAAATGAGTAGGGGAATGTGATGGACGGCGTGGATTAGATCAATGCATCAAGGTGAGGCCTGTATGAGTAGCCCAACCAAAAAGTTTAGAATCAAGGTGATATTTTTTTTGTTAGTACAATCCACTATATGTTCACACTTCACTACACGTCCAGCTTCCAGGGACGTTGGATGGTGTGAATATAACTCATCCAGGTGAGTCCCACATGGACGTGGCCCACTTGATTTGTATCAATCTAATATTTATATTTTTCCCATCGCCATAAGGTAGGGCCCACATGGTTTGGACGGTGCAGATCTAACATGTCCATCAAGTGGGTCCCAAGAAGGTGGACATCTTAGATAAATTGCATACATCATAGGGCCAATAACAAGGGAAAAGAGAGAGAGAGAGAGAGAGAGAGAGAGAGAGAGAGAGAAAGAGAGAGAGAGATCGAGTGATGAAGGGACCCCGGCACTAAGGGCCCTCCCTTTCCATGCATCCAATCATACATCAAGTGGGTCCTAATACAAGTGGGCCCACCAAATCAAAAATCAATGGTGGAGATTCCTTCTCCACCAAAATGGAAGGTCTAGATGACCTCTTTCAAACTAGAAAGTAAACATCATGATGAGGTCCATAGAGATTAGCCCCATCATGTAATGATCATATGAATCATAATGGGCCATCGGCCACATCTAGGGTCCAAAGTGAGATCCATACCATCAATCGGTAGGCCTCACTTAGCCCATCATCAAAGCACTAAATCTAAGCCTATAAAATACCCACCGTTTGATCTTCTTAGTCCGATGGAACATCAATCTTCCTGTGTCTCACTTTGATGGAAGGTGATGAGGATTGAAGGGCTAAGATGATGGATCTTCGGGTGGGAAGTAGGCCACATACAACACCTTTTCTCTCTTGGAAGTGCTTGGACGTGCACCTCTTTTTTTTTCTTGGAATTTGTGAAGAGAAAGAGAGAGAGAGAGTGGGTGGTTATAATAGAGAGGTGATATGTGTGAGTGATGGATTAATGGGAAGTGAGTGATAGGTGATGGGCATGTACTTGACATGTATGGGTGTGTAAGAGAAAGAGTTGACTTTGGAGTTGCTCTTGTACTTAACATGAGGTGATTGATTGATTGATTGATGGGACATGATGTAGAGATTCTCTTGGGATTGTAAACACGCAGTGTTTTCTCAAATTGAACGCGGGCCCACATCTCCTAGCTTAGGTATCAAATCGACGCGTAATACGCAGTGACGGTGCGGTCGCAATGGTATAAGTCTCGGATTGAGCCGACTCAGATCTACGGGATACGACTTAGGGTCGCGCGCAAACATCGATTATAGGTCGCAGGTTGTAGAAATTCAACGGGAATAATCGCGGGAGTCTACGGAACAGTACTGATTAGGATACAGGCCTTACAGCTCTCCCCACCTAATAAAAATTTCATCCTTAAAATTTACACTACCATCGCAACTAAACATAACTCATAAGGGAATAAAAATATAACATCTTATATGATCAAAATATAATGCAACATACAATCAAACATCGAAAAGATGAGGATAATGCTCTTGAATCTTAGCCTCGCGCTCCCAAGTCGCCTCATCCACATTATGATAGCTCCACTACACCTTCACCAAGGGAATAACCTTGGTTCGGAGGACCTACTCCTTCCGATTGAGGATATGAACTGGCTGCTTAATGTAAGAAGCATCCTCACAAACTTCCACCGGCTGTTAATCAATAACAAGAACGATGTCTGACCCACACTTCCTCAACATAGAGACATGAAAAACGTTGTAGACGCCAGACAACTGAGATGACAAGGCAAGCCGATAGGCTACGGCGCCAACGCGCCTAGTGATCTCGAAAGGTCCTATAAATCTTAAGGCAAGCTTGCCCTTCACTCCAAAATGAACTACACCCTTCATGAGTGAGACCTTGAGATACACATGGTCCCCAACGGCAAACTCCAAGGGACGACGCCGACGATCAACAAAATTCTTCTGCCGGCTTTGAGATGTGCGCATCCTCTGCCTGATGATGTTAATGACCTCTGATGTCTGCTGCACAAGCTCGGGACCTAGGAGATGCCACTCTCCAACCTCAGTCCAATAACTCGGAGATCTGCATGGTCTGCAGTATAATGCCTCAAAAGGAGCCATGCCGATGGTCGCCTGATAGCTGTTGTAGTACGCGAACTCAGCCAATCGCAGGTGCTCATCCCATCTACCCGAGAAATCAATCGCCCAGGCCCGAAGCATATCCTCAAGGATTTGGTAGACCCTCTCAGTTTGGCCATCGGTCTGCGGATGATATGCGGTGCCGAGCTACAAATCAGTGCCCATCTCTCTCTGAAAGCTCCCCCAAAACTGAGACGTAAACCTCGGGTCTCGGTCAGAAACGATCGAAACTGGGACGTCGTGCAGTCTCACAATCTCCTCGATAAATAACTTCGCAAGCCAGTCCATCGACCAAATCTCACGCATCGCAAGAAAATGTGCCGACTTCGTCAAACGGTCCATGACAACCCAGATGGTGTCATGACTGCACTGAGTCCTCGGCAAGCCCATAATAAAATCTGTCGACACGTGCTCCCACTTCCATATCTGGACACTTAATGGCTGCAATAGACCAGGGGGTCTCTGATGATCGGCCTTAACACGCTGGCATGTGTCACACTCTGCCACAAAACTGGCGATCTGGTGCTTCATCTCTGCCTAAAAATACTGTCGCCTCATATCACGGTATATCTTTGTCGAGCCAGGGTGGATAGAAAACTGCGATCGATGTGCCTTGATCATAAGATCTCTGCGCAACTCAAGAATATCAGGGACACATAATCAGCCTCTGAAGCGAAGTCCACCATCAGAACCAATCTGCCAATCTGATTGACTCTCAGATGCTGCCTTTACCAAATAACTCTATACTGACTCATTTGCCTGTTGAGCCTCGATCACCCTTGCGACAAGAGAGGGTTGAATCAACAAGCTCGATAACTGCACAATAGAAGACTGCAAGTCGATCTCGAAGTCAAAAGCTGATACATCCTTAAGTATCTTCCACTCCTGAATCATCATGTGCATCACTAGGCCTCGTGGCTGGCCTCGTGGCTGACGGCTGAGGGCATCCGCCACCACGTTTGCCTTGCTTAGGTGGTACTGAAGATCAAAATCATAGTCCTTCAGGAGTTTCATCCAACGCCTCTGCCTCATGTTCAGCTCGGACTAAGAGAAGAAATACTTTAAGCTCTTGTGGTCGGAGAAGAGCTCGAACCTCACCCCATAAAGATAGTGCCTCCACACTTTTAGTGCAAAGACTACTGCTGCTAGCTCCAAATCATGCGTAGGATAGTTCAGCTCATGGACCTTGAGCCGGCGAGACGCACAAGCCACCGGCTTCCCTTGCTGCATCAGGATAACACCCAAGCCAACTCGCGAGACATCAGTAAATATAACAAATCTATCACTCCCAGAAGGAAAAGTGAGGACAGGAGTAGACGTGAGGCGGTCCTTCAGCTCCACAAATGCCTGCTCACAAGCGTTGCTCCAAATGAACTCAGCACCCTTCCGGATCAACTTGGTCAATGGGGCTGCAATACGAGAGAATCCCTCGATGAAACATCGGTAGTAGCTCGCTAAACCAAGGAAACTACAGATCTCATACGCCTTCATGGGCTGGCCCCACTGACACACAGTATCAATCTTCGAGGGGTCCATTACGACGTCCTGCTTCATCACCACATGACCGAGAAACTTCACCTCCTCCTTCCAAAACTCGTACTTCTCCAGCTTCGCATAAAGCTGTTGTGCACGGAGGGTTTGCAAGGAAATCTCCAGATGCCGCTCATACTCCTCACGGGTCCTCGAATATATCAGAATGTCGTCAATGAACACCACAACAAACTAGTCGATACGGACGAAAGACCTCATTCATCAACTGCATGAATACTGCGGGTGCATTGGTCAGTTCGAAGGACATGACTTGGAACTCAAAGTGACCATAACACATCCTGAAGGCTGCCTTCGGGATATCCTCATCTCGGACCCGAACCTGATGATAATCGAACCGCAAGTCTATCTTCGAAAAGAACGGCGCCTCCTGCAGCTGATCAAAAAAATCATCGATCCTTGGGAGCGGGTATTTGTTCTTGATCGTGACCTTGTTGAGCTCGCGATAGTCTACGCAAAGCCTCAACGAGCCATCCTTCTTCTTCACGAAGAGTACCGATGCTCCCCACAGTGAGCTGTTCAGACGGATAAAGCCTATATCGCGCAATTCGTCCAACTACTTCTGCAGTTCCTATAACTCCAATGGTGCCATACGATACGGGGCCTTCAAAATAGGCGTGGTACCGGGCACGAGATCAATCTGAAACTCAGTGTACCGACGAGGTGGTAACCCCGGAATCTCCTGAAACACATCAGCAAAACTACAAACGACCGGCAGCTGGTCGATACTCAAAGCAGCTAACTCCTCAATAGCACACGACAATAGACAGGAAAGCAGCACTCCTCTGGGCTCAGCAACAAACTGGAACTCTGGCACGCCGGGTATACAGAACGTGACTGTCCTTGCGGAGCAGTCCAATACGACGTGGTACTCAGCAAGCCAGTCCATACCCAGGATGACATCAAACTCAAACATCGGTAATACGAACAGATCATCAGGCAAAAAGATATCCCAAATCAGAACGGTAAAAATAACTATTTTCTATGAAATGGCTCGCCAGATAATCGGATTAGCCTCATTTTTTGGCTCAACGCCTAAAATGAGTAGGGGAATGGGATGGACGGCGAAGATTAGATCAATGCATCAAGGTGGGGCCTGTATGAGCGGCCCACTCAAAAAGTTTAGAATCAAGGTGATATTTTTTTTTGTTAGTACAATCCACTGTCTGTTCACACTTCACTACACGTCTAGCATCCAAGGATGCTGGATGGTGTGAATATAACTCATCCAGGTGGGTCCCATATGGACGTGGCCCACTTGATTTGTATCAATCTAATATTTATGTTTTTCCCATCGCCATAAGGTAGGGCCCACATGGTTTGGACGGTGTAGATCTAACACGTTCATCAAGTGGGTCCCACGAAGGTGGACATCTTGGATAAATTGTATACATCATGGGGCCAACAACAAGGGAAAAGAGAGAGAGAGAGAGAGAGAGAGAGAGAGAGAGAGAGAGATCGAGTGATGGAGGGACCCCGGCACTATGGGCCCTCCCTTTCCATACATCCAATCATACATCAAGTGGGTCCAAATACATGTGGGCCCACCAAATCAAAAATCAATGGTGGAGATTTCTTCTCCACCAAAATGGAAGGTCTAGATGACCTCTTTCAAACTAGAAAGTAAACATCACGATAAGGTCTATGGAGATTGGCCCCATCATGGAATGATCATGTGAATCATAATAGGCCATCGGCCACATCTAGGGTCCAAAGTGAGATCCATACCATCAATCGGTAGGCCTCACTTGGCCCATCATCAAAGTACTAAATTTAGGCCTATAAAACACCCACCGTTCAATCTTCTTGGTCCGATGGAATGTCAATTTTCTTGTGTCTCACTTTGATGGAAGGCGATGAGGATTGAAGGGCTAGGATGATGGATCTTGGGGTGGAAAGTGGGCCACACACAACCTTTTTCTCTCTTGGAAGTGCTTGGACGTGCACCTCTTTTTTTTTTCTTGGAATTTGTGAAGAGAAAGAGAGAGAGAGAGGGTGGTTGTAAGTGAGAGGTGATGGGTGTGAGTGATGGATTGATGAGGAGTGAGTGATAGGTGATGGGCATGTACTTGACATGTATGGGTGTGTAAGAGAGAGAGTTGACTTTGGAGTTGCTCTTATACTTGACATGAGGTGATTGATTAATTGATTGATGGGACATGATGTAGAGATTCTCTTGGGATTGCAAATGCGTGATGTTTTCTCGAACTGAACGCGGGCCCACATCTCCTGGCATGGGTATCGGATCGGCGCGTAATATGCTACGTCGAAACCGCGGCAACGGTGCGGTCGCAATGGTACAAGTCTCGGATTAAGCCGACTCAGATCTACAGGATACGACTTAGGGTTGCGTGCAAACGTCGATTATAGGTCGGAGGTTGTCGGAATTCGACGAGAAGGATTGCGAGAGTCTACGGAACAGTACGGATTAGGATACGGGCCTTACAAAGTACCTCCTTCCATAAATCCTGAATGTTTACCATTAAAAGAGGATGAGCTGAAAATTGAACCGGAGTCTAAAACTTCAAAATGTGTTGAGACTACATTTCTTAATGAGATTTTTTTTTGAATTTCACATAATTGTAGTGTCTAGTTTACCATGGTATACTAACATTAAAAACTTTTCTTCCACAGGTGAATATTATATACTTTAGATACTTCAGGAGATTAAAAGAAAACTTTATGCTGAGGTTCATAAATTTCTCTAGACATTCATGCTCCAGGGCATCCAAGCCTATTACAAAAATGGCTTTAAGATAATCTTGTTCAGAAATCTACTGAGAAATTTATCAAGATACTAGCTGGAGGAGGAACCTTGTTATATGATTGAGTAGTTTTCCCTTGCTTTCCTAGTTTAAGATTAAAATTTATTGCATTCTTAGGATTTGTTTGCTTTCCATAGTATAGTTCCTCTACTAGAACCATATTTTATTGAAAGATTGTTTTTGCTTCACAGGTACTCTTCATCTACTTCCTTTATTTTCACTGCTCTCAATTTTACTTTTATTGCATATGTTTCTACATTGATGACAATGTATATTTTATGTTGGGGGGTAGGTTTTCCTTGGAAATTCTTTAGATTTGAGCAAAATTGTTAAAAAAATTTAGTTATAAAAATTTTTCAAAAATTTTAGAAAATTCTGTGAAATTAAGTGATTTTAAGGATAATTTATAAATTAGAATGATAAGATGCTTATTGTTGAGGATTTTTGAATTCTGAATTTTAGTTATTTGATAGATTTCAAGGTTAAGTTTGAGTTATTAATTCATAATTAGAAGTTTTAAACATTGATTGAGTCATGATTTCACGTATCACCTCTAGTTTATATATTAAAGTTTAATTTTGATATTGAATTGTTAACTTGATGATTATGGAGAATGATAGGAACTAAACCTGAGGAATTTGTCCATCATGTTTAATGAAAAGAATTGAAGAAAAGAAAAAAAAGTGAGAAAAAGAAAATACCCAACAAGAAAAAAATAATTGTCGTCGAAAAGGGCTACCTATTAAAGTTCATTAAGGATTGTTGAAAAGAAGAAAAAAGTAAAATAATGTGAAAGTCATCGATGTAAAAATCAAAAGCTTGAAGAATAGAGTGTTGAACTGTAAGGTAAGTTTTGGTTATCTTGAACTCTTTTGATTATCAATGTTATCATGAAAATAGAGAATTGAACCTTTTGTTGTAATAAGTTTAGACTTCACTATGCACCCACGGAACTCGATATTTAGAATTGTTCTAATTAGAGGATTAATACTTTGAACTTGATTAGAAAATTTAAAAATTACTATACTTTAGGAGAAAGTAGTGCTCAACATTAATGTAATTTAGATTTCTATAATCTATATTGTTTTTAGAACCGCTCGAGCTTATAGAAATTATACATTGGTTTTCGAAATATCTTTCGCATGTTTTGCTCAGGACTAGCAAAATGCTGGTTGGTGTATGTGTTGAGACTCAAATATTGCATATTTAACCCTTTAATTGCATTAGTTTTCCTAGTATTTAATTTATAATTTGATTTAATTATATACGTTTTTGTCATGCGAGGTGGTTCGGAAGCTTATGATGGATATACGCTTGAAAGGATGTGTTTAGAGCTCAAAAGAAGATAATGAAGAATTTGAGATTTGGAAGTCATTAATGAAGAATTCATATGTTAAAGATCAAAGAAAACCAAGTAAGGAATGAAGAGAATCGAAGGTTTGAAGTGAAGAAAATGAATCCTGAAAGTTAGCCAGAAAAATGATATTCTGAAACTCCAAGTCTAAAAAGAAATTCCTGAAATAATTTTCAAAATAACTTCGATGACATCGAAGTGACTTCGATGGCATCAACAATTTATGAATTTCAGACTCAACTCGTTGGACGGTTGATGACAAATTTTGATGGAATCTAAGATAGATCGATGCCATCGAAGGTGCAATCGAAGACTGTTTAATGGCATCGAAGTTTGTCATCGAAGATGCGTAGAGTGTGTAAATTTGACGCGGTTTGTGAACTTTTCCAAGGCGGTGTAAAAGTTTGAGTTGCAAAACTATTTAAAGGAGTCCCTAAGCTATTTTAAATCATCTTCTAGGGTTGGAAAGGGAGAGAAGGCCTAAGTAGAGCGCCGACAACGTTCTTTCACTTCGATTTCTTCACAGATTCTAATTGATTATTATTATTTTTTTTTAGGATGTTAGCCTTGTTAGGATAATCTCTTAGCTAAGGCTAAGGGATGAAACTTATAGTTTACTTTGATGTTTATCTTACTTTGATTCAAATTTATGGTTAAACTTTCATTGATTTCTAGTTTGAATAAAGGAATATTTTCAGTTTTCTGTGGTTTATTGTGACTCTAATTATAGTAGATGTTTGAAAAGCTTTTGATATCTTCTTATCTATTTTGCAATTGTATGATCTATAAAATTCATGATTTACCATTGTCTCCTGGGCATGGTAGATAGTTGAATTCTCTGCGATCATCACATTGGTGCTTTATGAGGGAACTAATTAATGAAAGTTCAGATTCTGTTTTAATTACTCCATCATCCGATTGGATAGAATATGACTTCGATTCCAATTGAGTTATCGTTGAATCAAGTAGATTGAATATTGAGATTGTTATAGGTGGATTCCTGAATCATTGATCTTTTTATATTTATTTGTTTATACTCTTTTCTTTATCGTTGGATTAAAAATCCAAATAACCAAGTTAGATTTAGATTAGTACTAGATTGTGTTCCCCATTCCCTGTGGATTCGACTTCGTTCTCATCGAGTTATTATTACATATCGACCCTGCACTTATGGTTGTGAATATATGGTCCATTTATTTCCCATAAATTTCTATGCACATAAATTGAAGCCTGTTCGCTAGACTTATTGCGAGCATAAGTTAAAATTGCTAAGTTTTTACTTATGCTCCCACATGCTCACCCGCCTTTGCACTCGCATTGCCTCACCTCACTTGAATTGACACGTTAGAAGTAACGTGACATGTATGCTTGATAGAATGCCTAATTGATCAATGTTTCTCAAAATTTGCTTGTATCTTTCCATATGGCTATATAGTTAACCAATTAGTATCACTAATTGAATAGGCCTACTAGGGTAGTCAGGTTGACATGTAAACCGCAGACCCACAAGGGTAGCCCTAACCAGGTCAGCCCTCCTAGACTAGTCCGATTGCCCCGGGCAGAATGCGGATGACTGACAATAGTTAAGACTATACGAGATGCTCGCACCCAGTGCCGGTTACGCCAAGGTTCGCAGTAGTCAACCGAACTAGCCAAAAAGCCGACTAACTATGTGTGTCCACTATGTACGATCACGTTTGCCTGAATCTGAATCATCCCATACCCTTGAGAGGCCTACTGCTAATCATTAGTGACATGATCCTCAATCTTGGGAGTCGGGCATGGTAGTATGGGACACCGTGTCCATACTGTTGGCCTACATTCGGGTGATGATTCTCCCTGTAGTGACCGCGAGCAAATTCATTTCACAATCTTACCTATCGTATGAGTTCATTCAAGAGTGACTAACCCAAACGGATCAAGGATCGCAACTACGGGGTTGCTACGGCCGCCTTGGGCCAAGTGGTCTGTAAGGGCCATTGATTAAATGGAAGTGTTTCAGCTTTCCTAATTTTGCTGGATGAACAAACTTAATTAAATACTTGAGTAACATGAACATTTATTGTATTGCATTATATTGGATGAACGGACTTAATTAAATACTCGACTAACATGAGCATTCATCACATTGCATTAATATAGGATGAGGGAGTGTTGACATTTACGAATATGGCGTCACTCGGCTAACGTGATGAGGGAGTGTTGGCATTTGCGAATATGGCGTCAGAGTCGCTTATGAGAGAGTGTTGGAACGTGAGAACATGCATCATCCCATGACAATATGTACATGCATTAATAAGAGTTCTTAGGAACTAGGTGTTTAAGTTGCTTTATCATTAACTATGCTTGTGGAATTGATAATATGCATAACTTGATGTTAGGAACCACTAATTTGATCACTCACTCTCACTTTGGGACGGTGTTTTAAAATACCAACTACACCCTATTATAGATGCAGGTACCCTGGAGTCTGACGCATTGGAGAAGGTGTTTGTGGACTTAGAGGAGCTTTCATACTTCCAGATACTGGGAGGGCTGATGTAAGACAATTCGGATCGTCGACAAGATTTTAGGATCGACACGTTTTGCATTTTTGGAACTATACATTTTACTCATCTATTGTCCTGTAATTTGAATGGATATGGCTCGTTGTTTGTGTTAATTGGGATGCTTTGATGTATTTATTTCAGAGTATATTGTACTATCTTCTAGCTTGATTCTATGTCTATGTGATACCAACTAAATGTACTGAATAGTTGCAGTCTCATAAAATCATAAGTGACACTCGGGACCTCGGGAGTCGAATGCGGCTCGACCCCCGAAGTTTAGGGCATTACATTTCATAGTTACAGTTCAATTATACATAGGTGGGGTGCATCATTCACAACAAAACCTTAGATCATCAATAAACATGGAAAACAATTCACACCCACATCTTAGTTAACAAATGAACATGAGTCCCAATCAACACCTAAATCTCAAATAAAAATCAACATAGATCACAATACAAAGTTGCATCTTAGATCGGAAGTGAACATAGATTCCAGTTCATAGCTGCATTTCAAATCTGAATGAGTGCATGCATCACAATTCACAGCTGCAACTCAAGACAGATAAATATGGACTAATATAACACAATTCATAGGTTATAGGTGAACTTGAGATAAAAAAAATGAACATAGATTGCAATTCACAACCCATAAGTTAGTTTGAGATTTTTTTATTTTTTATTTTAAAGAACTTTCATTCACATTCACAATTGCACCTCATATCATAAATGAACGAATCACACTTCACAGCTTAAAGTTGAATATAAATCAGAAATAAATATAGACCACAATTCACATTCTATGTGAAAATTTTAATTAGAAACAAACAAATGTTGACATTCATAAATGCACCTCAAAGCATAAATGCACATGTATCATAGTTCTCAGCCCATACCTAAATCTGATATTAGAAATGGACCCCGATCCTAGTTCACATCCCACGGGAAACTTATTGAATGAATAGAGTGGAGATAGGAAGATGAAATTAATACCATTCATATAGATAAATGGGGGACATTCTCGTCATTTCACATCGTAGTGGGTGTTTTGTTTATTTATTTATTTATTTTTTATTTACACACGCGTACACACCCCCAACACGCTCACGCTGGTGGAATTTCACCGCCTATGGGTACTCGAACCCTTGACCGGGAGTTGAAACTCCCGAGAGTCTACCACCCGGGCAAGAGTTGGCCACTTGGCCCTAGTGAAAAGGAGGGGAAAAAAAAAAATCTCATTACCCAGGGGAAAAAAAAAAATCTCATTACCCAGAAGCACTACTCTAACACTGCCACATCTCAACGGGGACGTATTGAACAGTACTGCGAACATCGTATACCTTGGAAATTCCGCTGTTGGTGTCCTTTTTCATCTGATCCAATGTAGGGACTGACGGGGCTTGAACTCGCATACATTCATGTGTTGGACGTTGACCACCGTTTGGATGGTGGAGATCAGCCTGTCAGTGTTAGCGATGGTACTAATAGGACTCTCAGCTGGTAAACCGAGCCATGGTGGGCCACATTCTAAGAACCGCGCCGATGAGGAAGCCCTATCCATCTCTCTCTCTCTCTCTCTCTCTCTCTCTCATTAAATGGACCGTCCACATTCATTTCAAATGGAATGCAAGCATAAGCATCTGGCTCATACAGGCCGAAAATCGTTCAATTTCAACTCGCAATTTTAAATGGTTGTGATTAACTGTCTCAGCGGCCAAATCTTGGAATGACTGGATTTGGCATCCTGCAAAACGCACTTATACGGCGTACGTTGTAGATCCACCGTATTCCTGCAGACTACATGACCTATTTCCTTTTGGAGTATTATGCAAATGCAATGCCCTTGATACCATAAAATGTGGTGGGTGTGGTTAATTTTGGGTGATCCAAACCGTTATTTTGATGAGCCTCACCACAGATGCCCGCACACCAGTTTCCTACATTCAATTGGCGAGTAAGATAATAGATAGCCAAGAAAGATAAATACATCCAGTGTCCACATTCAAGGAAAATAAAAAAGTGCTGTATGCGCAGGATCTTCCAACACGGGATACCTCTGGGAGGAGCCCACCTGCAAAAACTAGAAACCCGATCGATCGCACTGTACATTCTCTCGGGTCCAGCACTCTCTATAATCCCTCTATGCCCTTTTAAGAGGTAGAGAGAGAGAGAGAGAGATTGAGAAGATCCAAAGAGAAGAAGAATCCGTAGAAGCAGGCGAGACGGAGAGCGATCCGATGTTATGGTTTGAGAAAGATAGACACAGTTCCTAAGCTGAATAGAGAGTGAGGGAGATTTTTTTGATGACTAAGGATCAGCTTCTTCTTCATCGCTAGCATCATCAGCATCGAGCGGATCGATCGGATGTCGTCGATGATGTCCCCACCACCAACGTCGTCATCGTCGTCGGTCAACAACGCCACAGGCAATGCCCAAACCCCAGGCCTCAAGACCTATTTCAAGACACCCGAAGGCCGTTACAAGCTCCAATACGAGAAGACACATCCCGCTGGTCTCCTCCACTACGCCCACGGCAAAGCTGTCTCCCAAGTAGATATGAAATTCCTTGTTTTTCCTTCTCACTCCTCTCTCTCTCTCTCTCTCTCTCTCTCTCCATCATTTCCCATTCTCGATCTCACTCGTCTTCTTCAGGTGACACTTGCCCATCTCAAGGACAAACCTGCTTCTGTACCCACTCCTTCCACCCCTTCATCGTCCTCCAACTCCGGACTGAGTGCTGCCAGTGGCGTCCGCTTTGCTGCTGCTAGGCTGTTGGGTGGAGGCAATGGCAGCCGCGCCCTCAGCTTTGTTGGAGGCAGTGGCAACGGCGGTGCCAGCAAAGCAGGCACTGGAAGCAGCAGGATCGGAGGTACTTCTTTGGGGAACTCAGCTTCTTCGAATTCCCTTCCCTCTAACAACTATGACGGAAAAGGGACGTACCTCATCTTCAACGCTGGGGATACTCTCTTCATCAGTGACTTCAATTCACAAGACAAGGTGTATTATTCCACCCTTCCATTCTTCATCTCTCTTGTTGTCCTCTCGTTTATGTAACATAACTTCCGCTAAGTCTACAACTGCATCTATGTGCAGCCACAAGTGTTAACCTTTCACATGCATGGGACATTATATCCATCCATCAGGCGGGGGGGCAACTTGTACATGACCTGGCCAAAAGATTAGCCTGTGCATCTTTATTGAACATGCAGTCATGGACGATTGGGATGCTTTCTAACCATCTGCTGTTTTCCTACATCCTTCGCCTACCCAATGAGTTGATTCACCTGATGCGAGGCTTCAATGTCCCAGTCACGTGCTGGGCTGATTGTGGGCTTTTAGACCCTACAAAACATTTCAAGGAAATCAGCTCAGCATATCATCATTGCAGGACCCAATCAAAGCCGTACATTTCAGCAACTCGAACCCTGTATGTCATGCATTTGATCCTGAAGCTAAGGATGGCCATGACCTACTCATTGGGTTGAATTCAGGAGATGGTAAGTTCTTTTATGCCAAACTTGATATCTATCTATCTATCTATCTTCCTTCAAAATATTAAGATGGCTCATCATATCCATTTTCCAGTTTACTCGGTGTCATTGAGACAACAACTACAAGATCCTGGAAAGAAGCTTGTCGGAACCCAACATTACAACAAAGATGGTTCACTTAATAACAGGTAAGCTTGCTTCCCAAATTCTCGAAGTACTTCATTTCATGCTTTCAGTTGATATCAAATGATTTGACCTTTTGGTAAACTTGTTTTTACTGCTTTGCGCTTTTTCCAGTGTCAAGGAATTATATGTTTAGAAGTTGTTAAATCATGGTTTCTTCGCCACAAAATTCCAAGGATTTAATTCTTTGCACAAGTCAAATAACTTTAGGGCCTGTTTGGATGCCTGTAACTTTTTTAAGTTGTAAGAAAGTTACATGTAACTTACTTACAGGTGTAAGTAAGTTACAGGTAATCCTGTTTGGATATAAGTTGTAACTTACTTACAGGTAACTTACTTTTTGTGTTTGGATAACTTGTAACTTTATTATAAGTAATAAGTTCCATATTCACGCTAAGTAGAGCTTGAAATAGGGAATCGTTGAAAATTCAGATTTACACGTAAAAAAGATTGGATAAAATTATTCCATTTTATCAAGCCCATGTAAATGAATAGTTTGGTTGATTCTTAGGCTAAACAAATCAACAGGTGGGCCATAAAAGTGGGCTTACATTTTCAAAATGCGTGTAATGTAGGAAAAAAAAAAAAAAAACCTTGAGTTAAGATATCCAAGCAAAAATTTCCCACAGGAGTGACTCTTGTTGACAAGGATCAATTAAAGAGAAATCACAAGCATAGGAAGCTGCTTCCACCAAATTCTGCATTAGCAGTTAAAATCTCAAAGTGGGGCATTATTAAAATGGACCAATATCAAGGGACTATTAAAAACCAGATATCTTAACACTTTGATGTACCCTCGATTTCTCACCATTTGACAATAGGCAAGAATCCAGATGCAAATGGAACTTGGGACTGTTTGAAAATGGATATGTTAACAATGCAGTGGGCACTCAATTTCAAAACACCTGAGGACGTGCAGGAATCTCAATGCAAATAGAAATTGGGAGTGTTTAAAAAACCATATGTTAAAACAGATTTGGGACCTACACGGGGACAAGTTGCATTGACGAACAAGCCCCACTTATACAAAATGAACAATGGAATGTGGGCCCCACTATGATGTATTTGTTTTATCCACACCATCTATCCATTATTCTAGATCATTTTAAGAAATCAACCCAAAAATAAGGTACATCAAAATCTCAGGTGGACCAAATCACTAGAAACAATGTTGATTGAAGGCCCACCATTAAATACTTTTGGTAGGCCACTGATGTTTTGGATCAAACTGATATTTGTTTTGTTCCCTTCATCTAGGTCTTTTTGACCTAATCAACAGGTTGGATGTGAAACAAACATTACAGTGGCCCAAGGAGTTTTTTAATGGTGGACTTTCAATCATTACTATTTTGTGTGGTGTGGTCCACCTGAGATTTAGATATGCCTCATTTTTGGAATCAAGCCCTAAAACAATCCAAAATAATGAATGGACGGCATGGATAAAACAAATATAGGATAGTGGACCCCACAGACCATCGGACATTACCCACGCCTCTAGCCAAATTGCCTTTGTCAAACCCTAATGAAAAAAAAAAAGGAAAGGAAAACAAAAAAAAAAAAAAAAGGAAAGAAAGAAAGGGGTTTTCTAACCCTGCTGAAGCTGGATCGGAGAGGGAGAAGGAGACTGGGAGAGGGAGAATGAGACTGAGAGAGGGAAATGGAGGCCTTCACTCCGTCTGAGAAGGTAGGTACGCTCCTTCAATGCAGGTGCGATTCTTCCCAACGATTTTCATTTCAAAATTTCCAACCGTTACCTGTATCAAAGATACAGGTACCTGTATCAAAGATACAGGTAACTTGAAAAACGACTCAAGTGCCTTTAAGATTTTCGCCTCTTTCTCCTGTAAGAAAGTCACAGGTTGAGAGAAAGTTACCTGTGACTTTCCTCCCCCAAACACCAACTGTAACAAAGTCACCTGTAACTTTGTTACATTTTAGAAAAGTTACAGGCATCCAAACAGGCCCTTAGTCTTTGTTGGTTACACATGTTTGGTTGCATTAGCTTGATTTTAATACCATGATCACGTACTTTTAATGGACCATACGATTTTGCATCTTTGACTTAAGAAGCTTTTATTTTGGCTTCTCAAAGGTCTTCTGAGCTTTCTGCCCAGCAATTCAATTGAAAATGAGGGTGATTGAGAGAAATTCCGTCTAGGATTCAACATTGCATTCTCGGATTATGTTTCTTGTGAAGGTAATTGTTTGGTTCACCTTAAAGCATTCCTAGTTGGTTGGGGACTTTGTATAAGGTGGCATTCTCTCCTGTTCAGTTGCAGTTGGTAACAGAAGCTTTAGCTTTCTAATCAAGCTGACAGTTATTCAGCTGCGTATATTGAGGTTTAAGATTGATGGGGGCAAGCATGGGTGTTTCCTCCAATAATATATGTAGCATAATAAAAGCCATTCCCTCACATGCCTTTTGCTTGAACGAAGTGTTAGAGTGAGCCAATCAATCTCTCAAAGTGTATGATTTGCAGAACAAACATAGAACCATGTGAGATGTGGGTTGCATGGGATCACACAGGTTTTGAATGTCAGGTTGCTGATCTGCCCACTCGAGACCTCGGATTCCCAAGCAGGAATTAGGATCAAGAGATTGGGACCTAGTTTTAGAGAAATGGGGAAGTGTGTTGTTATTACTCAGAATGGTGAGCTACTTGTTTTTGGTCATTTGCAAATTCATAAACGAGTTAAATGGAATAGCAATGGTTTAGGGGCTGTTTGGTTGTGGGGGAATACCACAGTATTTCCCCATGTTTAGTCCCCACAATCTTTAAACATTGAATCGACTACCAAGGATATTGTAGAGCTTGATAGTTGTTTCAAGTTTCAACCGAATACTGTGGTAGTATAATGTTTTAATATTTTGATTGAAAGTGAACACATTGCAGTATCTTTCCTTTCGAGAAACAATCTCATGTTCATTGTTCAACGAGGAACAATTTAAGGAAACTACTGATGAAAAAGAAAGAGGGTAACTCAATTTAGTAGTGTTTTCTTTTGGGTGTAGCTTGGTAGTTGTTTCAAGTTTCAACCGAATACTGTGGTAGTATAATGTTTTAATATTTTGATTGAAAGTGAACACATTGCAGTATCTTTCCTTTCGAGAAACAATCTCATGTTCATTGTTCAATGAGGAACAATTTAAGGAAACTACTGATGAAAAAGAAAGAGGGTAACTCAATTTAGTGGTGTTTTCTTTTTGGGTGTTTGGTAGTGGTGGCAGCGGCAGCTTGGGAATCATGAAGATCACTGGGAATAATTCATTAAAATAAAATAGACAACAAGAAATGAATTGTCCAAATTTATAGGTTTGGGTAGAGATATGTTTAACTTTTTTGTTAGTTGGCAATTATCATCAAGATACCAAAAGAATAGTGGTTCTGATTGCAGAACAAATACAGTATGGTCATTATGATAATAGTAAAACCCAACATGTAGAAGGTTACATTTGAAGCAGTGGAACTAGGCTTGAGAAGTTTGTTTTGGTTGTGTAAAGAGAATGAGGTTAATGGCCCCCGTTTATTTATCCACTGCGTGATAGCAACGGCTATTTGGAGTAATTTCTTGGAAACTTATGTAAAGTGGGTCATGAGCAATTCGACAGGGGATGAGTTAGCCAATCGGGGCAGGAACCCATATCAGAAAGAAGAAAGAATCAGGCTAGCCTTTTGCCGTATGCTGGGAATTATGGAAGGAATGCAACAATCGTATTTTCAAGGATATTTAGAGTTCACCAGAAGTAATCATTGAGAAGATCAGGGTCTCGATCATCGAATGGGCAATGAATTGCAAGGTTTTCAGCGGGAAATTAGTCGCAGAGATCATCAAGGATTGGCATAAGTTACTTTCAGGTGGATATCTGACACAAGGGGTGCTATCCTTAGTGTTTTTTAATTTTTTAATTTTTAATTTTAATTTTTTAAAATTTAAATTAAATTTTTTTTTTTTTTTTTTAAAGACTGCTACTTATGCTTCTTGATTAAACTTTTTGTTTAGTCGCCAGACCGAGCTGCTGTTTTTTTTACCCAATATTGCTAGTGCTAGGGTTTGTCTATGCTTTTGTAATGGTTTCATTATTTCAATAAAATTTAGTTGCTTGCTAAAATAAAAACAGTTTGGTCCAAACACTTCCAACAGGAAGTGGTTCCTTGATCAGGATGAGTCATTGGCTATCAAATTGGAGGTGGAAATTTTTGTTAATAAAGTGTGCGCTGTGCGGGTCTCTGATGGTGGAAGGTAGCTCTTGCAATACAATGACTTGAGCCTTGAGAGTCTCTTTAATTAAGATTATGTTCCAGCATTCTAGAAATTAGATTGTCATCAAGAGAGGCCAATTTCCTTGCCAAGGAAGGTGTTCTTCATTCTTCTGACTGTATTAGAAGTTCTTATCCATTTCCTTGATGGATCTTTGTTGTGTTTTGCCTCTTGGCCTTTTAGTAAAATTTTGCTGTTAGTGTTCAAAATGGAGGACTTATCTAAGGCAGTTGTTGGAAGTTAGGTGATGGAAACTGCCTATGTTTTTGGCAAGATGTATGTTGTAATAATGTTAGTCTTCTTCTTCTTCTTTTTTTTTTTTTTTTTTTTGAGACGCACAACTATTTTATTAGCGCTATGAGGCCAAAGCCTAAAAAAATACAATAAAAAAAGAAGGATGAAAAGGATAGAGTCTAGCACATAACTTTAAAAGCATTCGCCCATCCCATTACATTCAATGTAGCCCTATTGAATGCTTCAACTACCTGACTGCTTCAATTCCGAATACACCAATTGTCTCTCCTCCCACAGAGTCATTACATTCAATGCGCCCCTGATGTGGAATTACTTCAAAAGATCAATGACGACCTAGAGATGAAGTTATAAGATGATTTAATCGAGAATTTACCACATTTTCTCTAATCCACATCATAGAATCCTACTAATGCAGGGGCATTTTTACACTGGGCTCGAGTGGGGTTGCCTGTGGGATGCAGGGACACACTCGGGGTGGGCGGCCCGTGTGAGGCAGGTGGCTCGTGTGAGGCGGTACCCATGTGATTTGGGGCCCACGAGGGGGTTCGGCCGAGGTCCTAACCTATGAGACGTGGGGCCTGGGCTACGAGATAAAGGGATTAATTCGCCACGTTTTATCAGTTCGAGCTTTTAGAGCAAGTGGTTAATTGTCCTGCATCAAATTGGTATCAGAGAGGGAGGTCTCGTGTTCGAGACTCTTCACATGGGGTGATTAATGCAGGGGCATTTTCACATCGGGCTCAAGTGGGGTTGCTTATGGGATGTAGGGGCACACTCAGGGTGGGCGGCTTGTGTGAGGCGGTACCCATGTGATATGGGGCCCACGAGGGGGGTTCGGCTGAGGTCCTAACCCATGAGATGTGGGGCCTGGGCTATGAGATAAAGGGTTAATTCGCCTTGCTCTATCAGTTTAAACTTTTAGAGAAAATGGTTAATTGTCCTGCATCACCTACTCTCTTGCTGATGATGGCGTTATCTTTTGAAGTAATTCCAATAATTTGATCTTTTATTCTTCTTCTTCTTTCAACAAATTCCTTCTTCATAATGGGGTCCAAACGAGCTCATTCCCTTCCAAGGAGTAACAACGGGCAACCATGATATTCGGTTCTATTGATATTCTAGCCAACCTAGGAAAATTTTCTTGTAGTGGTTTATCTCCCATCAAAACATCTTCCCCATAACAAATACTCCCTCCACCCCTAAGGAAAAGCCTACCTCCTCCTTAGACTTCCTTCTCAATCCCGCCATTGCTTTCCAGACAATCAATGCTTTATATAAATAAGACGCTCTGATCCATCTTCCCCATTCCTCTAATCCGTACCTCCTTTCTATGTCCTGTTCCCAAAAATTACCCTCCACACCGAACTGCGGAAGTCATTTCCCCAAAATCATAGAATTCATCGACTCAGGTCTTCATATACCAGCTCCCCCCCTCTTCTATTGGCTTGCACAGCTCCTCCCATTTCATTAAATGAAATTTATTCTTCACTTCACCCCTTTGCCATAGAAAATCTCTCCTAGTTTTATCTAGCCGATCTAAAACCGACTTTGGATATCTAAATAAAGACAAAGTAAACCAGAAATTAGACATACCCGCCTTTATCAACGTCAACCTTCCCCCTAAGGACAAATCCCTCTTTTCTAGCTCGATAGTTTTCTTTCAAACCGTTCCACCACCTTATTTCACAAGTGTTTATCCGGTTTCCCTATGCATAGTGGAAGGCCTAAATAGGTTGATGGAAAATGAACATGTTGTAAGATCTTTCCTTTCGAGAAACAATCTCATGTTCATTGTTCAAAGAGAAAATTTAAGGAAACTACCGATAAAAAAAAGAGGGTAACTCAATTCAGTGTTTTTGTTTTTCCCCCTGGTGGGGGGCAGTTTGGGAATTGTAAAGATTGCTGGGAATAAATCATTAAAATAATTAAAAAAAAAAGACAACAAGAAATGAAGTGTCCAAATTTATAGGTTTGGCTGGAGATTTGTTAATTTTTTTGTTACTTGGTAAAGAAATGTGCTGATGATGCTTGTTTAGGCAGTGGTGGTGGCAGCAGCTTGGGAATCGTAAAGATTGCTGGCAATAAATCATTAAAATAAAATAGACAGCAAGAATGAATTGTCCACATTTATAGGTTAGGGTAGAGATGTGTTATTTTTTTATTCTTATTTTGGTTAGTTGGCAATTATCATCAATACACCAAAAGAATAGTGGTTCTGATTGCAGAGAAAATACAGTATTATGATAATAGTAAAATCCAGCATGTAGAAGGTTTTACATTTGAAGCAGTTGAACTAGGCCTGAGAAGTTTGTTTTGGTTGTGTAAAGAAAATGAGGGAGATGGCCCCCATTTATTTATCCACTACACGACAGCAGTGGCTATTTGGAGTAATTTCTTGGAAACTTTCCTTGTAAAGTGGGTCATGAGCAGAGTGACTGGGGAGCAGTTGGCGAATCAGGGCAGGGCCTTGTATTGGAAAGAAGGAAGAATCTTATGGAGCTTTTGCCATATGCCTGGAATTATGGAAAGAATTCAACAATCGTCTACTCAAGGATGTTCAGAGTTCATCAGAAGCAATCTTTGAGAAGATTAGGGCCTGGATCATTGAATGGGCAATGAATTACAAGGTTTTCAGCAGGAAATTGGTCGCAGAGATCAGTGAGGATTAGTGTCTGTTTCTGGTGGATATGTGACATCAGGGGCGCTATCCTTTGTTTTGTTTGTTTTTTGTTTTGTTTTTTTGTTTTTTTGTTTTTTTTTTTTGGTTTTTTTTTTTTTTTTTTGGTTTTTTGGACAACGCTGCTTATGCTTCTTGATTAAACTCTTTGTTTAGTTGCTAGACTGAGCTGCTGTTTTTTACCCAATATTGCTAGTGCTGGGGTTTGTCTATCTTAATGGTTTATTTATTTCAATAAAATTTAGTTTCTTGCTAAAAAAGGAAACACAGTTTCCTTTTTTTTTTTTTTTTGGGTGCAAACACCTCCAACAGGAAGTGGTTCCTTGAACAGGATGAGCCATTGGCTATCATAATGGGCGTGGAAATTTTTGCTAATAAAGTGTGTGGGTCTCTGATGGTGGAAGCTAGCTCTTGCAATACGATGGCTTGAACCTTAAGAGTTTCTTTAATTAAGATTATGTTCCTGCATTCTAGAAATTAGTTATCATCAAGAGAGGCCAATTTCCTTGCCAAGGAAGGTGTTCTTCGTTCTTCTGACTGTATTAGAAGTTCTTATCCATTTCCTTGATGGATCTTTGTAGCATTTTGCCCCTTGGCTTTCCTTGTAGTAAAATTTGGCTATCAGTGTACAAAATAGAGGACTTATCTAAGGCGGTTGTTGGAAGTTAGGTGATGGAAACTGCCTATGTTTTTGGCAAGATGTATGTTGTAGTAATGTTCCTCTCTCTCAAGCAATTCCTTGATTGTTTCAGGTTTCATTGAACACAATCAATGATATCTATGGTTTCATGGTATTGAAAAACAGTTACATTATGGCTGCAAATGCCTTTACATAAAGGAAAGATGGGAGTTGAATCATTCCGTTAAGAAAAAGCCGGCTGTATCAGCCTGTATGGATTGATATGGGCTGATATGCTATTATCGGCCTAAATGATCATGAAGTGCCCATTTTGAAAATTTTTATTTTCAAAATCTTTCGTTTTCCCACTTATTTGTTCATTTCGACCATGAACCAAGCTTAGAAATAAACTAGATGTAGGACTATTCTTTGAGTTGTAATGATGATTTTTATTGAAAAAAAAACCAAAGGCTCAAAGCTTCACAACAACTACTTCCCAGACAAAAATGACCAATCACTTTGGTCAAAATCCTTAGTACATGAAACCCACCCTATTATGTCCAGCTTAGCCCTCTTATAGACCTCCCCCTCTGTCCTACTTTTGTTTTAAAAGCAACGATTGTTTCTCTACCCCCAAGTAGCCCAAGTTACAAGACTATTTTGAGGATGAAAACACAAAATTTGAATGGGGTTTGATGAACCAAAGTCGAGTGGACCATTTTGGGAAATATTGGAAGTACGGGATAAACTACCACTTCCCCCCTATTTTTCCATCTTTTTTTTTTTCTTTTTTTTGTACCTATATGTTACAAGCAGTGTTTTAAATAGTGTGTAGCGGATAGCATGGCGTTTGGCCCTCTATAGCGTGTAGCGTAAGCTACATAGCGTATACTGTAAGCTACACAATCCTTAATATTTTTAATTAAAATAATATAACATATGATAAAATTTACAAAATGCATAATTTCTATGAGTTCTTGACTACGAATCTGGATCATCAACCACTTATTTACGTGCAAAATCCCTCTCTCTTTGCCTTTAGACATCTCTAATTATGACTTTGTATTTATTTATTGAAACATCACAAATTCATGATATAGACCACAATTTGGATCGTCCGGATTGATTTAAGTGCTCTATCTATGATATGGACCACAATTTGGATGGTCCGGATTAGTTTAATGTAGTGCCATGTGTCATAGGTATAAGTCATCACCATTTTAAAATAGGTGTTTAACTAACATAGAAAAGACACTTGAAAAAATGAGATTTCAGGTAGCTTACGCTATCCATGCTATGCTACATGCAACGTAACTTACGCTACATACCCTGTAGCTTACGCTACCAAGGAATTACGCTACATGCGTACACTACGTAGTGTTTTCGCTATGCTACGCTACGTAGTGTATGCTACATGCTATGCTACAGCGCTACTGAAAACACTGGTAACAAGCTTAATCCACCAAATCATGCTTGACCTGCGTTTGATTAGGGCCTGTTTGGTCGACATTCAGTAGGTCAAGTTGACCTTGCCCGAACCAAAGAAAAAAAATACATATTTGGGATCCTCACATTAATTATCATTATCATTATCATTATTATTATTATTATTATTATTATTATTATTATTATTATTTTATTTATTATTATTTTTTTACCAATAACCTTTGAGATTTTTTCCAAAAGAAAAATTTTCAGTTGTTACAGCCGTTACCATTATGTAAATACCTTTGCCAGGTCTGCTCTACAAAAAGCAGTTAGGTCGTGTGGTCTTTAATGTTTAGGAGGGCTCTCAACGACGAAGAGATTGGGGATTACTTGTCTTATGAAGGTGCGAATAGATAGTCTAAGATTGGAAGAAAAAGATGAGCAACAATGGTGTTTTGAAATGAATGGGGCATTCTGAAAAGGGTGAGCCCCAAGTTTGTGAATAGGACTATGCCAAATAAAAATAAAATGCAGAAAGATAACATAGATAGCAGAAATTTAAAACAACCTCAAATGCACAAGTATTGAGAGGTTGATACGAATGTTGTTCTAAGGACAACCTTACACCAAAAACCAATGGCTTATGGTAGCGGTAGGACAACCTGATTTCTAGAACATTGGTAAGTATCAAAAACTTAAACTGATACAGAGGCAAAGGAAATGAATCAGGCTATTACAACATTCACCACATGTACATGAAAATAAATACAACATTCAACACATCGCATACATCACCATCATCACCATCATCATCATCATCATCCAAATTCCGAGAATTATAGTGGTTTGGGTGTACACGAACTGTTCTCAAACAGCCACCCTACTCCACTCCCAATATCCACAACCCACGGGATATCAGTTTTCACTAAGAAGGTTTTCCAAGGTTCACCTTAAAACCTTTACAATTGTGTTTTCAATGGGCTATCACAATTAAAAACCCCACACACACTGAGATTTTTTGGCTATCTTAGACAAAACCAAAATGAAAGATTTTCTGGCAATCCTACAAACCACAATGTAATAAATGAAATATACTTATCTGACGAATGATCTTCGATGTAGCCGGTAGAACTGCCTCTTTGTAGATGAAGATGTTCAATGTTCAATTTCACAGAAGGTGTTCTAGGTTTAGATGAATTTTAAATTAAATTCAACCTTAGGCTACTTGGATTCAATTTCTTAGATCTCACAAATGGTTAAATCAAAATCCCCTTTATATTAAGTAGAATGGAATCAAGAGATCAAAAAATTAAGAACCAAAAAGCTATTAAAATGATCTATAAATACCTCAAAATAGCTTTACAATAGTGGGGACTAATCTCTCAGAGTGGACTAATCTCTCAGAGTGATGACTTGAATTGGCTTGGAATGAATGAAAAAATATGAGAAATGTCCTTAATTTATAGGCTGCAATTCGGTTCCCTCAACTAGTCTAAGGTTCGGCTCGACTGGTCCTAGCGAAACCAATTTTCAAATTTTTTGGCGCGATTGGATAAAACGGACTCTCGACTGGTCAAGTGGCCAGTTCGACTGGTCGAGCACAGCGCTCAACTGGTCGGGTGAATAAAAAGTGCATTGCTGGACTTTGAGTCGAGCAGGTCTCCACAACCGGTCGAGCAGGGTACTCAACTGGTCGAAGACCAAACAACCTTATCCGATTTTTTGAGTAAAATTCTGGACTGGTCGAGAAAAACCCTGGACTGGTCGAGCCAGTGCCTGGACTAGTCGAACAATGATTAGGGCTAGTCGAAGCAAAGTCTAAAATAAGTAATATGACCCAAATTAAACATGCAATGTTAATAACCTAATCCTAAGGTCTTTCTAGGATCATGTATACCTTAAAAGTGAGTATTGAAATTGAAACATCGGACGCTTCGGTAGATAGGTCACGTTGAAGCACATGAAGCTTGACTTTGTACACTTGAACTTGTGTCTCGAACTTGTGTCTTGAACATGTGTTTGGAGACTTCAGCTTGAGCAAATGTACTTGAGCTTTAAGCTTGAACTTGAGCTTTAACTTGAGTACTTCAACTTGTTCTCGTAGTTGAACATGCACAATTGTAGCACACTCAATGTCGATGTAGATAACACGAAGCTCATCTTCAAATGAAGGTGAACTTTCCATCTATCAAAATAAGTCAAACATTCCAAAGTGTTTTGGCACAACAAAATTTGACAATCCAGGTCGCTAGATTTACAACATAGCACTTACAATCTCCCCCTTTGTTAAATTTGTGACACAACTAACTTATAGAAGATTAACCTATTATAATACACAGATTCACTCAGTTCAAAAATCCTTCATATAAAATCCAACAATCACAACTCCCCCTCAATCAACTCCCCCTCAACTTGAACTCAGTAGAGACCTGTATTAAGATATATGTATACATATATAAAAAAAAGCACATGCATATCCACATCTTTACATCTCACCACATCATCATAAAATAGATAAAAAAAAATAAGTAATCATATATACTCAATTTCTCCCCCTTTTTGTCACAAAATGACAAAGGAAGAAAAGATGAAAAATATGTGAATGTGGTATCTAAATATGTGAAGAGAGTAAGAAAGAGTGTGAAAGTTAGCGAATTAAAACATAATAGAATAGAGTATCCACATCACACACAGTTAAACAAGTCCAAATATAAGAGTCACTAAGAAGAGTAAAGTTACGAAGTTAATACAAGTCCACCAAAAGAAAGATATCTAATCAGAACCAGATGAAGAGGGTGGTGGAATGGATGGATCAATTTGGTGTAATCCCTTATTTATGCGTCTAAAATACTTACGCATATATTTCATTTGACTTGCATGGGATATTGTCAATCCATTCACCTTCTCTTCCAGTGAGCGAAGGCGCTCATCAAAATCAGAAGGCTGAAAATCAGGATCAGCCTCAACGTCATTAGATTCCAATTCATTAAAAATATCTTCCATATCAGCGTTAGTTGGCAGCGTATCTTCTTCTCGAACATCTTCTCTAACTTCACCAGCATCCTTATCTATCTGACCAGGTGCTAACTTCAAATTCATCTTGTTGATATTTGAATTGTTGAATGGAAGATGAGAAGTAGGAGCTTCTCCAGGAGGCACCACAGAACAGTGTAAAGCAAGGGTGGTCATTAAATAAGCGAATGGAATATCACTATGCCTCGGATGAAGTCGAAATTGGATAATGAAATAATAGATTAACGAAGGAAGACACACAGGAATGCCAGACATGACATCATGAAGAATACACACCATAAATGTGGTCAGTTCAGCCTTGTTACTAGATCTAGGGTAAACATCGAAAAAAAGATGCGATGTAATACTCTGTATTTGGGCAACATCTGGTTGGCCCGGAGCACATTCCCGGAACTCCATTCCGAGTCCATGTTGCATAAATTTCTGGTTAATAAGTGTTTTTCCGACTCATTCAATCTTTCAGCCAATGTCAGAATAGGAATGCCTTCATCATTCACTTGAATGTCCATCAACCTAGAAATTAAGTGACGATCTACTTTATATGAACCTTCTCTAAATATGATAGTGAAGGTCAAATCTTCAATAGATACATCACCTTTGCACGCATACATTGCTTGTGCAATGGAGCGGTATGCCGATCCGCCCCAATTCAGAATGTTATCCCATCCTATAGCAACAAGGAGGAGAATAATGTTGAATTGAACAAGATGATTTGCAGTGACGGTCCGCTCAACAATTATGTAGCGGTGACGGATATCCCGCACATATTCTGGGTCCTCTTTGAGTGGTCGAAGAGTACGCACCGAAATGGAATGAGAAGAAGATGCTCTAGTAGGTTTTTTCTACGGTTTACCTTCCATTGCAAGAGTAAACAAGAAAATGCAAGAAAGGATTTAAGGGTTTCAAACCCAATAGATTTTTCCCTAATACTCCAAGAAAATCACAAGGAAACTTGAAATAAAGGTAAGAATCAAGCTAAATGACAAGCAAAGAACCCAAATCTGAAAGGAAAATGAAAATGATGTACATACCAAGTAGTAATCGAAGGTGGGTTCGACGGGTTGGAGAAGGGCCGAGAGAGGAAGATGAGATTTTGGAGAAAAAGTGACTTTTCACCTTTAAAAGGGGTGTAGGCCCGCGCACCACGACTGGTCGAGTACATGCTCGACCGGTCGTGCCACGACTGGTCGAGTATGTGCTCGACTGGTCATGAGAGCACAAAAAAATTGCATATTTTTATACTTTTAAAACAAAAATAAATTACAGAAAAATATACAAAAATACAAGCATGTCATCATGAAAATTTCAGATTGAATTACACATGCCAATATCCATTTTTAATTTAGAAAACTTGTTTCTGTCAAGTGGTTTAGTGAATATGTCAGCAAGTTGATTTTTAGTCTGCATAGTCTAATGAAATAACTTTTTCTTCCACTAATTCCCGAATATAGTGATACCTAATGTCAATATGTTTGGTACGGGAATACTGGATGGGATTCTTAGAGATATTGATTGCACTAGAGTTATCGCAATATAGAATCATTGTGTCTTGTGCAATGCCGTAATCGTTTAACATTCTTTTCATCCACACAAGTTGAGTACAGGCATTTCCGGCAGCGATATATTCAGCCTCAGTTGTGGATAGGGATACGGAACTCTGTTTCTTGCTATGCTAGGAAACCAAACAGTTCCCAACATAAAAGCAACCACCGCTAGTGGATTTTCTATCGTCTATATTCCCAGCCCAGTCAGCATTCGAGTATCCAGCTAATTGAACATTAGTATCATGTGGATACCATAGATCTAAATTAACTGTACTTGCGACATACCTAATAATCCTCTTGACAACAATCAGGTGCGATTCCTTAGGATCTGATTGATATCTTGCACAGATACCTACGTTGAATGCAATATCTGGTCGACTCGCAGTTAAATATAACAGACTACCAATCATATTGTGATACAACCGAGGATCTATAATCTTTCCCGATGCATCTTTAGAAAGCTTAAGAGTTGTACTCATAGGAGTATCAAAGTTCTTACCACTCTCAAATCCAAACTTCTTAACCAAGTTTAGAGCATACTTGGTTTGAGAAATGAAAATACCATCTTTCAATTGTTTCACTTGTAGACCTAAGAAGTAATTCAGTTCTCCAACCATGCTTATTTCGAACTTGGACTTCATCAACTCTGCAAACTCAGTAGACAGGTTAGAACAAGTAGAGCCATAGATAATGTCATCAACATATATCTGCATCATAAGTATGTGTTCATTATTTTTCTTAACAAATAAAGTTTTATCAACACTCCTCATAACAAAGATATGACTTAGTAAAAACTTAGTCAGTTTCTCGTACCATGCCCTGGGAGCTTGTTTTAAACAATAGAGTGCCTTTTTCAGGTGATACACATGATCAATGTGTTTAGGGTCTTCAAAACCCTTTGGTTGTTCTACATAAACTTCTTTATGTAAATCATTGTTCAAAAAAGCACTCTTGACATCCATTTGATAAATTTTAAACTTTTTGAAACATCCAATGGATATGAATAATCTGATGGATTCAAGACGAGCTACTGGGGCAAAGGTTTCATCATAATCGATCCATTTTATCTGTGTGTACCCTTGTACAACCAGTCTTGCCTTGTTTCTTATTATATTTCCTAACTCATTAGTTTTATTTTTAAAGATCCACTTGGTTCCAATGATATGTTTATCAGCTGGTCTAGGAACCAAATACCACACATCATTTCTAATGAATTGATTCAGTTTATCTTGCATGGCTACTATCCAGTTTTCATCAGCAAGTGCCTCTTTTACATTGGCCGGCTCAATTTGGGAAGTAAAACACACATAATTACATATGTTTTCTAATGGTTTTCGTGTACGCACACCAGTGAGAGGGTTACCTAGTATTTGATCAGTAGGGTGATCTTTAAATGATCCAAGTTCAGTGATGATTTGACTAGATGAGGAGTCAGGTTTGTCAATTATATTGACTTCATCATCTTCTGAACTTGTCGCTAGTGTATTCAGGTGATCATCAATAACCACATTTATGGACTCCTGAATAACACCTCCTCTTATTGAGAACTCAATACGCTCTACTATTTAGAGCATACCCTAGGAAAATTCTTTCGTCACTTTTAGTGTCGAACTTCCCTAAATTTTTGCGGTCATGCAAAATATAACACTTACTGCCAAAAACTCGAAAGTATTTAACTGTGGGCTTCTTGTTAAACCACAATTCATAAGCTGTTTTATCTTTTGATTTTATGATATAAACACGGTTTATTATATAGCATGCAGTGTTTACAGCTTCAGCCCATAAATTTTTAGGTAATTTCATGCTATTCAACATTACATTAACCATTTCTTGAAGCACACGGTTTTTTCTTTCAATAACCCCATTTTGTTGAGGTGTCTTAGGTGCGGAAAATTCATGCGATATTCCGTGATCGCTACAGAACTTTTCAAAATTGCTATTCTCAAATTCCGATCCATGGTCACTTCGGATTTTAGAGATATTCGTTTCCTTTTCAGTTTGGATACGCTTAAGTATCATTTTCACATCATCGAGAGTTTCAGACTTCTCTCATGAAAGCTAATCCATGTATATCTGGTAAAGTCATCCATAATTACCAGAAAGTATTTCTTTCCACCTCGACTCTGCGTTCTAGTTGGTCCAACTAGATCCATGTGGAGGAGTTCAAGGGGTTTAGATGTGGCAAAGAAGTTCACTTTCTTGTGACTACTCCTTGTTTGTTTCCGGATTTGACATTCGCCACAAAATTTGTCGATTTTCTTCAATTTGGGTAGACCTCTTATTAGATCGGCCTTGCTAAGTCTATGTAAATTTCGGTAGTTTACATGTCCAAGGTGTTTGTGCCATAATTTGGTCTCATTGGTTTGGACCATGTTACAAGATACTTTAGATGAGCCAGAATCACTTACAATATAGCAATTCTCAGATGTTCTGCGACCATATAATATCACACAACCTTTCTCATTAGAGATCTCACATACTTGATTAGTGAATTTGACACTATGTTTATTATCGTAGATTTGTGAAATACTTAAAAGATTATGCTTAAGACCTTCTACGAATAAAACATTTTCAAAAGGAGCAAGATTGAAAAGTTGAACCGTAACTTGGCCAATTATTTTGCAATTGCTCCCATCACCAAATATGACTGACCCATCAGTCATTTCTTTGTAGTTGGTGAACAAATCTCTGTCACCTGTCATGTGTCTAGAGCAACCACTGTCTAGGTACCACTTTGATTGACTCAAAGCTTTGAAGGCGGTGTGGGCAACCAAACATGTAACCTTAAGGACCCATTTCATTATCATTTTGGGTTTTGGAGCGCTATTGGTTTTCCTTCGCTTGAAATTGTTATTAACTCTCACATTCAAGTTAGATTTCAGAAGCTCCTCAAGTAAATTGACAATCTTCTCAGCTAAGGGGTTATAATTCTGATTTCTACGATTGATATGGTTGATATTAGGTTTGGTAGCTTGAAAAGTTTTAGGATTTCTAAAACTATTTTGATTCGAGCTTTTCCCCTTTGAGTTAGAGGACTCTCCTTTAACAAGCTTAGGAGTTGTAATCTTATTTTTCAGAGGCATGTTTTTATCATAGCCCAAACCCGATCTATCTTCACACTTTCTTGATCTGGTTAGTAATTTTTGTAGTTTAGGGTTTCCCTGGGCATACCTCCAAGTATCCTTTGAGCTCAAGAGGGAAGAGACTTCCAGTTTTAGTTTCTCATTTTCTGATTTTTGGTTTTCAAGTTGAGATGTTTTGAAGTCTAAATCACATTTAGTTTTTTCAAAACAATAAAAAATATGCGATTTTTCTAAAACTAAGTTTTCAAAATCCTCTTTTAATTTTGGAAACTTTTCTTTTCGAAGTTTAAGTTTGACAGCAATCTTACAACTCTCCCTATATAGGGCATTGTAGGCATCTTGAAGATTGTCTTCGTTTACAGGGTCACTCCTCAGATTTTCATATTCTGATGTATCACAACTATATTTAGAAGTGACTCTGGTTAGAGTCATTAAGGCCTTGACCTCACTAGTAGATTCAAGTTCTGAATCATCCGACTTAGAAGAGACTTCAGAGCAGGACGATTCATCTCATGTGGCCAACATGCCTTTCTTTTTTGATTTGTCCCTTTTTGGACACTTGTTTGCCAGATGTCCATATTCATGGCAGTTGAAGCATTGGTTGTCTTTTAGTGATTTCCAATTTTTAGTTTTACCCTTTTTCTTCTCAGAGGGTTTTTGAAAATCGACTCTCTTTTTGCTTTTAAAAATCTTATAAAACTTCTTAGCTAATAAGGCCATATGATCCTCTGAATTTTCACAATCAGAATTACTACTATTATCTTGAGAAATACATTTAGATGATTTAAGGGCTATAGACTAACCTTTAGGAGCCTTGAAATTCAACTCGTAGGTTTGTAGGGAACCAACAAACTCTTCCACCCTCATATTATCCGTGTCTCGAAGTTCTTGAATGGTTGTCACCTTGGAATTGAATCTCTCAGGAAGTGAGCGCAATATCTTTGCACAAACTTTACTTTCTGGGATGCTATCTCTAAGACCCCACATTGAGTTGACTATGTCATTCAGTTTAGTATAGAAGTCTATGAATGATTCACTTTCGTCCATACGTATTTCCTCAAACCTAGTGGTGAGGATTTGAAGTTTTGACTTTTTGACAATAGTTGTACCCTCGTGTGTCATTGCTAAGATATCTCAGGCTTGTCTTGCAGTATCACAGGATATAATTCTTTTGAACTCATCTAGTGATAGTGTACAAGTGATTGCATTTAAAGCTTTGGCATTGGCACTGCTCTCATTTTTCTGAAGAGTAGTCCACATATAATATGGTGTTTCTTTAACGGACTTAGTTCCATCGGTGCCTAGAACTTCACACGTAGGTGGGTTCCATCTAGTCACTGTGGCTTGCCACAAGCTCTCATCGATGGACCTCAAAAAGATCCTCATCCTGGCTTTCCAATAAGCATAATTGGAGCCATCAAATGGTGGTGGCCTAGTAATAGAGAGGCTATCAAAATTTGACATATTAGGAGCTCGAGATCACTTAGCTCAGGAAATTAATCCAATGGAATGAGCTATTAGGCTTTGATACCACTTGAAAAGGGCGAGCCCCAAGTCCTAGAGGGGGAGGGGGGTGAATTGGACTATGCCAAATAAAAAATAAATTTAGAAAGATAACACAGATAGTAGAAATTGAGAGGTTGATACAAACGTTGTTCTAAGGACAACCTTACACCAAAAACCAATGGCTTATGGTAGGACAACCTGATTTCTAGAACGTTGGTAAGTATCAAAAACTCAAACTGATACAGAGGCAAAGGAAATGAATCAGGTTATTACAACATTCACCACATGTACATGAAAATAAATACAACATTCAACACATCACGTACATCACCATCATCATGATCATCCAAACTCCGAGTATTATAGTGGTTCGGGTGTACACTAACTATTCTCAAACAACCACCCTACTCCACTCCCAATATCCACAACCCACGGGATATCGGCTTTCAGTAAGAAAGAAGGTTTTCCAAGGTTCACCTTTAAACCGTTACAATCGTGTTTTCAATGGGCTATCACAATTAAAAACCCCACACACACTGAGATTTTCTGGCTATCTCAGACAAAACCAAAATGAAAGATTTTCTGGCAATCTTACAAACCACAATGTAATAAAATGAAATATACTTATCCGACGAATGATCTTCGATGTAGCCGGTAGAACTGCCTCTTTGTAGATGAAGATGTTCAATGTTCAATCTCACAGAAGAAGGGGTTCTAGGTCTAGATGAATTTTAAATTAAATTCAACCTTAGGCTACTTGGATTCAATTTCTAGGATCTCACAAAGGGTTAAATCAAAATCCCCTTTATATTAAGTAGAATGGAATCTAGAGATCAAGAAATTAAGAAACCAAAAAGCTATTAAAATGATTTATAAATACCTCAAAATAGCTTTATAATAGTGGGGACTAATCTCTCAAAGTGATGACTTGAATTGGCTTGGAATGAATGAAAAAATCTGAGAAATGTCCTCAATTTATAGGCTGCAATTCGGTTCCCTCGACTGGTGTAAGGTTCGGCTCGACTGGTCGTAGCAGAACCAATTTTCAAATTTTCTGGGGCGATTAGATAAAGCAGACCCTCGACTGGTTGAGTGGCTCGCTCGACTGGTTGAGCAGGGTACTCGACTAGTCGAAGACCAAACAACCTTATCCGATTTTTTGATTAAAATTCTGGACTGGTCGAGAAAAACCCTGGACTGGTCGAGCCAGTACCTGGACTAGTCGAACACTGATTAGGGCTAGTCGAAGCAAAGCCTAAAATAAGTAATATGACCTAAATTAAACATGCAATGTTAATGACCTAATCCTCAGGTGTTTCTAGGGCCATGTATACCTTAAATGTGAGTATTGAAATTGAAACATCGGACGCTTCGATAGATAGGTCACTTTGAAGCACATGAAGCTTGACTTCGTACACTTGAACTTGTGTCTCGAACTTGTGTCTTGAACATATGTCTTGAGACTTAAGCTTGAGCAAATGTACTTGAGCTTTAAGCTTGAACTTGAGCTTTAACTTGAGTACTTCAACTTGTTCTCGTAGTTGAACATGCACAATTGTAGCACACTCAATGTCGATGTAGATAACACGAAGCTCATCTTCAAATGAAGGTGAACTTTCCATCTATTTGAACTTGAAGGTGAACTTTCCATCTATCAAAACAAGTCAAACATTTCGACAAATCTTGTTTGTCGATAACCTCAGACCAATCAATTGAATTTTGATTAATACTTAATTGATCGAACGCTACTTGAAAAGGATGACTCTGTTCAGAAACAAAATTTCCTAGAAATTCTTACTTTCATTGGACCATTTGTATGCTTATGCTTTAGGATCCCAATTTGTGGATCTCTCAGTTCGAGAAATAAGAGGATTGAATCGTTTCTTCATCTCCCTTTCAAATTCGATAAATGTTCGTTGATCGTACACTTTATTACACTTGGATGATTTAGAGTATCATTTATAGTTTGATCTCTTTCAATTCCAATATTCTCCAATGGCTTGTATATGGCATTACTCGAGTGATGAGTCCTCCAAGGGTGTTTACATTTGGATGGCTGGTGGGTAGGGAAAGGATCCTTACCATCAACTACTTAAGAAGCAAAGTATGATCATTCCCAATGCTTATATCCTTTGCTTCTATAATGACAAAACAATTGCTCATTTAAAAATAATAAAAATAAAATAATTGCTCATTTATTTCTCTATTTTGAGTTTGTTGGATTGAGCATGTAACATTTCACGTTGGTAATGGATGAGTTAACGAGGCATTTGCAGGAAGAGATCCCATGGTGTAAGTTGTGTGCATATGATAGTTTTGATCGACAAGACGACGGAGGGTGTAAACACAAAGTTAGATTTATGGAGTGCTTTAAAATATAAAGGATTTAAAATTAGTCTCACTTAAACAGAGTATATGGAGTGCAATTTTAGTAACAATAGGAGTGAAAATGAGGAATTAATTATGATTGCTGATGCAAAGGTTTCCCCAAAATAATCACTTTCGATATCCTGGCTTATTAGTTCAGGAGTGGAAAGATTGAGAAGAATGTTGCCCATAGAATTCAAGCTGGATGGAAGAAATGGAGATGTGCCTCGAGAGTTATGTGATTGTCACGTACCACTCAAACTAAAGGGGAAATTTTATAGGATAGTTATGAGCAGTGCTCGAAGTATCGGCATCGCTACAAGTTTCGCTGGCCAGGGATACGAAAACAATATCGATATTGTTGATAATATCGTTGATAATCGAAAATGCGGGGAAACATAGGAAAAACGGTGGAATTTTCATCGAAACTTTAGGAAATGTTAAAATGTACATATTTGCATATTTAGAAATAAAAAATTTGTAAAAAGAATGCATACATAACAAGTTTCCATTTAATGGGGCCTTAAAAGCATGTGCTGTTGTAAGAAATCAGTCCAACCATCCCCTCCGGCCTATTTAACCATCCAACCTTCCCTCCAAACATTCATCAATATTGTAAAATATCAACAACACATGATATTTCACCAAGAAATCATCAACAATTAGAAATGAAACGAATGATTATGGTCTCAATATCTTCCATGTTGCGATATCAATAATATCGAGATATTATCAATATTATCAATGACAAATTGAACACTACATACAACCATGTACCCATGAAAAAATATTTGAAATAAAATTTTTGATGATATCAATACGTTGGCGATATTATTGAAATATCATCAATACACTTATGATACAAGCATTACCTGGAATTTACATATTAAAAAATATTGGCGATACGTTGGTGATATTGATGCATTGGCAATACAAGCGACACCTAGAATTTACATAGTTAAAAATATTGATGATTACATTAGCGATATTGATATGTTGGCGATACATTGCTAATACCAGAAATTTCTGATACTACCAATGTTATCAGTATCGCTACCAGTGTTTTCGGTATCGTTGAGCTAGAGATAAAGATAATATCGGAGATAATTCGAACATTGGTTGTGAGACTAGCCATGCTTTATGGAATAGAATGTTGGACAGTTAAAGGAACATGTTCATAGGATGAGTGTACCTGAAATGAAGATGTTGAGTTGGATGAGTAGTGTTATGGGTAAAAATGGACTGAACTAAGGCGACCGGTATTAGAGAATAGCAACCCCAAAAAGTAGCTGGGGCCCCATGACCAAGCACGACCTCCATGAACAACTCGACAACCTGACCACAAACAGAGAGTCCTGCCGCTGCCAAGCTCTCGTTGCTACAATTAACGAATTATTGTGCGGGTCAATTCGATCCCAGCCGAACACTTAACTCTGGAAAACTAACATCAAGACGTCCGCATACCTTAGATCCGCAGCTCGGCCTTAGCTGGTTGGGCTCGACTGTCTACTATGGTCTTCTCAAGGTCCAAACACTCGACTTTATCATAGGGATTGTTCTGAGATCTCTGTCGAGGATCTCAGAGGACGCCCATGACACGCACCTACGAAACGGGGGAGTTTTCCATCTATGGAATTCGTCCCAGGGCTATAAATAGGGTCCCAATTTATAGAGAAAGGAATACTATGCACTAAAACCCTAATGCAAATAGACCCAAATTCCCTATCTAACTTTGGCATCCAAGGGTCCCTTGCCTTAGCTAGGGTCTCCATTGTTGTTTTACTTGTGCAGGGACTCAGGGGCCTAGTTAGGACGACCAGAAAACTGCATCAACAGTTGGCGCCATTTGTGGGAATATGACAGGTAAAGCCACTCCCATTTTATTTGCTATCTCCAACCATACCATGGCTAAAGGCAAGAAGAAGACCTTAGCCGCCATCACAGCGCCCGCATCGGCTTCAGTCGGTTTTTCCGTTAACATTCGAAATCCGCCCTCTCAGCATCAGGTGGGTTCCACCCCCGTAGTGCCCATGCCCAGGTCTTGTAGTTGGAGTGGTCGACTTGTCTCTTTGGAAAACCAGGTTGAGGCTTTAAATGGCAATATGAACTGACTGATGAAGATCCTGGAGAGACGAAACCCACCCCCGACCACGAGGCAGAGGTCGGCGCTGCCATCGATCATTCTCGACCTCCATAGGTCCCCCAGGACCTCTACGGAGCCAGGATACAACCAAGGCAGCAAAACCAAGCGCTTGCTCGAACTGCAAGAATTGCCACACTCGCTGAATTCGACCTGCGTCATATGCTGGAGAGCAGGAGGCACGACAGAGCCCTTGAGGCAGTAAGGGAAAATGAGGTCCTCTAGGAGGCAAAACTCAAGGAGCTACGGGGTCAGATTAGCGATATTCGCCAAGCCTACCATGCTCAAATACCCACCCCTGTCGAGGTTATGCTGGAGGAACCGAGCCGCTATTTACCAACGACATCATGGGAGCACAACTCCCGCCCAGATTTCGAATGCCGAATATCGTCCCCTACTCTGGATCCAGCGACCCAGTCGAGCATTTGGAATCGTTCAGGGCATGGGTGGAGCTCCACGATGCGTCGAGCTCGGTTATGTGTCGAGCCTTCTCATTGACTCTATCAGGAGTAACACGGAAATGGTATCGATAGTTGAAGTCAAAATCCATCAGCTCATTCACACATCTCAACAAGACCTTCATTACGTAGTTTATTGGAGGGATGATAGGCGGAAGCCGACGACTCACCTCCTCACTATCACCCAAAAGGAGGATGAACTGTTGGAAGATTAGTGCGTTTCAACTAGGAAGCAGTGCAAATGGAAGGTTATTCAGATCAGATAGCCTTAGCCACCATGATAGCTGGTCTCAGAGAAGGAAGATTTCTCTTCTCGATCGACAAGAACCCTCCGACAACCTTAGCTGATCTCGTTAACGGAGCCCAGAAATACTCCAACGCCGAGGAGCTTTTCTACTCGTGAAAGGCCACTTGAAGTGTCAGGAGCTCTTCTAAGGACAAGAATCACAAAGAAGAGGTGCAACCGCAAGCTGTCAGCAACGAAAGGAGAAGGGACGATGACTCAAGCAAGGGTCAACGCTTGAACTGATGGCTAGAAAGTAGATTCCATTCCTACACTCCTTTAAATACTACTCCCGAGCAGGTCCTCATGGAAGTTTGTGACAAGAGGATCTTGAGGTGGCCAAATAGGATGAAGACCGATGCTAACAAATGGGACGGGGAAGTATCGTTACTTCCATTGTGACTAAGGCCACGCCACCAGCGATTGCTTTGACCTCAAGGAAGAGATTGAAGCCCTCATTCGCAATTGACATCTGAGGGAGTATGTCTATAGGAGGAGGGAGGAGCAACCAGATTAAAGGACCGAACGACAAAGTCATAGGAATGATAACGAAGCAACAAGAGAAATCCGCACCATATTCGGTGGGCCCGCGGGAGGAGGTGACTCTAACAGAGCTTGCCGAGCTCATGCTAGGAACATAAGCAGTGGTAGTTCGGAGCATCACATTAACCTCACCAGCAGGCCCTTGAAAGAACAGAAGATAATCCCTTGCAACTTGACGTTTGCCGAGGAGTCCATCCGCACGACGACGCCCTGGTAGTGGCCATGACGGTGGCCAATCGCAAAGTGCACCACATCTTGGTGGACACAGGTAGTTCAGCCGGCATCCTCTTTTCCGTCGCCGCAAGATGGGAATCGGTAGATCTTGACTCCGACCCATGTGAACTCCTTTGCTTGGATTCGCAGGAGAGAAAGTCACCTCCGAAGGAAGTATACAACTTTCGGTGACTGCAGGGGAAGGAAGGAATTAGACAACAATGATGGTTGACTTTCTGGTGGTCGACTCCCCCTTTGTCTAAAACGTCATCCTTGGACGACCATCCATCAACGCCATGCGAGCAGTAGTCTCAACATACCATCTCATGATGAAAATTTCCATCGAGTACGGTGTTGGGCAGGTTCGGGGAGACTAGCATGAGGCCCGCCAATGCTACTCCACGACATTAAGAGTAGGAGCGCGATAGCATACAATGGCCATAACTTCCCTTGACCCCTGAGAGGAATCACTTGAGAGAGGGTCCCCTATAGAAGACCTGGTAGCTGTTGCGAGTCCGACCCGACCCGCACCATTCAGGTTGGCTCATTGCTAGCTCTAGGTCCACATGATGAGATCGTCGTTCTACTAAAGCGATACGCTGACACCTTTGTATGGTCTCATCGGGACATGCTCGACATCAAACTGGACGTAATGGTCCACAAATTAAATGTGGACCCCGATCACTGACTGGTGAGACAAAAGCGGCGAGCATTTGAGCCTAATCGATACGCTGTCATCGGTGAGGAGGTCGGGAAACTCCTTAAGGTTGGATTTATTGAAAAAATATACTATCCTAACTGGATCGCCAACGTCGTTATGGTGAAGAAGGCCAACGAGAAATGGCGGGTATGCATTGACTACACAGATCTGAACAAGGCATGCCTCAAGGATAGCTTCTCTCTCTCTAGGATCGACCAACTGGTCGACAGTTCGGCAGGACACAAGCTGCTCAGCTTTACGGATGCCTACTCGGGCTACAATCAAATCGCTATGCATTCGCACGACAAGCAGAAGACAACCTTTGTCACCGACAAGGGCCTCTATTGCTACATGGTTATGCCTTTTGGATTGAAGAACGCTGGAGCCATATATTAGCGACTTGTCAACAAAATGTTCGTCGAATAGATCGGACGCTCCATGGAAGTATATGTCGACGACATGTTGGTCAAAAGCGTAAAAGCTGTAAACCACATGACCAGTCTTGAAGAGATGCTTTCTATCTTGAGAAAATATCAGATGAAATTAAACTCGAGCAAATGTGCCTTTGAGATGAGCTCAGGGAAATTCCTTGGTTTTATGGTCAACTAGAGGGGAATCGAGGCAAATCCCGACAAGATACAAGCTCTTTTGGATATGAGCTCGCCTATAACTACTAAGGAGATCCAGTGCCTCACAGGTAGAGTCGCTGCCCTCAGTAGGTTCGTCTCCAGAGCTACTGACAAGTGCCTTCCAATCTTTCAACAATTGAAGGGTAAGGCAAAACTGACGTGGACAGATGACTGTGAGCAAGCCTTCTAACAATTTAAGCAGTACCTAGGTTTGCCCCTTCTACTCTCCAAGCTCGAGCAAGGGGAACCATTGCTGCTTTACCTGACCGTCTCACCCGCAACAGTGAGTTCAACCCTGATATGAGAGGTTGAAGGCAAGCAACTCCTCGTCTACTATGTCATCAAAGCACTAGTCCCGATAGAGACTAGATATCCCGATGTCGAGAAGCTCGCACTCGCCCGAATAGTATTAGCACGCAGCCTCCGCCCTTACTTCCAGGCCCATACCATCATGGTTCCAACCAATCAACCTCTTCGCCAGGTACTCCAAAAGCCTGAGCTGTTGGGAAGGCTAATGAAATGGGCGATCGAGCTTGGCGAGTTTGATATCAAGTATCGACCCTGGACTGCTATAGAAGGCCAAGCAGTGGCCGGCTTCACTGCCGAGTTCACCAACACCGGTGCAAGGATAAAATCAACCCCCACATATGGACACTTCATGTTGACGGGTCATCTAACTCTAAAGGTAGCGTGGCAGGCATCATTCTCATCTCACCTGACCAGACCTGTAACCAATATGCCTTAAGATTTGGATTCCTAACATCCAACAACGTGGCGGAATACGAGGCCCGTCTTGCTGGGCTCAGGTTGGCAAAGGCGATGGGAGCTCGAACCCTGAAAGTCTACAGAGATTCTTAGCTCATTGTCAACCAAGTGGCTGACGAGTATCAAGCCAAAGGGGAGAAGATGATTGCCTATCTCTAGAAGGCGAAGGAACTCGGCCAATTTAGCAAATACGAACTCAGCCTGGTCTCCTGGACCCAAAACTCCAGAGCAGATGCCCTGGCAAAGCTAGCATCGACAACCGATGACGATATCGCCAGATCAATCCCGATTGAGTTCCTACCTGCCTAATATCAATAAATTTGGGTCAGAGACTTAGAGTAGGTGCTTCCTATTGTCCCCTCGATCCCGTTGTCCCCACTCTAAGCTAAATGAACCCAATCATCAATTACCTTCGAGAGAGCAAGCTGCCCCAAGAGAAGATTGAAGCTCACAGAATTCGAAGCAGGTCGGCTCGGTATACCATGGTGGGAGATATCCTTTACAAAAAGGATTCTCCTTACCATACTTGAGATGCCTCCGACCTAAGGAAGTTGAATACATCCTAAGGGAAATCAGTGAAGGGATCTACGACAACCATTTCGGTGGCCGAGCCCTCGCCCACAAGGTCATTCGGCAGGGATATTACTGGCCAACTATCAAGAAGACGCCAAGCAGTATACCAGGAGATGCGACAAATGCTAGCAATTCACTGCGATACCTCGACAACCACCCGAACAGTTGACCCTCATTACTGGACCATGGTCGTTCACCAAGTGGGGAATCAACATCATTGTCCCACTACCGGTAGGCAAGGGGCATATCAAGTTCGCCGTTGTAGCGGTCGACTACTTTACTAAATGGGCCGAGGCTGAGCCGTTGGCCAAAATCACCGAGCAATAGATCACCAATTTTGTCTGAAAAAATATCATCTGTAGGTATGGAGTCCCACACACCATCGTTTCAGATAATGACAAGTAGTTAGATAATGCGCGATTCCAAGGTCTGTGTGAGACTCGGGATTTGAAACGCCTATTCATTACCTTGGCACCCGTAGGCTAATGGGTAGGTAGATGCAATCAACAAGATCATCAAAAACCACCTCAAAACCAAGCTCGAGAGGTCCAAAGGAGCATGGGCTGAGGAGCTACCACATGTTCTCTGGGCATACTGAACTACTAGGTAATCAACAGGGGAGACCCCCTTTTCTCTAGCCTTCGGCGCAAAAGCTGTCGTACTAGTTGAAGTAGGACTCCCCACCGCACGGGTCGGCTCATGCATCGAAAGCCAGAATGCCGAACAGATGACACTGATTTTGGACCTACTCGAAGAAGAAAGAGGATGAGCACAACTGAAAATCGCAGCACGCTAGCAACATGTCGCTCGATACTACAATTCTCGAGTTAAATTACGAAGGTTTCGGGTGGGAGACTTGGTCCTCCGCGAAACCTTTCAAAACACAAAGGAGCCCGACTCGGGAACCTTGGGGCTGAGTTGGGAAGGACCCTACAGGATAATTGGCACAATGCGTCCAGGGGTCTACCGACTTGAAGATTTGATTGCACAACCCTTGCCTCACCCGTGGAATGCCGAGCATTTGAAAATCTACTACTCTTGAGGACTTGGGAAGTACTCCAACTAGGAGTACCTCGTGCAACTGATCTATTCGACTAGAGCGACCCCTCCCTTCTCAAAGGGAAAAATGGTGCTCAGGAAACTTCTGTTCTCTGTCTACTATTTTCTTACAAAAAAAGAATTTTTCGTTGTTCTCAATTATTCGAACTGAATGGCTAACCATGGGGGGCTTCCTTGGATCCTAGGGAAGGAAATCCTCCTACTGACTGCTGAAACTACTATTAAGTGGCCAGCACGTTAGCTCTCCTCCACTATTTTACGAATTCTACAAGGAAAGAACTTCCCCAAATCAGGGGAAGAGAATCTCTTTCAAATCCCGACCATCCGAGCTGCACGATCGACCATAAGGACTTCCCTCAATTGAAGGGAAGAGAGTACTTGTTGCTCAGCCTAATACTATAGCTGGCATTTTGGGGCAGACTTGTTAATCCTACTACGTGCAACCTATCACTACCTCTATAAGCCTCGACTTGCTATACTACAATATACTATAAGAATTTGAAGAAAACATATAAACAACAAAAAGTTCATCTTTCATTGACAAAAAGTTGATTACAAAAAAAATAAAAATGGCTACAAGTATAGAGGGGACAATGAGGCTAGTCTGCTCGGGGAGGGTGCTCGGCTCCAGCGACATCCGGAGTCGGATCTTGAGAAGCTCCTTCCTCGAAGTTGCTCAGGTCGAGTTCGAGGAACTTTCCCTTAACGTCTTCAAGGCATTTCTCATAGCCGCAACTATAGAACACCGCCACATTGTTAGCTCTTTCCTTCGAGGCTTGTTACCCTTCCACCGCCATGACCTTAATTGATGGGATGGACACCTCGACCTTAGCCAATTTGGTTGCCAAGCTAGCCTTAACCTCCGCTAGCTCAGCCTTTAACCTTGCGGCCTTGGCCACTGCTTCAGCCCGTTCCCTTTCAAAAGAAGAAAGGCGCGACCTCGTCCCCTCTAGCTTGGCTGGTGCTGAACCCTCCTGCTGGGCCTCATCGAATTGGATCTTTAAAGCAGCCTGGTCATCCCCAGATTTCTCCAGAGCCTCCTAGAAGGCTCCGGCCTTAGCTGTCTTGTCCTGGAGCATCGCCTCCATCTGTTCGCACTCCTCGGCTGCTCACCTCACTGCTCAGCTACTCGCCTCACTGCTCAGCTACTAACCTCACTGCTCGGCGGGCGGACATGAGAGTGGGGACGAGCTGAAACAAAGAAGACATGTTAGAAAATGTCGACAATTCACAAATGGACATGCATGGCCAAGGAGAAGAAGTCTACCTTGTAGCAGTACGTGACGACGTCCCCTAGAAGAGTCACCAGATGAGTATTTTTACGAGCTCAGTGATCTGCTCCTCTGGGACATGCCTAGCCGTTCATGCGGCAAGGCTATTCATATAATACCCAGAGGCAGAGGACCTAACTCCTCGACCTCATCGGCTCGTTGGCCTGAGGTATCACCATCCTCGGCCTGAGCCTGGGTTGTCGGGGGGCTAGGGCTCATCGGCGGGGAGAGTCTCTTAGGCCTGGGGAGTTTCCTCCAAATCTATCACCTTCACAGCCACGGGCTGGGGAGGAATCACCGAAGCTGGAGTGCCCTAAGCTCCTTCACCCGCAGTGGCCGGGGCCGGCTGCTCCACGACAAGCCCTTCATTGATGGGCTCCGAACTCATCTTCACAGTTGTGGAGGACCCCTCCCGCTTCGCCGAAGGTACAACAACCCTCCTCTTCACTACTGACTTCTTTTGGACCATTTAGGCCTCAGAGGGGGGTTGGGCTCTTTTCGCATGGCGTTGGAAGTTGGTCATTTCTGCACGACAAGACACTCTTGGTTAATACAAAAAATTAAAATTAAAAAAAAAATAAATCATAATCTGAACATAACCTTCAAGACGATTCTACGACCCACTGTCTACCTCGTGGAGTGTGTCGGGAAAGTCTGGATTGGTGTAGGAGGTCGGGCATGATCAGCATGCTCCAGGCCTTATGAGCAATGCTCGTCACCTTTGCTCGGTTCACCTGACGGCGCTGAAGGTCGGAGAGAGGGGGCCGAGTCCTAGAAAAACCTACAAAAATGATCAATGGTGAGCAATCATATTTACAAAAGCCAACGAAAATTACAAGTCTGTTGCTCGGCAATGTCCAACCTGGATTGGCGAATTTGGTGGGAATCCGAGACAGCAGCCCGGCCAAGTCAGCAACTGTGGCCTCCCACTCTCCAGATGCCCAGAACCATTTGTCATTCCAATTTTTGTTGGAGGACGGATTTCTAGTGATAAGGGCTTGGCCCTTGCTTGCCCATGCCGAGAAATAGTACCAGCTCAAATGCTTCGGGCTGGCCTTCGGTTGGTACAAGTATACGAGTTCCTTGGCCGTCAGCTCGGCGTTTCTGAGTTGGAACTAGAGAATGTAGGTCCCCAGCAGAGCTCTCCAGGCATTTGGAATGATTTGGCCCGGAGCCAGCCTCAAGCGAGAAGTGACCTCTTGCATAATCCGATGGATGGGGAGGCGGAGGGCACATTGTAAGGTGACCAAATAGATGGCCACCTCGCCCTTGCGAGGATCGCCTGGAACTTCGCTGGGCTCGGGAGCTCGGAGTACCAGAATTTGGTACTCCGACCTAATTCGAACTAGTCGGTCCATCTCAACCTTGACCTAGAGGGGCCAACATCTACTGGTTGCTTAGCAGAGGATTGAGCTGTCGCCCTCTTCGCCGGAGCAGGCTTCGTCACTCGGCTGTGACCCAATGGTATCGGAGATGACAGATCGCAGGGAGCTCCCAACTGGGAATCCTCACTCTTCGACTTAGAGTCACCCTGGAAAGCTTTGGGCTCAAGGCCGTTCGTCCGATATGTCGGATCAAGGAATGAAGGAAAAAGAAGAAAGCATGGGAGGAAGAAGGAGAGGAGCTCGCCGGAGCAGGGTTTCTGACTTTCTGGAAATCTCCGCGTTCGGGAAGTCTGGAGAAGCGGCAGCGAGAGCAGTGGAAAATGAATACGGTTTTAGATTTTACCCCCCTTTTTATAGGGGTCCTCGGCCGCAGGCATTAATCGCCCGCATTAAATGCCGCGGCCGAGGAGACGCCACAGCGCATGTGCCCTTCCACATGGTCGCTTTCTATTCGAAGGGCGACCCAACTTCCAAGGTGAAGCCACGTGTCCACACGTTACGAGCTGTAAGCTGAAGAGACACCATGCAAGCGCATGCTTCCTCGAGCGCGCCATCACTATCATTACGAATCCTCCTCGATTCTCGCACATGCTGCCTCTCTCCCTTGCAATGATGACAAATTGATCCGACCACCCAGCCAAAAAATACTGCATGCGTCAGGCCTCACCGACTTACTTCCCGAGCTTGTGGAATAAGCTCGAAAGTAGGGGGGCTACTGTTATGGGTAAAAATGGACTGACCTAAGGCGACCAGTATAAGAGAATAGCAACCCCAGGAAAGTAACCGTGGTCCCATGATCGAGCATGACCTCCATAAACAGCTCAACGACCCGACCACAAACAAAGTCCCGCCGCAGCCGAGCTCTCGTTGCTACAATTAATGAATTACTGTGCGGGTCAATTCGATCCCAGCTGAACACTTAACTCTGGAAAACTAACATCAAGACGGCAATAGACCTTAGACCCGTAGCTCGGCCTTAGCTGGTCGGGCTTGACTGTCTACTACGGTCTTCTCAAGGCCTGACCACTTGAATTTATCGTAGGGATCGTTCTAAGATCTCTGCCGAGGATCTTGGAGGACGCCCATGATACGCACCTACCAAATGGGGGAATTTTCCATCTATGGAATTCGTCTCAGGGCTATAAATAGGGTCCCAATTTACTGCCTTAATCAACACCAGTAAAAAAAAAAAGGATTGAGCAGAATTCGTGCAAACTGAGGCCCATCAATGATTAGGGTTTGTAATAATAAAGATTTCAAGAATCATGTGCAATAGAAAATTCCATCTCCAGTCCAGCAAAAATAAAAAAATGAATCAGGTGCCATAAAACAATGGCCCAACTAGCCGTTGGATCTAACCGATCCAATCACACAAACAAAGGGTGTGGATAGACTTCATTGCACCGCACGATCACCTAGGAGAAGATCACATTTCCTTAATGAAAATTGCAGATCTGTTCACTACGTCCAAGAGGCAGCTCCTGTAGATTTGATTGAATAAAGGTTCCTTGTGTAGATCAATGCTCTGATACCCATGTAAATGCCTAAACCATGAAGGAGGTGTTGCCGACAGCAACCATTGGCCCTAGAGATCAGTGTCCAACATGATGTGGGCCTGACAACACATGCTGCCCACACACTTCAATGCAAGTAGAAAATGGAAGAAGTTGTGTCGTCTAGTGGAAACCCTAGTCGACAAGGAAACTTGTATTAATGAACAAAAAGGGGCCTAAGACCCATTATACAGAGAAAGTGCAAGTGGGCCCAAGACCAAACAACATTAAAAAAATAAAAGGAAAGAAATATGATAACTGTTGAACACTTTTCAACTGGGATGGTCTCTCATAATCTCTCCTTGGTGTTTTTTTTTTTTTTTTTGCTTTTCCTTTTTGTAATAAAATTTGAGTTGCCAATAAGAAAAGGTATGTAAGAATTCATTATGCTTGCTAGTGGTCTGAGAGTTTTCCTCACACTCGTTTCTTCAAGCATTTGATTCATACTCCAATGCTTATTGTCACTGCCTAAGTGCTTCCCCAAGTGTAGACCATGCAGCAATTGTACTAACAGTCCCGTTGTGGACGAGTCAGTCTGCAAGTCTTATGCACTAAACTTTAGGATGGAACACAAACATGAGAGAAAGGACGAATTCTATTACTCAAGATCTCCAAAGTTTACAAGTTTCTGACGATGATTACAAATGAGGACCCTTCATCCTTATATAGCTGTAAGAAGCTTCTAATTACTTTACATGGATGGTTAGAATGGTACCATGAGGCAATCATCCGATTGCTAGGAACACTCTAGAATAATGCATACCATTCTCTCTACAAAGACCTACTAGAGAACTTCATGATATTTTAGAGATCTTCATACTACAAAATTCTTGTCATCTCGTTATACAGCCTCTTGGGTACAAACCAGTGTTTTAAATAGCGTGTAGCGTATAGCGTGGCATTTGGCCTTCTATAGCGTATAGTGTAAGCTACACAATCCTTAATATTTTTAATTAAAATAATAGAACATATGATAAAATTTAGAAAATGCATAATTTCTATGAGTTCTTGACTACAAATCTGGATCACTTATTTCCATGCAAAATCTCTCTCTCTCTCTCTCTCTCTCTCTCTCTCTTTGCCTTTAGACATCTCTAAGTATGACTTCTTTTTTATTTATTGAAACATCACAAATTCATGACATAGACCACAATTTGGATGGTCTGGATTGATCTAAGTGCTCTATCTACGAAATGGACCATAATTTGGACAGTTCGGATTAGTTTAATGTAGCGCCGTGTGTCATAGGTACAAGTCATCACCATATTAAAATAGGTGTTTAACTAACATAAAAAAAAACACTTGAAAAAAATGAGATTTCAAGTAGCTTACGCTATCCACGCTACACACTACGCTACGCTACATATAGTGTACACTACATGCAGTGTAGCTTACGCTACATGCCCTGTAGCTTATGCTACCAGGGAATTACGCTACATGCGTACGATACGTAGCGTTTTCGCTACGCTACGCTATGTAGCGTACGCTACAGCGCTACTAAAAACACTAGTACAAACAAAGGAAAAAATGTTGAACTCCCTTGAATAGCTCCTTGGAGATGTTTTGTTCATTACACTCTCTCCCACCTATTGTGTCGATGCCCTTGTTGACTACTCTTTGATGATCTTCCATGTCAGCTCCTTGAATCATCATTGTGTCTTCTTTGTCACTCTCGACTAACTGCAAGGATGAGATCATCTCAACATTTCATTCCCCTTTCACACCATTGGAACTGAGCATGGATGCCAGGATGCCCATCATCCATGATGCAAATTGTCCCAAGGAAGTGTAATTGCCTTCGCCTCATTTAGGAAATCTATGCCCAAGATGACCCTGAAGTCATCTAGTAGAATGTTGAGAGACTTGTCCTGCCAACGTGTTCAATAATGTTAACGGTGGTTGCAATGGCCACCGCCATTACCGTTACGATACGGGTCGTAACGACCATTATAACCCCTGTAATGGCCGTTACGACATTTTTTATTTTTTGAAAAAAACATGTTTCTGGACCGTTTCAGGATCGTTACAGGCTGGTTTTTCTGTAAAGGCTGTTTCGACCCTGTAATGCGTAATAGTCATGGCGGTTACCGTTATGTAATGGTTGTTACGTAATTGTTTTTGAATACCTTGCTACCCACTGACGTGTAGCTCCACATTTGCGGCCACTCCTTGAATAGGCTTTGCTCTGAAGTTAGCCACCCCCATCTTGCGTGAGCTCTTCGCTAGAGTCAAACTCAGTTACTTTGCCTCCTCTCCTAAGATGAAGTTGTGGTCACCACCTTATCAACCATGGCCCAAGTGGACACCCCGTAGATTCCTACATCTACATGAACTCTCATCAAAGCGGTGTGGCTTTCTTCGCCACTTGACCTTGCAATGCGCTTAGGAACTTGATTCTCAACCCCTCGTTTTCCTCTTAGTTTAGACTAAGCAACTTGAGCTCCCCTCCTAAATCTTGTTTGTGCCCTTCATTGTGTGAGGAGTTGCATGGAGCCAATGTGTAATTCCTTATTGGTTCCATCCTTCTCATTATCTAGCTTCACTGCAAGGGTTTTGGACTCCTGTTTGTTCATGCACTCCCTACCCAAGTGAGACCAATTGCAGATGAAGCATTTCACCTCCCATGGTTTGAACATTTCTTGTATGTGCTTACCACTCGTCATCGCCATCCCTGCTCCGTGATGGCTTGCTAGACCCATCCTCGTGGTATCGATTTTCTTATTCTCCCTTCCCTTTCCCTTGATTCTCTTCTAGGCTATCTTGCTTTACTCATCCCTTGTGAACTATATCTCCAATATTGCCATGGTCATCGGAAGATCTTGCTCACCAATTCTTATTGGGCCCAATGTTGGTTCATCCTTAAAGTTGAAGAGGAGTTCCTTCTTGAGCAAATCATGCATCTTTGGCATAAGCATGACCGACCACGTGTCCTTCAACTGCTTGAGATTTTGCCATGCAAAACTTGATACTCTCGGGATAGAATTGCTGTTGATATCTCTTTTAAAGTCCTCTAAACTTTTGATAGTTCATGTACCTTGCTTTACGTTTGCATGATGCTTGTGCCACCATAGGGTCATAGACAATGAGTGCATCACTACAGTCTATACCATAGGGTCATTGACAATGAGTACATCGCTACAATATGCACCGTAGGGTAATTGAGAATTGAATACATTGCCACAACATGCACCTTGGTCCCACTCGTCCTCTACTGAGATGGCTCAAAAGTATTTTTCAAGTTGCAAAAGGATTTGATTTTTTTTTTTTTAAAGGAAGTTGCAAAAGGAAATTGTACGACTCCCTAGCATCCCCTGATCCATTGAAGGTCCTAACTAAGTTTGTCTTTTGCAGCTTAGATGCTCCCCCAATGAGCATACTCCCATTAGCCATAGTTCCCATTAGCCATATTTCTTTTAAATAAGGCCCAGTTTCCCCTCATTTCCTTAATTTGCTCCTATGGCTTGGTGAGGGTCCATAATAGCATAGCCTGCAAGCCTTGCATTTCTTAACATTGAGTGGTGGCCCATGTTTTCATTAGCATGCAGCGTATCACGTAGCATTCTACCCTTTATGGCTACTTTATATCTTTTAGTCAAAATTTTAGGAAAAACTTTAAAAAAAAATGCTTCATTTTTAAAAAAAAGTAAGAGAATGTTCGAATGGATAGGTTGATTCCATGCTATAGAACACCACAGTGGGCCCCACACAACAAATGATTATAGAACAAGCTTATTCTATAATATTGCACAATACCGGCCCAAAAATAAATAAAATATGGATCCACCCTGCTGGACTGGGTGGTGGGTCACACCATAGAACTAACCAACTGTAAGCCACCTAAGAAATATCAAGCCTATCCAATCATCATGTGGGCCACACCATAGAAAACAATGCACTACCACCCAAACACTTCCATTGAAGTGTGGCGGCCGACATGATGGTTGGATGGGTTGCATGCCATGCCATATACACACCACAATAGGCGTCACGTAAGAAAATTGTTGTAGAATACTATCCTACAACATTGCATAGGAACCAGACTCCTAAAAAGAAAAAGAAAAAAATCGTAAAAGAAAATCCCAAAAGAAACCATAAATCTTTATCCAAAATGAGAAGGAACTCACCGAGAGATGTTAAGGGGCAAGAACATACCTCCATCAAGCTCGAGAAGGGATTCAATCAATCATAATTCTAGCCATCTCTAGAATTCTCTACGTAAAAAGCCGCTAACATACAAAAAGAGCAGAAAATGGCCAAGTCCCTTGAATAGCTCGTTGGAGATGTTTGGTCAGTCACATTATGCTCTTAACAATTAACTTTCAGATGTGCTGGCCCCTCTGCTTTATTATTATTATTATTATTATTATTATTTTATTGAAACTGAATTTTTCTATCCTGGGCTTTAAAATTTTAATCTGTTTTTGGCAGTAAGAGTTCATTAAGTTGTCACAAAAATGCAGCCATATTATCAATGCATTACAATTTTATATGGTAGCTTGATCATTATCATATATGCATTTTTCCTTGGAGCCTTTTGACTTTATTGTCAATAATGTTGGTCAGCTAGCTGTTCAAATGCTACACTTATAATAAAGGCTTTTAGGATGTTTTTATATGGTTTACATGGATGATAAAGTAATATGGTTTCCTGAAGTTGAATATGAGGGATGATATCAGGGATGAAGAATGGAAAATGGGGAGGATGATAGCATTACAATATGTTTCGATTTTGAATTGTTATAGGTTTTGTCAGTTCTGTTTATTGTATGCAATTTCCAAGAAAGCTTATATGTATTTGTTCGTGTCATTTGGTAATCTAAATGTTTGTGCTGCTGATTGTTTTCCACAGTCGATGCACTAGTATTGCATGGGTGCCTGAAGGTGATGGGGCTTTTGTTGTTGCCTATGCCGATGGAAACTTATATGTTTATGAGAAGGTAAGCCCCATATTCATTGTATTCCGTGATCCACATCAGGCTTATTTTGGGCTAGTTGTGAATCTGCCTAAACTGAAAAAGTTTATTCTGCTTCCACTTTGGCTTAGAGTAAGGATGGAACTGGCGATTCTTCATTCCCTGTTATCAAGGATCAAACTCAGTTTTCTGTTGCGCATGCAAGATCCAGTAAGGTAATTTTCTAATTGCTGCTTTCATTGCTATCTGAGACAGCTTTGCTATGTTTATCTACTCTGTTGCTATGTTTTCTTGTTTTAGCTTGACACAATCCTAGACTTATTTTTCTGTATAACTTCTGTGTTTAACAATTTCAAGTGACAAAATTTACCGTTAGCTGCACCACTAGACTAGAAAGATCACATGTTGAAGAACTTTTACAGAACTGTGTCGTTGTTGATTATTGCAAATGAAGTATCCACAATTTGATTTTCTACACGGACACAAGCAGCAACAGTCTTCTTAGGACCTGTTTGGATAGAATTCGACCAGTTTGCAAAGCAGCGGATGCTGCAGGAAAGTGTTTACATTTGCTTTCCCCTCCTCAACAAAGGGAGTACAACTTTTTTTTTTTCAAAAAGACAAATGGAGGGAAAAGAGCTTGCCTTTGATATGATATTTTAAATGGCAAATTTGGAGGAAAATGTTTCCCTTTATGGGATTGCAATCCAAACAGTTGCAAATGTAAAGGAAAAGCATTTTCCAGGACTTCTTCAATACAACAATTGGTGCAAAGGGTTTTGCTTCCCCTAGCACTGACGTCACTTGCATTATGCTTATGTCATAAGCAGTGTTTTCAGTATTGGTGTCCATGCATGTATCACACCCTTGGGAGACGGAAACATATTAGGTATCGCATGGGAAATATCACATGTATCATGTAATGTATCGCTGCTTTGGGAAACATTGGGAGATTGGTCGAATTTTCAATGAAACTTCAGGGGATGTTAAAAAAAGTCATCATTGCACTCTAAGAACTCACAAAATTCGCAAAAACAGGTATACATGATAAGTTTCCTTTGTATCAGGTCCTAAACTATGTGATGTTAGAAAAAAGTGATACAATTATATTAAAAATCAGTTTATATAATTTATAAATCATAGAAGACATGTAGGAAAGCACAACCAATACATTCTACAAAAAAAAAAAAAAAAAAAAGTGTAGTAAGAGAAAACATAGCTGTGATGTGCCCTCTGCGCGGCTGTGCCTTAGGCCCCACAAAGAATTATGCAGCGACTCAATGTCATCATCTCCATCTCCACGGGACTGGCCATAGTGTTGCTCCTCCACAAAGCGACAACTATGTCTAGGTCATCGTTGAATGATACCCATGAATATACTCTCTAACGTATCACTGATACTCATCCTCCCTGAACCGGATCAGTATGCTCATTTGTGGGTAATGTGTGATCATCACCGTTTGTGGCTAATATGAATCAACAACTAGATATGGGGTGGGCATATATTAAACTCATGAATGCATGTCACCCATAGTCCCACCTTGGTTATCCTTGCCTGTTCGTGGAAGCATACTCATGCTCGTAGCTGAATCACTGTGTACTGCAATTGCTGGAGTCGCTCGTTGCATATCCACGAGGTCCATAACCATATGGTCTGCATTCATATTGTAGCATAGAATGAGAGCTGCCCTGCCCATCATTGACATCCATGGACCCCATGCTCCATGCTAAAGAGTCCTCTTAAGCACCACACAACTGCATTTTCTTATGAAGATTGTAAGCCCATGCTTGACAATATGAGGATGAGGACGAGGACCATGGGCTTCATCCTTAGCGACATGCTCAAAATCTCTCTTCCTAGTGAATGGGCTAAGAGGCCTCTAACGCTGACTCTCGTGAAGAACATCGCTGTTGCCACCCTTCCATCATCGTCGTCACCATCACCACTAGGCCCGCCACCTTCGTCGCTCTTCGCATCACATTTGGCATCATATTGAGTGTGGTCACCATGTGTCTCATAAGATAGTAGGGCCGATTGCCTCCCTACACTCCTTGTCAATAGGTCAAAAGCTTCTTGGGGTGATCTTGCATCCTTTACAACCACATCAATGTTGATGTCTTATGATGCCGTCTCCTTTGCTATATTCGTTTTCGATCGACCATTTGCTTGATCTAGGTTATCTGACTTAACCTAATCATAAAATGGGTCATCTTTATATCAAAGTGCAGAGAGATCATCTAAACCGTTTTCTCTTATTTAAGTTGCTTAGAATTTGTGGAATGAAGTTAGTAATCCATGATGTTGCATGTTTTAAATTCTTAATTATGGATTTTTGATGGGGGCATCAGAGGACCTACTCGAGTGTACCAGAGACGGAGACGATCACCCACATTAACACAACTTTCTTTGTGGATGGGAGATGAGTTCCAGATGGGGCCTGCCGAGCTATTTTGAAGACCCCACATGCATTGGACGTGCATCAGGAAGACCCCACTTTGGGATGATGCATGTGGGCTGCTTAAGAGACTATTTTAGTCATATGATATCTATTTCGTGTTGATCCGACCGTTGAATCTTGTCGATCAGGCCATCGGGCCACCAGATCTTCCTGATATGGGCCCCTTGGACCCTGTTCTTCCTTTCTTTTTCTTTTTTTTTCTTTTTTTTAAAATTTTTAAATTTAAATTTTGTTATTTTTAGGATTTATTTGATGGTTGGGATTGATAATAAATGTTTTAGTTTTCTTATTTTGGATAATGGGCCACTTTACTTAAGTGAGTGGCATAGTTGTAATTATACTGAATTTTAATTCCGAATTTTTTAATTATAAAACTACAAGGGGAGTGGAGTTTCAACCCTAGTGGTGTTATGGAGAAGAAATAAAAAAGAGAAGCTTTCTTGTGTGAAAGAATTTTCGTCTTTATTTTCTAAGTTTTTTTTTTTTTTTTTTTTTTTTGAAAAAAAAAAACCTCCCTTCCAATTACATTGTGGAAGGGTAGAAGCTTGTTTGGTGGTGGATTCTAAGGTACATCCTTCCTCTTCTTCTTCTTCGAAAGGTATTCTCTTCTTCTTGTCTTCCTCTTTTCCCTTCCATTACAACCTTCTAAACCCTAGATCTTCTATTTCTTATTTTCCTCAATTTCTAAAAACTCTAATTCTAAAATCCTCAATTCTCATTCACTCTAATTCTCCATATTTCAAAAATTTCCCCTTCCTAACCCTAATCATAAAACCTACTAGTCATTTTTTTGAGTGTGAAACGTGCCTATGCTAGATTGGAAGTTCATACTTCCAATTGGGCCACTCTTGAACTATTTTATATTTTCGTGCACCGTGTATGTGAAGACCTAGGATCTTCATGTTATAAATCTGAATTTTTGAATCTATTATGAGGATATGCTTGATTTTACATGTTGATTGCTGAAATTAATGTGTAATTGATCTCTCATCATGCATCCTAGGATAGTGTCCATCATCCTGCATCAAATTTGAACTTCGATTTTCGATTTGGGAGAAAATGGGTAATTCTCACCCATTTAGCTAGCAATTAGCGTGGTAAAATAATGTGAGAGTGCTTGAAGCTTAATCTATAGATTGACGAACTTTTTGAAAATTTTGTAAAATAATTTTTTTATAGAAAAATATCAAAAAATAAATAAAATATATATTTTAAAAAAAATTAGATTGACCAATGTTTGTGCCTAATATTTACTTATTTACGAGTGTTTGCTAATCTTAACAATTAGCCATACATTTATTTATTTTTTAAAAAAGTACAAAACAAATAAAAACATTTTTAAAATAAATGAATCATACATTGTAGCACAAATTTAGTGCAACTAGTTAATACATTGAATGTGCTAATAAAGGATATGAATATAGCAATATTAGTGTTTTTTATATTTATTTTATTATTTCTTTTTTAATTGAAAAATAATTAAAATTTGTGAAAATATTTGAGACAATATTACTTGTTGTTCCTAACATTTTGTTTTTGGCTTTTGAATGTATTTCTTGTGTTTTCATACATGTCTTCTTAGATTTATAAATGATATGAACTGATTTTGAATATAGTTGCCAAGGTATTCAAAATCGGTTACGTAATAGTAACGATCATAACGTCCGTTACGCAATAGTAACGGTTGTAACGTCCGTTACGCAACAGTAACGGTCATAACTGTTATGTGTTACGGGGTTGAAACCGTTATGTGTTACGGGGTTGAAACGGCCATTACAGACAAAATAGGCTGTAAAGGCTCTGTAACGGTCCGTAATTGTCCATAACAACCTCGTAACACCCCTTTAATGGTCCTGTAATAGTTTTTTCAAAAAATAAAAGAGGGCCGTAACGTACGCTATGCCCATATCATAAAGGTAATGATGGTGGCCGTTACGGCCACCGTTACCGTTTTGGAATACTTTGATAATTGCAGTACTTCCGCCAGATAACATATAGTCTTAAGACCCTAAGGAAACTTATCATTTGTTTTTATTTTTATTTTTTTTTGTGATCTTTTAATTTTCAAGTGTTTAATGATGTCTTTTTAACATCCCTTGAAGTTTCATTGAAAAATTCGACCAATTTCCCAATGTTTCAAAAAAAAAAAAAAAAAACGAGAAATTATCCGATATATTCGATATTTACCATGTGATGCCCGATATGTTTTTGTATCCTGAGGGTGTGATACATCTGTAGATATTGATACTAAAAACACTCCCCCAACCAGGTGTTCACCCCATCGCTCTTTGACACGTGCCCATAATATTTGCTCTTGGACCCTTGTTAGTTGTTACGAAGTGGATTCCCATGCTGCCAACCAATGTATGACTGCATCCCTTTTCCATACATTTTTTACCTGTAAGGCAACAATAGGCAAAAAAGAATGTAAGCACATTCAATGTACTAAATACATAAATATTATGCCTAAATAACGTTTGTTCAATCTATTTTTTTTATAAATATTTTTAATTATTTTCAGTACTTTTAATTATTTTTTTTCAAAAAATCAAAAAGTTCTTCAATCTTTAGATCAGTTTCCAACTACTTTAACACTGTTGTTCTACACACTAATTGCAAGTTAAATGGTGAAATGGGAGATTTTGCATTTTCCCAAATTTCTGCCATTTCCCCCAAATTTAAGAATGAGAGTGTAAATGATATTAAAATCAGCCAACACTTGTAAACTCACAAGTATTAAGGCTAAATAACATCTGGTTGATTGATTATTTATTTATTTTTTTAATTAAGTACTTTTCAATATTTTTAATTAAAAAATATTTTCTTTAAAAATTTTCAAAAGTTCCGTCAATTTGTAGATCAATCTCCAACCACTCTAATGTGATTTTTCCACGCCCTAATTGCAAGTTAAAAATTCCCCAAATTCACAAACTGGAGGTTCAAATTCATTATTGAGCATACAAAACATACAAGATCATGGATTATCATCTTTATTAAGCTAATTTCAAGTTCGTTGGTGGGCTACCTCTGTAAATGTTGTAGATTGTAGTTTTTGCTTTCCAGATCTTTGGTATGTTTCGTAAATCTTTGTATATATTTTCGCCAAATTAATAAATGATTGCCTTTCATCAAAAAATAAAATAAAATAGCCATATAAAACTCTAGAGTCCCATCACGTTGAATTCTATGGCAACATCCTTCTCAATCTTTCCGCAATTTCAGTTTGAGGGTATAAGATTCTAGTTCTCAATCTAAATTTAGGTTGCTACTTCGTTATCGATGAGAGTATAGGACTGTATTTTTATTTATTTATTTATTTATTTATTTTTTTTAAAGAGCAAAAAAAATAGTATACGACCATAATCTTGGGTTGCTAAGAGCAGTAATCCGGATTGCAAATGACCCACAAGCTGGATAGCAAGGGTGGTATGCAGGGTGTCCCAAATCGGTTACATATCGGCCGTAACGGCCGATACGTAACGGTAATGGTGGGACCCGTTACGCGATACGGGGTGATGCAGGATATGAAAATTAAATATGATATGCGAGATTTCAGGCTTAAGATCACGTTAGTTCAGAAACAATTACACAAATTCCATATCCCACATGAAAGTCCAAACATTCAATTAAGGGGAATCTATGCGGGTCCAGGCCTACACATGATAGGGCTGGATCAATAAAAATTATGAACCAAACAATACTCAAAGATAAGAAATAATCATCCACGCATGCATAGTAATCAATCCCTAATCCAAGGGATTCAGAAATTCCAATTCGGGGAACCCTAGGGTAAGAAAATTGGCAAATAACTTAGGGAAAACGTAATCTACGGCTAGGATTCATAAAAAACGGCTATGAGAGGACAAAAGAGGATAAAAACCTGAGCCAAAAGACGATCCCGTGTGTGGACGACAACAATGGCCAGACGGACGTGCGTGTGATCCCGGCTGCACGTGTGTGGGGCCCACTATTCAGAAAAAGGCCACCTTGGCCCTGGTCGGCCAGGGATGGTCTCCAAAACCCTCAAATCTCAGCTTGATCCGATGTACGGTTTGTGTGTGGTGCTCCGCCGAAGTTTCAGCTCGCCTGCGGGCCGAAATCTGGAAACCTGCTGTAATGAAGAAATCTGATGCAACAAAAGGACGAATTTGAAGTACAGATGGTGGGGGAAGATGGAAAAAAAGATAGAGGATGGGGGTGAATCGGGATCGATGTGGCTTCGCATTACGGTAATTAGCCCTTCGAAAAGGGAGGGCTTCGCACCCATTTTTGAATTCTTCCACAACTCACGAAGAGAGCAGAAAAATAAAGCAGGAATTTTTTTTATTAGCTTTAATCCCCCAAAAGAACTACAAGGGGTGCCTATTTATAGGGAAAATCCTATACCCCAAAACTCGCACCATGTGCGCATCCTATTACTTGGCGATGAAGTAAACTAAAATAAAAACCAAACAGAGAAATCTAAAGCGGTCACAATGTTCTAAATAATAACAATAAGCAAAACCTAAAATATGAAATCAATCCGACGAGTGGGCCACGATCATGAGATCCCATGATGGGCTTTTCTTGATTATCGGGCCCAATCTTTTGAACCAAACTTCGTCTTCTAGGTAGGAGGCCCTCCCTGGACGTCGTCATCAAGACAGATCGATGGTGGGGCTCTCCTACTCCGTGCGTACCTGAAGTTCCTCCGCAGTGAGCCACGTGCTGTCTGAAGCTGGGTGTGACTTCCGCTTGACCAGGTACTTCTGAAACTTGCTGTCCGACGTTAAAACTATCTGATGGTCCAGGATATCCTCTCTTTCCTCTCTGGGTGTGTGAAGGTTAGGTATAGGAGGGAGTGACTGAGAAGAAATGTTAGGAAGAATAGGTATGGGAGGTAGAGGCTAAGAAAATGGGTTGGGACGGGTAGGTATGGGAGGTAGAGGCTGAAAAAATGGGTCAGGACGGGTAGGTGTGGGACGTAGAGGCCGGAAAAATGGGTCGGGAAGGGTAGGTATAGGACATTGAAGTTGAAAAGATGGGTCATGACAGGTAGGTATGGGAGGTAGAGGCTGGGAAAATGGGTCGGGATGGATAGGTATGGGAGGTAGAGGTTGGAAAAATGGGTCGGGAGGGGTTGATATGGGACGTGGTAACTGGGAAGATAAGTCGGGACGGATAGATATGGGAGGTAGAGGCTGGGAAAATGGGTTGGGAGGGGGAAAGGTCTGATGAATTAGGATGGTTAGGCGAAAGGCTAGATAATGCACCAATGGCCCCTTGAAATGCAACTAGATCCTCCACATTGAATGTGGAACTAATTCCCATAGAGGGTGGAAGATTTGCCACATACGCATTGAGACCGTTTCATTTTATAATTTTGACGGGTCCAGCACTACGCGCGTGTAACTTACGAACGGCCCCCGGAGGATACCGCTCGGGCCTGATGCGGACCATCGCAGAGTCCCTTACATTGAATTCTTTGAAACATTTATGTTGTTCTACAGAAAATTTGTAATGTTCATTACTAGTAGTGATCTTCTGCCTGATTTCTTGATGCCATGAATGAATGTGATGCACAAAAGACTCTGCAAGCTCTGACGGCCTATGGGACAGTGACATAGGGACAAGATCAATAGGTTTCTCAGGTTTATAACCAGTAACGACTTCATAAGGACTGAGACTTGTGGACTTATCGATGAAACTATTAAACGCATACTCAGCTGTAGGTATTATGGTGTCCCATGTTCTGGTGTGCTCTATATCCCTCCTAGGGGGAGACTCATCCAGTGGATCATCAGGAAAGACATCACGAAACTCATCTACTACCGGAATGGCCTCAGTGGGTAACTCTATACTAGCCTCTGGGGCACTCTCTCTAGCCACAAGGCCGTACGTGTTTTGCCACTCAAAATAGTGGTCTTGATGCCCCTGTTGGGGTGGGTGCACGGGTGCATGCCCATGACTGGATTCCTTGGCCACCTCCATTCATTGGTCTATTCTCCTGGCCACCTGCCTGAGATTGAACATCTACCCCAATGCTGGGATTTGTCCTGGCGGAGGCCTTTAGTTGGGTAATGCACGCATCAAATTGATCAAAGCGTTGGTCTATATATTGTTCATAGTACTTACTCAAATACTCGATTTGCTGGGACAACTTGTTCATTGACTCTAGCAGTTGCTCCATGTTTAGTGTAAGGTGTAAGCCAAAACCATGACCCATACGTGTAGGCATACACTGGCTAACTCAACCTAAGGACTTTCTATGACGACTATATGCGTCTAAAAACTAAATGACCCTACGAGACTCTATATAAAGGAGACTACTACACATCGTTACGAAAATTCAGCTATATATATATATATCAGGGACTACGGTTTTCTAGCAGCTATATATGATGGACTGGATGCATGAATGACTCAAACAAACTAAACCCTAATTATGTGGTGAATTCCCCTACAAGAACCCTAGGCTCTGATACCAAATTTGATGCAGGACATGAAAATTAAATATGATATGCGAGATTTCAGGCTTAAGATCACGTTAGTTCAGAAATAATTACACAAATTCCATATCCCACATAAAAGTCCAAACATTCAATTAAGGGGAATTTATGCGGGTCCAGGCCTACGCATGATAGGGCTGGATCAATAAAAATTATGAACCAAACAATACTCAAAGATAAGAAATAATCATCCACGCATGCATAGTAATCCGTCTCTAATCTAAGGGATTCAGAAATTCCAATTTGGGGAACCCTAGGGTAAGAAAATTAGCAAATAACTTAGGGAAAACGTAATCTAGGGTTAGGATTCATGAAAAATGGATATGAGAGGATAAAAGAGGATAAAAACCTGAGCCAAAAGACAATCCCGTGTGTGAACGGCAACAATGGCCAAACGGACGTGCGTGTGATCCCGGCCGCACGTGTGTGGGGCCCACTATGTAGAAAAAGGCCACCTTGGCCCTGGTCGGCCAAGGATGGTCTCCAAAACCCCCAAATCTCAGCTCGATCCAATGTACGGTTTGTGCGTGGTGCTCCGTTGAAGTTTCAACTCGCCTGCGGGCCGAAATCTGGAAACCTGCTGTAATGAAGAAATCTGATGCAACAAAAGGACGAATTCAAAATACGGATGGTAGGGGAAGATGGAAAAAAAGATGATGGAGGATGGGGGTGAATCGGGATCGATGTGGCTTTGCACCACGGTAATTAGCGCTTCGAAAAGGGAGGGCTTCGCACCCACTTTTGAATTCTTCTACAACTCACCAAGAGAGTAGAAAAATAAAGCAGAAATTTTTTTTATTAACTTTAATCCCCCAAAAGAATTACAAGGGGTGCCTATTTATAGGGAAAATCTTATACCCCAAAAGTCACACCATTTGCGCAACCTATTACTTGGCGATGAAGTAAACTAAAATAAAAACCAAACAGAGAAATCTAAAGCGGTCACAATGTTCTAAATAATAACAATAAGCAAAACCTAAAATATGAAATCAGTCCGACGAGTGGGCCACGATCATGAGATCTCGTGATGGGCTTTTCTTGATTATCGGGCCCAATCTTTTGAACCAAACTTCGTCTTCTAGGTAGGAGGCCCTCCCTGGACGCCGTCATCAAGACAGATCGATGGTGGGGCCCTCCTACTCCGTGCGTACGTGCGTAGGTGAGGCGGCTTGTGTGCGCGTATGCGCGAGATGTCCCTATCATGGGGCCGTATCGGCCGATGTCCCGATTTTGTACCCATAACGGCTGTTACGGGCGTAACGGTTGGTACTGACCTATACTGGCTGTTACGGGCCTGGAAAAAAAAAAAAAAAAAAAACTTACCTTTTTCCTTTCTTTTCTTATTCTTCTTCTCTTTCTTTTTCTTCTTCTTCTTCTTCTTCTCGGACAGTTGTGGCCCTGCTGCGGCTGCGGCTGCAGTTGCAGCCTTCGTCGTCGTCTTCTTCTTCTTCTTCTCTCTCTGTGTGTGTGTGTGTGTGTGTGTTCTTTCCCTCTTTCCCTCTTTTTTCTTCTCTCTTCTTTCCCTCTTTTTTCTTTTCGGTTTCCCTCTCGCCTTTTTTTTTTTTTTTAAAGGTGTACCACACCAGCTTAGCTGCTGTAGGTACGTGTCACCCTAAGACGAGCGCCAACGCTCCTGGAGCTCCGAGTTGTACGAACGGTTCAAAGGAGATCAAAGTTATATGGGCTCCACAGTGATGTATTTATTATATCTACACCATTCATCTATTTTTAAATATCATTTTAGAGCATTACCCAAAAAGTGAATCGTATCCAAAGATCGACTGGACCACACCAAAAATAGCAGTGGAGATGATGATTTTCACTGTTAAACAATTCGTAGGCCAACCATAACATTTATTTTCCATCCAATCTGTTCATAAGGTCAAAAAGACCTGAATGAAGAGGAAAAACAAATTTCATATTGATCCAAAAGTTCTGTGATCCCAAAAAGGGTTTCAATGGTAGACGTTCAATCCCCCACTGCTTTTTGCAGTGTGGTCCACTTGATAATTATATCTATATTATTTTTCATGTCAAGCCTTAAGGCGAGCTCGTCAAATGAATGGATGGTTTAGATATAACACATACCTCATGATTAGACCCACAGGACCTGCTTGCGTTAAATGAATGGACTGCGTGCGAGTTACGCAGCACGCTACACATTTTATTAAATAGTACACGTGCCACATGGGCCCCACCATGATGTATATATTTATCCATGCCGTCCATCCATTTTGCCACATCATTTTTAGGTTATGATTCAAAAAATTAGTAAGATCCAAATCTCAGGTGGACCACAACATAGGAAACAGTGGTTATAGAATGCTCACCATTAAAAATTTCTTAGGGTCCACTATAATGTTTATTTTCCGTCTAACCTGTTAATAGGGTCACGCTGATGTGGATGAAGGGAAAACACACATGTCAGCTTGATCTAAAACTTTTGTAGCCCCAATAAATTTTTAATAATAGTTGTTTAATTATTGTTGTTTCTTATGGTGCGGTCCACCTGAGCTTTGGATCTGCCTCATTGTTGGGCTCATGCCCTAAAATTATTTGGCAAAATGGATGGACGGTGTGGATATAACACATTTATCACGAGTCCAAAAAACTTTGACACTCGTGTGCTACACTTCACAATCCGAGTCCTACCTAATTCCAGCCCTTAAAAAATTGTACACTAGACATGTATTAACTTAAAATTTACCAATTAAATTATGGACTGTAATTGCTAACTCAAAATGCCAAAATCAAATTGTTTGAATAGTTTTAATTGTTAATTTGTGGACGCTTATTTTTTAAAACAGGGCCTTTTGATTTTTTTTCATGATTCACTATCCAATAAATGTCCACCAATTCACAAGTGGGATAATGCCAATAAATTGCATGAATTTGAGGCTGATTTGGGGCATGAATTGGTCCTCCAAGTCAGCCCCAAATTGGCAAAGCGATCTAACTGAATTTAATTTCATTTTTTTAAAGAACTATTGGGAGAAAGATATTAAATTGTTAAGTATATAAATTAGATATTTAGAAAATTAAATAGATAAATTTTGTAGTCAAATTCAGGTTGCCTGGTTCAAAAATTAATCAGACAGTTCGATACAACTTCTCACCAAAGAGTGGACCGTTACACCACCATAAATATGTTCCAATTTATAAATGAATGCATATTTGGAATGCTTAGAATATTCAGGATTTAATCCATATTTTTTCATATTTTTTTGGCAATTTATTATTATTATTTTTTTTTGCCGTTACGGGCCGTTACGCCCCCGTATCCATATCAGTTTTGGAGGGCACCGTTACGCCAACCGATACCGATACGGGATACCTTGGTGGTATGTGATGTACATTTGATTGGCTCAAAGCATAAATTTATGGTGCACCTTGAGTTGGGGATGCATGGCAAGTTTTGCAAGGGACATGTTTGGAGCATATGTTCATTAAAGCATGCACCTTATGAATGTGGGTGAGCAGAAAAAAGCAAATGCATTAGAAGGCACATCACATGAGTCCTACACCTTGACGAAACTGTCCAGATTGCTTCATGTCTTTTTACTGTTTACATCCTACTACTTGGATAAGGTTGTTAGCACTTGGCAGGTACAGTTATAAACTAACAAAGAAACTTTAACGCCTCTTTTCCATTCAGGGCATGTTGGAGTGTTTCCAGATAGGGTTTTGGAGCATCCTTGTTTCAATGTAGCCATTTTGGATGCTTCCAAATCCCATTGTGCACTATTTTGTCTCATCCACCTTCGTCACATGCTGTTTGTGTCCATGTTGTTGCATTTTAGCACAGGCTTTTGTCTATCATTGTTGAAGCATTAGTTGTTTGCCGTGTTCAATCATTATTTAGTGGACTATACTATTCCTTTTGAAAATGTGTATTTGTTTTAACCTTGCCCTGCCCTCCTTATGTCTATATACCCATTTTTTAGTTTTTTTTTTTTCCTCTAGGTTTTTCTATTTCTACATAGTGAATGTAAATTTTCCTTGCTCAGTCAATGTTTGAAAAGTTGGTGAGTCAAGTAGGAACTCTGCCAAGTTGACTTGGATTGGCTGAGTTTTGCATTGACTTGACTGATCCACTGAGTTGTGAAAACTCAGCCCAAGTCAATTTGTATAAAAATTACTAAAATAAACAGTAATCCTTTGTGTAAATGAATGAGTTTTCCTGCCTTTTTCCAATAGTCTCTTACAATTTATTTTTTCTTTCAAATCTCTATCTATTAACATCCTTAATTGGATTTTACACCTATTTATTTTCAAATTGTCTTCTTCTAAATTTTTTTTTTTTTTTTTTTTTTTTCTCTTTTCTAAATCATATTCTAATTCCTTTTAAGCCCGCAATTCTTTTTCTCAATATTCAAAATTGTAGTTCTTGAGTTAGACATCTATAATTTGTCAGTTCTTCCCTGGCCTTTATATTCTTGTGGCTTGAAGATCCCAATGTCTAATCCTTGTTTTTCAATCAGTCAACCTTTTCTCCAATTGAATGTGAATTGTTTTTCTCATTCCTTTTTGTAGTATCTGTTGGTAGGCCTCTATTTAGATAGGATTGTCCAACAATGTGACTTTTGAGCTATGGCCACTCCATAGTAGGGCCCACTTGATGGATAGTTCAAATCTAATGCATATATGTACTGTTTGTTTCATGCATACTCAGAGAGAAATATACCACATTGACCATTTTACTATATTTGACTTTCTTTCTAGAAACACATTTCACCCCTTGAACAACTGATGTTGCGCATTTGGGGCACACTTCATTATTCAAATGGTCCATTTCTTTTCTCAACTAGCCATTTTACTATATTGACCTTATTTCTAGAAACACATTTCACCCCTTGAACAACCGATGCTGCGCCTTTGGGCCCACTTCATTATTCAAATGGTCCATTTCTTTTCTCAACTAGTCAATTCTCGCCATTTTCTTGACTGGTTGATGTGATGGTTCTAGACACCTTGAGGATAAGGGTTTGAGTTGGTGCCAATATCAGAAAAAAAAAAAAAAAAAAAACCTAAACAAATATTAAACCTAGTAAAAATTTACGAGACTCATTCGAGTTTCCTAGTTGATTCATTGGTCAACCGAGCCAAGTTCGATGTACTGGTTCTCGAACAATATCTCAACCTTAATTAAAAATCCCCAATAGAAAAAAAAAAAAAAAAAAAAAAAACACTCTTGAGCTATATTTCTCATGCATTGAGGTTATGATACTTGTCATGTTGTGTAGCCACAGAATACCTTGTCTCATATGCACCTATAGACAATATTTCTTATGGGATTGTTTCAAGAGTCGATGAGGTAGATTGTGGATGCTTTGTTCCTTCCTTAGTGATGCTTATTAAGAATGTGGTAAATCTTCTCATTTACTTCGCACCAATCTACATTTAAAAATAAAATAAAATAATTCAGCAGTATATATGGATTCCTACTTCAATGTTAAACACAATTGTGGAGTACCTGAAACTCAAATGTCTCCATGCAGGGGCATATAGTAATAAGAAATTATATTTTTTGGTAATTGTTGGTTTATGGAGGAAAACTTTTGATTCTCTGGCATTGTGATGAGTGATACCTAGGCACCGGGAAATTGTACGCATGGCATACAAGTAATTCGAATTGAACTGACTAAATTATGGGTCCCAATTTAGATGTATTGTAAACCCAAAATGACATTTATTTAAAAGGTTTTATTGGACGTTTATTGGACAGTTAAAATGAAAATTGTCCAATGATCGTATGTTAGCAAACTAGTGTCCACGTATCAGTGGTTAGAATTATTCAACCTATTTGATTTTCAACTTGTGACGTAGTTACAGTGGTTTCCACAATTTAGGAGGGTTTAATTTGAGTTAATATGTTCCATTTATAAAATTTTGAATGCCTATGTATCAAGAATCATACAGTGCTGGAGTATTATTAGCCCACTTGGTTTCTAATCAACTCCTCTTGGTAGTGACGCGTTCTCTCTCTCTATCTCCCTCCCTCCCTCCCTCCCCCTATAAATTTTATTTTGGTGGATTTTCAGGGTCACTGGCTCACAAGAATTGTTCCTTTGGGGACTCAATCCTAGGCCATGACTCGGGGTCATGGGCACTCTAACTAACTTGAGTATTGAGGATTGATGTCAGGAGGCAGTTGGTGTTGAACTTTTGCCGAGTGATCATTAGATACCCAACCCCAAATACCTGGGGCAAGGCTACGATGATGTTTATTTTGTTATTTGTTTATATAAATATTTGTATAGATAATCAAAGTATAATGATGACAACAACAACACCAACTTATTTTTAGTATATTATGAAGGGAAATTATCAACCACTATTACCAAACACTTATACCTGATTTAGTTAGCTAACACCACTATATCGTATGCCCGACACCTTAGATGCACGGTTCTTCCATTTCATTTGACGGTCCCATTTCAAACCCCCTATTTGCAATTTGAATTCAGGTTCTTGTGGGAACTAGGCTTTTTGCTGTAATTCGTGCTTCCAACTCCTAGGAACTATGTTTCGTTCAGACTCTATGCTTGTGGTGTTGAAGGATACTTCATCTGGATTCACATGGTTATTCACATCCATTTATGGTCCAAATCAAGATGATAAAAGAATGGATTTGTGGAATGAGTTGTCCGAATGTCGATCCAAATTCAATGGGCCTTGGTGTATCGGTGGGGATTTTAATATCACGTGATTCATTTCAGAAAGGTCGAATGGGGGGCAAGGTTACCACGAGCATGTCCGACTTCTCGGATTGGATTAGCTCCCACGAGTATGTCTGACTTCTTAGACTGGATTAGCTCCCACGAGCTTATTGGTCTTCCAATGGAGGGTGGGAAATTCACATGGTCTAACAGACAGACAAGCGAGGCCAGTTTTGTCTAGGCTGGATCGGTTTCTTGTTTCGTTAGAGTGGATAGAGAGCTTCCCTCTTGTCGCCCAAAGAATGAAGCCAATTTCCGATCATAGTTCCGTGCTACTAGCTATTGATGATGATAACTGTGGTCCCAAGCCATTTAGATTTGAACTTAGCTAGCTTGAAGTGGAAGGTTTCTTGCAAAAGATCAGAGAGTGGTGGTGGTCGAAGGTTTTGTTAGTTTCAAGTTGTCTAAAAAGCTGAAGCTTTTTAAGGATAGAATCATGTTATGGAAGAAAGAAGAACTAGGCAAAAGGGATGATGAAACAACTTCTATTCTTCGTGATTTGTAGGCATTGGACACTAAGGCGGAGAGCAATGATCTAACTGCTGAGGAAGTGGCTCGACGGGTTACCCTTATTCAGAAATATGCAGGAAGGATAAAAAGCAGATGGAGGCAACGGTCAAGAAGCAACTGGATTAAGGAGGGTGATAAGAACACAATATTTCCACAGCATCACAAGTGCCTGAGTAAGAGTAAACATAATTAGTAGTATTGTGGTGGAAGGGAATCACATCGGGAATAAAGATCATTTAGCAGAAGTAGTAATCAGTTTTTATGCTTCTTTGTTGAAAAAGGACTAGAGAAGGTTGAGGTTGGATAACCTCACCTTTAGCAAACACTCGATGGAAGAGGCTGAATTATTAGAAGCTCAATTTTCAGATGAAGAGGTCAAAGTTGCTATCGAATCCTTTGGTAGTGAGAAGGTGTTGAGTCCGGATGGATTCCCGATTTTTTTTTTTTTTTTTTTCAAGTCTTCTGAGATATGATGAAAGGTGACATAATGGATTTTATGTTAGAATTCTTTGCTAGAGGCGGTTGTCAAGTGACCTTGGAGCTTCCTTCATTGCTCTTATCCTTAAGACTAATGGGGCCGAATCCTTAAAAGACTTCCGACCTATCAGCCTCATTAGCAAGCTGTATAAAATCCTGGTGAAAGTGCGTGCTTCTCGTATGCGAAAGGTCATTAGAAGTGTAATTTCGGAAAACTAATGTGCCTTTGTCCCGGGCCGACAAATTGTTGATGGCGCGCTAATTGCTCACGAATGCCTTGATTCAAGGCATAGAGGGGGCTGAAAAGGTATTGTTTGCAAGCTGGATATAGAGAAAGCTCACTATCATGTTGATTGGAGCTTCCTCGATTATTTGATGGCTCGGATGGGTTACAACCTGAAATGGAGGAAATGAATTATGGAATGTGTGGGATTGGCTCGCTTCTCAATGCTCCTAAATGGATCTGCAAAAGGTTTCTTCGAAAGCTGGAGGGGCCTCTATCAAGGTGACCCGTTATCCCCATTCCTTTTTCTCTTGGTGGTGGAGGCCTTGGGGAGAATGCTTGACAAAGGTCAGGAAGAAGGATTCATCAAACGTTTCAAGGTGGAAGGAATGCACTCCCCTATTTCTCATTTGCAATACGCCGACGACACTCTTCTTTTCTGTGATGCGGACCTTGTTATGGTGGACAAATCGAGAACTATAATCTGGTGCTTCAAGGCAGTATCAGGCCTCAAGGTCAATATTGCCAAAAGAAAGATGTTCGGTGTGCGCACGGAAATGGATGAGATAGCTCTTTTAGCTGAAGTGTTTGGATGCGCGATAGGAGCTCTCCCGGCTGCGTTTGTGTGGCTGCCTTTGTATGTTCGAAAATCGGCTAAGTATCTATGGGATAAGGTGGTGGAGAGATTCGAAAGGATGCTTGCAAGATGGAAAACTCGATATGTTTCACTTGGTGGCTGAATCACGCTTATTAAGGCAGCTCTTTCAAACCTTCCCCTATACTTTATATCCCTCTTCAAATGCCTGGCTTCAGTGCTTGCACAGTTCAAAAAGCTTGGTAGGGACTTTCTTTGGCAAGGGATGGAGGAAAAAAGGAAGTTCCATTTGGTTAGATGGGAAGAGGTATGTAAGTCATACAAAGCGGGAGGTGTGGGTATTGAAGATCTCAAATCCATGAATCTAGCTTTGTTTGGTGGCTTTGGGGACTCGAGGTGAAGGATAGCATGTTGTGGAAAGATGTTGTTATATGCAAGTATTGACACTCGGAAGGTGGGGGGTGGACGATGGATTTGTTGGCCTATAGAGCGTAAGGTGTCTCCTTCGTGAAGCCAACATTTTTGGAGGGGATTGGTTTCTCCTTGGGGAATGGCGGAAGGATCCCATTTTGGGAGGATGTGTGGGTGGGATGATCTCCTCTGAAAGAGACGTTCCCTAATATATTTCATCTCGCTTCAAACCCTCTTATGGTGCTGGCAGATTGCTTCTCCCACATCGGTGGGATGGTTGTTTGGAAACCGCCTTGCAAGCATCTCTTCGTGATAATGAAGTTGATGAATATGTGGCTCTTCTTGATTGTATTCAACTTTGTGCTCCGTCTTCTTCCGATCCAAACTCAATTTTGTGAAAAAACAATAAATCCGAAACTTTTTCGGTCAAATCTTTCTATGCTTTATTACAAGGAAGTTTTGATTAAGGGACGTCAAAGGTCTCCAAACTTGTTTGGAGTTTTAATGCTCCCCAAAGTTTTCTTTTGGATGGTTGGTAGGAAAAACAAATGCCTTAACTATCGACAAACTCCACAAAAGAGTGATGGCAATTCCTAACATGTGCTCTCTTTGTAAGAGAGATAAGGAGACTGTGGATCATCTCTTTGTGCATTTCCCTTATGTGGGTCAGATTTGGGTGACCATTCTAGGACATTTTCATATTTTGTGGGTCGTCCTGAATCGGTTGATCGTCTATTGGGTGCTTGGCATGGGGTGGGCCTTAGAAAGGAGAAGAAGATGTTGTGGAGAATGGTTTTATTGGCAATTTGGTGGGCTATTTGGGAAGAAAGAAAAGCTAGATGTTTTGACAACTCTAGCAAGCCGTCTTAAAACACTTCGCAGAGGGCTAGGTCGTTGGTTATTAAATGGATTTCTTGCACCCCAAATTTGAAGGATTTGTAATCTTATCTTCCTCAAGATGTAGTAGGGCTGCCTGCTTGGCACCCCTCTATTTTATTTTTTTTTATTATTTTAAAAATATTTTTTGTTTTAGTTTTGTACCTGTTTCTTGTTGCTCTTCTTAATAAAATCCCGTAATCTTTCAAAAAAGAAGAAGAAGGAACCGTGTTTCATTTTTTTTTTCTTTCTCGGAATGATATATTTCATTTATCTCATATTGTGGCGTTTCTTCATGAATCTTAACATCAATCGCATGCTTATAGAGATTTTAAGAAAATCTAATTGCATCATTTAATAATTAGAGATGCAATGTATTCACTTTACAATATACTAATGCATGTGGCAACCCATGTGTGTGATGAGAGGCAAGTCACAACGTGACAGAAAATATAGGATCCAAGTCATCCATCATGAAGGTCTCATTAGCTACTAAAATGAAGCAAGTTATCTCATTGGTGTGCACTGAAATTTTGAGGAATAAGTTGACGGTTGAAAGCAATTTGATTGCATTGAATTTTTGGTAGTAGATCCATACTTGGAAAAAAAAAAAAAAAAACTGTTTGTGATTGTTCTAGAAGAAATGAGGCAAAAGATATGGTAGAACTAGGACAATCATTGTATGAGGTCTATCCAAAGCTAGATGCGAAGGCGCATAATAGATCAATATGAACATAATGAGCTATCCCATAATAAAACCAATTGTTGATGTGCGGTGCTTTAAGTGTGACCCACTCGATGTATATTTCAAATAAAGGCTGCTGGCACACTTACAAAGGATCTAAAACACTACTCGAGTACGGACTCCTGGGACATGAATGGAATTTACTTGAAAGTGTGAACTCACACTTCTCATGTAGCATAGACGAGGATTGCCTGCAGTCGTGGGTTGCAAGGATTCCTACTAAATTAAGCTCTAGGGCCCATCGTGATGCATGTGTTATATCCACTCAGTTTATCTGTTTTGCCAACTCATTATAAGACATGACCCCAAACATGAGGCAGATCCAAAACTCAAGTGGACCACACTGTAGGAAATAGTGGAGATAAAGCCGCCTACCGTTGGAACCTTCCTAGTGCCAACTGTGATGTTTATGTGCCATCCAACCTGTTCACAAGGTACTCAGACCAGGATGAAGAGAAAACACTAATATCAGCTTGATCCAAAACTTTTGTGGCTCCACGTAGTTTTCAACGGTGGGCGTTTAATGCCCACTGTTTCATGTGGTGTGGTCCACTTGAGCTTTGGATCTGCCTCATGTCTGGACTCATGTACTGAAATGAGCTGGTAAAACGGATGGAGGGAATGGATATAGCGCTTACATCATGGTGGGCCCTACAGAGCTTGGAGTTGCAGGAATCCCCCGTAGCCTCATTTGCAACAATCTGCTTCCCCACTATTTCCTGTGGTGTGGTCCACTTGACCTTTGGATCTGTCTCATGTTTGGACATGTCCTAAAATGAGCCAGCAAAACGAATGGACGAAGTGGATATAACACATACATCAAAGCGGGCCCAACAAAAGCCTAATGATACAAGAATCCTGTGCATCCTCAGCTATAGGCAATCTGCATCCCGCAACACCTGTATAAGGAACCCATTGACGCAAGAACCAAAACTCTTTTGGGTCCACTGCGGTATCCGTTTGCAATCCATTTCGTCCATCATTTTCGCAAGCTCAGTTTAGGGCATGGACCCGAAGATGAGGCAAGATCTAGAACTCAAATGAGCCATGCCATAGGAAACAATGGAGATGAAAGCGCCCCCTATTAAAATCTTCCTAGGACCTACCATGCTGTTTATATGCTATCCCACCTGTTCAGAAGGTCATCTGACCAGGATGAAGGGAAAACACAAACATTAGTTTCAAAACTTTTGTGGGCCTTAAGTTCTAATGGTGGGTGTTCAATCTGACAGTTTCTTGTGCTGTGGTCCACTTGAGGTTTGAATTTGCCTGTGTTTTTTTTAGCTTACACCCTAACGTGATCTGGCACAATGGATGGCTAGAGTAGATATAACCAGTGTTCGAAATATCGGTATCGCGTTACGTATCGCATTCTTGGGATATGGATACGTATCGGTTATCGCAAGGGATATATTGTTTGTATCGTGTAATGTATCGCTATTGTTGGTAGCATAGGGAAATTTATTGAATTTTTTGATGAAACTTCGGTGATTGTTAAAAAAGACATCAATACACTTATAAATCAAAACATTACCAAAAAGAAGTACATATAATGGGTTTTCATTGTATGGGGTCGTAATATATGCGTTGTCTAACTGAATTGATGCAAGTATATTCAATGTCTATCCATATAATTTATAAATGTAAGAAGAGGTGTGGAAACACAAGCAATACATTCAAAAGCAAAAGAAGAATCACTAGATTAGGTTATAGACATGTTTGATGTGATGTTTGAACACAAAGATTGCAAACGATTTGCGAGAAATTGGGAAATTTTGATTTTTTTTCAATTTTTTGCAACTCGGCCCATCTCCTCCAAATCTTGAAATTGAAGCTCCCAATATATGATTTTTCATGCAGAACATGAAAAATCATGAATTTGTAACAATTTAACAATAATTTAACATGATTTACAAAAAATAAGAGCATCGAAATTCAAAAATGCTCACTAGATCGAACGTGTGGGATATATCGTACTACTTGTGCGTTTCGTACCGCACTGGTGGGATACTAGATATATCATGGGATATATCGGCCGATATTGTCGATATTTAAAACAGTGAATATAACACAAACATCTTTGCGGACCACACAGATCTGGGTCTACTTAGACTAAGGAGTGATCGAGATGATCCGGGTCTCCAAATCTTTTAACCATTACAGGCTATCATGCAAGAGTGTACTTGCAGGACATACGGGGGATTTTTACAAAAGAGGCGTTTCCTCTCCTACGCGGAGAGTTTTATGATATAATTTAAATATATAAGTATATTTATTTTATATAAATATGTTATGGATGATTCCTAGATTCTTGGAAAAGTGTCATGACCCACTCCTTCTGTGTTATCTAACCTGGTACAGATGTTTGCGATCCGGATTGTTTATCCATTTAGCCTTACTATGGGAGGACATCACTGCAAAGCCTAGGATCATCCAACATGTATGAATCTTCACATATGTGATCTCCCATCCTTGCTAGGACCCAAAAGATGAGTTCTCCAAGCTTAAACATGTACAGAGATGGAATACTCGATGACTTTTATAAATGATAGTATCAGATACTTTTCCTATTATAATTATATTAATATTTGAAAACGAAATGTCTCAAATTTAAAAGGGATCTTATTAATTTTTACTCTGAATTAGATTTCACCGAGGCACCCAATATTTAGAAGTTTCAAAGGGAACTGTGGCAAGCTTCATTTTCAAGGGTCATTAATGGAAATTTAGGCTTGTAATCATTTTACCATGCTCTTGGAACATGAAAACTTCCATTAGTAGCATTATCTGGTTGCCTGTCATTTGAGAGAATCTTATATTCTAATTTGTTGGGTTTCCATGTGGTCTAGTTTGATGATTTCTTGGATTTACTTGCAGAGTAACCCAATTGCAAGATGGCACATTTGCCAAGGTTCAATCAACAGTATTTCTTTCTCGACAGATGGAACATATTTGGCCACTGTTGGAAGAGATGGTAATGCTAACCTTTCGACTTCTTAGTTGTGTTCTTTTTCATGTTTACTTCACGTTGATATCGGGACCTAGATACCTGAGATCTGCTGCCGCATGCAGGTTACCTGAGAGTATTTGACTACTCTAAAGAACAGTTAATTTGTGGCGGAAAAAGCTATTATGGTGCTTTATTGTGTTGTGCCTGGAGGTGACTTCTACTTTTCTTTCTTTTTCTTTTTCCACCTTTTTTTTTCCTCGTTCTCTATGTTATTCAACATGTTGTATGTGTTTACTCATTGTATAATTTATATGTAAGTCCCCACAAGTTCTTTTTTCTGAACAACTAATAAAACCTTTTTAAAACAGAATTTGATAATTAATCTTAATAATGTACTGTTTCTCAGCTCTGATGGAAAATACATTTTGACTGGTGGTGAAGATGATCTAGTACAAGTTTGGAGTATGGAAGATCGCAAGGTTGTAGCATGGGGCGAGGGACACAACTCATGGGTAATTATTTTTCCTATTAAATATTCAGTGTTGCTCTTGTTTTACTTGTATATTCATGACTAGCGAATATTTGATTTTTATTTTTTTTGCTGACTGGCAGGTTAGTGGAGTTGCTTTTGACTCATATTGGTCATCGCCAACTTCAGATGTCACGGGAGAAAATGTCATGTACCGTTTCGGTTCTGTTGGTCAGGTATGGAAAGCTTCTAACTTACAAATTATCCATAGTATATAATGTATCAAAATCAATAAGGTTTCTTATTGAATAAAAAGTGTATGGTTTACTTTTGATGCATTTGACTATTGAATGCATGGTCAAGTTTGGAATGTTTAAACGTGACTTGAATTGGAAATAAATGTTCAAACGCAACCGACCAATTCTGCGGCTGAGGAGATGGAAGATGGGTTATGCTACTCGACTGAGAGAAAAAAGCATCTTTTTTTTCAACTTGTTAATGGTACAGGTGGAACCACCTTTCAGTAACCTAATACTTCAATCTCATGGTTCATGGGTTGGGCTGTGCCCTAGTATCTTTGTTATCAGAATATCCCAACCACCTTATGAAAATGGACCAGTCTTCCTGGTAGCGTCAATATAATTGATAATATCGGTGATATTATCAGTTGTTACTTATCAGTGTCATTGGGTTAGAGAAACGAATATCAAGTGTAAAACTAAATTTAACAGTATCAATGATATTATTAATGACATCACAATATTTCAAATATTGGGAGATATCAGTCCGCACCCTTTAGTATGAGCTAGGATATCGATGATAATATCGATATTATTGTTGATATTGACAAAATCTATGTAAATACCTAGAAAATCGAGAGAAAAAAACAACAAAATTAAAAAAGAAGCCTTTTTTTGTTATTTTTTTTTTTCGGAACCTTGTTCTAGGGGGATTCGACCACCCTTGAAGTGTTTGAAATCAAATCTTGGATTTTGGAGAGAAATTATGACTTGAGACTTTCACTGCTTACCCTAACCAAAAGGAAAGAGGATTTCATCTACAAGCCTCCCTAACTAACTAAACTGATAAGCTTACCAAAACCACCTGAACTAGCTAAAGCCGAGACAGCTATCGCAGAAAGGATATTCTGTTGATCAACTGCCTAGCAGAAACAGGTCGGAGATTTTATCGCAGAAAGGATATTCTGTTCATCAACTTCCTCTTTTAGACATGTTTGTGTAGATTGCACTATAAATTCATGTCTATGCATGATTCTTATGCATTAACATGGATTTGAGGTGAAAACAAACAAATTTTGAGTGGTGGAAAATGGAAGAACTTTGGGAAATTCTAACTTTGTGTATTTTTCACCCTTTAAAATGAGATCGCAAGTGTGGAAATTTGACATTCATAACTGGTGGCCAATCTATCTATGGGCCACAAGTTTAATTTTTTCTTTTTTGAAGAAGTTATGCTTTAATTATAAAATTTATTTATTTTGAAAATAGATGTTAATGAGTGATGATTGATGTGGAAAATTTATATATTCATGAGTGTTGGCCAAGCTATCTATCACCATAGTACAGTTGATACTTCGAGTAGCAGTACTAGGCTGCCCTAATGGAGACGGAGATGAAAACATTGAGCTACCTCGTAACTCTGTGGGTTTGAGGCAAATATGTTGTTTTTCCCCTTAGTTTTTTCACGTATTGCTTTTATTTTATTACTTGCATTGAATGATATGAATTCATTCTAGATATAATTGCACTACTTCTATCTAACAGTGCATGGTTTAGGCCCCTATAAAATGGAAACCTATCATGTATGATTTTTTTTTTTTTCTGTAATATTTTGAATTCTAAGCGTGTAAACATGGACCGGAATAATATGGTAGACGTTCCAATGGGGTGTGCTAAGTTCACATGGTCCAATGGGAGGGAGAACCCAGTAATGGAAAAATTGGACAGATTCATAGCATCGAGTGACTGGATTGATAAATATCCACTTGTCAAATCAAGGGGTCTTAGCCGCACTACATCTGATCATAGACCCATCTTGTTGGAAGTTGAAGAAGACAATTGGGCACTGAAACCTTTCCGGTTCGAGTTAGCCTGGATGGAAGAGGATGATTTTGCGCAGATGGTGAAGTCTTAGTGGCAATCATGCGTAGTATTTGGCCTGGCTGGGTATCGGCTGGCACAAAAGCTCAAATTTCTCAAGGCAAAACTATCTAGTTGGAAGAAGAGAATCTCATCTGATCGAGCTGAAAAGATGAATAGCATGTTCAATGAGATGAACTCGATTGACATCATGGAAGAAATGGCAGAAATTTCTGAAAAAGAGCAGAATAGAAGGTTGGCACTATCAGCACAATACTCTTAAGTATCTCAAAGAAGATTAAATAATGTGGTGGCAGAGATCACGAGCTCTATGGCTCAAGGAAGGTGACAAAAGCACAACTTTCTTCCATGGAATTGCTAGTGTTTGGGCCAGATCTAATCATATTAGTAGCGTTATGGTGAATGGTCACAAATTAGAAAATAAACAAGAGGTATGCTCTGCGATTGTGAAATTTTATGCAAATCTCCTAACAACAGATGGAGATCCACGCCCATCTCTAGACTATTTGCCTTTTAGGCATATATTGGAAGAGAACAAAGAATCCCTTGAAAAACTAGTGGAGGAAGAAATCAAAGAAGCAATAGATTCGCTAGGAAGTGATAAGGCTTTGGGTCCCGATTGCTTCCTCATAGCATTCTATCAAATATTCCAGGACACAGTAACAAGGAAGTAGTAGATTTCATTCAGGATTTTTTTTGAAAAAAGGGAGGATATCTAATGGGATGGGAGCCACCTTTTTAGCTCTAATTCAAAAAAACCAAAAATGGGGCAGAAGCATTCTCAGATTATCGGCCTATTAGCCTTCTAGGAAATTCATATAAAATCCTAGCTAAGGTTCTAGCTAACAGACTGAAACTAGTTCTCTCTCTAGTTATATCAAAGAATCAGGGTGCCTTTGTGTTTGGAAGGCATATTCTAGACACCGCGTTACTTGCACATGAATGCATTAATTCTAAACACAACAAAGGAAGAAAAGGGGTAGTTTGTAAGCTGGATATCGAAAAGGCCTACGACTATGCAGAGTGAGACTTCCTTCAATACACGTTAAGAAGATTGGGATTTGGAGAGAAATGGATTAGCTGGATCATGGAATGTGTTTTCTCGGCTTCCTTCTCGGTGCTAGTAAATGGATCTCCTAAAGGGTATTTCAAAGCTTCGTGAGGCCTAAGACAAGGGGACCCTTTATCACCATACTTATTTATTGTAGTGGCGGAGGCGTTTAGCAGTATGCTAACCAAGGGCCAAGAGGCAGGGCTCATTTTAGGCTTTCATGGAAACCCAGGTGACACAATTATATCTCACCTCCAATTCGTGGGTGATACACTATTATTCCATGCAGCAGGCGAAGCCATGGTGAATAATCTACTGAGAATAGTGGGGTGTTACCAAGTGGTGTCTAGGCTAGAAATTAACATTGTAAAAAGTGAGATGCCTGGGATGGTTTATCTAATGAAGAACTAGCTACCCTTGCCAGCGTTTTTGGATGTGGAATGGGATCTTTTCCATCTACGTACTTGGGACTTCCATTATGTGTAGGCAAACCCCTGAAGCGTTTGTGGAACAAGGTTATAGAGAAATTCCAATGGAAACTATCGAAATGGAAAAGCAGGCACTTATCCTTGGCGGATCAAATTACTCTTATCAAGGGGGCATTATCGAATCTTCCCATCTATTATATGTCCTTATTCAAATGCCCGAAATTGGTGTTGGAAAAATTAGAAAAATTACAGAGGGATTTCTTAGAAATGGGCGGAAGACAAATTCAAATTCCACTTGCTCAAGTGGGAAGAAGTGTGCAAATCTCTACTTAAAGGATGAGTAGGCATAAGAGATCTAGAAATTATGAACAAGGCCCTCCTTGGAAAGTGGATTTGGAGGCTTGGAACTGAAGAAGGGAAACTGTGGAGGGAAGTTATCATGTCTAAGTATGGTACAGAGGTGGGAGGTTGGGAAACCAAGAGGTCATCTCTCTATAGGTCATTTGGAGTTTGGAAGTCCATATCCATGGTTGCTCCTATGGTGAAAGCAAAAATGAAACTTTCCCTTGGAAACGGTAATAGGATTTGTTTTTGGGAAGACATTTGCTGTGGTGACAATTCCTTGGCAATGGAATTCCCATCTCTAGTTTGTCTCGCGCAAGAAATCAATATGAACATGGCTTCCTATTTCTCATATGATGGCAGGAGAGGTGCATGGTGTCTCCCATGCGGAAGGGTGTTAACGGATGAGGAGACACTTGAGCTTGCAAGGCTTCTAGAGAGACTACACTTGTTCCAACCAGTGTTCGAAATATCGATATTGCGCTACGTATCACATTCTTGGGATACGAATATGTATCAGTTATCACATGAGATATATCGGTTGTATCGCGTAATGTATCACTGTTGTTGGAAACATGGGGAAACATTGGGAAATTGGTTGAATTTTTTAATGAAACTTCAACAATTTTTTACAAAGACATCAATACACGCTTATAAATCAAAACATTTCAAAAAACGAGTGCACATAATAGGTTTTCTTTGTATGGGGTCCTAATCTATGCATTGTCTAACTGAATTGATGCAAGTATATGCAAAGTCTATTCATATAATTTATAAATGTAAGAAGACGTGTGGAAACACAAGCAATACTTTCAAAAGCAAAAGAAGAATCACTAAATCGGGTTATATATGTGTTTCATTTTACGTTTGGACACAAGGATTGCAACCAATTTGCGAGGAATTGGGATTTTTATTTTTTATTTTTTGCAACTCGGCCCATCTCCTCTAAATCTTGAAATCAAAGCTCTCAATTCATGATTTTTCATGCAAACATGAAAATTCATGGGTTTGTAACAATTTGATACCGATTTAACATGATTTATAGAAAAAAAGAAAAAAAAAAAAAGATCGAAAATTTAAAAATGCTCACTGGATCGAACATGTGGGATATATCGCACTAGTTGTGCATTTTGTATGGCACTGGTGGGATACAAGATATATCATGGGATATATTGGACGATATCGTTGATATTTTGAACTGGTTCCAACCTTCCCCTAATTTGTCCGACAACTTGATTTGGAAAGCTATCATCTGAAATTTTCATGGTTAAATCTCTGTATTCCATACTTTGGGGGGTAGTTAATTCGAGGGGTAGTAAGTTCTCTGCTTTTTAGGCATATGGGGCTCCACCAAAAGTGGCTTCTTTTGCTTGGCTAGTGGAAAGACACCGAATTCTCACAGTGGACAACCTCCATAAGCGAATTATGATCCTCCCTAATATTTGTCTTCTTTGTATGGCCAATGTAGAATTAGTTGACCACATTTTTTTACATTGTCCTTTTGCTTTCCAGGTGTGGTCTCATCTTCTCAAAATATTTGAAGTTAATTGGGTGATGCCTCATTTTGTTGGGTCCCTATTTTGGTCGTGGCACGGGGCTAGCCCTCCTAATAGAAAGTGAACCTCATGGTGCTTAACTCTTTCAGCAATTATGTGGAATATTTGGGAGAACAAATTGCAATTCTATAGAAAGCGAACCTCATGGTGCTTACATTGTCATATCTCTGATGCCCTTTATAACCTCTCTTCATAAATATCATTCTTTTAACCCAAAACCTCCACAACCACCTTCCCATTAAGGTCAGAGTCATTTATTTATACCCCCCCCCCCCCCCCCCCGTGGAACTTTTTTTCTTCCATACCCTTCCATAAGAAGTTGCTCGTCAATCTTTCCAGTCTGCTTAAAACTGATTTCGGGCACTAGAATAGAGACGTAATGTACAACAACATGTTTGACACCACTTCTTTGATGAGAGTTAACCAACCGCCAAAGGACAAATACCGACTCTTCCATCTTACCAACTTTCTTTTGACCCTTTTCACTACATAGAGGAAGAGCAAGATAAGGAAAGATTCCCACACAACACCAAAAGCCACTGCCATTTGCTCTACCTCTTCCTTTGGACATTCGGATACCTAACATCTTGCACTTGACAATGTTTACTTTAAATCATATACTTAACTTTTGTAGGTTGTCAACCATACTTGTATCTATGTCACAAAAGAGAATGTCGTTGTTGGCAAACTGAAGATGGGAGATTAGTAGGGTCTCACTCTCCACCCGAAACCCTCGAGTGAGACTAATCTTTTTCCCTTTCTCTAACATCCTGCCAAGCGCTTCTGCCACTACCATGAATAAAAACGGGGAAAACGGATCCTCCTGTCGAACCCCTCTCGAATTTTTGAAGAAGCCTTTATGGGACCCATTTACTAGGACTGAGAAGGTAGTTGACTGTAAACACTCTTGCATTGAGCCTCTCCACTTCGTGCCACACCCCATATGGCCCAACATGTAGTCCAAGAAATCCTAATCGACACGTTTGACTTCTCTAGGTCCAACTTGCACACAATGCTTTTCTCACCCACATATCATGATAAATTCATGAGCAATAAGGGCCTGTTTGGTTTTCCAAATACCATGGTATTTGGTTGTAAAGAGGTAATGATTGCTGTTTTACTTGTATTGATAATGATTGCTGATATTTCAGTTGACTATAGTCACATATTTGTTTTCTACCATCTTTTGAGTGGAGTCTAGACCAAATCACCAGCCTTGTGTTTGGTGTGAAGGTGTATTACAAGCATCACACTGGCTGGATTGTTATGGTGTCCATCACCTCATTTCTATTTTCACTGCAATGGTTGTTTGATTTCGTGTGTTTCCATTGCATTCTCTACAGAGAAGTGGACTGTCGGTCTCTCCCACACAGTGGACCAGCGGTCATGGTCAATGTATTGTGGGCCCTGCCTTCTGTGCATATTGGCCCCACTTTTTGCACATGTTTCATCCACGCTGTGCATCAGTGCGCCACACCTTCATTAATTGATTCATCCAGGCCGTTCATCTTTGGGCCCCACTTTCTGACGGTGTTATATCCACGCCGTTCATCTGTGGGCCCCACCTTTTTAGCACCATCACCAATAGAAGAGGCGATTGGATCAGCAGAACTCCCAATGGTCCCCACCATGTTAGCACCATTACAAACAAAAGAGGTGGTTGGATGAGCGGAAGTCCTAAATGCCCCCCCCCATGTTATGACCATTGATTAGTCGAACATTACCTATTTCAAAAAAACAGTCATAGGGGTCGAAAAAGATAGACTACAATCGTAGCCGTGAAACCTGAAAATTCATTGTCAACCAAAATATATCAAAACAACAACCACTGTCCATCAAGAAAGGTAAATACGAAGTTGTCCAAAACAACCCCATTTAAAGTCCATACAAACACAACCTGTGCTCACTACTTCAGCTTTGATATAAGCTGAATGAGAACCAATACCAAGATTCCAAAGATGAATCTGACCAATGCTCCACTGCCTCTCTCGTCTACAACACCTCCCTGTCTCTTTGTGCCAAAGTCATATGGGGCACAAGAGGTCGTTGCCGAGGTCTGTCCAATAGGATGACTCAAGCAGATGGCACTGTAGCGCTCTCTATGCTGCGACCTAACACTCTCCTGGTCATCCACCATCTTGTCCCGTGGGACAGCTGGAAGACCCATTTTCTTGGACCATTCAGACCATTCACGATATGCCTCGACTGCCGACTTGTATCCACGGAAACGTGCCTGTGAAAATCCCTCCACTTGCACCCGACACTCCTCCCAGTCATAATATAATCCAGGGCGGCGACCGTTGAACACAACATATAGCTTTTTCACCATCTACACATTATCAAAAAAAGTAAAAATATTCGAGTGGAATATACCAAAAATTAGATGATCAAATTCAAATATCACCTGAGTGGAATGGACAACATGGTATTGAAGTACTTATTCTCACATACCTGAACCGGCCTTACGAACACCTGCAAAATCTGACGAAATGGTTTACAGAAAAAACTTACAAACATTGTAAAGATCATTGATAGAGTAAACTAATAATAAAAGCAGGTTATGCAGTGTAACAGACAGTTACGTATCAACAAACCATAGCCACCAAGTCCAAAAAAATGCAAATAGTCGTCCAACACTGCCATCCTAGTAGCAAGGTCCTTCTAAAGCCCGTTCTATATAGGCACATCCATCCACATAATGTCACCTATAGTTATTCAAAACAACCAAAAGCAATTGTCCAAAAAGAAAATGTCCAAAAAAACATCCAAAGAAACAAAGTCCATGTACGTCTAACTGAGCTCAGTCGGAGGAGTGGTCCGGTGCAAGCAGCATCAACACGAAGTCCAACCTCCTGTACTCAGGGAGTGAAAGGAAGGAGGCAGACTGTTGCTCATCGACAGAATCTTTGTAGCGCGAAGGATCTCATGTCCTGTCAGCCTTTAATCTGTTCTAAGGCGAGAACGATTTGTGACATCCGGACCATGTCCTTTCCTAGGTGAATTGTTATCGCTAGTGACTTCACTGCATTGGCAACCTCGCTCATTCCTTGCTCAATTACGTCACAGGGGCGACTCATCCATGCTCTCTTCCTTGACGTGGAAGTGCTGCCTGCGTTGACGGAATTGTTTCCGTTTCCATTTGGACTTCGGTGGGCCATGTGGCTGCCGTCATGACTATGGTACGACCAATGAATACCTTCTGCACTGTCTCCTACATCATCGCCCGATAGCACGAGCGTATCATCGTTCTGATCAGTAGACGTTCTCGGCGAAATATCTGTATCCCTAGACCGTCGAGAAGCCATAGAATCTGGAATGTTGCCTGTACTTGAACGACGTCCACTAGCATAGTCATTACTGAACAAGAAGGTCAAGTCATCATACCTCCGCACCGCTTTGCCCCGTATATGTTGGGCGTAAGGATGTGACCATTGACAAGAAGAATGAAGTTATCAATACAAGGTTACTTTTGCGTATATCACATTTACTAATTATAAAGAAAATAAACAACTCTAATGAACGTATTAAAAAGTTGGATCGATCTCGTTCTCACCCATATGTAATCTTCCCATATGTCATCTGGAGCAGTGACTACCTTCTTGTCGTCGTCCCATCCAAAACCAGAAGCACTCAATGTCTCGTGCACTTCAAAATACAGCCTCTTCAGCGTACGGAGGCAATTCCCAACATGTTTCTCCTGTAGCACTATCCCTATGGCACCCTTCACAGTATCGACAACCGTCTTATATGTTTCCTTCTTAAATCCGTTGGCACTTTTACGGCCATTTCCGACAACTTCCATAAGAGTGTCAATAAGACAGTTGTCCATCTCATCGGTCCATCGCATTACATCACCAGATGACCCATTTTCATCGGTTGATTTTTGTTTAATTTTCCTCGGGGTCCTCCTTGGTGTAACACTTTGCGATGGACGGGATGCTTTCGTAGGCGTCGATTGAGTGTTACTCTTGTTAGGTGACATATCTCCGTCGGAATCTTCAGATATCTGCATAGATTCAAATGAACAACTTAAAATAATCAATAAAATCCAAGGTTGTCAACTTAAAATGATTGATATTTTGCAACATACATGCTCACACATTCATATTTCAAAATATTGGGTGACATGGTGTACAAAAATTATAATTGTTTGACCAACAGGGAGATGTATACTATAGACAAGTGAGTGATGGAAAACAAGTACAAATATCCCTTTCTCCCTCATATAAACAAACTAAAAATCGAGACATTTTCATGAACTACGACGGACATGATGGTAATCATTCCACATTCTAGTAGCAATATTGTCTCGAAACTTGTTCCATTCGTCTCTCTGACGTTGTGTGGCATTCGTAACCATCGGTCCATCTTGAGAACTGAACTCAACTGGAGATGTATCTATACCATCTGCTATATTCGTTGATGGGTCCTCATTCGCAACAATAACATCTCCCCCAAATCCTGGGATAACATTGTGTAAAACACAACATGCGATAACTATCTTGAGTTGTGTTAAAAGTGAATATGGTGGAGCTGATTTGAGGATTGGAAACCGAGCTTTCAGTACTCCAAAAATTCGCTCTACAACATTTCGTAGTTGAGCATGTCTGTAGTTGAATAATTCTCTCTTGTTGCAAGGCTTGCAACCCGCGCCGTATTCATTGAGTTGGTACCGTACGCCTCGATACGGAGCCATGAATCCTGGCGAATGCGCATAACCAGCATCAACTACGTAGTATTTACGTACAATTTATTACGAGTAATTATCAATATACAGTTTAACATTAATTAAGTTAACGAATAACTTATATTATATAGGTGAACACTATAATACCCTCTGGGATTGTGAAACGATCGTGTGAATGTGTCAACGCACTTTGTAAGACGTGTGCGTTGGAGGCTGAACTTTCCCATCCGGCCCAGCACGTATACAAACTTCATATCAAACGTACAAGCGGCCATTATGTTTTGAGATAGAAACCCTTTTTGGTTACGATAGGTGACACTGTCCATCGTAGGAACATAAGCGGGTATATGGGTTCCATCAATTGCACCAATACAATCTTAAATTGAAAACGATTTATCAGGAAAAGAAGTGGAAAGAGACATAATGTTATAACAATGATGTTCATGGATAATAGTGATTAGCATGATCCATACTTGAAAATACGTGCTCCAATTGGGATTGGATAAAATTTCCGTTGGTATTTCTGCACTGGGGAGCTTTACAAACTCAGGATATAGTCCCACAATTGTGTCTAATGCTTTAGAAAAATATCTACTTACGGTTTGTCCTGACCGTATAAAGCGATGTCCAATGACACGGTTTCGCACATTATGCCCTACTGTATGAAGGAACATGACAAGTTGTTCCTCCATACTTACATGTTTCCCATCCGGTAGCAGATTCCTATCCCTGAGAAATGAGCATAAGTGAAAGAAAATATTCTTATTCATTCGGAGTTGTGTCAGGCACTCATTATCTCCGGCTCTAATTATCTCATTAATTATCTTACTTCTTTCATAGTCATCAACTCTCCAGGGTGTCCTAAGAAAGAGACTATTGCAAAATTTTCCAATCGCAATGACTTGTAGTTGCTGCTGCAACTGAAGCTGCAAAGGCAGCCATCTCCTCTTCCGTCCATCCATGTCCTTCCATGTTATGATATGAACTTGTACAAAAAACGTATGAAATAGAGTCAGCATCCACTAGTCCAAGAATCAAACCGTAGAGTTAGCCACCCCCACTAGAGCTCATTACCAGTGCATATAGCTTTAGATGTCTGTTTACGAGGTCACATGGATTCAGCTTTGTTTGTGTTTTGTTATATTTTTTTTATTTTACAACCATCAAACTAGTATGTGGATTGTCTTTACCCTCAAAACTAGGTTCGGTTTGAAGGGTTTTACAAACATGTGAGTTTGTTTGTTTGTTTGTTTTTTTTTTTTTTTTTTTTTTTTTTAACTGAACAAATTACATGGCTGATTATTGTCCAATGCAATTGAACTTCAGGCCCTATCCTTGATATGAACATATAATACTCTATATGGGCCCAATTTTACATATTTTTATAAACTTTCAGTTTGCTGCATAATTGAGATACAGAAACCAGAAAATGTTTTCTCCCTTCCGCATTACACATGACCTTTGTAATCATGTATACTGTTCATCTTGGCATGCAGTTTTTGCATCTGGATCACTCATCCAACTGGACTGACCATTGGTGGGCCACGGTTTCAATACAACCATTTCCACATTGAAAGTTTAATCTAGACAGGATGATAGTTGAGGCATGCCAATGATGGACTGTATTGTAGAACCAATTAATACAGTGAACTATCTTAATCAAACAAAGCTTAATCTAGCCTGCTATACACAGTAAACAGTCATTTGGATAATGGAGCCCTAGAATGGGTGAAATTTTCAAATCTCAAAATTGATCCTTCCAGTTAGAACAGTTAAACAATAAGAAATCAAATTCAAATATATATATATATATATATATATTATTTGATTTCACTGTTCGAGTACACATATATTAAGTATTATCAGCATGAATTAACAGTTGGATATACAGATATATGTATTTCCAACTTTTAATTAATAAAGATGTAAGAGTGGAAAAGTCATAGTTGCCCATTACAGGCCGATTACTGTTATCGGGTAAAACCAAACAGGCCCTTATTAAGGTCATCCCAAACACCCAGTTAATTTCAAAACTGACCACAACTACATATTCAACTCAATTCTGATTTGGGCACTTACAGACAGCCTTTCAACCAAATGCTGATCTGAGATTCACCAGGGCACTTGGACTGTCAATAGAGTAATGTAGGCCAGATAGGTCGATTATTGTTAGGGCTTGTTTGGTTTTTCCAGATAATAACTTTTAATTTATAAAGCTGTAAAAGTGGTAAAGAAAGATGCTATTCTCCAAAACACTGTAATAGAGGAAATCAACACCAACATTTACAAGACCTACTGCATGTTTATAATAAATCGATTATAAAAACATCTCAGCCTTTGTGATGATCACTTTTTGATTTCAACTGATTTGAAGCAAATATGAACAATATTATAAAGTTCACAGGGAGAAAACGTAAACAGTCAGTAGTAAAGAATCACACTTACCTCAATCACGGATGAGTTTGCCAGTTCTATATGGAAGAGAGTCTCTGCCTATATACAATAAGCAAAGAAATATTACATGGAAGGTGGGAATAGGACAATCTCTATAACAAATCATGGTACAGTCTGATAGCACCACGAAGATTCTATATATTATAAAAGAGAACGAAGATAGAAAACTGCATCCAAGCTCCAAATGGCCAAAGCCTCATTATATGTTTCTCACAAATAGCAATGAAAGGGAAAACAATCAGATAGACAACCCACATCAAAGATCGGTCCTAATGATGAGTGTCCCACATCCAAGGTGAGTCCCACAGGATGTATGGCCTACATTTCTCGGTGGGGCTTACACGATAGTCATTCACATTGAGCCGAATGCCACCTAAGCAGGTCACCACACTTGAGCAGGATCAAACGGAAAGAGCCGAAGGCCCACTAAATAGGCCATGGGTTACAGGTATTGCACATATCCTACATCTTGGTTAATGTATGTATTTTGGATATTACTAGAGTCTATGCACGACATAATCCTCCGACTGTTTTGCCATCCATGCCAGTAAAATATGTTCGACTAAAATCTGGACCATGGTCATGACTCATGACACCTACTCGCAAGCTCATGGTCTAGGTTTGAGATTAGCTGGTCTAGTGATTTAGCGAGCACCATCATTGGAAAAATGAAGGGAGGTGGACATAAATTATTAAGAAAATAGCCCAGGGTCCAATGTCAGTTTGCACCATTGCTCAAATTTTGGATGACTCATCCTACTTGCATCTTCAAGTAATGTATTTTTTTAAACCATCCAAATTGCGAGCCTCATTGTCGATGAGACATATCTCTAACTCACACAGATCAAGCAATATTCCTAACCAACAAGTTCATTTATGGCTACAATTTCAAGTTACAAATTTAAGAAAGCAATTGGTTTCAATGCAAATGAAAAAAATCAGATGATTCATATTATTTTCCAGTTGCTCTAAAATAAAATTTTTTAAAGAGAACATAAAACATCTAAATAGACCATATATGAAAACACAAACATCAACACATAATGGAGGGATCTTGGCAAACATACTACTCATTAACCTTATCACTAACAATAAACTCCTTGTTACTCTTTACCTTTTGTTAACTTCAAATTAATCTCAAGAGTGAGATATATAATGAGCACGATTCAAAATGAGAATAAGTGTGAAAAAAGAGGTACAAATTCAAATTAATATAGGGAAATTATATCACACATACCTCAATCAGGTAGGTGTTTGCCAGGTATCTTTAGATGAGAAGGTCCTGCCTAATTACAATAACCAAAAATAATAATTTGAGAACTAAAATGGATGCTGAGAATAGTACATACTGTTTATATATAACATGCAGTACTCATTGATACAGATCATGCATATAGATTCCTTTTGGTGCATTGATTGGGAAATAATGATTACATAGTGCATCATGTAGAGAACAATATATGTTATGTTTTTGTATAGTATAATATGGTATTCTGCAGATCATAGGGCCATGCTACATGGGGACAAGTTGTATAGATTTAGCCCCAAGATTTGGTTATCCACATTGTCATTTTGGTTTGGTAATACGTTGGCTGAGGAATGCACTGTAAAATTTCCAAATAGGAAGGTGCTTTGATCCGTAGCATAAAACAAACCATTAATAAAACAAACAGCAGGTGCGGAAGATCCAAATAGTGGACGGAGTGGATCTTCCACTTTGAAAGCCTTGGGACATCCAAATTCGGGCCCAAAAGATCAGCCGTCTAGATTGCCAAACATGCCCCTTTCCTAGGTGAACTATCCAACTAAAGATTCAGGTAGCTACTCATGAATTAAGAGTGCCGAACCACACAAGTGTGGTTTCATCTACACAACTTCTCTGTTAGAGAATAACAGTTTGTTACATAGTCACACAGAGGAAAGCCTTTTATTAACATTTTTTTTTTTTTTTCTTCTCTTCTTATCGACTACATGTTTTTAGGTATTCTATTTATTTATTCCTCTTCTAAACATATCCATCTGTCCATGGTAGTTGTGTTCTTTAAAAAAATCTGGCAAGATGTGGATGGAGGAATTAGCTGAATTGTCAAGAACATAAAGGCAGCAGTCGGTTTTAAGAGCTGACTTCGGTCGGCATCCTCTGCATGTTATGCATGATGTGTGGGACGATTAGAGCTAGCCAAGGACTAAACATCCGTAATGTCTCTACAATCCACAACTGGTAACGAATAAAGAGAGGACCAACGACCACCCCATTCGGGCAAAATACGCCATGAGCGGTATATCCAAAGGTCCATAGTAAAAGGCAACTTTATAAGAAGCTACTTCTTTCCATGCACCCCATCAAAAGCGTCTCCTTCACAGAAGCTTACTGAAAGTTCGACGCGGCTGGACCATTTTATCTTACTCAACATATCAACGAAAAACCGATTCATGGTACGAACCCACCCACCAGATTGTGAGAGTTCATCCCAATAAACATAATCACAAGCTCACTAAACGCAGGAAAATAACTATAATCGGAAACCGTAGAGCAATCACAACTCATACCTTTGAGTAGAATATCCTATTTGCAACAGAACACGTAGCTGTGAAGATGGTATTTGGCAGTCTAGAAGTACGATCTAACCTTGACAGTCTGTTAAACAGAGAGACAAGGATGGTTAGCATGTAGATTGACAGGGAAGAAGATCACCATGCATGGAGGGGAAGCAGCAATGTAACAACCGGAAAGGAGGATTTTTGAATACGGGGCTAGCAACCAGACGATCATACCTGGGTGGTGAAACAATCCGTCTCGTCTTGCTGGGAAGACGATTTCTAGAATGAAGACGAAAATAGAAGCCAAATGCACCTTAAAACCGAGCGTCAGTATCTACCGTGCAGTGGTGTCCCGCGGACCACCATACCCATTTCAGTCTTATATCCGAGCGTCAGACGCAATCCTCGAGTACCTGCATTTGCAATGGATTCGGCGACCGTAAAGGATCCAAATCCTTCCAATTGCTGTCGCCCTTTAATTGCAGCCGAATACATTAAAAAAACAAACGCTTGTGAAATGTCACAATTGCCCATTGCAGCTCATACACTGTTATTTGGGAAAACCAAACAAGCCCTAAGTGCGCTATAATCTGGCGACCTTTAGATATGACACTCGCAAGAACCTTCCAAAATCTAGATCTTTTAAAGCCTCCCAATTAGGCTTCTTGATTTGAAGTCCTTTCTATCCACACCCACAACCTTCTGAATGATTGCAATGAAGAAAGCCCCTATCCCATCCAATAGTTGACCCCTCTCATAGAATTCCAACATGAAACTCATCACATCACCTTTCTCAACTTCCCAGAAAACCTGGAAGAAGGCCATAGGGAAGCCATCTGGAGCCAAAGCCTTGTCCCTACCCAACGAATCTATTGCAGCCTCGACCTCTTCCTCGGTGAACAGTTTCCCCAACGAATTGATTTATGCATTTGATAGGTGCTTGAATGGCCAGATGTCTAGCCTTGGCCATTAACAAATCTCTGTAAAATTAAACTACTACCTCATAGGCTTTGTCTTTCCCCTCTATCCTCTTGCCCCCACATCAATACTGCTACTTTTATTACACCTAGCCCAAGCACTAGTGATGCTATGGAAGAATCTTGTATTTTTTGTTGCCTTCCTTCCTTGAGCCAAGTGGCCCTTGATCACTGTCTTCATTTGATTTCCTCCTCCTTAAGACAGTTCGAGTAACTGAGAGATGGTTTCACCCTCACTGATCTTTATTCCTCCATTAACTCCATCTCATCCGCCTTTCCTATCAACAATGGCTTGTGTGCCCTGAAGAATTTCTTCTGTCATTGCCTCCTAAAAATTCTCCCTTTTTCCCAGTGTTTCTTTCAGACAACGATTACCTAGCATTTGAGATATTATTGACGATATAGATACGTGTTTCCATATCCCAAGTCATCTATACATGTAATGATATTGATATTTTGATATTGATACTTTGAACACTCTATGATGAGGACATCAAACCCTTCAAAGTTTATCAAAGACGAAGGTGGCCAACGAATACATCTTTATGGCTCGATGATGGTTCATGGCACAACCAAGGATGATTTTGAAGACCTGGTTAATGGCACAACTAACGATGATTTTGAAGACCTGGTTAATGGCACAACTAAGGATGATTTTGAAGACCTTACACGTGTCCTTGGATTAATTGAAGGCCCCACATTAGGAGGACACACGTGTAGGATGAGTTAGAAGACTAATATGTTATGCATGATTTTTTATTTTTTATTATTTAGAAAGCTTTGTTTTGCGCATTTTTTTCTTTTGTTATAGGGGTAATTTAGTCATTTTCTTTTAAATCCGAATTTTATAAATAGGGTGCTTTATACCCTGAACCTAATAATGTATTTTTAATGGAAGCTTGGTGCCTCCTTCCCCTTTCTGTGGTAAGTTCTTCTCTTCCCCTAATCATTTCTCTTCTTCTAAATTCTATTTCTAGCCCTCCAACCTTCTTCTCTTTTTATGCCTAGTCTTTTTTCTTTTTTTTCTTTTTTATTGCTATCGACCCTGAAAATCTGAGAATTGATCTCAACCCTCTCAGATTTTCCAGCTGTCCCTATTCTAGAAATCCTTTGATTTCCTGGAGTAGAGAAGCTGCATTGATTGTTGCATTGAAACCATGTAAGATCGAGCAGTCCCATCCCTCGTCGAATCCAATCCATACATGATTTGAATACAATACCGCAGGATTGTGATGATGGTCTGCAACCATTACATGTTGCCTTTATTATTATCTTTACTATGATGTGAAATGTGAATATTTCAATTGATTTTCTTAGTTTATTTCGTTGGATAATTTTTGTGCTCACACATGCATTCTAGTTTATACCGTCCTGCGTCAAATTTGGTATCAAAGATTTAGTTTTTGGATGGTTTTTGCTAGATCAAGTTATCTGAACTTAGGATCATCTGTTTTCTCATGTAGGATTGTCTAGATACTTCCAGATCTACATGCCACAGAAATTGCGAACCAGATTTTTCAGATTCAGAGTCCTGTGAGATATAAGTCTGAATTTCCAGATTTGCATTTTCACTCTAGTTAAATCTAAAAATCTGCAGCATTCATACATCATATAGAAATAGGATCATACATCCATATTGAGGTCTGTTCAAACGTTAGAGTTGGGCTTAGGAAAATCGAGTTCAAGTTTTTGGTGTATGCCCATTAGAAGTGGTAAGGGTTTGGGCCAACACCCCATCATGAGTAATGAGCAATTAAGCGATCACGTCGCTCAATTACTCCAAAAGATAATTGCCATAGAGACATCCAACAAAAATATCGAACGAAAACTGACCGCCACCGAAGCTAGACTTGAGCGATTAGAGGCATCCCAAAGGGAGAACCCCATTGTTGGGGGAGATGTGCAATCGCAGGTAGGTGGTGTTGGTGAGGAGCCAGCCCTTAGACAAACCCCCACCAATGGCGGGTATGTAGGTAAAGAACGGGCATATCAGAATCGCTTTGATCCTGACGAGAGGGCCATGAAGAATGCCAGGATTGATGCCTCGAGTTTTGATGGTCACTTTGACCCCAAGGCATTCCTTGATTGGTTAGCTGACATGGACCAATATTTTGAGTAGCATGAGATGTCAGAGAACCGACAAGTGCGGTTTGCCAAAATAAAGCTTGTGGGGCAAGTGAAGATGTATTGGACCAATAAAGAGCGTAGGATTGAACGGGTGGGAGGAGCTCCCGTTACCCAATGGAGCGAGATTAACACTATGCTAAGAGAGAAGTACTTTCCTCTCTCTTATCACCATAAGCTCCTGGAACAATGGCAATCTTTATGCTAAGGATCCATGCTTGTCATGGAATACATTGCAAAATTTGAGGAATTTATGATGCGGTGTGACATTAAGGAAGACCCTCTAGTAACGCTCACGCATTTCAAGATGGGCCTTCGATCGGATCTTCAACGTGAGCTTTGGGCTTGTCCCGTGACAAATTTGGACAATATGTACCAAGTGGTGTAAGAATTAGAGCAGTATCTGAAGACTCCTGTCACAAGACAGTTCGATTCCCAAGACTCTAATGTTAGCACTAGTTCTCAGGGAACTAGACCCAACATTGGTAATCAACCCAGGGCGCAGGCGAATGTTCCATGTAGGCCTACGGATGACAAGGGAAAAGGCGCCTTTGGTGCTGGTCCAGGTAGAGGACAAAATGTGCGATGCTACAAATGTGGGAATATTGGCCATTTTGCAACTCAATGTTCCACTAAGAGCAAAGGAAAAGCCTTAGTCATAGGCGATTCCTGGGATAGCGAGTATGATCAGGGCAACTCTAAAGTCGAAGAATATCAGCCCGTAGGATCATTAAGTGATGAGGATGAGGTGGGTGATGATGCCATATTAGCAGTTATCAGGTGTGTGCTAGCCCATATTAGAAGTAATGTTGACTAGCGTTGCAACACTATCTTCTACACGATCACCAAGTGTGGCGAGAAAAATTGTAAGGTGATAGTGGACAGTGGGAGTTGCCAGAATGTAATTTCCACTAGCACCTTAGGTCGTCTAAAGTTAAAGGCCACCCCTCATCCTGACCCATATAAAGTCTCATTAGTAGACAAAACTTCCCTTCCTGTCACCCATCAATATCTTGTACCCATCGAGTTTGGGTCTTATAAGGAGTCCCTGTGGTGTGATGTTTTGCCTATGGATGTAGGTCACATCATCCTAGGTAGACCGTGACTATTCGATAATGACGTTACAAGCTACGGCCGTCCTAATGCATGTACCTTCATGCATAACGGCAAGAAGATGAAAATTAATCCTATGCTACCACAAAACACTGCACAGAAGAAAGGCGAGAAGGCTAGTGAGCTTAAAAAAGTGAGGAAATCCACACCCATATCTCTCCACATCATCATAGCTAAAGAGTTTAAAAGAGAAACTGAGAAGGATTCGACGGTGTATGCCTTAGTGGCTAAGGAGGCTACACCAGAAGTACCAGTAGAGTTACCCGATGAAGTAGCCCCAGTCTTAGAGGAGTACAAAGATGTATTCCCTGAGGATTTGCCGGATGAGTTGCTACCCATGAGGGACATCCAGTATGTCATTGATCTTGTCCCTGGGTCGACTCTATCAAACATTCCTTACTATAGGATGAACCCTGCAGAGTTGAAGAAGCAGGTAGATGAGCTCCTGCGAAAGGGTTTCCTCCAGGAGAGCATGAGCCCGTGTGCCATACCCACTTTACTGACACCTAAGAAAGACGACACTTGGTATATGTGTGTGGACAGTAGAGCCATCAACAAAATCACGGTCAAGTAAAAGTTTTGCATACCTAGGCTTGATGACATGTTAGACATGATGGCTAAATCCACCATTTTCTCCAAAATAGATATCAAGAGTGGGTATCAATAAATTCGTATACGCCCCGGTGATGAATGGAAGACAGCATTCAAGACGAATGATCGGCTATACGAGTGGTTGGTCATGCCTTTTGGCTTGACTAACGTCCAACACTTTCATGCGGGTGATGACCTAGGTCTTAAGACCGTTCATGGGGAAATTCTTAGTGGTGTACTTCGACAATATCCTGATCTATAGCACCACTAGAGAGTCACACCTTGAACATTTGAAGTTGGTCTGTAGTGTCCTTAGGGCGGAGAAATTATACGCTAACCTTAAAAAGTGTTCATTCATGTCCAGTCAGGTTGTGTTCTTAGGGTTTATAGTGTCAGCGGAAGGGATGCGTTCAGACCTAGAGAAAGTCAAGGCCATAGTTGATTGGCCTGAACCAAGGAACATCCATGAAGTGCGAAACTTTCATGGCTTGGCCACATTTTATCGTCAGTTCATTAGGAGTTTTAGCACGTTATGACTCTTATTACAGAGTGTAATGAAGAAGGGAGAATTCGTGTGGTCGAAAGCAACAGTTAAGACTTTCAAAGAAATTAAGGGCAAGATGGTTGAAGCTCCCTTTATGCGTCTTCCCGACTTTTCTAAAGTCTTTGAAGTTGCGTGTGATGCGTCTGGTGTTGGTATAGGTGGAGTCCTGAGTCGTGAGGGTCATCATATTGCCTATTTCAGTGGGAAACTAAATGAGGCAAAACAAAAAATGCTCTACCTCTAATAAGGAATTCTATGCGGTAGTGCAATCTTTGAGATATTGGCGCCACTACCTCCTACTGCAGGAATTTGTCTTATTCTCTGATCATGAGGCCTTACGTTATCTTCACTCCCAGAAGAAACGTAACCCAAGGCATGCTAAGTAGGTTGTGTTCCTTTAAGAGTATTCGTTTGTCTTGAAACACAAGGCCGAAGTAGAGAATAAACCATTCAATGCCCTTGGCCGTAAAGTGGCGTTGCTCGATTCTTTGAGTGTAGGAGTTGTCGGCTTTGAGCAACTGAGAGATGACTACCTCACATATCCAGATTTTTGGGGTACCTATACGTTACTCTCGAGTGATCAACAAAGTGCGAGGGATTTCGTGTTGAGAGACGGATTCCTTTTTAAAGAAAATCGTTTACGTATTCCCCGTACGTCCCTCCGTGAATTCCTCGTCGGGGAGCTTCATTCAGGAGGGATAGCTACCCACTTTGGCCGTGATAAGACTATTGCCCTCGTAGAGGATCGTTTCTGCTAGCCAAGTCTTAAGCAAGACGTCGCTAAAATTTTGTGGCAGTGTGGAACATGTCAGATGGTGACGGAACAAAAGAAAAATTATGGATTATATACGCCATTACCTGTGCCACATGCTCCGTGGCAAGACATTAACATGGATTTCGTACTTGGGCTTCCCAAAACGATTAAAAAGCACGATTCCATTTTTGTTGTTGTGGACCGCTTCTCTAAGATGGTGCATTTCATCCCATGTTCTAAAACTTTGGATGCGTCTAATATTGCTAAGGTCTTTTTTGATGGTATTGTCCGTCTCCATGGTTTACCTAAGACCATAGTGTCTGACCGTGATGTCGGATTTACCAGTTATTTTTGGAAGACACTATGGCACGTAATGGGAACACGTTTGTAGTTTTCTACTGCATACCACCCCCAAACTGATTGCCAAACTGAGGTGGTTAATCGCGGCCTTGGAAACCTCTTACGATGCTTAGTGGGTGAACATGTGAAAACTTGGGATTTGATTCTACCTATAGCCGAGTTCGCCTACAACAGTTCAGTTAATAGATCTACAGGGTTGAGTCCATTTGAAATTGTTAGTGGGTACAAACCTTGGATGCCCATAGACTTGTTACCCATGTCAGTTACCCAAAGATCTTCTGAGTCAACCGATGCATTTGCACGACACATTCATGACTTGCATGCACATGTTAGACAATGAATAAATGCGAGTAATGATAATTATAAATGTTTAGCTGACCAACATCTTAGGTGGACATAGTTTAACGAAGGGGATTATGTAATGGTTAGGATTAGACCAGAGTGGTTTCTTCCGGGTTCCACTAAGAAATTACAAGCTCGCAGTACTGGACCATTCAAAGTATTGCGTAAAATTGGGTCTAATGCGTACAGGGTAGACCTTCCACCTGAAATGGGAATAAATCCGATGATCAATGTGGAAGATCTAGTCATCTGTCTTAACCCTTCCATTGTTTCTTCTTCCCACCCTTGGCCACTTTCCGACTTTACTTCTCAACCTACTCCACTCCTTCCACCATCAATTAACCGTAAGGAAGAGATTGAAGGGATAGTGGATGTAAAGATTGTTTCCACACAAGATGGGGGCTTCCAAAGGTACCTTGTCAAATGGAAGAACAAGCCACCATCCGCTTCCACGTGGCTTACAGAAGTGGAATTGCAGCGGATTGATCCGGACCTTCTCGAGACACACAAGTTTTTACTCGTTGGAGCCGAGTTCTTCTCACCTGAGGGGAGTTGATGAGGACATCAAACCCTTCAGAGTTTATCAAAGACGAAGGCGGCCAACGAATACATCTTTATGACTCGATGATGATTCATGGCGCAACCAAGGATGATTTTGAAGACCTGGTTAATGGCACAAATAAATATGATTTTGAAGACCTGGTTAATGGAACAAGGATGATTTTGAAGACCTTACACGTGTCCTTGGATTAAGTTAAGGCCCCACATTAGAGGACACACGTGTAGGATGAGTTAAAAGACTGATCTGTTACGCATGATTTTATATATATATATATATATATATAGAAAGCTTTGTTTTGTGTGTTTTTTGTTTTGTTTTATTATAGGGGTGGTTTAGTCATTTTCTTTTAAATCCGAATTGTATAAATAGAGTGCTTTCTACCCTAAACCTAATAATGTTTTTTTAATGAAAGCTTGGTGCCTCATTCCCCTTTCTCTCTTTGGTAAGTTCTTCTCTTCCCCTAATCTCTTTTTTTCTTCTAAATTCTATTTCTAGCCCTCCAACATTCTCATTCTCTTTCTATGCCTAGTCTCTCTCTTTTTCTTTTTTCTTTTTTTATATTGCTATTCACCCTGAAATTTTGAGAATTGATCCCAACCCTCTCAGATTTTCTAGCCGTCCCTATTCCAGAAATTCTTTGATTTCCTGGACTAGAAAAGCTGCATTGTTTATTGGATTGAAACCATGCAAGATCGGGAGGTCCCGTCCCTCGCCAGATCCAATCCACGCATGATTTGAATACGGTATCGCAGGATTGTGATGATGGTTTGCAACCATTGCCTGTTCCCTTTATTATTATCTTTACTATGATGTGGAATGTGAATATTTCAATTGATTTGCTTAGTTTATTTTGCTGGATAATTTTTGTGCTCACACATGCATTCTAGTTTAAGACCGTCCTGCATCACTATGTAGATTATCAACATCATCTGGTGGGGAGATTTTGGAGGTTATCCGTTGTCCATTATCAAGCATGAATGATTATGGATTGGTAGAAGGCAGGCCCCACATGTACAGAACAAGATCTCGATCAAGCCTTCTATATTTCATTGAGATGGAGTGCCTTAAAAGCTTGAGTTCTTCCTACCCGTGGTTGCGATGATCATGTAGTATGTATGTAGATATTTGGCATAGGAGTCAAGGGGTGTCTAACATGATAACCTCTGACAATCTAGACATTTGATGCCCTTGTGCAAAACAAATAAGACTGCAAAACAAAATTGTACATGCAAACATGAGGGAAACACTAGTAAGAAGAAAATTTGAGAGACAAAACCTGGGTTACCTAGATCATGGATCGCTCTAGCATGTGGTATGAGAACGAGCACATGATACACTACTACCTCTAATACGTGGAATGCTATTGGTGCATCAGATCATCTATTAGGTGTGAGTTTTGCATCGTTTCATGTCAAATGTGTGCTAGCTATACCTAATGGATAGTCTAGATATATTGAATGGCAATCCAAATGTCCTAATGCAAGATGCTATCAGTTATAATGCTCTAGGGGCACTGGATCATTTGGCTTATATATAGACACACACGTGCGTGCGCGATATAAGAAGGCAAAATTAGAAGCAAGAAACAAAAAAGATGTTGAGCCATTTCTCCTAACAGTCATGGTGTCAAGTACCTAACATTGAGGTTTGAGTTCAAACATGCATGCATAGAAAAAATAAAATAAAAATGATGTAAAAACCTTGTTCAAATGTTAAATTTTGTTACTTGTCTTTGTTGTAGATTTTATATATATATATATATATATATATATATATATATATATATATATATATATATATATATATATATATATATATATATAAAATGGTACTATAAGGTCAACCTCATGGGACCATGAGGTTGAGCTATGTGGGCCCCACCATGATGTTTGTCAAAAATCAACATCGTGCATTTGATGGGTCCCCTTTAGGTTATGGGATATCCCAAAAATCAGCCATATATGGAACTCAGTTGGGCCTTACCATCTAAAACCATGCGAAGATATGCCTAAAACATATAAAGCACTTGGTGGGGCCCGCCTGAGTTTTGGATGCGGCTGAAACTTGGTCCGACCCCTCATCCAAGTGGGACACACACAATGGGTGGGCTGGATTTGTGAACCACATCTTGGTGGGCCGAATAAGTGATTATGAATGTTTTAATGGGAAGGTAACCCCTCTCAAATGTTGTATGTGGTGTGGCCCGGCCAAGTCATGGATTGACTTGATTTTTAAGCCCGTGGCCCACCATGGAATGGTGCATCTGACTATTGGAGTAGATGTTTGACACACATCACAGTGGGGCCCCCAACCTCATGGGAAGTTCCCATGTGGTCGACTGCATAGAACCATTTCCCTATATATATATATATATATAGAGAGAGAGAGAGAGAGAGAGAGAGAGAGAGAGAGACGGGGGGGGGGGGGGGGCATGCTCACCTACGCACGTGCGCACCTTTGCACATGTGTCATGGACGTCTAATTTGAATGGTCCATGTGATGCAGAATCCCATGAAACCCTAAGGGACAAATTTTCACCTTGATCTAAAATTTTGGTGGGCCATAGCAAAGAGAAATGCAAATCAAGGGAGGAAACTGTTTTCATTTTTCATGGCCCACCAAAGTTTTGGATCAAAGTAAAAATTGAGCCTTGGAGGATTCATGAGGTACTGCTTCACGTGGACCATTCAGATTTTAGAGTCACATCACGTATGATGAGTTCTCAAAAAAGTTCGCACGAGTTATATGCGAACTGGTGCGCAGCCAAGCATTTGGCTATATAAGGAAATGGTTCTATGTGGTCAACCTCATGGGAACTTCCCATGAGGTCGAGTTGTGTGGGCCCCACCGTGATGCTTATCGAACATCAACACCTTGCATTTGATGGGTCCCATTTAAATTATGGGATATCCCAAAAATTAGCCGTATACAAAACTCAAGTGGGCCATACCATCTAAAATCATGTGAAGATATGCCTAAAACATATAAAAGCACTTGGTGGGGCCCACGTAAAATTTGGCTGCGTCTGAAACTTGGTCTGACCCCTCGTCCAAGTGGGGTACACACAATGGATGGGCTAGATTTGTGAACCACATCTCGGTGGGCCCAACAAATGATTATGAATGTTTTAATGGGAGGGTAACCCCTCTCAACTTTTGTATGTGGTGTGGCCCACACAATTCATGTATTGACTATATTTTTAAGCCCGAGGCCCACCATGGAATGTTGCATTTGACTGATTTTCGACACACATCACAATGGGGCCCACACATCTCGACCTCATGGGAAGTTCCCATGAGGTTGAGCTGTGTGGGCCCCACCGTGATGTGTGTCGAACATCAAAATCGTGCATTTGATGGTTCCCCTTTAAATTATTGGATATCCCAAAAATCAGTTGTATACGGAACTTAGGTGGGCCATGCCATCTAAAATCATGTGAAGACATGCCTAAAACATATAAAAGCACTTGGTAGGGCCCACCTGAAATTTGGATGCATCTGAAACTTGGTCTGACCCCTCATCCAAGTGGTACACACATAATGGATGGGCTGGATTTGTGAACCACATCTCGGTGAGCCCAACAAATGATTATGAATGTTTTAATGGTGGGTAACCCATCTCAATTTTGTATGTGGTGTGGCCCACACAAGTCACGGATTGACTTGATTTTTAAGCCCTAGGCCCACTATAGAATGGTGCATCTGACTGATGGGGTAGATGTTCGACACGCATCACGGTGGGGCCCACATAGCTCGACCTCATGGGAAGTTCCCATGCGCTCGACCACATAGAACCTTTTCCTATATATATATATATATATATATATATATATATATATATATATATATATATATATATATATATAAAGGTACTATGCGCTCGACCTCACGATACTCTCTCGTTATGTGCTGTGTGGGCCCCACCGTGATGCGTGTCGACCATCAACACCGTGCATTTGATGGGTCCCCTCTAAATTATGGGATATCCCAAAAATCAGCCGTATACGGAACTCAGGTGGGCCATACCATCTAAAATCATGTGAAGACATGCCAAAAACATATAAAAGCACTTGGTGGGGCCCACCTGAGTTTTGAATGCTGCTGAAACTTGGTCTGAACCCTCATCCAAGTGGGACACACATAATGGATGGGCTGGATTTGCAAACCACATCTTGGTGGGCCCAAAAAATGATTATGAATGTTTTAATGGTGCACGGCCCCTCCCCACTTCTGTATGTGGTGTGGCCCACACAAGTCACGGATTGACTTGATTTTTGAGACCCAGGCCCACGATGGAATGGTGCATCTGACTGATGGGGTAGATGTTCGAAACGCATCACGGTGGGGCCCACACAGCTCGACCTCATGGGACGGTCCTATCAGCTCGAGCGCATAGTACCTTTTCCCATATATATATATATGCTCAGTTGCGCACCGGTTCTCATGAGAATCCGTGAGCACTTTTTGATACATGATGCAACACCCCGTGAAAACCCCAAGACTCAACTTTTAGCCTGATCCAAAATTCTGGTGGGCCATGGTAAAAGGAAACAATTATCTCCCTTGATTTGCCTCTCACTTTGCTATATCCCACTAGAGTTTTAGATCAGGCCGAAAGTTGGGCCCCTGGGGTTTCATGGGGTGCTGCATCACATGGACCGTTCGGATTTTGTGCCCTTGACACGTGTGCAAAGGCGCTCACGTAAGAAGGTTCGCAGGTGAGCGTGACTCTCTCTCTCTCTCTATATATATATATATAGAGAGAGAGAGAGAGAGAGTATATATATATATATATATATAGAGAGAGAGAGAGAGAGAGAGAGAGAGAGAGAGAGAGAGAGAGAGAGAGAGTCACGCTCTGCGCACCTTGGCGCACGTGTCATGGTCATTGAATCTGAACGGTCCACGTGATGTGGCAACCGCAACCCTTGAAACTCTATGGGCCCAATTTTCAGCCTGATCCAAAACTTTAGCGGGCCACAACAAAGAGAAATGCAAATCAAGGGAGGAAATTTTTACCTTTTGTCATGGCCCACCAGAGTTTTATATCGGGCTAAAAGTTGGGTAGGTGAGGTTTCAAGGGGTGTTGCATCACGTGGACCGTTCAGATTCTGTGACCATTACATATGTGCAGAGGTGCGCACAGGTGCTCACATAAGAAGGTGCGTAGGTGAGCTATATATATATATATATATATATATATATATTGTGGCTGGAATATCCACTGCAAAAGTGCAATCATTACAACCTTTCCTTCATTCTTTTATCTGACAATTGAACCATATTAAAGATGAGGAAAACTTTGATACTCTCAACAGAGTATGATGGGTGATTGATACTCAAGCACTTGGAGATTACTTACAAATCACATATGGAATACAAGTACTCAAATTAAACATCCAAATTATGGTACCCAATGTGGGTCTATCATGAACCAAAAATTAAGCTTATTTGATTATATGACTATTGGGTTGGTGGACATTTATTAGATGGTTAAAAATGAAAAATATCCAATAGTCCCATTTCCACAGACAAGTGTCCACAAATCAGAGGTCAGGATTGTTCAACCAAGCTGATCTTGGGATTGTGACTTGGCGACAATGGGGTGCATAATTTAGTCAATTTATTTGAGTTAATATACGTCATGTGTGCAATGTCTGAGTGCCTGTGTGTCATTGCTCATACAAAGCCCGAGTATCATACAACTCATTACAGATTTTAACCACTTGTGGAAATTTTTTCATGGACATTTTTGCCCTCTCAATTGTAGAAAACGAATGAAGCATAAGGAAAAGGTGTGATGGTTACACCTTTGTGGCAAATGGTCCTACCACAATATATTTTGTCGTACTACGAAATACCTTATCCATAGGATAGGAACTATCTACAACACCTTTTTTCCATTGCGCATAAAACACCTAACCACTTTGGTGCCCACCATGTTGCATATGTAAATCCACTGTCCATCATGTGAGAACCATTATTTGAACTGTACATACAAAATATTAGTCTGATATAATGAGGGTCACGCCAATTGCTCCTAAAACCTCTTAGTGGCGTGGCCTGCTTGATTTTCGGGTTGGAGGTATTTTGTATCTTCACTTCACCCTAGTGAGTTAAACCTAATTAGTAGGTTCAATTAAAGATAGACAATATGGTAGCCCCAGACATGAACCTATGGTTGGCATCCCATCCCCATTGTTCCATGTGGTGTGGCCTACCTCAGTTATGGATCTGGCTGAATGTTTTCCCAAGGACATAGAATCAAGGATAAAACCTGATGGACGGAGTGGATTTTACAGATAGAACATGTCGGGGCCATAGTGCGTGGTTGTTTTATGTGCTGCGTAAAGCAGGTGTTATAGAGGATTTTGGTCCCTTGTCCATGTATTGAGAGGTCAATCACTTGGCCACTTTGCTTCTTATGGACGCGACTCCAGTTTGTTTCATAGTTACTCGATTTACTCATTTAATAAATATGTTCTTAGAGAAAAAAAGAAGAAGAAGAAGAAAAGGAGAAGTTAAAGAGAATAATAGAGGGGAATTAATCGAGATACAAAAGGAGTGCAAAACTCCAAAAAAACTCAATCGAGCATTTGAGAAATTCAATGCAGTACTGAATGTTTTAATAAAATTCATGAGACATGAAAATACAAACCATCAGCCTCTCTGTTCTTTTGTTATTGTTTTTTTTTTTTTTTTTTCACTTCAAAATTTTGGCATGTACTTAACTGCCAAACCAACTACACTCTTTTCCTCATCAAATTTGAGTCATATTTTTACATTTTTAAACCTTAACAATGGTTCATATCAATCTTAATTGCACAAACTGGGAGTGTAAGTTGGAACTGGGGAAATGCATTATCTATTTTTGAAAAGTTAGAAGTTCAAAGCCTCTTATGGCAAGGTCGGGAAGAATCAATGTCTGCTTTAATTAGTTGTGTGAGTAGGGGTCAAAGATCCCATAGGATTTGATGATAAATGGATCAGCTAGATGATGGAATGTGTCTTTGGCTTCTTTCTTGATTTTGGTGAATGATTCTCTTAAGGGATTCTTCAATGCATCGCGGGGATTAAGGCAAGGGGACCCTCTGTCTCCATACTTCTTTATATTGGTGGCAGAGGCGCTCAGTGGTATGTTTTGTAAGGGCCAAGAGGCAAGCCTTATTTTAGGTTTTGGTCCATCCCCAATTGGGACAAAGTTATCTCATCGTCAATTCACAGATGACACACTTTTATTCTGTGAATCAGATGAGGCTATGGTAGATAATTTGCGAAAAATTGTGGGTTGCTTCGAAGTGGTCTTGGGACGAAAAATCAATGTTTCGAAGAGTGAGATGCTTGGTATAGGTCTCTCTATGGAAGAATTATCTAAATTTGCAAATGTGTTTGGATGCAGAACAAGTACTTTTTCATCTACCTACTTGGGACTGCCACTATGTTTGTGTAGGCCTCCAAAGCACTTGTGGAACAAGGTAATAGAGAGATTTCAATGGAAGTTATCTAAATGGAAAAGCATACACTTGTCCATGGTGGGCCAAATTACTCTAATCAAGGCGGCTCTCTCTAATCTTCCGGCATATTACATGTCTATCTGAAATCTGTTTTGGATAAACTTGAAAAATTACGGAGGGATTTCTTATGGAAAGGGGCGGAAGAAAAATTCAAATTCCATTTTCCTTAAATGGGATGAAGTATTGCCTTATGCCAAAGGAGGAGCGGGAATTAGAATTCTAGTAGATATGAACATGGCCCTCCTTGGAAAATGGATTTTGAGATTCAGATTCAAATCCAAAAAATTGTGGAGGGAAGTTTTGATTGCTAAGTACGGCCTAGAAGCGGGAAGGTAGGAGGTGAAGAAATCACCTCTATATAGGGCTTCAAGCATTTGAAAATCCATCTCCTCTATTGCTCCTACGGTGAACTCTGGTTTGAAATTCTCGCTCGAAGATGGATCCAGAATTCATTTTTGGGAAGATAGGTGGTGCGGCAACAATTCTCTTGCGGAGAATTTTCCTTGGTTCGCCTATCCCCGTTGACCAACATATCAGTGGCATCGTGCTTCTCTTTCAAAGGAGGAAGGGGAGCATTGTGTCCCCCATGCCATAGAGGCCTCACCAGCGAAGAGGCGCAAGACTTCTCAAGGTTGTTGGATTGGTTACATCCACTTCAGCCTCTCTCCAACGTTGCAGACTCCTGGATATGGTTGGCTTCCCCCTTGGGCGTATTCTCAGTCAAGTCGTTTAACTCCAGTATTCAGGCTGAAGCATCCACGGGTGTTAACACACACTTCCACTATTTCTAGTCAGATGGTGAACCCCCCCCCCCCCCTCCCCCTTTGGTTGGTGGGTGTCGGAGATGCATTCTCACGGCAGACAACCTTTCAAAAAAGGGGCATGATCCTTCTCAACATATGCTGCCTCTTATGAGTGATGCAGAATCTATCAATCACATCTTCCTACATTGTCAGTTCGTGCATCAAGTGTGATCTCAAATCCTAAAAGCTTTTGAAGTCAGCTGGGTGATGCCTGCCGCAGTCAACCCTTTATTTTGGTCATGGCACGATGTTCGATTTGTAAAAGTAAAATGTTCTATTTGGTGTTTATTCCTTTTAGCAGGTCTTTGGAATATATGAGGTGAATGCAATGCCTGCTGCTTTACTAACAAATCAAGGCCCTGGGAGAAAGTAGTGTGGAAATCCAAAAGGGATGTTTTGGAATGGATTGCGGGGTCTGTTGATGTTAAGGTTTTTCCTATTTTTGTTTAGTCTTTTTGTCCCCGGTCCTTTTCTATGTAATTCTTTGCTGTCTTAGGAGTTGCTGACCAGTTTCTTTAATAAATACCCATTGTTCTTCCAAAAAAAAAAAAAAAAAAAAGATCCCATAGTTATGAATCGACCTCAATAAATGGTTATGGAGGTTCAAGATGGAAAAGAATAGCCTCTAGAAGCAAGTCATTACATCTAAATGAGGTTCAGAATGGAGGCTGGTTTACTTGAGCTTCTACTCTTTATAGGGCCTTTGAAACTTGGAAGGTTGTGATCAGTAAGGTAGGGAAATTTTTGGAAGTGGTTTCTTATGCATTGGGTGATGATTCCAGGGAAGGAGCCTCTCGTTTCTGCTTAGATTACTTGAGGTTACATTCTGCCTTAGCTAGTTAATAAGTGTCTATTGCTCGGTGCTTCAGGGTGGAGATTGACAATAAGGCTTGATTTCCATCCATTCTTTTCAGCTTAGATTACTCGAGGGTAGATTCTGCCTTAGCTAATCAACAAGTGTCTATTGCTTAGTGCTTCAGTGCAAAGATTGGCAATATGGCTTGGTATCCATGTTTCCACAGCTCAAAGGGTACTCAATGGACTTGGCCTGATAGTAATGGTCCGAGTCCAATCTCCAGACCCATTTAGAAATGGGATCGGGTTCAAGTCCTCCATTTTGGACATGGTTAAAAATTGGGTTGAATCTGGTTTAGTTAATTTTAGTGGTAGCATTCTATTGTAATAAGTAAATATTAATTACTCTAGCAACGGAATGAGGTTGATACGCCATCCATGCATGTAAGAGAGCCTGTTTACACACCACACAATTGTCAAAAGTGGCACACGTGTGAATGTACTCCATCCAACGGATGGACTAATCATATAAAATTCCCTTCTTTGACCTAGACCCAAGCCTGACTCAAAACAAAGGTCAAAAGAGCTGATGGGTACTTGACAGGTACCTAAACCTAATCGGATTTGGGTCCCCATCTTTCCAAACTAGACCTGGACCTGCACCTGAAATCCTTTTATAATCATTTCTGCTCAAAAGTCATGGTTGTTTTGCATCCTTTGGCGTTTCAGATATGTCATTTCCTGAGCCCTCTTAGGGTTGTTGCTTTCAGATGGCTTGTGGTGAAAAGGATGATTCTCATGATAAATAATTTGAGGAAAAGGAATATGGTGATCCTGAGCAGGTGTATCATGGAACTTAAGGATGCAGAGCTAATCGATCATCTCATTGACCATGAGTTTGCGTGTAATGTTTGGAGAGAACCTTCTCACGTTTTTTTGGTTTATGCACAGTGCTTTAGGTGATCTAATTGTTGACCGAAAGGGGGGATGCTTGGGTTAAGTCAATTCTCTCCAGCATTTGTTTTCCCTGGCTATTCTTTGATTGTTGTGGAAAGAACAAAACAATCACATTTTTATCAGCCTATTTGCACCTAGTGAGTCAGTGTTCATTAGAGTTAAGGATGAAGTTGTATCTGGGTCAGTGATGGTGAGTTGTAAGAGGGAGGATCTTTTAGTTGGCTGGGATATTGCTTTGTAATTTCTGTTGAGGTGGGGTGTGCCATGGCCTGTCACCATCCTGCTATGCCATCCTTTGTATTTCCTCATGTTTGGTTTAATAAATTTCTTTAAATCCATTCAAAAAAAAAAAAACCTTTAGGAATTGCCCAGGATAGAAGTTGGGATAGAATTATTTGCAGATCGATTCAAGAGTCCGCTTATTGTGGAAGGTGACTCCTCTGCAGCTTTCTAAAGGACCTCGGTGAAGGCTTTTTCCCCATTGACATTAGCCTTATCCTAAGTAACGTTGGAATGTGTTATTGACTCTCATCTGCATCATTCATGTTCCTAGAGAAGCTAATTGTATTGCCAACTCTTATCCACTGCCTTGATGGATTGTAGATTGTATTGCTTTTGCTTTTTCATTTCAACAAAATTTTGATTACTTATTTAAAAAAGAAAAAATAAAAAATAAAAAAAAATGAATCACAGTTCCTGCAAGATTCTGAATTGAAACCGTCAATGCACATATTGAAGCAGGAGTGTTAGCTAAAACAGAAATCCCACAACTAAATTCTCAACTATGAATCCTGCAATTAAAATATTAACTATGTAGAAATGTCAAAACATCGTTGCTACATCAAATAGTTATGCGTTGTATCTCTTCAAGGATTCCACACTAGTAAATCATGTGCAGCTGACAGATAAGCTGGATGCTTCCACTATTTGATTGTTAAATCAAGTATCTTTGCCCATATATTGCATGCTTTTGTTTCTAGTGATTGATGGTGCCATAAAGGAAACTTCTCTTTGGTCTAGTCCTGAATTTTGGAATGGCCTGATTTTTGGTCTAGTATTCATCCAGGTGGTGGGCTCCATAGTAGTGGCATATAAACAACATGGTGGTCCCCACAGAAATGATGCTTCTCCCCTCCATCGTTCCCTCTGATGTGGCCCACCTGAATTACGGATAGTGTCATGTGGGTTTTTTTCCCTCCCTTTTTCGAAAAAGAGTTGTTAGCAGTAACGACAATGACCATTACCGTTATTGAAAACCTTGACATGTCGGGGCCCATCTTGAGTGTTGAAATGTCCTAATTTTTTGGTGTGCCTTCATACTGGTGGGATGCATTGCTTGAGTGGATTGGGTTGCATATACATAACAGTGTGGGCCCTATAATCACCGGTGGTTCCCACCCGAGCAATTGTTTTGCGGTGTAGCGCACTTCAGTCATGACTGGCCTGATTTTTGTTGTCAGGGCCCAACATGGGAGGGCGCATCTGATGGATTGGTTGGAGATGTGGCCCAAAAAGCCAAGCCTTCCAGCGGTTGCATCCTCCTCTTTAAGCCCAAGGACAAAAAACCAGCCTGATTTACAACTTTGGTGGGCCACAGCACAGGAAATGGAGTGGGGATGTCCACCTTTGGACTGTGTGGACCCACTGTGCAGTTTTGCTCCACCTAAATGTAGGGAGCAAAAATAAATCAGGCCAGTCCAGAACTCTGGCAGACCACACCATGTGGTTTCGTGGTTTTGCACATGAGTTTACACTGTTCCAGATGGCGTGGCCCACCTGAGTTCCCAATCCAGCTGACTTTTGGGCCGCCCCATTTCTTGAGGGGGCATGCCCGATGAGACAGCTTTGATATCTGATACACATGATGGTAGCCCCCACAATGGGTTGACCATATGATACAGTCAACCTCGATCATTTCTCATGTGCGTGTGCATGTCTGTACATATCTTAACATTACCATGACACTGAGGCAGAATGTGAATTTGCAACATGTAGTGAGACCTCGGGAGTAGGCTTTTCAATTCACCCTTCTTTTTTGTGTATCTTGCTTGCCTTTCTACCTTTAATAAGGTATTCAACATTATTTGACTTATTTGTTTGTGAGCAGGATACTCAGTTACTTCTTTGGGACTTGGTAATGGATGAGATCGTCGTACCTTTGCGACGATGCCCTCCTGGTGGATCACCTACATTTAGCAGCGGAAGCCAGTCATCTCATTGGGACAGCATTTGCCCAGTGGGCACTCTTCAACCCGCTCCGAGCATGCGTGACGTTCCAAAGCTCTCTCCTGTAGTCGCTCACCGCGTGCATGCGGAGCCGCTTTCTGGCTTGATATTTACTAACGAGTCCATTGTTACAGTTTGCCGGGAAGGACATGCAAAGATCTGGACAAGGCCCAGTTTTGCTGATAACCAACCAAGCAACAGCTCAGAGGCAGTTCTAAGTACTTCTACTAAGGATAAGCCCCTTCTATCTGGTAAAGTTGGCACTTGCAATTACAAGCGATAAACAGTCCATGCTTATGTGTGATGCAGCTCCTGCCAAATTGTTTCTCCGGTTGCTGAGTGCTTGCCCCGTTTGTTGCTTCTTACAGTCAGAATGTAGATTGAGTGCTTTACAGCTTTTTAGGTTATGGGAAGTGCAAAGGCTACTTTAGGATTTAGGATTTTCAATTGTGTTCTAGCCACATAGGCCACCCACCATATTCAAGCCATTCATCAGGTGGCCCATCCATGTATGTGCCATGGTCAAATATCAGGCCAACCCAGTTCTCTGCTGGGCTGCATGTGTAAGGAAGAAATGGTCGGGTAGAGGTAGGAAAGAATAGAATGAACCAAAAAAAAAAAAAAAGAGTCCACATTCAACATACAGCCCACACCTGATTAACAGACAACACTGATGTTCAAGCCATGCACATAATAGTGGAGCCCTCCTGGTGAACAGCCTGCATATAGTGTCCCACATTGTCACGTCAGGAGAGATTCGGATCAACCCTTAGGAGGGCCCTGAGATTACTGGATTTTCTTTGCTAAACAAGTTGTTAACGAGTGTTATTGTATATTTTCAGGGATAAAATGCCAGTGATGGCACTGAGAGAGGTGGGGGAGCAGTTTATGTCATTAGAAACTACACCTGCTGTTGTGTACAAGACGGCTGCCCTGTTGCTGTTTTATTTCTGACAGCTGATGGGTATAACCAAATGTGCGGTTCCAGTTTATTGAGATACATAAGAGCTTCACCAGAATAACTATGTAACTGATTTGACTGCTTTGTTCAATATGCGTTCTGATTTCTTCTCTTTTGGGTCCTTTTGTAATCCACTTGCTGGCACTTGTAAAACAGGTGAAAGTCAATATATGTATGGATTAAAACAAAGTTATTAGGTCTGGCGATGTTTTTTTGCTTATATGTTTCAATCCTCAGATCTTTATGTGGGACCAAAATGAAAGTGAGCCTTACCAGTACTTCAAGTAAATATGCTAGTGGTTTTTTTTTTTTTTTTTAGTTAATGATATACGTAACCTTCTTCTACTTATCTCAAATAGCATGGTACCTTTTAATCACATATCATTGTCACAATAAGAAATCACTCGTCCGTACGTGTGTACTCATGTTTTTGAATGATTCTGAAGAAATCACTTGGCATATCCTTATATTTGGAAATGATTCAGAAGAAAATGTTCTTAAAGCCGGGCACTAGAGCCAAGTAATGCTTTTTAAACTTAAAACAAGCACATGCTTGCAATGCCTGTTCGCCAGCTTTAGGTCTTTTCAGCAAGTGGAGCCTGCTGGGAGCATGCCCTACCCTCAAAAATACACTATGATGGATCAACGTATCAGTTGGGTGATGATTGTATGTTGTTGGATATGGCCCTTTGGCCTTGTTAATAGATGTTCATTTTTCTCATACACATGCGATGCACCTGGATCATGGGCCAACATGATGAATGGGCCTTGTATCATGCATTTGTGTTTCTCATGCTAGCTGAGTGCTATGTGCATCCATCCCAAATGGTGGTTATCAGGTAGAGAGCGCTAAGGTTGATTCGTTAAAAAGCATTTGCCCATCGTGATTATTTACTGGGCAAAATCACGAGAAAAGGATATTGCTTCTGGAACAAGCTCCAAAACGGTGATTGCAATTCTGGAGTCTAGAAAGGAAATGGAAGGCGGCACACATGACAATATTAGCTATTGCAAGACCGTTGAAAGTCTTCTGAGCCTACATAGAAATGGAGATTCACACATCTCTGGCACGTCCTGCACTCCGGCCAGCACATGGACAAGATTATAACCTGGATTTGATGGTGCTACAATCCCCAACACCTGATTATTCCGGTCATTGCTCATGACATGGTTAACGTTGCAGAGACATTATCATCCTTCCAGCACCCAGGCCACACACAGGTGGGACGTATGGTCCAATGATCCAGTCCATTAACTCATGGACCCCACAGCATGGATGGGAATTCTCAAAAAAAAAAAAAAAGAAGACCCTATTCCAAGCTCTGGACCTAAAAACTTTTGCTTTGTAATTAACAAGAGCCATTGTTTTATTTTTCTCAACCACCTGTTTGTATATGGCCATGGATCAAGTAGGTGAGAATATTGAGACGAGGTCCCCATCCACAGGTGAAATGTCAGCCATGGGTCACACTTGAAGAATGGATGGATTGGATAATCCTCTCAACACCCACCCGGGGAGAAATAAACTGCAAGCAGGTTAGCCAACAATGTTTTTTTTTTTTTTTTTTTTGCAACTTTTAATGGCATACGTATACCCATGGATTGGCTGGTTACTAATTGGAAGGCTGCAGTCTCTTAAGCGTTTGTAGTTTCTCCCCAACAAGAAATATTTTTACAGAGCATCAACTTGGAAATTCTTTCAAATGGAGTCGTCATTCCCTTGTTCCCTAACTATTATTTGTTGATGAACCCCAGTCCGAGTATTTGCCTCAAATATAGCTCATGATATTTTCAAAATCTCAGTAGTTTTGAATTTTCACAAATTTAACATGAAAAATATTACAAGATTAAGACTTCATTTTTACACTCATATATTAGAGTTTTAACATTATTTATTAGTTTATAATAATATTGTCAATATTCTATTTTCAGGGAGAGACATCCAAATCTGAAAAATTAGGGCTGTCAAAAGGACAGGACAGGACAGGACAGGACAGACCAGGCCAGGCCTTGGGGTTGGCTTGGGCACAGGTTTTTAAACTTTTGGGGCCGGGCTTGATGGGCAGGCCTATTCAAAATTATGATTTTGCTTGGCCTTGAGCCCCACCCATTGACAGCCCTACTGAAAATCTCCCAAGAAATTCCCAAATTTAATAAATTGACCAGGAACAATATTTGTCACTATTCTCCTCGGGCCTCAAGATGTCCACGGGCTCATGCTTCAGGATCCAAGCTTTTTTTTTTTTTTTTTTTTAACTTCAAGGGCCCCATGGTGGATGGACCTCGACCCAAAAATCTCGACTATATATAACGCCAGTGGCATTTGGCAAGTTTTGCCCTTGCAAATACTTAGATGGGAGGCTGTGAACTTTTAAATTTGAAGATGTGTCTACACCTAACTTGGGACGTTATTATTTTTATCATCAGTCTCCCATGAGTAGGCCCCTCCCACTTTCCTCCTTTTTGTGTTTAGCCTGCAAAGACGTATTGTATTAAAGAGAGCTGGCACAACAAAGGCTCTATTGGGATCATCGCGATGACTTTATATCATCTTAGTCCATACTTCCTTTGTGCTATATAATGTTAGGACATAAGCTCGAAACAAGGTGTGTATAAAACTCCTGAGTGGGCCCAAGACCAAAAAAGTGGGGTTGTGTTGCACAGCATTGAAACCATTCTGGCAGCCTTCTTTCTCTCTCTATGTATAGCATGCACTATCTAACCACACCTTTTCCTCTTCTTTTCTCCCCCTACTCTCTCCATGTGTTGCACATGCAATACCAAAATTGACCTGTCAATTAGATGGCCTAGGAATGGATGAGGGGGAAAAAACTGTTAGTAGTAACAGACCCCATTCAACTGCAAAAATAAAAAATTAAAAAAAATGCAAATGATCCTAACCAATTGACTGATGGCCTTAAAACGGTTTGCAATAACCATCCAGGTTGTTTTCCTGTTGAGGTGGACTCACCTAGACTGCAAAATGATTTGGCTGCACCACACGGGGGGGGGGGGGGCGGGGGATGCGCGGAGATTTCTCTCCATCCAAAAGTACTATAAATGTCATGTGCTCTTAGAGACAAACAACAGACTATGCATCAGATCAGTACAACAGGCAATTATGTGTTATGGGAAAGGAGACTTCCAAAACAGTCACGACTGCTGCATTGCTGTATGCACCTGCAAGAGTCCTGGTATGATTCATCACTTCTCAGCTAATGCTTTGGCTGACAAGGCATCCTGGGCTCTTAATTTCTGTGGCACATAATCTACAACACAAAAAGGGCCCAGATGAAGATCAATCAATGGCTCCACCATTGCAGCAAGCATTCATGCTACAAATCATACAAGGTGTGAGAAATTCAAAGAACTTTCAGAAGAAATTACCTGAAAGGAACTCGTATCTCTTATTTGAAACAACTGATGCTGAGAAAAACAGAAGCAAATCTTACTGATAACTCAATTAAAGAATATAAGGGATTGGATCTAGAACCACTTTTCCCATTGTAAAAAAAGGTACTTAAACGGTATAGATGACCTTAGAATATGCAAATCAATACTTATCATTCGCATTCCAAACAAAGAAATTAGAATATTTTAGATCTCAAAAGTTGTGTAACTTGAAATGTCAGAGAGCCATGAAGGTTTCCCTGCATGAAATTGTATTGAAGAGTTCCATCTCTTCTTATTTCCTATTCTCAGAATGTAGTGAGATAGCCATCATGTCCTATTATGAGATTTTTATCTAACAATTTCATGAGATATCTTTATCTCATAACCTAGGAAGACTGGTTAGGCATGGTACTGTGCAAGGTTATTCATCTCATGATTAAATGAGTCATTTTCTCAAGATTTTTTGCTTTTATCCTGTCAATGTCTCATGATTGCTCATGGAAAGAAACATTTTCAAAAGAAAATCAGAGGTATCCAGTGGAATTTTTTTTTTTTTTAATCTCTTTGATGTTACACCGGCAACTTGGACATGGGCTTACCTCAATATGTAGTTTACGTCAATGATAAAGGCAGTTTTGCGCATTTGTACCTGATCCCTTTTTCCTTTCCTTCTAGGATGAGAAGTTGGGGTTTAGCAGCTGCCTACTAGCAACTCAAGAAAAAACAATCACATCCGAATATGTTCACATTTGTCATCGTGCAGGATGGAGTAGAGATTTGTAGGAGATTTAAGTGTTGAGAATTGTAGCACAGCCCAATCTTGCACCATGCCTAAAAAAGCAAAAGGCCCCTCAAAACCAAGAAGAGAAGATTGAAAAATCTAAGCTTCCACCCAATCCTTCAAATTAAGAATTGCCCTATTGAAAACTTGCACCGGACCACTCATTTTGTTGTTGAAGCAGCGCTGGTTTCCTTCCCACTATAAAGCCCAAAGGGTTGCTAAAAAACTTAATCACCACACCCTTTTACCTTCTTTTCCTATCCCCCCGCCATGCTAGGCAATGAGAAATTCCTCCATTGTCTTCAAGAACACCCATGACCCCAAAAAATTGGAGAAGAAGACCCCACAGCTCTCTAGCAAATAGTAGTGAATGAATAAGTGATCTGCAAATTCCACATCATTGAAGCACATCACACAAACGTTTGGAAGATACATGTTCCACTTACAAAAATTGACTATTGTTAGCACTTTGTTCCTACCTACTAGCCAACCGAAAGCCGCCACCTACAAAGGAGCACCGTAGTGCCATAGGAAAGTCGTCACCGCCATTTAGAATTTTCGACTGACTCACTCAGGAATCTATAGAATAATCTAACTGAGACAGATCCTGTCTTAGACTCGAACCATCTCAAGGAATCCACTTCTGATAAAATAGGTGAAAACTTTGATAACAACTCAAGCAAAAGCACCAACTCTTCAAATTCCCCATCCAAAAGATTCCTTCTAAAAACAGGCATCCATGTGATGCAGGACAGAATGATCTAACCTAATATGATGCCATGAAATTAAAAGACAGATTAACTAAAGCAATGGAACGATAAAATAAAGCTAATGTACCATAAATTCAGAAATTTTAGATTCATGACCTGCCCAAATTTAAGATTATGATAGTCCCGCAATGCGAATCTCATAAATTACTGATTAACCGAGACCTATGAGAGAGAAATCATGCGTCTTGTAAGCGTTTTGACATGTTAGGGCTATTTAAAGGCTAGGAAATGTGGGAAATGGGTTTGGGGTATCTAGGCTTAGAGGAATTAAGGTTTGGAACACTAGGGTTGAGGTTTTGGGAGGCTTCAGGTTAGGATTTCAAATTTTGGGTTTAAGAGATTTATGATTTAGGGTTTCTAGAATCGGGAATATGGGTTTCAAGTTATGGGAATTAGGGATTTATGATTTGGTCAAGGGATTTTCTGATTTTGGGGATTGGATATCTAGGGTTTTGATAATAAGGGGTTGGGAATTAGGATTTTGAAAATTAGTGTTTGTGGATTAGGGTTTGGTTAAGGTTTGATTGAATGTGGGTTCGAGGGAGACAAAAGAAAATTCATAGGAGAGAGATTGGGGAAAGTAGAGAAGGAGAAAAAGAAAATAGAAGAATGAAGATAATACCTTGATGAGAAGAGAGAAAAGTAAAAAAAGATAACTAGGGAATCGCTCCCAGTGGGTTCGCACCACTAATACAATCACAGGATGAAATTTTGTTCAATCTCAAAGCAGAAGGAAAGAAATCTATTTCATTCATAACATGCATAATGGCCAGGGTGGGGACGTCTAACCCTTTATAGCCTCAGAAAAGACCTTTTACAAAAAGGCACTCTCAGATAAGATTATCAACATAAAGACACTTAAAGAATTAAAAGTTGTGCTTAACTCCCTAATCTCAACACAAATATGAGCCATACAAAAAATAACGAAACATGGAAACAAACTAAAAAACTAAACTATTTCGTGGCCCATGGGGGTCCACGATCAAGATGTTCGATGATGATAATCCAACCATTAGAATGGTCCACGGTCGAAATCCAACGGTCTAAAGTGTCCATCAAGCTCCTACATGCAACCCACATGCATATTCTCAATGTGAGGTCTACAAAGATGCATGAGCATGCATGTGAGGTCTTCCAATGCAGCTAAGAATGTGAATTGGGCAAAGTGGGCCCCATGTAATGGTCATTTAGCCATAAGGAGGCTGGTTGTCCTCCTCTAGTAAGGTTCTCGGTTGTCCTCATCACCATGTGACTTCCTCTCCTCTTAGTGAACAACGATTACTCACACCATCTCCCCCTCCTCCCTAACTAGCCTTGCTAAATATGGATATCTCTCACTCAACCTCACCTCTCCCACCCACCTATTGATGAGGACATCTCGCGCACATGCACGCCCCCCTTATACACATACGCAAGGAGGAGGACCCCTCCTTCGATCTAGATCAATGACAACATCCATGGAGGGCCTCCCAGTTAGAGGACTGTGTTTTGGTTCATTGGGGTGGACCCGATCATCATGTGGATCCCACCATTGGATCTCATGATCGTGGCCCATTACCCTAAGTGACCTAAGACTTTGAGTTTTGCTTATTATCATTATTAGGAACATCATGAACGGTTTAGATTGCATTGATTAGTTGTTTTTTTTTATTACTTCGTTTTTAAGTAATATTATGTGCATATGGCGCGGCTTTTGGGGCATATGTTTTTCTTAGAAATAGGCAACCCCTTGAAGGATTTTTTTCATTAAAGATGATTAATAAGATTCTGCATTTTCCTACTTCTCTAATTTTTTGAGTTGTGGAAATCTAATTGAGTGTGAAACCCTCCCTTCTTCGAAGGGCTAACTACCGTGGTGTGAAGCCACACCCATCCCAAATCGCCCCCATCTCCTACCCTCCATATTCTCATCTCCTGCAGCCATCCCCTCATCAAATCCACCCACGTTTGCAGCTAATCTTTTTCCCCTACAGCAGATTTTCAGAATTTGGCCCTGCAAGAGGGTTGAAACTTCGGCGGAGAACCATGTTCAAACCGATCATCCGTTTGGCCTGAAATTTGGAGGGAAGGTGGCCCATCCCTAACTGGCCAATTCTAGATTCGTGGGCCCCACACACATGTGGGCAGGATCCCACGCACGTGCGTCAGGCGTGGGCCGCTGTCCACATGTGTGGATCATCTTGGGTTCGTTTCTCTCTTCTCTTTCCCTCCTCTCACCTGATTTTCCTAACCCTAACCCTAGATTGTCCTAAATCTCTATTTCCATGCCCTTTTTAAACCTTAGGATTCCTCGAATTGAAACTTGTGAATCCCTTGGATTGGGGAAATATTTCTGTGCATGTGTGAATGAATTTACACTCCTTTAAGCATCGTTTGGTCTATAACTTTAATTGATCCAGCCCTAGAATGTGTAGGCCTGGACCCGCATAGATTCCCCTTGTTGAATGTTTGACTTTATGTGGGATGTAGAATTTTGTGTAACTGTTTCTGAACTAGTGTGATCTAAAGCTTGAATTTGTTTTTGCATATTATGTTTAATTTCTGTCCTACATCAAATTTGGTATCAAAGCTTAGGGTTCTTGTAGGGGAATGCATTGCATGTTTGGGTTTAGTTTGTTTATATCCATTATGCATCAAGTCTCATCATATAAAGCTGTTTAGAGGTCTATAATTCCTGATATAAGCAGCTAAAATTTCTGTTATCAGAAAGTTAGCACTTCACATTGCTGAAATTTTCTGTTAACCCTTTATTTTGACAGCTATATTGCTGAATTTTGGCAGCGTTGTGTAGTTTTCCTCATATAGTCTCATAGGATCATTTAGTCCCATTTAGACGCATATAGTCGTATTAGGTCTTTTAGTTGAGTTAGTGGTTGTATGCCCACACGTACGGGTCATGGCTTTGGCTTACACCCTACACTAAACATGGAGCAATTGCAAGAATCATTAAACAAAATGACCCAGCAGTTTGAGTCTTTGGGTAAGCACTTGGAACAACGTATTGACCAACGCTTTGAACAGCTTGATGTGCGCATTACCCAACTAGAGACTTCTGTCAGGGCAAACCCTACCATTGGGGAAGATGCCCAATCTCAGGCAGGTGGTCAGGAGGATAGACCAAGGAATGGAGGTGGCCCAGGAATCGGTTATGGGCACGTATCCGTGCACCTACCCCGTGAGGGACATCAAGACCACTATGACCCCAATGCGTAACTTCTCAAAGGAGTTAGAGTAGATGCCCCCACATTTGATGGTCACTTGGACCCTAAAGCTTTTCTAAATTGGTTGGCAGACATGGACCACTATTTTGAGTTGTACGATATGTACAACCTTGTGGCTAGAGAGAGTGCACTAGAGGCTAGTGTAGAGTTACCCATTGAGGCCATTCCAATAGTGGATGAGTTTCGTGATGTCTTTCCTGATGATCTACCGGATGAGTTTCCCCCTATGAGGGATAGACAGCACACCAGGACATGGGACACTACATAACCTATCACCGAGTTTGCATTTAATAGTTCTGTGATGGGGGCATCATGCGCACGCACGCCGGCCCCTACGCACATATGCCGGAAGGAGGACCCCACCGTCGATCTGGATCAATGATGACATCTAGGGAGACCCTCCTAGTTAGGAGCGAAGTTTTGATTCAAAAGAGTGGGCCCGACAATCAAGGAAAGCCCACCATGGGATCTCATGATCGTAGCCTACTAGTCGGATTGATTTCATATTTTAGATTTTGCTTATTGTTATTATTTAGAATATCATGAACGCTTTAGATTTCTTTGTTTGATTTTTATTTTAGTTTACTTCATCGCCAAGTAATAGGTTGCGCACATAGCGCGAGTTTTGAGGTATAGGGTTTTCTTATAAATAGGCACCCCTTGTATTCTTTTGATTCATTGAAGATTAATAAAAATTCTGCGTTTTCCTACTCTCTGAGTTGTGAAGCCTAATTGGGTCCGAAGCCCTCCCTTCTTTGAAGGGTTAACTACCGTGGTGCGAAGCCACATCCATCTCGATTCACCTCCATCCATCGCCATCTCTATTACCCATCTTATACCATCCACCATCTCATCTCCCATAATCATCTGCGCTACAAATCTGTCCCTTATTGCATCAAATTCCCCCTCTTCAATAGATTTGTAGAATCTGACCCTGCAAGAGGGCTAAAACTTCGACGAAGCACCATGCCCAGGCCGTAGCTTGGATTGACGTGAAATTTGGGAGTTTTTGAAGCCCAAGCCTGGCTGACCAACCCCAAGGAGACGATTTTTGAGTACGTGGGCCCCACACACGTGCGGCCGATCACCAGCGCACGTGCGTCAGGTCCCACTCGTGGTCCGCACGTGACAACTGTCTTCTGGTTTAGGGTTTCCTCTCCTTTACTCTCTCATATTTGTTTTTCATAAACCCTAACCCTAGATGGTCCTAAATCCCCAAATTCTATCCCTATTCTCACCCTAGGATTCCCTGAATTGAAATTGACAAATCCCTTGGATTAGGGGCTGATTACTATGCATGTGTGGATGATTATTTCTTATCTTTGAGCATCGTTTGCTTCATAAATTTTATTGATCCAGCCGTATCATATGTACGCCTGGACCCGTATAGATTCCCCTTAATTGAATGTTTGGACTTTTGTATGGGATGTGAAATTTTTATGTTATTGTTTCTGAATTAGTATGATCTAAGCCTGAAATCTTGCATATCATCTTTAAATTTCATGTCCTGAATCATTCTGTAAATAGATCCACAGGTTTAAGTTCTTTTGAAGTCGTTACTGGTTATAAACCTAGGAAGCCTATTGATCTTGTCCCTATGTCCCTGTCCCAAGGCCATCAGAGTCTGCAGAGTACTTTGCACACCGCATTCATTCATTGCATCAAGAAATCAGGCGAAAGATCAATACTAGTAATGAACATTACAAGATTTCTGCTGACCAACATAAACGATTCAAAGAATTCAATGTAGGGGACTCTGTGATGGTCCGCATCAGGCTAGAGCGGTACCCTCAGCGAGCCGTTCGTAAATTACACGCGGGTAACGCTGGACCATTTAAAATTATAAAACGAAACGGTCTCAATGCGTATGTGATAGATCTTCCACCTTCCATGAGAATTAGTTCCACATTCAATGTGGAGGATCTAGTTGCATTTTAGGAGACCACCGATACATTGTCCAACTTGTCACCTAACCATCTTGATTCCCTAGACCTTTCCCTTGATCCATGGCCCCCTCCCGACCCATCTTCTCAGCCTCTACCTCTCATACCTACCCTTCCCACACCCAGAGAGGAGATAGAGGATATTCTGGACCATCAGATAATATTGACGTCAGATGGCGGATTTCAAAAGTTCCTGGTTAAGTGGAAATCACGCCTAGCTTCAGACAATACGTGGCTCACTAAGGAGGAGCTTCAGAGACTTGATCCTGACATCTTGGAGCGATTCAGGAGTTTTGTTTTGCCAGCGGCGAAATCTTCGCAGCCGGGGAGAGTTGATGGGGACATCTCATGCACACGCACGCCCTTCTTACGCACGTACGCAAGGAGGGCCCCACCTTCGATTTGGATCGATGACGACATTTATGGAGGGCCTCCTAGTTAGAGGACTATGTTTTGGTTCCTTAGGGTGGACCCGATCATCATGTGGATCCCATCATTGAATCTCATGATCATGGCCCACTACCTTAGGTGACCTAGGACTTTGAGTTTTGCTTATTACCATTATTAGGAACATCATGAACGGTTTAGATTGCATTAATTAGTTGTTATTTTTTATTACTTCATCTTTAAGTAATATTATGCGCACATGGCACGGGTATTGGAGTATATGTTTTTCTTATAAATAGGCAACCCCTCGTAGGGTTTTTTTCATTGAAGATGATTAATAAAATTCTGTGTTTTCCTGCTTCTCTAATTCTCTGAGTTGTAGAAACCTAATTGGGTGCGAAACCCTCCCTTCTTCGAAGGGCTAACTACCGTGGTGCGAAGCTACACCCATCCCAAATCGCCCCCATCTCCTACCCTCCATATTCCTCATCTCCTACCCTCCATATTCCTCCTCATACAGTCATCCCCTCATCAAATCCACTCACGTTTACAGCTACTCTTTCCTCTATAGTAGATTTCCAGAATCTGGCCCTGCAGGAGGGCTGAAACTTCTGCGGAGCGCCGTGTTCAAACTGATCATCTGTTTAGCCTGAAATTTAGAGGGAAGGTGGCCCATCCTTGGCCAACCAGGCCCTAGCTGGCCGATTCCATATTCGTGGGCCCCACACACGTGCGGGCAGGATCCCAAGCACATGCGTCAAGCCCGGGCCGTTGTCCACACTTGTGGATCATCTTGGGTTCGTTTCTCTCTTCTCTTTCACTCCTCTCACCTAATTTCCCCAACCCTAATCTTAGATTGTCTTAAATCCCTATTTTCATACCCTTTTTAAACCCTAGGGTTCTCCGAATTGAAAGTTGTGAATCCCTTGGATTGAGGAAATATTTCTGTGCATGTGTGGATGAATTTACTCTCCTTTGAGCATCGTTTGGTCTATTACTTTAATTGATCCAGCCCTAGCATGTGTAGGCCTGGACCCGCATAAATTCCCCTTGTTGAATGTTTGACTTTATGTGGGATGTGGAATTTTGTGTAACTGTTTCTGAATTAGTGTGATCTAAAGCCTGAATTTGTTTTTGCATATCATGTTTAATTTTCATGTCCTGCATCACCTATCATCCCAAAATTTAATTCTCTTACCATCCCCCAAATGAAAGCCACTCAACCTCACCTCTCCCACCCACCTATCATCCCAAATCTAATTATATTACCATCCCCAAATGAAAGCCTATTCCCTCCCACACTCTCTCTTTCAAGGATATTACCGATTTCCACAAGTAAGAACATCGTTACAAGGATGAAGCCTTCGTCCACCACCCCCTTCCTCTACCCCGTATTTTTTTGCTATTACCTCCCTTCACCTAGCCTCTCCCTCGAACCCAAACCTCCATAACCATTTCCCCAATAGAGCTAGATTCATCTCTTCCAACTTTGAGATCCCCCCTCCTTGAATTGTTGGTTTACAAATATCATCCTATTTCGTTAGATAGAACTTGTGCTTATCCCCCGACCTGTCCCATAAGAAATCCCTTTTTCGTCTATCCAACGCCTTCAGAATGGATTTTGGGCACTTGAAAAGAGACATAAAATAGACTAAAAGATTCGACATAGATGATTTAATCATTACCATCATCTCACCCATAGATAAGCACCATGACTGCCATTTTGAGATCTTTCTTTCACACCTTTCGATAACTCCATCCCATATGTGCTTCGTCGATCTCCCTATACATAACGGTAGCCCGCCATTTTGAGATCTTTCTTTCACACCTTTCGATAACTCCATCCCATATGTGCTTCGTCGATCTCCCTATACATAACGGTAGCCCTAAGTATGTTTTTAGAAAAGAAGCTTCCCTACACCCTAACACCTCTGTAAAAAAGCCCACACCCTTTCTTTGGAAATGTCTACCCTAAGATATCACTTTTGGAAATATTGATTTTCAAACTAGAAACCACCTAAAAACTTACTACAATCGAGCGAAGATTTTCTACAAAAATAAAAAAATAAAAAATAAAAAAAATCAACCGCCTTACACAATAAAAGTGTATCATCCACATATTGTATATTATGAGAAATCTGAAAATTCGTATTATCCACCCCAAAGCCTTTACCAATCACATTTGAATCTCTCTATCTAACATTTTAGTGAGAGCCTCCATAATTGTGACGAAAAGGGAAGGAGATAATGGATCACCTTGACGCAGTCCATGGGAAGCCACAAAAAAACTTTTGGCGAACCATTCACCAATATGGAGAACTTTGCTGAGTTGATACACGTCTGAATCCAAAAACACCAACACATAATCAAGGAATGACCAATCCACATGATCAGAAGTTTTTTCCACGTCAATCTTGCAAACCATTCCTTCCTCCCCTCCTATAGCAGGAAACATATTCATTGCCCAAGAGAAAGCAATCCACGATTTGTCTTCCATCTACAAAGGCCACTTTTCTAAAATAACATTGCCCAACACTTTCCTAAATCTAGAAGCCAACACCATTGCTAGAATCTTATTTGGACCCCCCAACAAACTGATAGGACGAAAGTCTTTCAAACATTCTTCTCCTTCCTTTTTAGGAATCAATGTAATAAAAGTAGTTCCTAATTGTGTTGCAATTAAGCCCTTCTCGAAAAATTCCTATATGAATCCGAATACACCACCTTTCACACATACCCAAAATTTCTAAAAGAATGCCATGGGGAAACCATCTAAACTAGGAGCCTTATCACTCTACCCAAATATGCCACTACTTGCTTGATTTCATCTTCAGAAAACGATGGTACCAACGAGTTCGCCTCTTCGACCGAAATTGCTTCAAAATGTAGGTCGTCAAGGGCCGGCCCAATTCCCCCTTCCTTAAACAATAGGTTTTCATAGAATTGGACTACATAATTGCAAATTTTTTACTTCCCCTCGATCCTTTGACCATCCACCACTAACGAAGAGATCTTATTTACGCGCGCTCTCACACTAGCTGCTGCATGAAAAAAACTTGGTATTCTTATCTTCTGCTTTCAACCAGATTGCCTTAGACCTTTGACGCAATTTGATCTCCTTTTCCCTCAACCTAGCATTGTATCTAGCTCTAAACACCTCCCTCCAAGCCTTTTCATCCTCCGATAAATCCTCTTCCTCTTCTTTAGAATCTAACCTTTGAGTTTACATAAGGATTTCATCCCTTTCCTCCTCCCGGCCAAAAAGAACCTCTTTTTCCAAACCCCTATTTTCTGTTTTAACCACTTTAATTTTTAGAATAGAGAAACACCGGCACCCCCCTACCACTTAAAAGGAGTCCCACCACTCTACGATCTTTCACCCAAATCCTTCAATTTCAAGCCAAGCTAGCTCAAATCAGAAAGGTTGTGGCCCCCGATCCTCTCGTCCACTTCCAGAAGAACTGGACAATGGCCCGGAAGGCCCCTTTGACTGATAAGCGGATATTTCTCCGCCCATTCTGGGGATACAAGGAACCTATCCAACCTACTCATAACTGATGACGCTTGGCCATTCGACCATGTGAACTTAGCAACTCCTAACGGAAGATCCATCATCTCGTTTTTAATATCCAATCTCTTGTACTTTTAGAGATCTGACCCCTTTTTGACTTTTCGTGAATCTCCCTAATAACATTGAAGTTGCCTCCCGGCCACCAAGGTAAGTCCCGCCTATTATGACAAGAATCCAATTTAGCCCAAAGTTCATTGCGATATTTGGATTTACATGGCCCATAAACCGAAGAGAGAAACCATCTGAAACCTGACCCCCTTTTCCTTCAGCACCACTGATACTATATATTGACCTACCCAACTATCCTCTTTGCTCCAGACCGTCGAATTCCAAATCACTAGAATGCCACCAGCCACTCCAACCGCATCCGTCACTACCCATTGGCTTTCCTTGCCCCACCAAATCGAGTTAATCTTTGGTCCGTTTCCTGCCACTTTGTTTCCTGTAATGCTACCAACTGGATTTTGTATCTTTTTGCACATGCCTTTCAGTTGCCCTCTTTTTGCGAACACCCCAACCCCTGAACATTCCAAATCATGATCTTCATTTACCGGATTTTGACCCCACCTGACTCCCATCTACTGAAGCAACTAATGCACTTTCCATTGTTCTGCCAATGTCTTCCATGCACACTATTTGTCAATCACTCTTTTGTACCTGTTTTGGAATAAGTGGCCTGCCCCTTTCTTCTACCCATTCAAAGTAGGATAGTAATCCTCCGATCTATCCCCAAAAGTCACTCCCACTAAATGTGCCACCTCCATCGTAACCAGCTTAATCCTCTTCATTCCTTGGGACATAGTTATTCTGATGGTCTGCATCTGCCTTACCTCTGCCTCACTTATTATATCCTGTAATGTACCGATAACGTAAACCTCCGTGTTAATCGATTCCTGTCTGACTACCAAAGGGGTTACATCTGCTGGAATATCAAAATCATGAAGGCCATTATCATCCTGACTGGACTGACGTTGAACCTCTTCTGCATCGGATTGATGTAACCTTCCTTGTTCTGAATTGCAACTGTTGCTGCAGATCATCATCTGCCCAGAGGGGCCCCTTATATCTGATGGAATGTCCCTCTACGGCATGTCCGACAAGAGTAGAGTCCCCTATATCTGATGGAATATCCCTCTACGGCATGTCCGACAAGAGTAGGGTCCCCTATATCTGATGGAATATCCTTCTACGGCATGTCCGACAAGAGTGGGGTCCCCTATAACTGATGGAATATCCCTCTACAGCATGTCCAACAAGAGAGGGTCTCAAACAACAGAGGCGAACCGTGGAAGCTTTGCACCATACTATTCATGACGCAGACTACCACTGCATTATCGTCCACTCCCAACAGACCAATGCTTACCTCATTGGACCTGCTTGTAGAAAATCTCCGAGGTTCTAAGTCGCATGCTGACTCACTTCCGTGAAATACTATCTTCGAAAGGGGCTCTGATCTGTTGAAGACGGAAGGAGTTCCAGGTCTTGAGCTTTTGTCAGCAACTTAGGAGTAAAGTCATCACTTACAGGAATAGGACTTTGAAAATTGTCACTTACAGGAACAGGATTTCGACCATCATCACACGTGACTTGACTTAAAATATCTCCCACCTGTGAGGCATTTGCCTAGGATCCCATGTGCTGTAGCTTCCTCACATGAACCATTTACTTGTAAAAAACACTCGTTCGAAATTACCACCGAGGTATTTATTGAGTCTACAGCGTTTCCACGTGTCAGCTTGTCATAAAAGGGAGAGAGGACTTTTGCTCCCTCTTCATAAATGCCACCACCACGTGTCTGGGTGTTTGCGTCGCTAGCGCCACGTGTCTGCATCGCGTATAGTACTCCGACACCTTCTTTCTGCTAACGAATTGGATCGCTACAGCTCCTCACCTCCTGTTCTCATAGTCCACTGGAGTACAGGACCGATACACCTTCTTCCTCACTCTTTCGAGCATTCTCCATTAGCGAACTGAGGCCTTCTTCTCCGACAGCTTTTTACATCTCCCTCTGCTCCTGAATCACCTCAACTTTTAGCTTTGTTGATCCAACCTTCAAGCATATCGAAATCGGATAGTGTGATAGTTTTTTCTTTCTGATTCTGATTCTTGCATATCTCAGCTCTTCGCGAGTATCAGTTTGACTGTCGATTCCCACCACTGATCCTATGCAAGCTCCGATCTCTCTAATAACATCATCTATCCAAAATTCGAGGGGTATGTACCATACTTGGCACCAATGTTCCTCCCAACCAAAGATTGACCATTCCTCCCATTTATAAATCTCTGTGACTAGCTCACCTGATTTCGATTTACACGTTGAAAAAAACCATTTCAGCGTGCTCCTGATTTCCCAGAGAGACTAACATTGTTTTCTCCCAAAGCCTTTTGATAAGTACATCTTCTGCCTCGATTCCTTTGTTGTTGTGAAGTAGCCACTGTAGTAGGTCAGCGTCTCTAGTTCCTGGGCTTACATCTGCTTCCAAACAGAACTCAAAATTTTTCATTGAATCATTCAAGATATTCTCATGAATTGTCACTTCCGAACCTTCTTGTCTGAACCTTCCAAACCAGCCTATTTTCTGTGTTCTCTTGAGATTCTGGTGACTCGGTTCTTTCATTAGATTTGTTCAATACCGCTTCTTTAAAAGAAACTCCTGATTTCGTACCTATATCTATCTTTGAAGGCTCCGATTTGCCTGCAGCATTCTACCTATGCATCTTTGTAATTTTTCCTATCGAAGTTACCGAAGCCTGTTTGTTTTCTTTACCCTCAGATTTGTTATACCTCTCTGGCCTATACCTCGCCTTCTGCACTCTCAATTTGTTTCCCCTATTTCATTATAATTGAGTGAGGGAAAAATGAAGAAAGAAGAGAATATAGGCCAAACAAAAAATCCTTCTTTTCTTTGAGCTACCCCAATAAATAAAAATCTTTCAATTCTCAAAAGTTGTCTCCATCCATTTCGTATATTTCTTTTGCAAGTTCCTCTTCCGAACTCATCCGGACAAAGGCGAAACCTTTTCTTTCATTAGAGTTTCTTTGGCGAGGCATCTAAGAATGTCGGATATGCCGCAAGAACCTTTTTCTTGTTTCCGATTTTTTCTTTCCCTTTCCGAGAAACAGTTTCCCACTTTCCCACATTATCTTCCTTCTGTGAATATTCATCGTCTTCGCTGATTGTTGCAAGTTGAGGCCCTTTCCCTCTATCCATTTCTCCAATCATCGCCATGCTCTCGGATGAGTTTTCTTTAACATCTCCTAGGAATTGGTCTTGTGTTTTTCATCATCTTTTGTTGTTAAGTTCATCTCTGTTACTTTGATGATCTAAGGTAGCGTGTTCTTGGAGACTAGAATGATATTTTGGCATTGATATATAAAACCCTAAGTAAATCGAATCCTCTGTTTACGTTCTGTGATAATTTCTACTGGTAGCATGAAATCCAATCCAACCCAGGGAGCCTAAATACTATGGTTAAAAGCGATCTAAAGGGCATTTCGTAATGCAATTTTCTCAATTTCATGATATCTTCTATAGGAGGGTGGGGACTCACAAAACCGAGGATAGGATGACCAAAATTACTCTTGAAAATGCCTCCCAAACCAGCTTTATTTTCATCTTGGAAACCATCAAACTTTACCCTAGTCGACCCAAATCATGGGGTGCCGTAAAGGCTGTTATGTAAATGTAACAGTGACAACCGTCACACTTTACGGGGTCATAACGGCCATAACAGCCATTATGGAGAAAATGACCTGTAACTGCTATTAATGGGCCATTACGCCCCTTGTAAAGGCCGTAATAGCTCTGCAGTGGTCTGTTACAGGGTAGATGTAGGTTTTTTGGAATTTTTTTTCAACATTACGAGGTAAATGTAGGTTTTTTGGATTTTTTTTTCAATTAAAAGAGAGAGAGAGAGAGAGAGAGAGAGAGAGAGAGAGAGAGAGAGAGAGAGAGAGAGAGAGCGTAATGGCCGTTGCAGTCCGTTACAACCCGTATAGTAAAAGGTAACGGTGGTGGCCGTTATGGCCACCGTTACCATTACGAAATACCTTAACCTAAATTGACCTTTGCACTAGCTTCAATGATTCAAAGAATGAACGTAGAGTCATGCAGAATATACCATTTGAGAAGGGTCTGGTTGATTGGTCCCAGTTGCTAAAAGTGATACATCTCATTTGTTTTTTATCAATTTAGAGTTGATGAAATCACTATTGAGTGACACAGAGTGAAACTCATTAGTCATTCATTAAAAAATAATAATAATAAGCATTGTCGAAGAAGATGCATAGTACAGGTTTGTGCAAGCATGGAATTGGCATAAATTGAACGGTTTTCCAGTTTGGAGTCATTTCTCATCCAAAATTGAAATTCCAATTTCTTCATTATTGATACTAGGAGCACTGCCCCACATGTGGGTGAAGAGTTTTACAGAAAAAAAATGCATTTTCATGAAAAAGATATAATAAATTACGTAGTGAGAGTAGTAAAACTTTGCCCATATGAGGGTGAGTTTAAAATGTCGAAAACAGATAAAGTCCGAACTCTGAGAATTGTCATTGTCAGAGCCTCATGAAGATGTAATGGAGAACTTGAGGATTTGAGGGCATTAGCACTGTGGTAGTTTATATAGGACAAATGATGTACAAAATGTACGGCATATGATAATTTAGTTTTTCTTGCCAAGGATGAAGTTAAAACATTGGGAGATCACATATCAGGCAACTTGGAAAACAACTTACATAAGTGCTCATAACTGATAGATTTTTTAGGGTTTCTTACTGCACAAGCATATGCATCTTCTGCAAAATGTTCAAGAAACAGTTCCTGCAACAAAATGAAGTTGACACTGTTACTACATTACAAAAGAAAAGGAAACCACAATATACAAGAAAAGGCCAAAGCTCAGAGCATAGGGAGTATTCAACAAGACAAAATACCAGGGAGGGAGGAGCAGTGTGTATAAGACAAGCAATATTAGGGCATGATGAAGCATTCTCCCAATTAAAGAGCCAAAAGTAGTAAATCCTTATGAAAAAAAATTTATTCGTGCATTTTGTAATTTGGACATGCTGTAAACCCCCCAACATGCCAAGGAAAAAAAAAAAGGAGAACAGAAAAATACATGACATTATTCTGTCACTTGGATGCATGCACGTAAAGAGATATTATAGGTTAGCAATAGTTTTTTAAATCTAATGAGTTGGGAAGGGTTAATAACACAAGCAAAGCCCCAACTTCACATGGGAACCAGATTGATCACGTGTGGGCCCCACAATGTCACGTGTCACCATGTGTGCGCTCTCCACAATGTCATAGGCATATGTTGGCTTTAGGGTCTTAAATGAGTTTTTTTTTTTCTTTATTTTGCTTTTTCGCTTAAGTCATCAAAGGGGCTATTTTTGCTTTCCATTATTATGGTTTCTTTCTTTTGCTTTAGCTTACATATAAGACCTTGTTGGTCATTGGAGGTGTGATGGGATATGGGGGAATGAATGGTCTACTTGGAAAAAAATTCCATCTTATTGCATTTGTTGCTTTGTCCTTTTGCATGTGTTGCCTTTCTTCCATCCACTTCGCATCTCAAGTTAAGTTAAAGTGGTATCAGAGCAAGTTCCTTCAACATTAAAAGAAAAATGGTTGTCAATATGTTCAGCACCCCCAAACAACATCGCAATAATAAAACAAGAATTAGCATTAATAGATTCATGAATGTCAACAAAGTAGGCATTTGGCCCAATCCATTTGATGATGTGGCATAGGCAATGTCCTTTGGATTGAACCTGTGATAAATTCCTTGTGGAAACCTTTCCTTGTTGAAATCACCATAAGCAAGTTTCATTGTATTCATTGAATCATTGATATAGATCAACCCACAATTTGCACCATTCATTGATGTCCACAATTACTTGATGCAAGACATGATTTAATCCTAGCATGCAACATGGAGATTATGAAAGAGTCCATAAAGTAATTCAATTAATAAAATATGCTCACTCACCATATAATTAAGAGTAAAAAATAGAAAATAAAATATGATTTAACATAAATCATACGCCTGCATGCTAAGAAATCACATAAAATAGTTAAAATCAGGTCTGGTGAAAGGATAGAACTTCCAATTTACACGTTTCACACTCAAGGCTTCATGGGTTCTATGATTAGAGTTAGGAAGGGGAAAATCTGAAATTTGAAAAATTAGGGTTCATGGGAATTGGGGATTTTGAAATTAGGGTTTTTTAGAATTTGAGAAAAATATGAAATTAGGAATAAATTGGGTGAATTGGTTAAAGGGGTTTGATGGATTTAGGTATTGGTAGGGAAATTAGGGATTTGGGGTCCTCAATGGTTAATTTTGGTTGGGGTTGAAGTTGGATAATGAAAAGTTGAAGAATAAGATTATTTGGATGGTTTTGGATATAAAGGGAAGAAGAGAGATGAAGTTTTTGGAAAAATACCTATTTTTGGATAGAAAGGAAGAGAGAAAGAAGACGATAGATGGAAGCCTCGGACCTCCGTTGAATGGGGAATAGAATCACACTACACCCAAGCTCTAAATCACATGGAGTATTATTCAAATAACATGAATAAGAGAAAACACAAAGCTTTTTTTTTTTTTTTTTTTCAAAATAATGGCATTGGGGCTCCACACACACACCCTTTCTTTTTTATAGTATATAAAAAAAACCTTTTACAAAAAGGCACTCTCAGATAAGATTCTTAACATAAATATGCTTAATAAATTAAAACTTATTCCTAACTCCTTAATGTCAACACAAATATAAGCTATATAAAAAATAATGAAGCATGTAAATAATCTAAACAACTAAACTATTTCGTAGCCCATGGGGGTCCATGATTAAGATGTTCGATGATAATGATCCAACAGTCCAATCATCGTGTCCATAAAGCTCCTATATGCAGCCCACGTGCATCTTCCTAGTGTGGGGTCTTCAAAAATGCACGAAAATGTACTTGGGATCTTCAACGTGGCTAGGAATGTGAATTAGGCCAAGTGGGCCTCATGTAATGGTTGTCTAGCCATAAGGAGATTGGCTCAGCCTCCTCCTTTGGTATGGTGCTGCTCGGATGTCCTCATCAATTCCCCTTGGCTGAGGAGATTTCGCCTCTGGCAAAATAAAGCTGCAATGATGCTCAAGGAGATCCAAGTCTCGTCGCTGAAGCTCGACCTCTATAATCCATGCACTGTCTGACTTTGGTTTGCCCTTCCACTTGACAAGGTACTCCTGGTAACCTCCATGTCATGTGGAAACCGCTTCTTCATCTAAGATATCCTCTATCTCCACTCTTCTCGTAGGTATGGATGGTACGGGTGGTAAATGTTGAGAAGAGGGGTCAGGTAATGGCCATGGGTTATGGGACAGGTCAGAGGCATCATCATCAAAGTTCATGAGAGGGTTAGGGGAAGGTCCATGAAACGATACAAAATCTTCCACATTAAATGTAGAACTGATACCCATATTAGGTGGAAGATCTATCAAGTAAGCATTCAGACTTTTCAAGATTTTATATTGTTCAGCGCTAGGGGCTTATAATTTTTTTATGGTTCCCTATGGAAACCTTTTTAGACGTATTCTAATCATGATTTCATCACCCACAACAAACTCTTTAAACCTATGGTGTAAGTCAAAGATCATTTTGTATGTATTATTACTTATATTGATTCTTTTTCAAATCTCCACATACAAGTCATGCATCATGTAGATGCATGTATAGACTCTGAAGGCCTATGGAACACTGACATGGGTATACAATCTATAGGGGTCCTAGGCTCATCTACTTATCTTTCCAAATCCATTTCCTCCCTGAGACTCATTTGATCGTGACGAAGTTTTGGTAGAGTCAACACGTGAATGTCCTGTACGGGTGTAAGCACATCCAGTATGTCCTTTGGAGTAACAATACTAGACTCCTCCAATACCGGACTCACCACAAGTGGTAACTAATGCGGGGGCATTTTCACACCGGGCTCGAATGGGGTAGCCTGTGGGATGCAAGGGCACACTCGGGGTGGGTGGCCGGCATAACCCATGGATTTGGGGCCCGTGTGAGATAGGTGACTCGTGTGAGGCGGAGCCCATGGATTTGGGGCCCACGAGGGGGCTGAACCCATGGATTTGGGGCTCGCGAGGAGGGATCAGCCGAGGACCTAACCCATGGATTTGGGGCCTGGGCTATGAGATAAAGGGATTAATTCGCCATGCTCTATCAGTTCGAGCTTTTAGAGCAAGTGGTTAATTGTCCTACATCAAATTGATATCAGAGCGAGAGGTCTCGTGTTCGAGACTCCTCACTGGGGGTGATTAATGCGGGGGCATTTTCATACCGGGCTCGAGTGGGGTGGCCTATGGGATGCAGGGGCATAACCCACTGATACTTCGAACACCGATACGCCTATCACTCGAGAGGTCAATATGCCCCTACTAAACCACTGGAGGCTCCATATAAGGTATTGCACAGATGTGTTTGCACCTAAGCACATAGGTGCATAGCATTGCACGGTAACAAGTGCACTAAGACATAATTTGAGTCTATTCAATAACTTGCGCAGGTGCATGCTAGGATGAGCAAGACTCCAATCCTTATATGGTAGTAGACTAGGCAGAATTTATGAGCGCATGCTTTGCTCCATGGGACTTAGGTCCCTATGGTTGCTAGCACCTAGCTGAGATGCGCGAGTGCATACCTCAAGCGCATCTTAGGCCAAGGTGTAGCACACTAGGCACAGAGGAAGAACGCACGGGAGCTCCATCCCTCTGCAGCATAGCGCTACTATGGAGACTAGGCTAAGGCGAAGAGGTCACTTGAGGGCTGTCTTGCACCTATAAAGTGCTTGGGATTCCTAGATTTCAAGTGTCCCTGTAACAAATGAGGCGATGGGTATTTATAGGCACTGGAAAACAGCTTTCCCACCCATTTTTCCTACTCTTGGAAGGATATGTGTTGCATTATGATTGGATGAACCTTGGAATTTCATGAATCCAAAAGGGTGCATGCTATGCACAGGTGATGTGCATAGATGAGTGTCACTGGCATTTCACCCACTGAGTGTTATCTTAACGCTCCTATCTACACATGATCACTTAGCCACATTTGAATTGCAGGCTCATACACACATGACGTCTTCTAAGCTAGAATTAAACATAGTCATGCACATCTTCTCTAGAGCAACACGCATGAGTGCATATGTGCCTTTGAGGTTGCGGATGATAAATGCATAGGTGCATGAAGACCATTTTGACACGAGCATGGGTGCATGGCCATTTGTCATCCTAGAATGGACTTAGGTGAAAATTACACCTCGACATGGAGTCAAAAGCACACAAACCAAAGGATGGACCACAAGCCACTAGTTACATTTCTTTTGGAGAAATTGTTGATTGAAAGGTAAAAATATACAACATTATGAGAGTGTCTATAGATAGTGCAGTGTGTGCACCATGTAGAGTAATTAAGTAATCCCTATCTAATTTTTCATAGTGTCGAGCGTCAAAGATTATTGATATTGGATCCTTGGATGATGTACCTGATTAATGCTTAGGCAAATCTCATGGGTTCTTACGTGTCGAGCACATCTTATCTATTGGGATCTCTTTAGCATGGAGCATATAGATACCCATGTAGCCGCTAAGTGTTAGATAATCCTTAGTAGCAAAGTATCTAAGTGCCTCTAGTTGTAGAGAGCATAGAAATGTACCATGGTTGTCAAGCATACATCACTCAAAGGGGTAATGACTAATCTAGCAAAGCTCAATCACATGGCTCCCATGTGACAGTAATCCACAGGTGGATATGAAAGAAGCAATGACTAGTCCAACGAGACAATTTAGTATAAGGGAGCTAAAGGGGATAATGATGCTGCCCTAGTGGGAAGATGATTGTGATGACACAAATCATCCATATGGTTTCATACAGTAGAGGGCTAATGTTAACAAGGATTGCCCATAGGTAGGACAGAAGGCAGAGTGCATTTACGCAATCCATGTCAGGGTGTAGAGTGCAGAGTGCAGATTGCAAATGGGGCAATTAGATCTCGATATACCACGCCTACCGCAGATCAAACAATGCCCAATGGTAGCACCTGGTGCTTGGTGATGGACATGTATCACTGGCTAGGAGGCTATGAAGCCATGGGTTGCTTGAGCAATATTAATTGCGCTACACTGGTATAGCCAGTAGGATAAAGGGTATAGCGAATAGCTATGAATGGTGTCGCGCCTCGGTGAAAGCTTAAACTGGTTGTGCATCACTGACTAGTGTACTCAATGCGTATGAGCTGTGGCTGATTGCAAATCTGTCAAGTTTCACAGGATGTGAAGGTTGACGGCTTCTGTTGCATGTTGGACATGGACCCCTCCCTAGGTCCCCTTTTTATACTAGTTTGTCAATGAAGGATATGTAATTTGGCATCAAGTAGAACCAAATGCCGATGTGTTGCGCCACAATTGGCATTCAAAGAATGATGTGGCACACTATGCACATACAAAGGGTATTGAATAACAATAATGGTGGATGTAATGGCCAACCTTATGGCTATTACAATATGAGCCATAATGGCCATTATGGCCTTGTAACAGTCAAAATTCCTTTTAAAGGAACAAAACGTATCGGCACCATATCAGACCATTATGGGCCTTTTTTTTCAGAAAGTCCCACAATTACCATTACGTAACAGCCGCTATGTAACCATTTTTTTTATACCATGTACGTGTTGTGTGCCAAGTGATTGAAAGTAATTGATGTGGTGCATTGTGCACACGTGTCAAGCACTGAGTGGTGACGTACAGGTGGTGATGATAAGCTCATGGATCTATAGAGATCTATCGTTGAACTTGTTGGCACCATGCATAGAATGCATGGCACCAGGTGTTCCTATTACTAATTACTATTATGGCATCGGCTTGACCCGTGCCAAATCTTCTAGGAGAAGCTCTACATGTAATGGGTTCATCACCACATGTGGAAACTATGATTGTTTAGATGAATCAAAGAGCTGACCAGCAGATGTGTTCAAACTTCAAAGTTGATCCTCAGAGGTAAAAGAAATGAAATGTGAATAAGAAGTGAAACCTCTGATTGTTTAGCCATTGAAAAATGTGAAGCTAGTACAACCTGCTGTTAAAGGACAATTTATAATGTGATGACATTCTTGTAATTTTGTAGATGGTGTGGTAATTTTGCAAATTTCTAGAATTCCAGAACCCCTAGATATTGCCAAATCCTTCTAGAATAGAGTTTAGAAATCTATATTAGGCTTTCGATTCAAACCTACAAATATCAAGGCTGCATTTGGATCCTTAATTGGAATGAGATGCAATAATTCAAAATCTTCAGTACAGCAAAGTGGAGATGACATAATGATGGAACACCTCAAAAACTGAAATTATTATGAATCAAGTCAAATTGAAAACAGGTGTGTTTGGCCGTCATTATAAATTGTTGTGCTGCCACCTCAATAACATTTATTTCTTATTTATTGAATTCGATCATTGCAGCTCAGTTGAACAGAGCATTCAAACGCACCATATTGGTTTCTTGAAATATAAGAGAAAAAGCCATGTGTTGTTAGGTAAGCAGAAAGGATGATATTGAAGGGTGATACCGTGGCTTTGTTGAAGAGGAAGACGGAGTCAGAGGTGGTGCGGAAGTCAGGGCAATCGCCCCTTACGATGCGTTTGATTCTGTTGGTGGGAAAGCAGATTGAAAGACCCTTCTTCTTACCACTACTCTCCTCCTCTTCTCCTTCTCTTTCTTCATGCATACTCTCTGCAACTGCTGCTTCCTCACCTCCTCCTCCTCCTCCTCCTCCTCCTTCCTCGTTGGACGAAGATAAAACCATCACAGTCTCGTTCTGGCGCCGCATTCTCTCTCTCTCTCTCTCTCTCTCTCACTCGGGTTTTCACATGGGGAAGAGTTATTTAATAAGGAGTCGGGATCCTCTGTTACAGGATAACAGGGATCCTCTGCTTGCAGCTTTCCTATTGGTCCACGTCATCTTTTGGTTTTAAGGAAAAAAAAAGGAATTTGAAAATATTATCAAAAGTAAAAATTCAAAAAGAAAATAAATAAATAAATAAAACAAAACATCATAGGAGGAGAGCCACAGAGAGCCGTCTCCGCCGGCTGCTCTCCCAACTCACCCTGCTCTTTCTCTTTTCTCCCAAGAGTTATGATTGAAACAAGAGCAGTAGTCTCTTCCTCTCCCAACATTTCTACTCACGGCTAGGTATCCGGACTCATGTCATGGCTATTTGTACGGCTATGGATGCATGCCAATGTGAAATAGATATGTGTGATCTTGGCCATTTATTAAGTTATGTAACCATCTATGATGAATGTTAAATGCTTGTTATAAGCCACAAAAGTTTTGATTATTCCACTATTTCCTATGGTGTGGTCTACCTTAAGCTTGGCTATTCTTCAATGTTGTGCTCATGCTTTGAAATAAGCTGGAAAAATAGATGGATGATGTGGATAAGACACATATATCATAGTGAGCCCATAGAATTTACTCATGTAATTGGTGCTCCTTGAGATGAAAGGTTGTATGGAAACTATCTAAAGAACATGGGGTCCTCTATACAGTGCATATTCCATCCAATCCACTCAAGTTTCACACAATACTTGGATGAATGGATTCTCAAAAAATTAGGAAATCGCCAATTAATCGTGACCCCGATCCAATAGGTGGGTGCAATCTCTGACTGTGGGGCCCACCTTGATGTATGTGTTGTGTATCTACGTTGTCTATCTATTTTGCTGGCTAATTTTAGATCATGAACAGAAAAATAAAATCTAAATCTTAAGTGGATAACAATGGTGGTCATTAAACAATCATCATTGAAAGCTTCCTACGGTCTAAATGGTTATTCACCATCCAAATCGTTGGTGGATCCTATAAGAGGCGCGGATTGGGTACTACCCCCACCAAGACCTAACTAGAGATGGACAACCATACCAGGAGCTCTGTGGGGCCACTGTGATTGATCATTCTAGGGCATTAGTAAAAAGGGAGCTAGATCAAAGGCTCGAGAAGACCACATCACATGCAGCGCAGGGATTTAAAGTTTATTGTTGAAAGATTCTTGAGGCCACAGAAGTTTTGGATTATCTATATTTTATCTTGATACAAGTCTGTGTGACCTTATGAACAGGATGGATTGTAAATAAACTGCGTGCCATTGAAGTTTAAATGCCTGTTATAAGCCATAAAAGTTTTGAATCAACCTACTATATATTGTTTTCCCTTCATGCAGGTCTTTGTAACCTTATCAACATGTTAGATGGTAGAAAAAAAATGTTATGGTGAACCTTAAAAAGTTGTAATGGTGGGTGTTCAACAATCATTGTTTTGTGTGGTGTGGTTTCATGTTTGATACATTTTTTAGGACACATGGGCTTATTTGGTTTCCCGATCTAGAATGGTAAATGATTGTAAATGAGTTATGACTATTTACTCACGTCACTTACATTTGAGTTTGATGATGATTTTGCTACATTGTTTGTTTCACCCTATAATCACTATAAAAATAGTGATTTTATAAAGTGAAAATATAATGACAATATTTTACTTGACCTCCTTTTGCAAGTATATTTGAAATGAGTCTCGATCCCCTGTTTGTAGTAAAACAGGGAGTGTCTATTCATTTCGTGTTTATCGGTCCATGTCATCCTTGCTAATGTCAGCCATAGACTCTACGTAAAGAAAAAAAAGATTTAAAAAAAAAAAAGAAAACAAAAAAGAGAATACAACTATTATTAAAAGAAAAAAAGAAAACGAACACTACCAGAAAAAGGAGCAATGACGACGGACTAAAACAGTAGCTATTTGTCTATCGCTACATTTTCAATCCATAGTGGGGCCACAACCATTGGTACCATAGCCATTGCTATTGATGCAATGGCTACGAACTAGAGCCATAGCCAAAAGTGGCACGTCTATGAACTAGTAGAAATGGTCGTGTTTTTTATTATTATTTTTAAATGCAATCTAGCTCTTGAGCTCTTCGAGTTTGGACAATTTTTATACCTTTTTTTTGTGAAAGAAGCAATCTTATACAACAATTGAAAAAGAGAGTGGAGAGTTGGGAAAAAAGTGATTAATGTCTTAGTTCCCATGGAAAAACTGGGTTCATAAAGTAGCAACACGCTGTCTGACCCAAATGGACAGAATGGAGCTTATAACCAAACAACCACTTTGGAAAAATGAAAGAGTTCCTATTAGACACCGACAATGATATATATATCTATATATATATATATATATATATATATATATATATATATATATATATCTATATATATATATATATATATATATATATATATATTGTTAGCTTGTTCACTTCACTGTTAGCCACCCCCATTAAGGAATTGATACTAAGACCTCAGTGTTGAAACGAAGTATCTTTCACTCGGTCTACCACTTGAGCCATGGATCAGGGTCAAAATGAGGTATTTTTTAGATGAATGTAGTAAGCAAGATGAAATTGTAAAAAGACCAATCTTATGAAGAAAATAGAGTGCAACAAAACAATAAGATCCATCATATTAGTTGACGGTATAAAGATGCAAGTTGAATTAACACTTTTAGCAAGACTATCACAACAGTATAGTAATAAAGGGCAACTAGATATAAAAACAAGTGTGAATTCACCTTCAAACAATAGCTAGTTGTTTTTCATACAACTTCCTTCTTAACACCAGTGTTTACATTCAACTGTATCTTTTCCCTTCTCAATTTCTTTCCAGGTGCAGTATTGTATTCAAGAAAATCAAAAGGTACATCGAGGGAGAATTGACTATCAATAAATAATAATTGCCAAAACCAATTGAGTTTAATTGAAGGAACAAATCCTCCGTCAACCTTGCAAAAGAAATTTGTAAAGAAATAAGGCATTTTAGGAATGAAAATATAAAATAACTATAAATGATCAAGATAGTCACCAACTTGAAGGCCAAAAGATAAAAATGAAATTAACTACTTCCCTTTGGTATCATTAAAGAGAAGATCAGTGGTTTCAAAAATCCCCCCATGTTCGTTCTATGTCATTTTTCCATGCCCCGTGTTTCTTTCATTTAGATAAGTTGAGTAGAGGAGGTAAACCATGACTGACAGGAACCATAATGAACCTCCATTCCTAACCGTTTCAAACATTGAAGCTGAGTATTAGGTGGGCCTCATGTGAATTGCTTTAACACAGACTTTTTCTTAGGCGAAGCATTTCATCAAACAAATAATATGTAGATTTCTTTATATATATATATATAAACAATTAAATACTCCATGAAGAAACAAGTGAAGAAAAGAATCTGAAACAGAGAAAACTGGCAACCATATGGAAATGAATGTAGCCATTTATTTCACAGCATCCATGGCATGGCCCAGCTCCCCACTTTTTGCCATCTGCTTCCTATATTCCACAATGCTCCATGATATCATGGTTATGGTGAATGACATAGGCAACCCAATTTTCTCATGATCCCTTGTATCATAGTATCCTCCTACAAAATCAAACTGCAATAACACAATAAATAAAAAAATTACAAATTTAAATAAAAATTTATCCATATTAAGAAAATTGTGGTAAAATGAAAATGAAATCAAGCTATAAAAAGTTTCCAAGAAAAATAAAAATGAAAAATGAAAAATGGGTTTGAGAATCTAGAATATAGTAATTGGCGAAGCTTCCATGCATCTAAATCCATTTCTTGAAACATAAAAATTTAAATAAAAAAGGAAATCAAATTCCTAATTCCAGTTCTAGAAACCTGAAAATGACAGATGCGAATCCAAATCTAAGACCACAAAAATTCTACAAGAAGCCCTACGAACCAACACTAGAAAAAGAAAGGAATTCTACGTAGTGTACATCATTAGATTTCAAAGCTACAAGCCCTACTAGAAAAAGCATAAAATCATACTAGATCCAACCAGGTAGTGCAGAAATAATGCTATCTGGTGAACAACAAACTAGATCTGACAATCTAAAGTACCAACTGGCCTGAAAAATGGGGCAATCCAACCTTATATAGTCAGATTCGGTAGGAAAAAAACTCCACCAATAAGTCGGAAAAACAACATAAAATCCGACCAACTAATAGAGAGATGGAAAGAGGGAAGGGAATCAAGGCCTCTTTCATTTTAAAGGAGCAGCTGAGAGAGAGAGAGAGAGAGAGAGAGAGAGAGAGAGAAGGGAGCGTGCTTGACATAAATTAAGCTCGTGACTTTTTTTGCCATGTTTTTGGGATTGTAGTTATGGGTTAAAGCCATAACAATATAGTTACAACTTTAATTCATAGCTAAAAGCCACCACAGTAGCCTTTGCTTGATTTTTTTTGTTGTGTGAGAGAGTGTTGTTTTCCGTTATAGAAAAAACCCCTCTTCTCCGATTTTGCTACAAACAGAGGATGCATTAGCATTGTTGTTGTTTGTATTTATCAGAGTGGATGTGCCCAGATGTAAAGATTAGGATCTACCTAGCTAGGTAGGTCAGTATTTAATATTTTCTTAAACCTTTCTCAGCTTTTTCCTTTAAAAAATTACCCTTAAGTGTAATCACATACTCTGTCCTCACCATACCCTTAAGTAAAATCACATCACACTTTCTTAAATATATGTAACAATGAAATCAAAGTTTGATTTGAATAACAACTACTTTTTTAATTACTAAAATAGTTAAGTTTGCAAAATCTATATGCATACATTTTCATTTTACAAAACTAAATTACATCAGTTTTCCTTAAAAGTTATTCATTACCTAAAATAATTGAGTAAAGTTGAAATTATCAAGCATATAAAATTTTAAATCAAATTGATGCTGGACAGATGGATGTGGTTGATCCATGAAAGGAAATAGTTATGATTGACACCAGGAAGGAGATAATTGTGGTTGAATCTGTGCTTCCAGTATATAAAACATAGTCATGGGGAGTGGCCCAACGTTATTGTATCCCTAATATTATGTATAAATAAATATTAAGTTCATCAAAAATTTTAATTTCACTACAAAATAATTTTCGTTACTCTAACTGTAACACCCGTGTCCTAATCCGTACCGTTCCGTTGGCTTCCGCGGTCCTTCCGATCAAATTCCGGCAACCTTCGCACCGTATCCGACGATTGCGCGCAATCCTAAGTCGAGTCCTGCATACCAAAGACGGCTCGACCCGAAACTTGTATCTTAGCGACCGCATCGTCGCCGCGGTTCCAACGCCGCGACTCGCGCACCGAACTAATACCCAGGCTAGGAGATGTGGGCCTGCGTTCAATTCGAAGAAAACACCGCGCATTGCGAATATCGAGGGAATCTCTACGATATGTCTCATCAATCAATCAATCAATCAATGTCAAGTACAACCATACCTCAAGTACAACACCCATACCTCCTTTTCCATAAGTCAACTCTCTCTCTCCCCTCACCATTCCTCTTTAACCAAAATTTCAACCCAACCCATACCTCTCCTTACAACCACCACTCCACCCATCCCTTCATCCATTAATTCTCCATTTCTCTTATTTCTTAAAAACTCTCTCCCAAGCAACAACATTCCATACGTCCAAGCTTCCCCCTCCCAAATGCCAAGTGTGGCCCACTTTCCCTACTCCCTCATCTCCCATCTCAACTGTTGATCCATCGTCTACCACCATTAAAAGTGAAGATAAGGAGCCTAGAAGACCAAAGGAGCAAGAAGAAGGCTTAGAGGTGGGTGATCCTTGAGTTTCTACCATTGATTTCATGATTTATGTGGGACCCAATTTAATGTATGTGTTGCAATCATATGAGGGACCCATAGTGGTGGGGTCCCTCCATCTACACCGCTCATTTCTCTCTTTCTTTCTCTCTCTCTCTCTATCTCTCTCTCTCTCTCTTTCTCCTTCTTTAGTGTGATGTCTTGTGGCCACCATGTGCAAGGTGATCTTGGCCGCCCGATCATGAGGCCTACCTTGTAGTGGGTCTGTTAGATGGCCAAGATGAAGGAAGACACAAACATCATGTTGATCCAACTGGTGGGCCACGTTCATGTGGGACCCACCTTGATGTGTGGGCCACGTACAAGTGGGACCCACCACTATGATGTGTTTACCTATGCCGTCCAGCGTCCCTGGACGCTGGACGTGCTGGTGGCTAGCGTGGAGTGAATGTACTGACATGGGTGTGTACTAGCAAAGCAAAAAAAAAAAAATTTGCTTTTAGGGTGGACTGCTCATGTAGGCCCCACCTTGATGTATATATACAATCCAAGCTGTTCATCCTTTTCCTTAGATCATTTTAAGCATTGAGCCAAAATTTGAGGCCAATCTGATCATCGGGCGGACTATAGTTGTGTTTCTACCATTGAAATACCGCCGGATGTTTGGGTATGCCAAAACCTGTCCAATACTGGACTCGTTGGGATTGTATCGAGCCACAGGGACCAATGGCTGGGTCGGATTCGTCCGAGGCGGGCCCCACCTACCAAAAACCACCGAATTACCATTTTTTTAAAAAAGGAGGCAACAAGTAGCAGCAGCGCTGCTGCTGTCAGAGCGCACACAAGGGCTGCCTGCGCCAGGCGGACGGACGGACGGGCTGGGCCTCAAGGCCCCAGCTGTGGGCCCCACCTTGATGTGTTTCGAACACCAATGTTGTACATTAGGTGGGGCCTTACGGCAGTGGCCCCCCTGCCAAAAAATTAGCCGTATACGGAACTCAGGTGGGCCATACCATCTAAAATCATGTGAGGACATGCCTAAACATATAAAATTATTTGGTGGGGCTTACCTGAAATTTGGATGTGGCTGAAACTTGGTTTGAACCCTCAGTTAAGTGGGACACACATAATGGGTGGGCTGGATTTGCAAACCACATTACAGTGGGCCCCTGACCGTGACCCTATGAACAGTTTAGGTGGCAAATAAACATTCCAGTGGGCCCCAGCTTTTCCCAAGTCCATGTGACCTTTTAAAACAGGTTGGATGTCAGATAAATATCACGGTGGGCCCCATGTATACATTGGATGGCAAATACATATCATGGTGGGCCCTGGTCCACGTGACCTTGTGAACAGTTTAGATGAAAATAAACATTTTGGTGGGCCCAGGTCCGTGTGACCTTATCCACAAGTTGGGTGGAAAAATAAACATTTTGGTGGGCCCAGGTCTGCATGACCTTATCAACAGGATTGGGTGGAAAATAAATATTATGGTAGGCCCCATGTGGGACCCACTTATGTGTGTGCACCACACTTCCCATTAGTGTGGTCCCCAACATGAGATATGCGTATTATCTATGCTATCCATCCCTATCGGACCCACCATAATGCTTGTGTCGCATCCAAACTGTCCAATCATTTTTAAAAAAAAATAAATTTAAGGCTTAAGGCAAAAATAAGACAAATCTATTTATCATGTGGACCACATTGTACTGTGGGGATTAAACGGCTACCATTGAAATCCCTTGGGACCTTATGATTAGATTGGATGGGAAATAAAGGTTATGGCAGGCCTTGGGAATTTTTAATGGTGGAAATCGTTATCACCACTTATAATTTGGGTGTGACCCATTTGATATACCTGAGGCCCATTTGTGTGGCCGTTATTGAGCAATTTGATGTATTAGAGGCCCATGGGTCGAGGCCCAATAGGACGTACATAAGGCCCATTATAGTGTGATTCCACCATGGTATATGTGATGACCCTTATAGCGGGCTATGCTTTGGGAGCAATGATGGTTAGATGCCCACATTATAAGGATGATGTCGGTTAAACGTCCGCATTGTCACTCTCCTTAGGGCCCATTGACAGGCCCATACTTGTAGTGTGTAGGCTGTCTAAGCCCATCTTCATTATGATAGAGCCCATCACCACATAACATGCTTAGTATAGATCCATGATTCATGATCATACGCATCATATGTATGCCTGATATGAGAAGTGACTGATCATAGCATATGCCTTCGGGCAGATCGTTTATGGATGATAGGTGGAGTCGCCCCACATGAGCACTCGGTATGCGCAAGCTTGTTGCATGTCTGATAGTATGATTCATGCACTTGCATTTGTGTGATTGTGATTATTGTATGCCCTAGTGACACTAGGGTCATAGCCTCCACAGACACATCGTGGGTGGCTGGATTGGATACCGAAAATATTGTTACTAAGCATCAGGGCGCCATAGATATTCCTGGGTGAAAATCTCTAAATCCGATGGTACCAGAGGATGACTCCAACGTCGAGACCGAGTGGATATATAAGCGCACGAGGGCCGAATAGTAGGAGGCCGCGTCTCCCACTGTGTCGTGGTTGGTTGGAAAGAGGTGTGGCCTTACTCGCCCGAGGGTAGGGGGCAATACTAGGCTGAGTTTGACCAGCTCGCAAATGGGTTCGCTATCGACATGCAGGATAGGTGTTGGCAGACTATTGGCTAGGCGGATAGTGAGGTTTCTTACGCTCACTTGGATTGTGCGGCTAGGAGAGCAGCAGTGCCACTTGGAGTGTACTAAACCCTGGTGATTATCCAGAATGAGAACTGTGCTGATATATGATGAGGATTGGCATGCTTGAGTTGCATCTCGCATCGCATGGCCATGTTATGGCGGATAACATTCTTATCTTGCACCGCATAGCCTTGGTACGACTAATTGCATTCATGTACTCATCAGCATGATTCCACATTGCTCTGACCTTGCATTCTGAGCATGCTTATATTGTGCACAGACTTACACCACCCTCTAAGCTTTCTATAAGCTTATGCACGATTGATGCATGTAGGTGACGCCAGGACGCAGCCGTAGCATAGTAGTAGTAGGAGCATGCAGACGAGCCTTTAAAATTTCTATCTTTTGCATTATCTTGTAATCCCTTCAGACGCATTGTATTTAAAGGTTTTTTATTATAATGGATTTTGTGATGGTGTTCTTGTGGTTATTGTTCGTGGGTTATGCTTATGGTTATGCTCATTATGAATTAAATTGATATTAGAAATCCTCCTTGTAGGATCCTAGGATCGGAACCTGGTAAATGGTTGCCGGGAGCCGAGAATGGGGTTCTACGGAAGCTGTCGGCGCCGGATTCGGTGATCGAAAATTTTATGAGCCCGGTTTCCAAGTTCGGGGCGTGACACTAATGGTAATCAAAATTCTACCCGTGCAAATGAAGATTGAACATTAGAGCGTACTAATGCGGCCTGTTTATTAGGATGGACTAGATTTGGTGTAGCTCTCTCTGCTCTTTATGTTGACGTTTCTTTAATTTTCCTTTCTCCAAACTACTCTTAATTCGTCTACCATGGCAATTCTCATTTCTTTTAATTTCATGAGCTTTTTCTCTTATTTCAATAATTTCAACACTTTTTCTTTTGATACATTGACTTTCCATTGCTTTCTCATGAGCTTTTTTTTTTAAAATTATAATTTTAATGATTTCGTTTCTTTGCTAGACATCATTAACCTCAAAATTTACCCGATAAGCTTAAATGCCTCTTTCATTACCTAGGCTTTCAACATATGACGGGGGTCTTTTTTCATCTCTTTTTCTTTCAATATCTTTTTCAAATTTTGCAACATCTATTCTAAATGTTTGGAAGCGCATTCAAATGGTTCTTCAGTTTCACAACTCATTGTTGCCAATTTCATAAAGTTGCAAACCAAACTATTGTAACGCAAGAATTGTGATTTCTTATTTTTTTCATTGGAGTCACATCCACTACTTAATGAGGGGAATGAAGTTGAGGCAGCTTCTCGAGTTCACCTTTTTAAGATATATTTAACTAGGATATTTGTGAGGGTATGATTCATAGCTTTTAATGCATTGGAATACAAATTATCCATGAATTCAAACTTTCTACAGCTACAAGTAATGGACTCGTCCATTGAGTTAACGATAACAATGTGAAGACTATAATTTTTTCTATTCAAAACTTAATATTTTCTTACCGTATCGGACTCATCTACTTTTTCCACTATTTGATTAAGACTATCGCCAAACTCTTTTGAAATAATTTGAAAATGGTTGGTGTATATACACTAGTTGCATGCTATTAAGACTCAAATATTGCATATTTAACCCTTTAATTATATTAATTTTCTTGGCATTTAAGTGTTGATTCGATTTAATTTATAAGTTTTTGTTATACGAGGTGATTCGAAAGCCTATAATAAATATGCACTTAAAAGGATTAATTTAGAACTCAAAAGAAGATAATGAAGAATTTGAGATTTAGAAGTCATTAATGAAGAATTCACATGCTAAAGATCTAAGGAAACCAAGTGAGGAATGAAGAGAATCGAAGATTTGAAGTGAAGAAAAGGAATCATGAAAATTCAAGGCTAGAAAAATGATATTCTGAAATTCTGGGGCTGAAAAAACATAGTTCTGAAAAATTATAAAAATAGACTTCGATGTCATCGAAGCTAACTTCGATCACATCAAAGCCACTTCGATCCCATTGAAAAAATCATGAATTTTCTTAGTTGGTTGCTCGACATATTCATGCATCCTTTGATGTCATCGAAGGAATGTTCGATGCCATCGAAGCCATGGTAACTATGTAAATTCTAAGTCATTTTGTGAACTTTTTCAAGGCGGTGCCAAAGATTGAGTTCCAAAAATATTTAAACGAGTCCCTAGGCTATTCTAAATCATCTTTTAGGATTTGGAAATAGAGAGAAGGCCTATGTGGAGCACTGACAATGCTCTTTTACTTTGATTTATTCATAGATTCTTGTAGATCTTTTAGTTTTTCTTTTGTTTTTGAGTTAACTATGATTAGCTAATATCTTAGGTAAGGCTAAGGGATGAAGCTTGTAGTTATTCTTAATGTTTAGTGTACTTTGATACAAGTTTATGTTGAACTTCCATTGATTTTTAGTTTGAATGAAGGAATATTTTCAGTTTACTATGATATATTGTCGACTGCAATCATAGTAGATGCTCGAGAAACTTTTGATATGTTCTTACCTGTTTTGCAATTGTGTAGTATGTAAAATTTCGTGATCTACCATCGTCTCTTGGCATGGTAGATGCTTTGAATTTTGTGTCATTATATTAATGCTTTATGAGAGAACTAATATCATGAAAGTTCATAATTCCATTATGTTTTAACTGTTCCATATCCGATTGGATATGATAGGACTTTGATTCCAATCGAGTTATCTATTGAATCAATGAATTGATATTAAGATTGATATAAGTGGATTCTTGGATCCTTAGTCTTTTATTTATTTATTTTAAAATTTTTTTATTAAATCGCTAGATTAAAAACCCAGACAAACCGTTAGACTTAGATTAATTCAATAGATCTAAGTTAGACAGGGTATTCCCCATTCCCTGTGGATTCGACCTCGATCTCACTGAGTTATTACTGCAGTGCAGCCCTGAACTTGGGGTTGTGAACATGTGCTTCAGGATACTAACAGGAAAAGTCACAATTGGTGAGCTTTGGGTAATTTTGAAATTGGTTTCTAATTCTGCATTTCGTCTATCATTCACCAATCGTTCGAAATGTTCAAAAATGTAATTATATTTTTGCCAGGATGTAAGTATCTCTTTAAATCCTTATTTGAACTTTCGCAATGCTGGGTGCTCTTCATATATGCACAAAAAGTGTTCATTACATATACTAATGCCCACTTCTCATTTTAATTGAATAGTTATTGTAACCATATCTATAAGATTATATTTCGCAATCATTCTTTTCCACACCTGAAGGAATTTATGTTCCTCATCAAAATCATATACGCATCTACTAAAATCATTGCCAAACGACTTGAAAGAATAAAATAGATGACTTAGATGATTACACACATTCTGAAACATATGCGATACACAAATACAGTGAACCGTTCCTAGTAACTCTGTCTTAATCGCATTTGACATAGCTTATCTTGATCTGTAAGAATGGTTTGGAGTTTTTTTTCTACACATTACATCACGAAAAGTCTTAAACAACTATCTAAAAGAATCAATGGTTTCATCATAGAGGAGTGCAGCCCCAAAGATAACTATTTGTCTATGATGATTAACACTGAGGAATGGTGCAAATGTCCATCCATACTCATTTGTTTTATACATTGTGTCGAAGCAAATCACATCTCCAAAATGTTCATAATCTAAAATTATTCTTCCATCTGCCCAAAAAATGTTGGTGATATAGTCTTCAACATCAAATTGAATATAATATAAGAATATTGGATCTTCAGCTTGCTTTCTCTTGAAAAATATTAATAGACCTTCATCATTAAATTTTTTCATTGCTTTCACTCTTTTCATCCATAAATAATTCTTGTAATTTATAAAATTATATCCAACATTCTGTCGACCACCAACTTGTCTAGTCATGAAATCAGATGTTGCTTTTGGCTTTATACCTGAATTATCATAATTATCATTAACTACTTCTTGAGCAATTTTTCATTGTGATCTTAACAAATGAGGTTCTTCAGGAGATTTAAGAATATGACTATGATCAAATTTAAGATCAGTAACATGATATTTACTGTCAACTCCCAATCTAATTTTCATATATGCCTCAATACCTATTCTTGTTTCATCCCGATGATGCTTTACAATAACATCAATGTTGATGCTCAAATATGGTCGATCCTGCCTCACCTCTTGCGGGCTGCTGAGTACCTGCAATTTAATGGAGAATAAGAGAAAACATTGGGGGCATCAGTTAAGGCCAGGGACCCTCCGATGCCTAAGTCAAGCATATGAACTCACAGTAGGCGTAGTAGAATCGGGATATTTGTCTGTACATTGTTTCATGGCAGGGGGGGGGGGGGGGGGGCTTTATAAGATCTGTCGATCACTTGTGTGTTTTGATTGGTTTGATGGATATGCCGGAGGGCCCGTATCGGAGTCAGACTCTAATTTCAATAATATCTTCAACTTTACCTCGTTCAACGAGATTTTCGGTTATAACCTCGTCGGATCGATCATATCTTTATATGTTACACAATTCTCTCCAGATATTTTTATTCCGATGTCGAGGTCGGTACCTGAGGTCATGAATATGTTCAACCAACAGTAGTTTTTGGCCACCATTGTAGGGGTCATTGCCCAGAACATGAATATAGTCCCGCCCGCACCACCTATGCAGCCTGCTGGGAATATGAATACTAGCGGTCTTTTTGAACATTTTTAACATTTCCATCCTCCCACTTTTGCAGGTACTCACAGACCCAAGGAGGCTGAATACTGGTTGGATCGTATATCCAATATATTGAAACCATTGCACTGTACTGAGGCAGAACAGGTAGAGCTGGTTACGTATATGTTCGAGAAGGAAGTCAGTCTATGGTGGGACAACATCCTACGAATAGTTCCCACAAGGCACGTGTGAACTTGGGACGGATTTGAGACTCGCTTCCATGAGAAGTACTTCCCTCTTACTTATCGTAATGAAAAGGAGGGTGAGTTTCTCTGCCTCCGACAGGGAGGAATGACCATGGCTGAGTACGAGAACTGCTTCACGGAGCTAGCCAGATATGCTCTATTGATTTTAGCGAATGAACCAATGAGAATGCGATGGTTTTCTGAGGGTCTGCGGCCCCATATCCGTATGAAGATGTGTTGTGCTAACATTCCCAACTATGTTGAGCTAGTGAACATGTATCTGTGAGCCGAGCAGGATGGCAAGAGACTGTCTTAAACACGTATGCCCATGGGCCCGAGGCCTCGATTTTCCAAGCCAACTGTTTCTCGGTAAGAGGCCATGTGCAGATTCGCCTCCCAGGCTTATGGCTCTATCGGCATAGCAAAGGCGATCAGATCTGTGGTGCACCTACTGTAAGAGGATGGGCCATTCAGACACTTATTGTTTTACTAAGATGAGAGACAACGGCTTTACACCACCTCAGAAGATCAACTGTCAGTTACCACAAGCTATATCGGCTCCACCTTTATGATTGGCACCGCCAGCACAACCATTCTACTAACCACCCGTACCTCGAAGTAAGCCGCCTCAATGACCTATGACAACACAACCAAATCATTCACAACAACCGCGTGTGCATGCACTTGCAGCTGAAGCATCTGAGTCAGCAACTGCAGTCCTTTAGCCTTTAAAGTCACAACCCACATTTAAGGTACACCTGTATTTCTATTGGTGGACACTGGGTCCACTCTATTGATAGTATCATGCTCTATAGTCAAGTGTTTGGGGTTGAACACTACCCCTATAATTGGGATGAGAGTCCTTACCGTGATAGGTACTTTCTCCGATGCTACTAAGATTTGTAAAGATTGCCCAATAGACTTAGGAGCAGAACGGTGAGCATTGACCTGATTGTCACCTCGCTGCATTATTACGACATCATCTTTGGAATGTATTGGCTTACCAAGACGAAGGCAGAGATCGACTGCGATACTAAATTGGTGACAGGCCATGGACCTGAGGGCACGACCTTTACTTTTCCAGTTCAGGTCAGTTGGCCCTATCGCATAAGTTGTTACGCTTCCTTATTGGAGAATGTTGATGGTCTGACACTTGGAGATACCCCTGTAGTCTAAGATTTCCTGGACATGTTCAGAATAATACCTGGACTACCTCCTCGGTGTGAGATCGACTTTACTATCGACCTTGTGCCTGGTGTGACATCCATGTCTCTACCAACGTATCGCATGCCCCCATGTGAAATGAAGGAGTTGAGGAGACAGATTGATGATCTGTTAGATGTAGGTTTTATACGGCCTAGCGTATTTCCTTGGGGAGCACCTGTATTGTTTGTAAAGAAGAAAGACGGATTGTTGCGATTGTGTATTGATTATCACAGGTTGAACCAAGTGACAGTGAAGAACAAGTATCCTTTGCCCAGGATAGATGATTTGTTTGACCAGTTGAAAGGGGCACAGTATTTCTCAAAGATTAACTTACAGTCTGGTTATCATTAGTTACACATCAGGGATGAAGACGTATAGAAAATAACGTTTAGAACCAGTTTTGGGCATTATGAATTCCTTGTGATGCCATTTGGGCTTACAAATGCACCGACCGTGTTCATGGACCTCATGAACCAAGTGTTTCAGCCGTATCTGTATCAATTCATCATCGTGTTTATAGATAACATCCTGATATACTCCAAGAGTCGGAAGGATTATGAAGAACACCCGCGAGTAGTCTTCGATACTCTCAAGAAGAATCAATTGTTTGCACGATACCAGAAGTGCAACTTTTGGAAGGAAGAAGTCAAGTTCCTGGGACATGTGATGTCCAAGGAAGGTATTGCCATGGACATTGCTAAGGTGACCGCAGTACAAGACTGAGAGCAGCCCGGTTCGGTTATAGAAGTGAGGAGTTTCCTCCGTCTTACAGGCTACTACCGTTGATTTAGTAAAGACTTTTCCAAGATAGGCAGACCGTTGTCTCAGCTCACACGAAAGGATCTTAAGTTCGCCTGGAACAAGAAAGCAGAAGTAGCCTTTGAGGAATTAAAGGACAAGTTGACGTCTGCACTCGTGCTAGTATTGTTAGAGCAAGGGGTTAGATACACTATATACACCGACGCATCTCGTGTTGGTTTGGGTTGTGTTCTTATGCAAAGGGATAGAGTGATTGCCTATGCATCATGACAGTTGAGGAAACACAAAGAGAACTACCTCACACATGACCTAGAATTATAGCAGTTATCTTCACAATAAAGCTCTAGAGACATTACCTCTACAGAGAGGAGTTCGAGCTCTTTTTTGACCACAAGAGCCTCAAGTACATATTTATTAAGAGAGACCTAAACATGAGGCAACGACGTTGGATAGAAACCTTGAAGGACTTCAAGTTTGAGGTCTCCTACCATCCTGGCAAGGCAAACCTTGTGGCTGATGCATTAAGCCGTAAGAAGATAATAAAATTTGCAGCTCCACTAATGATAGAAGAATGGAATATGGTAGAGTTTGTGCGAGACTTTGAACAGAAGCTTATAGTTGAGGAGCCTTTTGAGAGTGTCACACACATCCACGTACAGCCACTTATCGATGATCGGATCATTGCGGCACGGAAAGAAAATGAACTGTTGGTGAAAATGAGAGAACAAGTAAGTGACAGTGAGGAGTCTGAATGGAGAGTTAGCTTAGAAGGAGGTTTGAGATATCGCGGCCGCCTATGCGTCCCGAATCTCCATGACTTGAGAAAGGAAGTCCTAGACGCCACTCATAATTCAAGGATGGCAATGCATCTGGGTAGTATGAAGATGTATAGAGACATGAAGTGTTCGTACTGGTGAGACAATATGAAGGCCCACATAGCAGATTATGTATTTCGTTGTCTCACGTGTCAACAGGTCAAGGCCGAGCATCACTGACCTCCTGGTTTATTTCGGCTGATGCCCATAACTGAATGGAAATGGGACTTCATATCTATGGATTTCATTTCTAGGTTACCAAAGACGAGGAAGGGACATGACTCCATTTGGGTGATTCTGGACCGATTGATGAAATCGGCTCATTTCTTCCCGATTAGAGTTTCAAACTCAGCAGATGATTTAACCAAGCTGTACATTAAGGAGATGTAGGACTGCATGGAGTGCCTATGGAGATTGTGTCGGATCGAGACACGCGATTCACATCCATTTTCTGGACTCGAATCCAGGAAGCAATGGGAGTGAAATTGAAGTTCAGTACTACGTTCCACCATAGACTGATGGGTAGACGGAATGGGTAAATTAGATATTAGAAGATATGTTGCGAGCATGTGTGCTTGATTTCAAAGATAGTTGGGATGACTGCCTTCCCTATGCTGAGTTCACTTATAACAAAAGCTTCCAAGCGAGCATTGGAATGGCTCCCTACGAAGCATTATATGGGCGCTCATGTCGAGCACCCCATTGTTGGACAGAAATTGGCGAGAAGAGTTTGATTGGCCTAGATTTAGTACAGGCGTCCTCAGAGAAGATCGACATTATCAAGCGTCAACTTCTCGCAGCCTAGAGCAGACAGAAGAGTTACGCCGATACCAGACGGCGATAGTTGGAATTAGAAGTTGGGGACCATGTATTTCTTAAGGTTTTCCCAATGAAGGGAGTCCTTCGGTTTGACAAAAAAGGGAAACTCACACTAAGATTCATTGACCCATTCTAGATTCTAGACCAAGTGGGTGTGGTAGCATATCGCCTTACTTTGCCCACACCACTCGCAGGTGTGCACAACGTATTTCACGTATCGATGCTAAAGAAATACGTTCCTAATCCTACTCACATTATCAGGTGGGAGCAAGTGCAGCTAAGTGAAGATGCTACCTATGTACTGCGACCAACACGAATTCTTGATAGGAAGGAACAGGTGCTACACAGCAAGGTTATCTCGCTTGTGAAAGTACTATGGACATACCATACTGAAGAAGAGGCTACTTGGGAAACAGAAGCCGAGGTCCATAAGAACTGCCCTCAGATCCTCGAGGAGTACGAAAAAGTACTAATTTCGGGGACAAAATTTTTCTTTAAGGGGGTAGATTGTAACGTCTCAAAAAAATCCATACAAAGACATGAGTACCACCTCGGGTAGAAATCCTTAAAGATCGAATACTATGGAAATTAGACAAAAATTGAAATTAGACAAAAATTAATTAAGTACTAAACTAAATTAATCAGTGGATTAGCTTGAACCATTATCTATACAAACTGTAAGACCCAAAATCATTAAAATCGCTAACTCAACATTACTTGAAAACCTCGGGGAAATCCCAAAACCTAGTTACTCTCGGGAGCACATTGAAACTCTATATCGGACCTGGACCACGCGTCGAAAGTCCGATGACCACGAAACTATAAGGTTATGACCGCCTTATTGGGCTTAACAACCATCATGGGAATCGAGCCCAAACAGTATCCAAAAATGCACAACTTGAGCCCTAAGCGAAGTGTGTGAGAAACACAAATATCTTTAGGAAATGAACCCAAACTTAAGTGAATTGGACCGTTCGCTTACGTGTGAAATTGAAGACTTCAGACCATCAGATTTTGACCTAACTACAACTATGGAACAGGAAAATTTCCCTACACATATCCGTATACTTGTGGCCCTGATCGAGTGACAATGACCGTTGATCTGATATGGGTCTGTCCCGGTTGATCTGTCTATCCAAATGCACTGAAATCGTATCCTGGCCTAGATCCATGGTCAGGGAACTTACTCCATGATGTATCTGGACAATGGACCTCCAGATGGGCCTCATTCATCCGAAACAGGCACCCTTTGGCTAAAACCTAAGTATACCATGGCCCTGGGGCCATTGAAATCACTTCTAGGCCTATATAATGCCGTTAAATCACCCCATTCCTATCTTATACGAATTTTCCCTAACCCTAGGAGAGAGAAGAGAGAAAGGAAGAGAAAAGAGTAGGGAGTGAAGGGAGATCTTTGGAGTTTGCTGCAGTGATTCTTTCCTGCTACTCCACGCGTTGAATTTACATCTAGCTACATGAACCATTTCAACTTCGATTTGGATAAGGAATCTTAACCCTAATCTCGATTTTGAAATCCAAATAGAGGAATCTACGAAATAGCTAACCTATTTCATTGCTTAGGTGTCCAACGTTCGGTTTACGGGAATATAGTATTCGAATTGAGTTCGAAACGAGCAATCCGACGAAAGGTGCGGACTATAAACATTTAGGTTATAGTTTTCAAGGCTTTCAATGCCAGTAATGATTTATGTCTGACTTGATTGCTGCCATATGATCTTATTTTTGATGTATTCGATAAATTATATATGTGTGTGAACTATGTGAATATATAATGCATTTCATGTGTTTCTTGAAATGTTTGAATGAAATTGAAATTATGATTTGCACTTGCCATGACTATTAATCGAGAATACATGTTTGTTGTATGTATGACAACTCCTTTGTGAAAGGATTTTCCATAATATATGTTGTAACTAAGTTAGTTCATATATGTAGTAATGTGTAGTCTAAGTGTTTGACAAAATGTCTGAATGAGAAATTGTTTGATGAAATGTATTTAATAAGGGTGTTGAGATAGGATTCTCAACTACCTTATCCCTACTTATAGTTTCCTTCATGTAATCTAAATTGCTACTATGTGATTTATGGATGAAATGCATATATATAACAATATGTTCAATGTGTTTGATAAAATGCTCAAATGGGATTTATATTTAAAATTGTTTGTTAAATGATGTTATGAATATCACATGTATCCACATGCTGCATTTGAGTATGATTGGGACTACAATTTAGTCTAGGTAATCGGTAACGGTTCCCTACTGAGTGGTCAAATTATTCTCGCCACAATATATACGCTCGATGAATCTGAGCCATACGATGATTGTCGACAATGGTTAGGCCACGTAGAATGCTTATGTGCTCCATGTCGATTAATTTAGTGTGCACTCGTACCAATCGAACTTATCAAATAACCTGATTGGCCTACTGTGTGTTTACCATGTATGGACACTACTGTTTGAATCTAAAGTACCACTTACCAATGTAAAGCCCATTTTAACCATGGTACCATGGTCCGCTAAGACTCATGAGTCAGACATGGTGGTATGAGACACCGTGGTCGAGCTGTCGGCCTATGCTAGTGAGCAACCCAAACTCATGAGCTGCATACGGTGGTATGGGACACTGTATTCGAGTTATCAGCCTACGTTCAGGTGACGAGCCTCCTGTAGTGACCTTGAGTATAATCAATTAAACTTGCCTATCCACTGCTTTTCATTAGGGGTGAAGCCCTATAACTTGCCTATCGTATTTGAATAACTAGGATTGACGACCCTAGATGGATCTCCATTTGGGTTAATGAGATAAAGGGAGGTACCTTAGCTTTCCGAACCTGCATATGAATAAGCCTAATCAATTACTTGGCTAACACGACCATGCACCACCTTGCATGTGCTTTGACGAGGAAGTGCACGTTTATAGAGTTGCCATGCATGATCGTTAGATGAAGTCGCTGAGGGAGTGCAGGTGAGGGCATGCATCATTACAATATACCATCCTTGCATTAACAAGAGTACTTAGGACATGATTGTTGTACTGCTTTATCATTACTGCTTGACTGAATTGACAACATGTTAACCTTTGCCTTATAGTACTACTAAGTTGATTACTCACTCCCACTCTGGGACAGTGTTTTAGAACACCAACCAGACTCTATTTTAGATGCAGATGATGATGTGTCTTATGCGACGGAGCCGGATTTCATAGACGAGGAGGAGGAGTTCTCCTACGTGCAGCTCTCAGGCGGGTGTATGTAGACTTAGAGCTATATCGCCGGGATTACAGGGTTATGGATTAGTTGGACATTTACACTTTGAGATTTTGTAAATTTTAGAACAATACATGTATATTTTCAGCCTGTTATCATACTTGTACTCTGGGGATTGAGAAACACTTACATACTTTATATACCTATCTCAATCTTTTGCTCACTTAATTTAATTATCTCTGGAGTATGATATGCTGATTTAGTGTAATCTCACTCATGTTTAATGCACTAATATGGACAACTTTTAAACATCATTTTTATGTTGCATAAGTGATGCGTTGGATCTCGGGAGTTGAGCTTTGCTCGACCCTCGAAATTCAGGGCATTACATATATATGGGTAACTTTTATGAAAGAAAAGTCTGAAACTCTCGATGAAGTGAAAAAGATACGGAGTAGTCACAAGAAAGTGAACTCCTTAGCCACAGTTAAACTTCTAGAACTTTTCCACATGGATTTAGTCAGACTAACTAGAACGGAGAGTAGAGGTGAAAAGAAGTATTTTCTAGTCATAGTTGATGACTACACCAGATATACGTGGGTAACCTTTTTAAGAGAAAAATCAGATACTCTTAATGAAGTCAGAAAAATTTTAAAACGTATCCAGACTGAAAAAGAGATAACTATGGTCAACATTAGAAGTGATCATTACACTGAATTTGAGAATAGTAATTTTGAGAAGTACTGCAATGATCATGGTATATCGCAAGAATTCTCTACTTCTAAAACACCTAAACAAAATGGAATTGTTGAAAGGAAAAATAGAATTCTATAAAAAATGACCAGTGTAATGCTGAATAGCATGAATCTACCAAAAATTTTATGGGCTGAAGCTGTTAGTACTGCATGTTATATTATAAATTGTGTTTATATTAGAAAAGTTAAAAACAAAATAGCTTATGAGTTATGGTTTAATAAAAAGCCTATAGTTAAATATTTTTAAACTTTTGAAAGCAAATGTTTTATATTATTCGACCGAGAAAATTTGGAAAAATTTAAAGCTAAGAGCGATGAGGAAATATTTTTAGGTCATGTTCTAAATAGCCGGGCATACAAAATTCTTAACAAAAGAACTGGGGTGATACAAGAATCTATAAATGTGGTGATAGATATTCAACAAATCACACCCAATCCTAATCAAGATGATGATGAAGTCAATATGATTGATATATTTGACTCTTCATCTAAATCAGTCAATACTGAGATAAGATAAGTCAAGGACCATCCGACTAATCAAATACTTGGTAACACTTGTACTGGTGTTCCGATAAGAAGACAACTAGAAAATATATGTAATTATATCTGCTTCACTTCCCAAATTGAACTGGCCAATATAAATGAAGACTTGCTGATGAAAGTTGAATAATTTTCATGCAAGAAGAATTAAATCAATTTGTTAAAAATAATGTATGATACTTGGTTTTCAGACCAACCGATAAATATGTAATTGGAACCAAATAAATTTTTAAGAATAAAACTGATGAAATGAGTAATATTATCAGAAATAAGGCACAACTGGTTGTACAAGGGTACACTCAAATAAAAGGTACTGATTACGATGAAACCTTTACACCAGTTGTGTGCCTTAAATCTATAAGATTATTTATTTCGATTACATGCCATAAAAAATTTAAAATTTATCAAATGGATATTAAAAATTTGTTTCTAAATGGTTATTTGCATGAGAAAGTATTTGTTGAACAACCAAAGGGTTTTGAAGATCTCAAACATCCAAATCATGTATACTGTCTTAAAAAGGCACTTTATGGTTTGAAACAAGCTCCAGGGCATGGTACGAAAAATTGACTAAATTTCTACTTAGTCATAATTTTATTATAGGTAGTATTGATAAAACTTTATTCATCAAGAAATATAATGATCATATACTGATAGTTTAGATCTATGTTAACGAAATCATTTATGGATCTGCATGCACTAATTTATCTATTGAGTTTGCAGATCTAATGAAATCTAAGTTTGAAATGAGTATGGTCGGTAACTAAATTATTTTCTTGGATTACAAGTTAAACAACTTAAAGACTGTGTATTCATCTCATAAACCAAATATGTTGTAAGACCCGTATCATAGTCCGTATTGTTTTGTTGACTCCTGTGATCCTTCCCGTCGAATTTCGGCAACCTATACCGATAATCGACGTTTGCGCATGATCCTAAGTCATATCTTGTAGAGTTGAGTCGGCTTAATCCAAGACTTGTACTATTGTGACCGCATCGTCACCGCGGTTCAAACGCTGCGTCTTGCATACCGATCCAATACCCTGGCCGAAAGATGTGGGCCCACGTTTAGTTCGAGGAAAAACACCACGCGTTTACAATCCCAAGAGAATCTCTACATCATGTCCCATCAATCAATCAATCAATCAATGCTTTCTTTCTCCTCAAGTTAAGCAACCCCAAAGTCAACTCTTTCTCACCCTCTCTCTTACACACCCATATATGTTAAGTACACCATCACCTCACATCCATCATTCACATCCATCACCTCTCCCTTACAACCACCATTCTCTCTCTCTTTCTCAACACATTTTCTAAGCCATTCGAAGAGAGAAAAAAATGGACGTCCAAGCATCCCAAGTGAGAGAAGTAAGTGTTGTGTGGCCCACTTCCCACCCCAAAATCCTTCATCTTAGCCATTCATCTCTCATCATCTTCCATCAAAGAGAGGCACAAGGAGATCGGTGTTCCATCAGACCAAGAAGATCGAACGGTGGGTGCTTTATAGGCTAGATTTTCATGTTTTGATGATGGGCCAAGTGAGGCCTACCGATCAATAGTATGGATCTCATTTTGGACCCTAGTGTGGCCGATGGCCCACCTTGATTCTCATGATCATTCCATGATGGGGCCATTCTCCATGGACCCCATCATGATGTTTATTTTTCCTTGCATGAATAGAAGTCATCTAGACCTTCCATTTTGGTGGAGAAGGAATCTCCACCGTTGATCTTTGATTTGGTGGGCCCACATGTATTGGGACCCACTTGATGTATGATTGAATGTAAGGAAGGGTTTATAGTGGCGGAGCCCTCCATCACACGTGTCCCTCTCTCTTTCCCTCTCCTTTTCATATTTTTTTTATATGTGTGATGATGTGGCCGGGTGGCCCACTTGGATGGACCCCACCTTGGTGTATGTCTTATCCACACCATCCATGCATTTGGTGGCCCACCTGAGTAAGGCCCAACTTGTACATGTGTTATGCCCAAACTATCCAGCGTCTAGGAACGCTGGACGTGAATTGAAAATAAAAAAAATCAGTTTGATTCTAAAGGTTTTGGGTGGGCCACTTATGTAGGCCCCACCTTGATGTATGAACCTTATCCACGTCGTTCATTCTATTCCCCAGCTCATTTTAGACGTTGAGCTGAAAAATGAACCCAATCCAATTTTCTGGCGGGCCATAGCATAGAAAATAGTGTTTGTACCGTTGAAATCCACCCTGATGTTTCTGTACCCCAAAATATATTGAATATTGGGCTTGATGGGTCCGTCTTGGGCCATAAAAACCAATGGCTGGGTCGGATTCCCCTGATGCATGCCCCACGTACGAAAATCTGCGAAAAGACTTCCTTTCAAAAAAAATATTTAAGGCAGCAGGCGCTGCTGACATTGTAGCAGCATCCTACTGCGTTTGACGCTGGACGGGCAAGGACCACGGGGCCCAGTCGTGGGCCCCACGTGATGTGTGTGGGACATCAACATCGTGCATTTGGTGGCCCCCCTTTTTGGGCAGTGGCCCTCAAAAAATCAGCCATATACATAGCTCAGGTGGCCCACATCACAGGAAACAATGTGATTGAGCGTCTGCCATTGAAACCCTTTTTGAGTTGTAGAAGTTTTGAATCATTATGAAATTTGTTTTTCCTTTTCATCCAGGTCTGCGTGACCTTATGAACAGATTGGCTGGTAGACAAATGTTATGATGGGCCCCACATGGGACCCACAATGATGTATGTGTTTTATTCACACCGTCCACGGGAACCCAGCATGGTGTATGTGTTCTTTCCACACCGTCCACACCACTGGACGGTTAGACCCCTAATGATGTATGTGTTCTCTCCACACTGTCCATCCTTATGGGACCCACCATGATGCATGTGTTGCATCCAAGCTGTCCAACCATTTAGAAAGATAATTTTAAGGCTTGAGACAAAAAAAAAAGATAGATCTTTTTATAAAGTGGACCACACTGCATAGTGAGGATTAAACGTCTACCATTAAAATCCCTTGGGAGTGCAAAAGTTCTGGGTCAGTAGGAAATTTGTCTTCCTCTTAATTCAGGTCTGTGTGACCTTATGATCAGATTGGATGGGAAACATATATTATGGTGGGCCTTGGGAATTTTAATGGTGAAAATCATTATCACCACTTATATTTGGGTGTGCCCATTTGTAAGTGCCATAGTTTATAGCCCTTTGTGTTGTCAAATTTATGGTGCCAAAGACATTGTTATGAAGCTTGCATCTGTGAAGAACAATGCTCTACTCAAGAACAACTTAGGTTGACAAGCACTGTTCACAAGTCAAGAATCTCAAGAAGCTTTCAAGTTCAACCTCAAGATCTCAAGAAGCTTTCAAGTTCATTCTCAAGATCTCAAAAAGCTCTCAAGTTACATCAAGACCTCAAGCTCCATTACTTTCAAAGGTCACTCATCTCTAAAGTTTCGATGTCCTTACTTCACTATTGAGGTATGACTGACCTTAGGTTGACCTATAGAGTAGGCCATTTTGGATACATAATTCATATGTTTTATATAAGTGAGTTTGGTCTGTTTTAAGACTAGTCCTAGACTTTGTTCGACTAGTCCTAGCACTGCTTCGACCTGTCTAAACATTTCCTAGATCAGTTGTAAGTTTGTTATAAAAATCAAAAATTTTCTGTTAGGCTTCGACTGGTCCTGGGGACTATTCGACCAGTCGTAGGAACAGTGTCGACTGCATCTTCGACCAGTCGTAGACCTACGACTTAAAGAATAGCTTTGAAATTCGGCCACCTACGACCAGTCGAAGGGATCCTACGACCAGTTGAAGGAGACCTACGACCAGTCGTGAAACTGCCAAATCTTATCGCGCCCGAATTTTCAAATATCTGTTGGTTTTATGACCAGTCGTAGAGGTCCTTAGACCAGTCGAAGGTGTGATTTGCTCACCTATAAATAGAGCACGAATCTCAGAATTATATTTGAAAATTAAAGAACTTCAAGCTAAATTAATTCGGTCTTCTGAGAGATAAGTCGGTGCTCCATATAAGCTAAGTGTGCATATTTAATATTCTCTTTCTTTAGCTTTCTTAATTGATTTTGTTTCTTGAATTCCAATCTAATCTGAAAAGAGGAATTGTTGTTTTTCTTTTTCTTGAATCAAAATCAATTAGAGCTAGCCCTTTTATTTTAATTTAAAATCTATTAGAACCTAGAACCATTATAAAGTGAGTATTGGACATTGAACTTTGACATTCAAATCTCTACTCCGACTTGGTTCTTCTGGGCTACTACAACGAAGGAGAAAATTAGGTATTTTACAATTTGTGTAATTTACATTGTTTGGTTTTATTTGAGTTTAAGCCAGAAAAATCTCAAAGTTGTTGGTTATCTGAGGAGAGCCAGAAAACTCAAAAGTGAGGGTTTTTGAATTGTGTTAAGCCCTTTGAAAAAGACACAATTGTGAAGGTTTTAGGTGAACCTGTGAAAACCTATTTGATAGTGAACGCTAATATCCCCTGTGTGAGGATATTAAGAGTGAAGTAGCATTCTGTGTGGCTGTTGTTTAACAGTTGTTGAACACACAGGCGAACCACTATAATTCTTTGTGTTGTGGATGTGTGATTTATATTTCCTATCAGAATTGTGGAATGTATGTGTGGATGTGAATGTTGTAAATTTTACATTTCAAGCACAGTGGGGAATGTTGTAATAATTTAGATTTACATTTCAGCATTATATTTTTGCTATCTCTTTATTACTTTGAGCTTCAGTTTCTCTATTTGTTCTAGTAAGGTTGCCCTGCCATTTTTATGGTGCATGGTTGTCCTTAGAACTATCAATATTTTGAGCTAGCATTCACAGTGTGAATTGATTTATTTATTCAATTCATCTTTCTATATTTTCGCTGTATTTATCTTAAAATTTGGCATAGTCTTATTCACCCCCCCTCTAAGACATATAGCTTGGCCATTTCAAGTGGTATCAGAGCCTAATAGCTCGCTCTTATTGCTTTTTATTTTGGATTTAATTCCTGAGCTAACGATCTCAGCTATATAAAAGATGTTAAATTTTGATAGCCTATCAGTCACTAGGCCCCCACCCTTTGATGGCTCCAACTATGCCTATTGGAAAGCCAGGATGAGGATCTTCCTCAAATCCATGGATGAAAGTGTGTGGCTATCCACAGTGAATGAATGGACCCTTCTTACCACTGAAGTAACCAGGGATTGATGGTTCAAAATCTATGAAAATTACACCGTATTTCTCTTGGACCATACTTCAGAAAACTGAGAGTAGTGCAAATGCTAAAGCACTAAATGCAATTACTTGTGCATTATCACTGGATGAATTCAAAAGAATTATATCCTGTGATTCTGCAAAACATGCTTGGGACATATTGGAAATGACACACGAGGGTACTTCAATTGTCAAGAAATCTAAGATACAAATCCTCACAACTAAATTTGAGGAAATACGTATGGAAGAAAATGAAATGTTCATGGACTTCTATACCAGATTAAATGACATTGTAAACTCTATGTGCGGTCTAGGCGATAAAATTCCTGAAAGCAAGATATGTGCTAAAATACTATGCTCACTTCTTGAACGGTTCAATTCTAAAGTAACCGCAATCCAGGAACTTCGTGATACGGACAATATGAAGGTTGAGGAATTAGTTGGCTCATTATAGACTTATGAGTTAACCTTTAAAGCTCCAAAAGGTAAATCTATTGCTTTAAAAACTTCTAAAAATGGTTTTCATGAAAATGATTTAAACTCTGATTTAGAAAACTCTGAGGATGATATGACTCTTTTGGCAAAGAGATTTTATAAAATTTTTAAAAGTAAAAAGAGGGTTGATTTTCAAAAAGCATTTGATAAAAAGAAACCTAAACCTAAAACTAAAAAATCATTAAAAGACAGTCAATGTTACAACTGCCATGAGTATGGGCATTTGGCTAACAAATGTCCTAATAAGGGTAAGTCAAAAAAGAAAAGTATGATGACTACTTGGGATGAGTCCTCTGATTCTGAGGTCTCTTCTGAATCAGAAGATTTTGAAATTGAGTCAGGGTGTGATGTTAAGGCCCTTATGACTCTAGCCAAATTCACTTTTTCAGATAATGATGACTCGACTAATGAAGAAAATCTGAATAGTGAATATGAAAATGAAGATGATCTTCAAGATGCTTACAATGCCCTATACAAGGAAAGTTGTAAAATTGCTGTGAAATTGAAACTTCAAAAAGAGAAATTTTCTAAACTCAAAGAAATTTATGAATCTCTTGTTTTAGAAAAGTCCCATATTTCAGAATATTTTGAAAAGACAAAATGCGATTTAGATTTTAAAACCTCCCAGTTTGAAAATCTTAAATCTAAAAACGAACAACTAAAACATGAAGTCTCTTCTCTCTTGAGTTTAAAGGAAACCTGGAAATATGCCCAAGGTGATCCTAAATTAGAAAAACTCTTATCTGGATCGAGAAAATGTGGCGATCGATCCAGTCTGGGCTATGACAAGAGTGTTCCTCCTAAACCGAATAATACTTCTCCCATGTTTGTAAAGGAGAGATCTTAAACTCAAAAGGGAAAGATCGAATGTTTTCTAAAAACTTTAAATCTTTTTAAAAACCTAAAAGACATATCAACTATAAAAAGCAAAATCAAAGTCCTTTAGCAGAAAAGATAGTTGATTTACTTCAGGAGCTTCTAAAGTCTAACTCACTAGGTCATACTTATAAATCTTATAATCGAAAGAAGACTTGCTATCCTCATAAACCCAAAATGGTTATGAAATGGGTTCCAAAGGTCACTTGCTTGGTTGCCCACACCGCTTTCAAAGCAACAAGCCATTCTAAGTGGTACCTAGATAGTGGATGCTCCAGGCATATGACAGGCGACAAGGCTTTATTCACCGATCTCAAAGACATGACTGATGGTTTAGTCACATTTGGAGATGACAGCAACTGCAAGATTATGGGCCAAGGTACGGTTCAACTCTATAACCTTCCTTTGATTAAAAATGTGTTGTATGTTGAAGGACTGAAACATAATCTTCTAAGCATTACTCAGATTTGTGATAATAACAATAGTGTACGGTTTTCTAATTAAAGTTGTGAGATTCTAAACAACAAGGATTCGGTAATACTAACTGGACGTAGAATGTCTGAAAACTACTATATTGTTAGCAAATCCAGCTCATCTAATCAATCATGTTACATGGTCCAAACAGATGAGACTGATTTGTGGCACAAACGTATTGGACACGTACACTACCAAAATTTACATAGATTGAGCAAATGGGAACTTATAAGAGGTCTACCCAAACTACAAAAATTAAATAAAATATGTGGTGAATGCCAGATTGGCAAACAAACAAGGAACTCACACAAAAAGGTGAATTCTAATACCACATCAAGACCACTCGAGCTTCTCCATATGGATCTAGTAGGACCTACCAGGATGGAAAGTCGAGGTGACAAAAGATATATTTTGGTAATAGTAGATGACTTTACCAGATATACATGGGTTGTCTTCTTAAGGGACAAATCAGAAACCCTTGAAGAAGTAAAAAAGGTTCTCAAAAGGATTCAAACTGAAAAAGGTTCTCAAGTCAGTAAGATTCGTAGTGATCATGGATCTGAATTTGAGAATAACAGTTTTGAGAAGTTCTGCAGCGACCAAGGAATATTACATGAATTCTTAGCGCCCAAAACTCCACAACAAAATGGTATAGTTGAAAGGAAAAATAGAGTGCTTCAAGAAATGGCTAATGTCATGTTGAATAGTATGAACCTCTATAAGAATCTTTGGGCTGAAGCAGTCTATACAGCTTGCTATATTATTAACTGGGTTTACATTAGTAGAGGTAATAATAAAATGGCTTACTAAATGTGGTTCGATAAAAAGCTTACTGTCAAATACTTTCGAGTTTTTGGCAGCAAGTGCTATATTTTACGAGATCATGAACATCTGGGAAAGTTTGACACGAAGAGTGATGAAGGGATCTTTTTAGGATACTCTTTAAACAGTCAAGCTTATAGGGTTCTGAACAAAAAGACCGGTGTGATTCAAGAATCCATCAATGTGGTCATTGATGATCACTTAAACACACTAGTCTCAAATTCAGATAATGATGAAGTACTAGTAATTGATAAATCTGATATTTCATCTATTCAGACTGATTCTGAACTGAGGACTGTTAAAGATCATCCAACCACACAGATTCTTGGAAACCCTCTCACTAGAGTTCGTACCCATAAACAACTTGAGGATATATCCAATTACGTATGTTTTACATCCCAGATAGAACCATCTAACATAAAAGAAGCTCTTACTGATGAAAACTGGATTGTTGCGATGCAAGAAGAACTTAACCAATTTGTGAGAAATGATGTTTGGTATCTCGTACATAGACCTAAAGATAAACACATCATTGGAACCAAATGGATTTTCAAAAATAAGTTTGATGAACTTGGCAATATAATTAGAAACAAGGCTAGACTAGTGGTACAAGGTTACACTCAAATTGAAGGTATTGACTATGATGAAACCTTTGCACCAGTAGCACGTCTTGAATTAATCAGACTCTTTATATCCATTACGTGTTTTAAAAAGTTTAAGATTTACCAAATGGATGTGAAAAGTGCATTTTTAAATGGCGATTTGCATGAGGAAGTTTATGTTGAAGAACCAATGGGTTTTGAAGACCCCAAAAATGCTGATCATGTGTATCGTCTTAAAAAGGCACTTTACGGTTTAAAACAAGCTCCTAGGGCATGGTACGAGAAACTAACAAAGTTTCTATTAAGCCATAATTTTCAAATGGGATGTGTTGATAAAACTCTGTTTATTAAAAAACATAAGGATCACATCTTATTAGTACAAATCTATGTTGATGATATCATTTATGGATCTACCTGTACTGACATGACTATTGAGTTTGCAGATTTGATGAAATCTCAGTTTGAAATGAGCTTGGTTGGGGAATTGAATTATTTCCTCGGGTTGCAAGTAAAACAAAAACCTGATGGAATGTTCATTTCTTAATCTAAATATGCTATGAACTTGATTAAGAGATTTGGATTTGAGAATGGTAAGAACTTTGATACTCCTATGAGTACAACCTTGAAACTCTCAAAAGATTCTGTAGGTAAAAATGTGGATCCAAAATTATATCGGAGTATGATTGGTAGTCTATTGTATTTAACTGCTAGTAGACCCGATATCGCTCTAAGTATTGGTATTTGTGCTAGATATCAGTCTGAACCTAAAGAGTAGCACTTGACTGCTGTCAAGCGGATTATACGATATGTCGCAAGTACTGTTAATCTCGGTCTCTGGTATCCTCATGAGACCAGTGTTCAATTAGCTGGGTACTCGGATGCTGACTGGGCTGGTAATCTTGATGATCGAAAATCAACCAGTGATGGTTGTTTTTATATCAAAAATTGTTTAGTTTCTTGGTTTAATAAGAAACAAAGTTCTATATCACTTTCAACAGCTGAAGCTGAATATATCGCAGCTGGTAATGCGTGTACACAACTTGTTTGGATGAAACGTATGCTAAGTGATTATGGAATTAAACAGGATTCTATTTTATTATATTGTGATAATTCCAATGCCATAAATATTTCAAAAAATTCAATTCAACATTCTTGTACTAAGCACATTGATATTAGATTTCATTATACTCGGGAATTAGTTGAAGAAAAGGTTATATCTTTGGAATATATCCCTACCGAGAATCAACGTGCTGATATTTTCACTAAACCGCTCGACAAAAGCAGGTTTAACAAAATGAAATTTGATCTCGGCATGTGCATTTTAAAATGATTAATTATGCCTATTTGTATCATAGTGTATATATTTGCAAGTTTAGTTTTCAAATCTTGAAAAATATGCAAAAATCAAATTTTTTGGCTTGTACTCGACCAGTCGTGAGTATCCACGACTAGTCGTTCTACGACCGGTCATGTATATCCATGACCAGTCATGAATCGCATGGATTCACTTAAAATTTGGGAGAAATCATCTTCTTTTTCATTTCAACTTCACTCTCCAATGAGCCGACACACGACTAGTCGAACCCATCTTCCAAAATCTTCAAGGTTAGTGCTCCATTTGCATTTTTCTTGTAGATTTGTGTCTAGATTGCTTCTATTTCTCTCTTGGAATTGTCTATTTCGAATTTAGTTGAGATTTGGAGTTTTTCTTTTAAAAAATCTGATTTAAGAAAACCCTTTTCTCAATCCTTTGCAACTCTTTATATTCTTGAAATCCTTGTTGCATATGGCTTCTAGAGGAAGAAAATCAACGTCCCGTGGTCCATCTTCTTCTTCCAGATCGGCCCCTATCACTAAGCATCATCTTAGGGCTCCTGAGGAAGATCCATCTTATGTTGGGGACATCAACTTGCGTAATGTTATTGTTGAGTATCCAGTTGATATTAATCATGTTGCTCCTTTTGATATTTTTCCTATGCTCCAATTTGTAGGTTAGAATAACTTATTACTTTGGGGTGGGCCAGCATACCGGTCCATTGCCCAATCCATGTTTGCATGCATATGTGCTTTCTCACTGAAAAATTTAACTTTTTCTATCTCCACAAGAGAAGGGCCATTTGAAGTTGATCGTCATTTGATTTCAGCCCTTATGGATATTCCAGTGAATGATGAGGGTATTCCCATCCATACTTTATCTGATAAACCCTCTGTCGCTGAAAAACGTATGCTGACTAAGGACTTATGCAATTTGGATGTATAATGGATGCATAAAGGGAATGCGCTTTCCTCAAGGTATTTGTTACCCAAATACAGAGTTCTTCACAAAATCTGTGTCTAATTTGTATCCTCGGTCGGGTAATAAATCTGAATTGATGTCCTTCATGGTTCGTATTCTTCATTCTGTTGTCAGAGGTGTTAACATTTGTTTACCATCATTGATTTGTCACTTCATCATTCAGTTTCGACTCCATCCTGGTCATAGTGACATTCCTTTTGGATATTTGATGATTGTGTTGGCTACACATATGTCAGTCGACATGCCGATTGGAGAGGCCCCTATTCATCATCTGATATTTAACAATTCCAATATCAATAAGATGAAGCTGGATTTCCTTCCTAGCCAAGGTGATGGTGTTGGCAGTGCTGAAGCTGAACATGAGGAAGAAGCTGGTGATCTTCCTCCTGATGATATTAACATGGATGATATTTTTAAAGAACTTGAGTCCGATTCTACAAATGATCCAGATTATGAGCCTTCTTCATTTAATGCACGTCTGAGTGCATTGAAAGATAAAGTTGAGAATCTAAATGTTAAGATGGAAAACATGTCTGTTGCCCATGATTTGTAGTTCAAATATATGCGCAAATATCTTAGGCGCTTGAACAAAGGCATGCATCAACTTGATCCTTCCATTCTCGCTCCTTCATTTGGGTTAGATTAGTATTTTTAAGATTACTGGTCTGTAATAACTTTAGTACTCTTGACTAGTTTTCAGTTTGTCACTCTCTTTAACTTAGCTCAGTCTATGAATTATGTGTGTTGCTTATGCTATGTTCTCATATCTTGACTAGTTACCTCTCATATTTCTCATTGATTATTTCTCCTCAGCCATTTGTTCTGTGCTTCCTTTGTCCTATTGTGATAAAAAGGGGGAGTATGGATATGTTATGGATATGTATATGGATATGGATGTTGTCATGAGGAGGGAGTAGCATTGTATTGTATGGTGTTTTATGAGTATGTTACTTAGGGGGAGTATGTGTAGAGGTGTGCAGAGGTGGACTGTATGTTGAATAATATTGATTTACAAGTCTGCAGGATGCCGGTTAATAACAACTGGTGCATGATTCTTTAATCAGATATTCTGTGTTATGTAACATATCTTAAAAGTGTGTTTTGTCACTAATTTAATAAAGGGAGAGATTGTAAGTGCCATAGTTTATAGTCCTTTGTGTTGTCAAATTTGTGGTGCCAAAGACACTGTTATGAAGCTTGCATCTGTGAAGAACAATGCTCTACTCAAGATCAACTTATGTTGACAAGCACTGTTCACAAGTCAAGAATCTCAAGAAGCTTTCAAGTTCAACCTCAAGATCTCAAGAAGCTTTCAAGTTCATTCTCAAGATCTCAAAAAGCTCTCAAGTTACATCAAGACCTCAAGCTCCATTACTTTCAAAGGTCACTCGTCTCTAAAGTTTCAATGTCCTTACTTCACTATTGAGGTATGACTGACCTTAGGTTGACCTTTAGAGTAGGCCATTTTGGATACATAATTTATATGTTTTATATAAGTAAGTTTGGTCTGTTCTAAGACTATTCCTGGACTTTGTTCGACTAGTCCTAGCACTGCTTTGACCTGTCTAAACATTTCCTGGATCAGTCGTAAGTTTGTCACAAAAATCAAAAATTTTCTGTTAGGCTTCGACTAGTCCTGGGGACTGCTCGACCAGTTGTAGAAATAGTGTCGACTGCATCTTCGACCAGTCGTAGACCTACGACTCAAAGAACAGCGTTGAAATTCGGCCACCTACGACTAGTTGAAGGAGACCTACGACCAGTCATGAAACTGCCAAATCTTATCGCGCCTGAATTTTCAAATATCTGTTGGTTCTACGACCAGTCGTAGAGGTCCTTAGGCCAGTCGAAGGCGTGATTTTCTCACCTATAAATAGAGCACGAATCTCAAAATTATATATGGAAATTAAAGAACTTCAAGCTAAATTAATTCGGCCTTCTGAGAGATAAGTCAGTGCTCCATATAAGCTAAGTGTGCATATTTAGTATTCTCTTTCTTTAGCTTTCTTAATTGATTTTGTTTCTTGTATTCCAATCTAATCTGAAAAGAGGAATTGTTGTTTTCCTTTTTCTGGAATCAAAATCAATTAGAGCTAGCCCTTTTATTTTAATTTAAAATCTATTAGAACCTAGAACCATTATAAAGTGAGTATTGGACATTGAACTTTGACATTTAAATCTCTACTCTGACTTGGTTCTTCTGGGCTGCTACAATGAAGGAGAAAATCAGGTATTTAACAATTTGTGTAATTTACATTGTTTGGTTTTATTTGAGGTTAAGCCAGAAAAATCTCAAAGTTGTTGGTTATCTGAGGAGAGCCAAAAAACTCAGAAGTGAGGGTTTTTGAATTATGTAAGCCCTTTGAAAAAGACACAATTGTGAAGGTTTTGGGTGAACCTGTGAAAACCTATTTGATAGTGAACGCTAATATACCCTGTGTGAGGATATTAGGAGTGGAGTAGCATTCTGTGTGGCTGTTGTTTAATAGTTGGTGAACACACAGGCGAACCACTATAATTCTTTGTGTTGTGGATGTGTGATTTATATTTCTTATCTTTTATCATTCAGAATTGTGGAATGTATGTGTGGATGTGAATGTTGTAAATTTTACATTTCAAGCACAGTGGGGTATGTTGTAATAATTTAGATTTACATTTCAGCATTATATTTTTGCTATCTCTTTATTACTTTGAGCTTCAGTTTCTCTATTTGTTCTAGTAAGGTTGCCCTGCCAGTTTTGTGGTGCATGGTTGTCCTTAGAACTATCAATATTTTGAGCTAGCATTCAGCAGTGTGAATTGATTTATTTATTTAGTTCTATCTTTCTATATTTTCGCTGTATTTATCTTAAAATTTGGCATAGTCCTATTCACCCCCCCTCTAGGACATATAGCTTGGCCATTTCACCATTTGATATACATGAGGCCCATTGGTGTGGCCCATTTGATGTACATATGGGGCCCATTGGTGTGACCCATATAACGCAGCTCATGTGATGTGGCCCACTTGCCATATGAGGGCCCATTTGATGTATTTGTGGCCCGTCCGTTGAGTCCCATCTTGATGTAGTTATGGCCCATCCGCTGAGGCCCACCTTGATATATATGAAACCCATGTTATGAGGCCCATTTGATGTATTGGAGTCCCACAGGTCGAGGCCCAATGGGATGTACATAAGGCCCATTGTAATGTGATTCCACCGTGGTTTATGTGTTGATGTTTAGGATGGGCTATGCCTTGGGAGCAATGATGGTTTGACGCCCACATTGTAAGTACAATGTTGGTTAAATGTCCGCATTGTAACTCTCCATAGGGTCCATTGATAGGCCCGTACTTGTTATGTGTAGGCCATCTAGGCTCATCCTCGTGGGAAGGATAGTTCATCACCATATAACATGCTTAGTACAATTCCATGACTCATGCCCATATGCATCATATGTATGCTTGATATGAGGAATGATTGATGTAAGTGCTATAGTTTCTATCCCTCTTTGTTGTCAAATTTGTAGTGCCAAAATCACTATTATACTCTGTTATATATAACTTGCATAAGTGAAGCTTTCTCAAGGATCAACATTCATTAACAAGCTAAGCTCACAACAAGCAAAGCTCTCAAGTACAAGACTCAAGATCTTGAATGAAAGAACTGCTCACAAGACTCAAGCTGAACTCAAGACTCAAGTTGAAAGTCAAGCTGAACTCAAGACTCAAGCTGAAAGTCAAGCTGAACTCAAGACTCAAGCTGAAACTCAAGCCACTTTCAAGATTGAGTTACATGAAGAGTTCAACTACATCAAGACTTCAAGACTGATACTTCAAGGTCACTTGTTCCTAATGCTTCAATGTCCATACTTCATGATTGAGGTTTGTTTGACCATAGGTTGACCTTAGAAGTAGGTCATTTCGGATACATAAGTCGAATGTTATTTTACTTGTGATTGGTCTATTCTTCGACTAGTCCTAGGGCTTCTTCGACTAGTCCTAGACTTGCTTCGACCAGTTTAAGATATTCCTCGACCAGTCGTGAGTTTGTTACAAATTCCGGATAAAATCTGTTAGCCTTCGACTAGTCCTGGAATCTGTTCGACCAGTCGTAGGAACAGTGTCGATTGATTTCGACCAGTCGTACATTCTTCGACTCGAAGTCCAGCGAAGATTTTCATGACCTACGACCAGTCGAAGGAAACCTACGACCAGTCGTAGGAGAGCTACGACCAGTCGTAGAACGGTCTGAGCATATCCCGTCGAATTTTTTAAATATCTGTTAGAGCTTTGACTAGTCGAAGAGCACTCTAGACCAGTCGAAGACCCGATCTTCTCACCTATAAATAGAGCACGAATCTCAGAAGAAATCATCGATTTAATTAAAGTATTCAAGCCAATCTTCGTCGAACTTCTGAGAGATAATTCTGTGCTCCATCTAAGCTAAGTGTGCTTATTTAATATTCTCTTTCCTTAGCTTTATTTTAATTGATTTTGTTTCTTATATTCCAAACTAAGTGTGCTTATTCAAGAATCCATTAATGTTGTCATTGATGATCACTTAAACACACCAATCTCTAATTCAGATAATGATGAAGTACTAATCATTGATAAACCCGATACTTCATCGAATCAGACTAATTCTGAGTTAAGGACTGTTAAAGATCATGCAACCACACAAATTCTTGGAAACCCTCTCACCGGTGTTCGCACCCATAGACAACTTGAGGATATATGTAATTATGTATGTTTTACATCCCAAATTGAACCATCTAACGTAAAAGAAGCTCTGGCTGATGAAAACTAGATTGTTGCGATGCAAGATGAACTCAACCAATTCGTAAGAAATGATGTTTGGTATCTCGTACCAAGACCTAAAGATAAACACATCATTGGAACAAAATGGATTTTCAAAAATAAGTCTGATGAATGTGGAAATATAATTAGAAACAAGGCTAGACTGGTGGTACAAGGTTATACTCAAATTGAAGGGATTGATTTCGATGAAACCTTTGCACCAGTAGCACGTCTTGAATCTATCAGACTATTTATATCCATTGCATGTTTTAGAAATATAAAGATCTATCAGATGGATGTGAAAAGTGCTTTTCTAAATGGCGATTTACATGAAGAAGTCTATGTTGAACAGCCAATGGGATTTGAAGATTCCAAAAATATTGATCATGTATATCAGCTTAAAAAGGCACTTTATGGATTAAAACAAGCACCTAGGGCATGGTATGAGAAACTAACAAAATTTCTTTTAACTCATAATTTTCAAATGGGATCTGTTGATAAAACTCTGTTTGTTAAGAAACATAATGATCATATCCTAATGGTACAGATTTATGTTGATGATATCATTTATGGATCAACTTGTACTGACTTGACTACTGAGTTTGCAGATTTGATGAAATCACAGTTCGAAATGAGCATGGTTGGGGAATTGACTTATTTCCTTGGATTGCAAGTAAAGGAACAACCTGAAAGAATATTCATTTCTCAATCTAAGTATGCCTTGAATCTAATCAAAAGATTTGGATTTGAGAATGGCAAGAATTTCGATACTCCCATGAGTACTACCCTGAAACTATCAAAAGACTCTAATGGTAAAACTGTTGACTCAAAACTTTATCGGAGTATGATTGGTAGTTTGTTATATTTAATTGCTAGTAAACCTGATATTTCTCTAAGTGTTGGTATTTGTGCAAGATATCAATCTGATCCAAAAGAATCTCACTTGATTGCTGTCAAGCGAATTATTAGATATGTCGCAAGTACTGTAAATCTTGGTCTCTGGTATCCTCATGAAACCAATTTCCAATTAGCTGGGTACTCGGATGCTGACTGGGCTGGCAATCTAGATGATAGAAAATCAACCAGTGGTAGTTGTTTTTTTATTGGAAATTGTCTAGTTTCCTGGTTTAGTAAGAAACAAAATTCTATATCACTTTCAACAGCTGAAGCTGAGTATATTGCAGCTGGTAATGCATGTACACAGCTTGTCTGGATGCAACGGATCCTAAGTGATTATGGAATTAAACAGGATTCTATGTTATTACATTGTGATAATTCCAGTGCGATAAATATTTCAAAAAATCCTATTCAGCATTCTCGTACTAAGCACATTGACATTAGATTTCATTATATAAGGGAATTAGTAGAAGAAAAAGTTATATCTCTAGAATATATTCCTACTGAAGATTAACGTGCTGATATTTTCACAAAACCTCTTGATAAAAGCAGGTTCAAAAAGATGAAATTTGATCTTGGCATGTGCATTTTAAATTGATAATTTATGCCTTCTTGTATAATATTGTATATATTTGCTAGATTGTATTTCAAATTTTGTAAAAATTGCAAGAAAATTGAATTTTTGGGGTTTATACGACCAGTCGTGAGTATACACGACCAGTCGTACTACGACCGGTCGTAGATACCCATGACCAGTCGTGGAGCACGTGTTTCACTTCAAATTGGGGATTTTTCACTTTCTTCCTCATTTCTTCTTTCTTCTCCTTGGAGCCGAACTTCGACTCGTCGAACCCATCCTTCAAGTTCTTCAAGGTTAGTGTTCCAAATCCGTTTTTCTTGCATATTTGTGTCAAGATTGCTTCCTTTTCTCTCTTGAAGCTTTCTATCTTGAAAATCATTGAGATTTGGGGTTTGGGTTGTGAAAAATCTGTTTTGAGCAAACCCTCATCTCAATCCTTTGCAACTTCTTTATTCCTTTAATTCCTTGTTGCAAATGGCTTCTAGAGGAAGAAAAACTACTTCCCGTGGTCCTTCTTCTTCCTCCAGATCTACCCCTTTATCTAAACGTCATCTTCTTGTTCCCAATGATGATCCATCATTTGTTAGGGACATTAGATCTCGTAAGGTTATCGTTGAACATCCTGTTGATGTCAATCACATTGCTCCATTTGACATCCTTCCTATGCTTGAAGTTGTAGGTTGGACTAACTTATTGCATTGGGGTGGGCCTGCATACCGGTCCATTGCCCAATCCATGTTTTCATGTATTAGTGCATTTTCACAGGATAATTTAACTTTCCAAATTTCTACTAGAGAAGGGCCATTTGACGTTGATCGTCATTTAATTTCAGCCCTTATGGAAATTCCTGTGAATGATGAGGGTATTCCAATTCATAATTTAACTGATAAACCCTCAATGGCTGAAAAACGTATGCTAACTAAAGACTTGTGCAATATGGATGTTCAATGGACTCAAAAAGGGAATGCGCTCCCCGCAAGGTATTTGTTACCCAAATACAGAATTCTCCACAGAATCTTTGTGTCTAATCTGTATCCTCGTTCGGGTAATAAATCTGACTTGACTTCATTTATGGTTCGTGTTATCCATGCTATTTCTAATGGTACTCAGATTTGTTTGCCTTCCTTAATCTGTCATTTCATTCTTCAGTTTCGACTCCATCCTGGTCATAGTGACATTCCATTTGCATACTTTATGACTGTATTGGCTACTCATATGTTAGTCGATATGCCTGTTGATGAAGCACCAATCCATCATCTGATCTTCAACAATACAAATATTAATAAGATGAAGTTGGATCTGCTTCCTGAACAAGGTGGTGGTGGTGGTGGTGGTCCTGAAGAAGTTGGTGTTGATATTAATATGAATGACATTTTTGAGAAACTGGATTCTGACTCAGCTAATGATCCAGATTTTGTACCATCTGATGTTGATGCACGTCTGAGTGCATTAGAAGGTAGAGTTGAGGATATAAATGTTAAGTTGGAAAACATGTCTGTTGCTCATGATTTGCAATTCAAGTATATGCGCAAATATCTTAGGCGCTTGAACAAAGGCATGCACCAACTTGATCCTTCTATTCCTGCTCCATCTTCAAGTTCTAGTTCTGACTAGTCTCTATGAGACTTTTTGTATGTAATAACTTTCTTACTTAGCACTTGGCTGATTTTGATTTGGATTCTATTTATGTTTTATGCTGAATATTTGTTCTTGATAATGCTGGATATATGTGATGCTATCTTGTGTTCCTCTTATTCTCTTACTTCCTCATGTTTCCTCTCATGACTTCCTTTCTTTAGTTCTCCTTTGTCATATTGTGACAAAAAGGGGGAGAATGGTTTGTTCTTAATGTGATTGTGAGGGGAGTAGCAGTGGTTATGTTACCCAGGGGGAGTTAGGGGGAATATATGTTTGATCTTGAATATATGTTTGATCTTGTTGAATGATAATGGTTGAATGTTGGAACTGGTTGAATGTTGAATATTGAATATTGATTTGCAGGTGTTAACTAGTTGTTTTACTTTTGTTTATTATGGTTATGTGTTTTGTTACTAATTTGACAAAGGGGGAGATTGTAAGTGCTATAGTTTCTATCCCTCTTTGTTGTCAAATTTGTAGTGCCAAAATCACTATTATACTCTGTTATATATAACTTGCATAAGTGAAGCTTTCTCAAGGATCAACATTCATTAACAAGCTAAGCTCACAACAAGCAAAGCTCTCAAGTACAAGACTCAAGATCTTGAATGAAAGAACTGCTCACAAAACAAGACTCAAGCTGAAATCAAGACTCAAGCTGAAACTCAAGCTGATCTCAAGACTCAAGTTGAAAGTCAAGCTGAACTCAAGACTCAAGCTGAAACTCAAGCCACTTTCAAGATTGAGTTACATGAAGAGTTCAACTACATCAAGACTTCAAGACTGATACTTCAAGGTCACTTGTTCCTAATGCTTCAATGTCCATACTTCATGATTGAGGTTTGTTTGACCATAGGTTAACCTTAGAAGTAGGTCATTTCGGATACATAAGTCGAATGTTATTTTACTTGTGATTGGTCTGTTCTTCGACTAGTCCTAGGGCTTCTTCGACTAGTCCTAGACTTGCTTTGACCAGTCTAAGATATTCCTCGACCAGTCGTGAGTTTGTTACAAATTCCGGATAAAATCTGTTAGCCTTCGACTAGTCCTGGAATCTGTTCGACCAGTCGTAGGAACAGTGTCGACTGATCTTCGACCAGTCGTACAATCTATGACTCGAAGTCCAGCGAACCTTTGCAGGACCTACGACCAGTCGAAGGAAACCTACGACCAGTCGTAGAACGGTCTGAGCATATCCCGCCGAATTTTTCAAATATCTGTTAGAGCTTCGACTAGTCGAAGAGCACTCTAGACCAGTCGAAGACCCGATCTTCTCACTTATAAATAGAGCACGAATCTCAGAAGAAATCATCGATTTAATTAAAGTATTCAAGTCAATCTTCGTCGAACTTCTGAGAAATAATTCTGTGCTCCATCTAAGCTAAGTGTGCTTATTTAATATTCTCTTTCCTTAGCTTTATTTTAATTGATTTTGTTTCTTATATTCCAATCTGATTTGATAAAGAGGAATTATTATTCCCTTTCTTTGGAATCAAAATCAATTAAGGCAAGCCCTATTTGGTTTAATTTAAAATCTATTAGAATTAGAACCATTGTAATCGAGTACTGGACATTGAACTTGGACATTCAATCATCTACTTTGATTTGGTTCTACCGGGCTGCTACAACGAAGGAGATTTTCAGGTATTTTACATATTGTAAATTCCTTTCTATTATTTTGGTTTCTTTCAAGATTTGCCAGAAAAATCTTGTTATTTTGGTTATTTGAGGAAACCCAGGAAAACTCAGAAGTGGGGTTTTTTTTAATTGTGTAAGCCCACAGACAAAGACACGATTGTAAGGGTTTTGGGTGAACCTGGGAAAACCTATTTTTAGTGAACGCTAATATCCCCTGTGTGAGGATATTAGGAGTGGAGTAGCTTTTTGTGTGGCTGTTGTATAACAGTTGGTGAACACACAGGCGAACCACTATAATCCCTTGAGTTGTGGTTGATTGTTTTATTTTTCTAATTTTTTATTCTTTTTGTGGGATGTATGTATGGTGGTGAATGTTGTAATTATTTCAAGCTTTGTGAGAATGTTGTAATAGCTTAGAATTTACTTTCTGCTATTCCTTTATAAGCTTGATTTTCAATTTCATTTGAAAGTTGTTCCAGCAAGGTTGCCCTGCCATTTTTATGGTGTATGGCTGTCCCTAGAACAATGCATTTTTAATTACAAGTTATTTCATTTCAGTTTATATTTAATTCTGTATTCCTCTTCGATTTGAGACTTGATACAAAGACCTTTATAGAAATAAGGTTGTCCTACCATAAACTCTGTTTTTGGTGTAAGGTTGTCCTTAGAATAACGTTTGTATCAACCTCTCAAGATCTAATTTTTGAGGTTGTTTTACTTTCCTGCATTGTTATTTAATTTGGCTATCATTTTCTTTATTATTCCGCTGTTATAAGTTTTTATTTGGCATTGTCCTATTCACCCCCCCTCTAGGACATATAGCTTGGCGTTTTCAAGTGGTATCAGAGCCTAATAGCTCGTTTTTTTTTGGATTTAATTCCTGAGCTAACGATTTAAGCTATTTAAGATGTCAAATTTTGATAGCCTTTCAGTCACTAGGCCTCCACCCTTTGATGGCTCCAACTATGCTTATTGGAAAGCCAGAATGAGGATCTTCCTCAAATCAATGGATGAAAATGTGTGGCAAGCCACAGTGACTGAATGGAATCCTCCTATCATGGAAGTTACTGGGGTTGATGGTTCAAAATCTATGAAAACCACACCATATTACCAATGGACCACCCTTCAGAAAAGTGAGAGTAGTGCAAATGCTAAAGCACTAAATGCAATTACTTGCGCACTATCACCGGATGAGTTCAAAAGAATCATTTCTTGTGATATTGCAAAGCAAGCTTGGGATATATTAGAAATGACACACGAGGGTACTACAATTGTAAAAAAATCTAAAGTCCAACTCCTCATAACCAGATTTGAAGAAATTTATATGGAGGAAAATGAAATGTTTATGGACTTCTACACTAGATTGAATGACATTGTAAACTCAATGTGGGGTCTTGGCGATAAAATCCCAGAAAGTAAAGTGTGTGCAAAAATACTACGCTCACTTCCTGAACGGTTCAATTCTAAAGTAACCGCAATCCAGGAACTTCGTGATACGGATAATATGAGGGTTGAAGAACTAGTTGGTTCTCTACAAACCTACGAGTTAAACTTTAAAGCTCCTAAAGGTAAATCTATCGCACTAAAATCTTCTAAATGTAATTCAGAAGAAAATTCTGATTCAGAAGATGATATGGCTCTTTTAGCTAAAAATTTTACAAAATTTTCAAAAGCAAGAAAAGAGTTGATTTTCAAAAATCAAATGATAAAAAGAAGTTTAGACCCAAATCTAGAAAATCTTTGAAAGATAGTCAATGTTACAACTGTCAAGAATATGGGCACTTAGCAAATAGATGTCCTAAAAGGGACAAACCCAAGAAGAAGGGTATGTTGGCTACATGGGATGAATCATCTGATTCTGAAGGTTCTTCTGAATCAGAAGATTCTGAAACTGAGTCGGGCAATGAGATTAAAGCTCTTATGACTCTAGCCAAATTCACATTTTCAGATAATGACTCTACAAGTGAAGAAAATCTGAATAGTGAATGTGAAAATGAAGATGATCTTCAAGACGCTTACAATGCCCTATATAAGGAAAGTTGTAAAATTGCTGTCAAACTTAAACTTCAAAAAGAAAAGTTTTCTAAACTCAAAAATTGTTTTGATTCACTTGTCTTAAAAAATCACAAATTTCAGATAGTTTTGAAAAATCAAAATGTGATTTGGAATTCAAAAACTCACTAATTGTTGATTTAAAATATGAAATTGAGAATCTTAAAACTGAAGTATCATCTCTTCTAAGTTTAAAGGACACATGGAAATATGCCCAAGGTGATCCAAAGTTAGAAAAACTTTTATCCGGATCAAGAAAATGTGGCGATCGATCTGGGTTGGGCTATGATAAAAATCTACCTCCTAAACAAAAGTATACTCCTCCAATGTTTGTTAAAGGAGAGTCCTCAAACTCAAAAGGGAAAAGTACTTATCAAGATTTTTCTAAAAATTCAAAAACTTTTCAAAAACCTAGAAACAGCCATGTCAACTTTAATCAGAATCGAAATCCACTAGCTGAAAAGATAGTTGATTTACTCAAGGAGCTATTAAAATCTAACTCTATAGGTCATTCCTACAAGTATACACAAAAGAAGACCAACTATGTTCCTAAACCCAAAACAGTTATGAAATGGGTTCCTAAAGTCACCTGCTTGGTTGCTCACACTGCTTTCAAAGCAACAAGTCATTCAAAGTGGTACCTAGACAGTGGATGCTCCAGGCATATGACAGGTGACAAAGCCTTATTCACCGATCTGAAAGATATGACTGATGGTTCAGTCACATTTGGTGATGGTAGCAACTGCAAGATTATAGGCCAAGGTACGGTTCAACTTTTTAATCTTCCTGTGTTTAAAAATGTTTTATACGTTGAAGGTTTAAAACATAACTTGCTTAGTATATCACAAATATGTGATAATAACCATAATGTTCGGTTTTCTAATCAAAGCTGTGAAATACTAAACAATAAGGGTTCTGTAATATTAACTGGTCATAGAACGTCTGAAAAGTGCTATATTATTAGTGAATCCAGCTCATCTAATCAAACTTGTTACATGGTCCATACAGACGAGACCGACTTATGGCACAAACGTCTTGGACATGTACATTATCGAAATTTATATCGATTGAGCAAATGAGAACTTGTAAGAGGTTTACCCAAACTTCAGAAATTAGATAAAATATGTGGTGAGTGCCAGATAGGCAAACAAACAAAGAACTCACACAAAAAGGTGAATTCAAATACCACATCAAGACCACTCGAACTTCTCCACATGGATCTGATAGGACCTACCAGAACGGAAAGTCGTGGTGGTAAAAAGTACATCTTGGTAATAGTCGATGGCTTTACCAGATTCACTTGGGTAGTCTTCTTAAGGGATAAATCTGAAACCCTTGAAGAAGTAAGAAAAGTTCTCAAAAGGATTCAAACTGAAAAATCTTCTCAAATCAGTAAAATTCGTAGTGATCATGGATCTGAATTTGAGAATAGCAATTTTGAGAAGTTCTGTACCGACCAAGGAATATTACATGAATTCTCTGCTCCCAAAACTCCACAACAAAATGGAATTGTAGAAAGAAAGAATAGGGTGCTTCAAGAAATGGCTAACGTCATGTTGAATAGCATGAAGCTCTCTAAAAATCTTTGGGCTGAAGCAGTCAACACAGCTTGCTATATTATTAACCGAGTCTACACTAGAAAAGATAATAATAAAACGGCTTACGAATTGTGGTTTAATAAAAAGCCTATTGTTAAATACTTTCGAGTTTTTGGCAGCAAGTGCTATATTTTACGTGATCGTGAAAATTTGGGAAAGTTCGATACAAAGAGTGATGAAGGTATTTTTCTAGGATACTCTTTAAACAGTCGAGCTTATAGAGTTCTGAACAAAAGGACTGGTGTGATTCAAGAATCCATTAATGTTGTCATTGATGATCACTTAAACACACCAATCTCTAATTCAGATAATGATGAAGTACTAATCATTGATAAACCCGATACTTCATCGAATCAGACTGATTCTGAGTTAAGGACTGTTAAAGATCATCCAACCACACAAATTCTTGGAAACCCTCTCACCGGTGTTCGCACCCGTAGACAACTTGAGGATATATGTAATTATGTATGTTTTACATCCCAAATTGAACCATCTAACGTAAAAGAAGCTCTGGCTGATGAAAACTGGATTGTTGTGATGCAAGATGAACTCAACCAATTCGTAAGAAATGATGTTTGGTATCTCGTACCAAGACCTAAAGATAAACACATCATTGGAACAAAATGGATTTTCAAAAATAAGTCTGATGAATGTGGAAATATAATTAGAAACAAGGCTAGACTGGTGGTACAAGGTTATACTCAAATTGAAGGGATTGATTTCGATGAAACCTTTGCACCAGTAGCACGTCTTGAATCTATCAGACTATTTATATCCATTGCATGTTTTAGAAAGATAAAGATCTATCAGATGGATGTGAAAAGTGCTTTTCTAAATGGCGATTTACATGAAGAAGTCTATGTTGAACAGCTAATGGGATTTGAAGATTCCAAAAATATTGATCATGTATATCGGCTTAAAAAGGTACTTTATGGATTAAAACAAGCACCTAGGGCATGGTATGAGAAACTAACAAAATTTCTTTTAACTCATAATTTTCAAATGGGATCTGTTGATAAAACTCTGTTTGTTAAGAAACATAATGATCATATCCTAATGGTACAGATTTATGTTGATGATATCATTTATGGATCAACTTGTACTGACTTGACTACTGAGTTTGCAGATTTGATGAAATCACAGTTCGAAATGAGCATGGTTGGGGAATTGACTTATTTCCTTGGATTGCAAGTAAAGGAACAACCTGAAGGAATATTCATTTCTCAATCTAAGTATGCCTTGAATCTAATCAAAAGATTTGGATTTGAGAATGACAAGAATTTCGATACTCCCATGAGTACTACCCTGAAACTATCAAAAGACTCTAATGGTAAAAATGTTGACTCAAAACTTTATCGGAGTATGATTGGTAGTTTGTTATATTTAACTGCTAGTAGACCTGATATTTCTCTAAGTGTTGGTATTTGCGCAAGATATCAATCTGATCCAAAAGAATCTCACTTGATTGCTGTCAAGCGAATTATTAGATATGTCGCAAGTACTGTAAATCTTGGTCTCTGGTATCCTCACGAAACCAATGTCCAATTAGCTGGGTACTCGGATGCTGACTGGGCTGGCAATCTAGATGATAGAAAATCAACCAGTGGTGGTTGTTTTTTTATTGAAAATTGTCTACTTTCCTGGTTTAGTAAGAAACAAAATTCTATATCACTTTCAACAGCTGAAGTTGAGTATATTGTAGCTGGTAATGCATGTACACAGCTTGTCTGGATGCAACGAATGCTAAGTGATTATGGAATTAAACAGGATTCTATGTTATTACATTGTGATAATTCCAGTGCGATAAATATTTCAAAAAATCCTATTCAGCATTCTCGTACTAAGCACATTGACATTAGATTTCATTATATAAGGGAATTAGTAGAAGAAAAAGTTATATCTCTAGAATATATTCCCACTGAAGATCAACGTGCTGATATTTTCACAAAACCTCTTGATAAAAGCAGGTTCAAAAAGATGAAATTTGATCTTGGCATGTGCATTTTAAATTGATCATTTATGCCTTTTTGTATAATATTGTATATATTTGCTAAATTGTATTTCAAATTTTGTAAAAATTGCAAGAAAATTGAATTTTTGGGGTTTATACGACCAGTCGTGAGTATACACGACCAGTCGTACTACGACCGGTCGTAGATACCCATGACCAGTCGTGGAGCACGGGTTTCACTTCAAATTGGGGATTTTTCACTTTCTTCCTCATTTCTTCTTTCTTCTCCTTGGAGCCGAACTTCGACTCGTCGAACCCATCCTTCAAGTTCTTCAAGGTTAGTGTTCCAAATCCGTTTTTCTTGCATATTTGTGTCAAGATTGCTTCCTTTTCTCTCTTGAAGCTTTCTATCTTGAAAATCATTGAGATTTGGGGTTTGGGTTGTGAAAAATCTGTTTTGAGCAAACCCTCATCTCAATCCTTTGCAACTTCTTTATTCCTTTAATTCCTTGTTGCAAATGGCTTCTAGAGGAAGAAAAACTACTTCCCGTGGTCCTTCTTCTTCCTCCAGATCTACCCCTTTATCTAAACGTCATCTTCTTGTTCCCAATGATGATCCATCATTTGTTAGGGACATTAGATCTCGTAAGGTTATCGTTGAACATCCTGTTGATGTCAATCACATTGCTCCATTTGACATCCTTCCTATGCTTGAAGCTGTAGGTTGGACTAACTTATTGCATTGGGGTGGGCCTGCATACCGGTCCATTGTCCAATCCATGTTTTCATGTATTAGTGCATTTTCACAGGATAATTTAACTTTCCAAATTTCTACTAGAGAAGGGCCATTTGACGTTGATCGTCATTTAATTTCAGCCCTTATGGAAATTCCTGTGAATGATGAGGGTATTCCAATTCATAATTTAACTGATAAACCCTCAATGGCTGAAAAACATATGCTAACTAAAGACTTGTGCAATATGGATGTTCAATGGACTCAAAAGGGAATGCGCTCCCGCAAGGTATTTGTTACCCAAATACGAGTTCTCCAGAGAATCTTTGTGTCTAATCTGTATCCTCGTTCGGGTAATAAATCGACTGACTTCATTTATGGTTCGTGTTATCCATGCTATTTCTAATGGTACTCGATTTGTTTGCCTTCCTTAATCTGTCATTTCATTCTTCGATTTCGACTCCATCCTGGTCATAGTGACATTCCATTTGCATACTTTATGGTGTATTGGCTACTCATATGTTAGTCGATATGCACTGTTGATGAAGCACCAATCCATCATCGATCTTCAACAATACAAATATTAATAAGATGAAGTTGGATCTGCTTCGAACAAGGTGGTGGTGGTGGTGGTGGTCTGATCAAGTTGGTGTTGATATTAATATGAATGGCATTTTTGAGGAACTGGATTCGAACTCAGCTAATGATCCAATCTTCTTCTTCATTTGATGCACGTCTGAGTGCATTAGAAGGTATAGTTGAGGATATAAATGTTAAGTTGGAAAACATGTCTGTTGCTCATGATTTGCAATTCAAGTATATGCGCAAATATCTTAGGCGCTTGAACAAAGGCATGCACCAACTTGATCCTTCTATTCCTGCTCCATCTTCAAGTTCTAGTTCTGACTAGTCTCTATGAGACTTTTTGTATATAATAACTTTCTTACTTAGCACTTGGCTGATTTTGATTTGGATTCTATTTATGTTTTATGCTAAATATTTGTTCTTGATGTAATGCTGGATATATGTGATGCTATCTTGTGTTCCTCTTATTCTCTTACTTCCTCATGTTTCCTCTCATGACTTCCTTTCTTTAGTTCTCCTTTGTCATATTGTGACAAAAAGGGGGAGAATGGTTTATTCTTAATGTGATTGTGAGGGGAGTAGCAGTGGTTATGTTACCCAGGGGGAGTTAGGGGGAATATATGTTTGATCTTGTTGAATGATAATGGTTGAATGTTGGAACTGGTTGAATGTTGAATATTGAATATTGATTTGCAGGTGTTAACTAGTTGTTTTACTTTTGTTTATTATGGTTATGTGTTTTGTCACTAATTTGACAAAGGGGGAGATTGTAAGTGCTATAGTTTCTATCCCTCTTTGTTGTCAAATTTGTAGTGCCAAAATCACTATTATACTCTGTTATATATAACTTGCATAAGTGAAGCTTTCTCAAGGATTAACATTCATTAACAAGCTAAGCTCTCAAGTACAAGACTCAAGATCTTGAATGAAAGAACTGCTCACAAGACTCAAGCTGAAACTCAAGCTGAACTCAAGACTCAAGTTGAAAGTCAAGCTGAACTCAAGACTCAAGCTGAAAGTCAAGCTGAACTCAAGACTCAAGCTGAAACTCAAGCTACTTTCAAGATTGAGTTACATGAAGAGTTCAATTACATCAAGACTTCAAGACTGATACTTCAAGGTCACTTGTTCCTAATGCTTCAATGTCCATACTTCATGATTGAGGTTTGTTTGACCATAGGTTGACCTTAGAAGTAGGTCATTTCGGATACATAAGTCGAATGTTATTTTACTTGTGATTGGTCTGTTCTTCGACTAGTCCTAGGGCTTCTTCGACTAGTCCTAGACTTGCTTCGACCAGTCTAAGATATTCCTCGACCAGTCGTGAGTTTGTTACAAATTCCGGATAAAATCTGTTAGCCTTTGACTAGTCCTGGAATCATTCGACCGATCGTAGGAGCAGTGTCGGCCCGATCTTCGACCGGTCGTACAATCTACGACTCGAAGTCAGCGAACCTTTGCGGGACCTACGACCGATCAAAGGAAACCTACGACCCGATCGTAGGAGAGCTACGACCGATCGTAGAACGGTGCGAGCATATCCCGCCGAATTTTTCAAATATCTGTTAGAGCTTCGACTAGTCGAAGAGCACTCTAGACCAGTCGAAGACCCGATCTTCTCACCTATAAATAGAGCACGAATCTCAGAAGAAATCATCGATTTAATTAAAGTATTCAAGCCAATCTTCGTCGAACTTCTGAGAGATAATTCTGTGCTCCATCTAAGCTAAGTGTGCTTATTTAATATTCTCTTTCCTTAGCTTTATTTTAATTGATTTTGTTTCTTATATTCCAATCTGATTTGATAAAGAGGAATTATTATTCCCTTTCTTTGGAATCAAAATCAATTAAGGCAAGCCCTATTTGGTTTAATTTAAAATCTATTAGAATTAGAACCATTGTAATCGAGTACTGGACATTGAACTTGGACATTCAATCATCTACTTTGATTTGGTTCTACCGGACTGCTATAGGATATTCAGGTATTTTACATATTGTAAATTCCTTTCTATTATTTTGGTTTCTTTCAAGATTTGCCAGAAAAATCTTATTATTTTGGTTATCTGAGGAAACCCAGGAAAACTCAGAAGTGGGGTTTTTTTTAATTGTGTACGCCCACAGACAAAGACACAATTGTAAGGGTTTTGGGTGAACCTGGGAAAACCTATTTTTAGTGAACGCTAATATCCCCTGTGTGAGGATATTAGGAGTGGAGTAGCTTTTTGTGTGGCTGTTGTATAACAGTTGGTGAACACACAGGCGAACCACTATAATCCCTTGAGTTGTGGTTGATTGTTTTATTTTTTTAATTTTTTATTCTTTTTGTGGGATGTATGTATGGTGGTGAATGTTGTAATTATTTCAAGCTTTGTGAGAATGTTGTAATAGCTTAGAATTTACTTTCTGCTATTCTTTTATAAGCTTGATTTTCAATTTCATTTGAAAGTTGTTCCAGCAAGGTTGCCTTGCCATTTTTATGTTGTATGGCTGTCCCTAGAACAATACATTTTTAATTATAAGTTATTTCATTTCAGTTTATATTTAATTCTGTATTCCTCTTCAATTTGAGATTGATACAAAGACCTTTCTAGAAATAAGGTTGTCCTACCATAAACTCTGTTTTTGGTGTTAGGTTGTCCTTAGAATAACGTTTGTATCAACCTCTCAAGATCTGATTTTTGAGGTTGTTTTACTTTCCTGCATTGTTATTTAATTTGGTTATCATTTTCTTTATTATTCCGCTGTTATAAGTTTTTATTTGGCATTGTCCTATTCACCCCCCCTCTAGGACATATAGCTTGGCCTTTTCAATTGATCATAGCATAAGCCGGTTGGGCTGAGACATTTACGGGACTCCTTATGAGACGGAGTGCCTCACATGATTGTGCGGTACACGCTGGATTACTGTATGATTTGATGGTGTGGTTCATGCATCTCGCATTTGTGTGTCATGATCATTGTACGCCCTAGTGACATCAGGGTCGTGGCTCCACGGGCATATCGTGGATGGCTGCATCGGATACTGGAAATACTTGGTTCTAGCATTGTGGGCACTTAGGATGTCTTTGGGTGAGAGTCTCAGAACCTTTTTGGTACCTAGAGATGCTCCAACATCTAGACCGAGTGGATACACAAGTGCCCGAGTGCCGAATACCAGTAGGCCGCGTCTCTCACTGTGTCGTAGTCGGTTGGAAGGGGGTGTAGCCTTATTTGCCCGAGTGAGGGAGCTATAAGCTAGGCTGAGTTTGACCAGCTCATAAATGAGTCTGTTATTGATAAGCCAGGTAGGTATTGGCAGACTATTGGTCAGGTGGATAGTGAGGTTTATTTCGCTCGCTGGGCTGTGGGGCTTGGGAGGCGACAGTCAGTGTGAAGTGTATTCGACTCTGGTGATATCCTAGAGAGAAATTGTACTGATATGTGTACTTAATGAGGACTGACATGCTTGTTTTGCATCTTGCATATGTCATTTGGCTACATAGGCCTCGCATCGCATGGCCTTGGTATGGCCGATAGCATTCATGCCTTGCATCACATAGCCTTGGTAGACTGGTTGTATTCATGGACTTACCCGCATATTTTCGCATTACTCTGATGTTGCATACTTGACACTTGCCTTGCGCACACACTTACACCACCCTTTAAGCTTTTGTAAGCTTATGCACGACCGTTGCATGCAGGTGGCATTGGATTGTAGCAGCGTTGAGGTAGGAGTGCGTATCGGATCATTTTGGAGCTTTTTGATCACCTTATATTTCCCTTTTTGCATTGTACTTAAAGTTTTTGATATAGTGGATATGTGGTGGTGTTGTTTTGTGACTTGGTTATGCTTATGGTTATGCTCCATTATAAAAAAAAAATTCATATTGAAAATCCTCCTTGTAGGATCCCAGGATCGGAATCTGGCATACGAGTGTCGGGATCCAAGAATGGGGCATTACAGAGGCTGTCAGCACCGGATTTGGTGATCGAAAATTTTGTGAGCCCGATTTCTGAGTTTAGGGCATGACATATGCCTTGAGCCTTGTAAAAAGGTTTGGGTTTGAGAATTGAAAAAATTTCAAGACTCCAATGAGTACGACTCTTAAACTCTCAAAGGATGAATCAAGTAAAAGTGTAGACTCCCATTTATATTGAAGTATGATTGGTAGTCTTCTATACTTAACTGCTAATAGACTTGATATTACTTTTAGTGTTGGAATATGTGTTAAATATCAATATAATCCTAAGGAATCACATTTAATTGTTGTTAAACAGATAATTAGATATGTTGCAAGTTCTGCGAACTTAAGATTATGGTATCCGCATGATACGTCTATACAAATTACCAAATATACTAATGTAGACTGGGTAAAAAATATTGATGATAGAAAATCTACTAGTAGTGAATGTTTCTACGTAGGGAGTTGCTTAGTATCTTGGCTCAGCAAGAAATAAAATTCAGTATCTCTTTCTACAGCAGAAGCTGAATACATGCAGTAGGAAATGCTTGTACTCAGCTAATTTGGATGAAAAGAATGTTAACTAATTGGAATTGCGAAAGATACAATGATGTTGTACTACGATAATTCAAGCACAATTAATATTTCAAAAATTCCAATCCAACATTCTCGTATGAAATATATTGATATTCGATATCATTATATTCGAGAATTAGTTGAAGACAAGTCTATCATACTTGAATACGTTCAAACTGAGAAGCAGCTTGCAGACATACTGACCAAACCGCTTGACAGAAATAAATTTTCCAATTAAAAGCATGATATTGGTTTGTGCATTGTTAAATAATTATCGTGTTCCTTTTATGCATTGTTTGTTTATGTTTATTTTTATTAAATGCATAAAATGTTAATAATGATAAAATTAAAAAAAAGTCAAAAATTTTAAAATTTTGTGATTTTCAACCAGTCGGAGTACATACTTGACTAGTTGAATTTTCGACCTGTCGAGCACATACTTGACTAGTCAAAGATCACGCGATTTCACCTAAAAATAGGAAAAAATCAATTTTTCTATTTCGTTTCTCTTCTTCTTCCTCGACTTGCCGGTGCCTCACTCGACTAACCCATCACCCAATCTTGCTTGTAAGTGTTTTTCTTCCAATTTCCTTGTAGTATTTGGTAAATCTTTGCTAGTTAATCTCTTTTGGGTGTTGTATTCTTAATTTGAAACCCTCTTTGAGATGAGTTTTCTTTTAAAAATGATCTAGCTTCATTCCTTTCACTTTTTTTTTTAAATTTCTTTCTTGTGCAAACCAAAATGGAGTCTCGATCAAAGAAAACAGTATGTAAAAATCGTGCTAGCTCATCTAGGTCGACTCCACTTGGAGTGAGAACCCTAAGGGGCCCCGAAGATGATTTGGAGCACGTTAGGAATTTCTGCACAAGGGATATTATCATTGAGAGATCAGTTAATTTGGATCATATTTCATCTTTTGGTCTAGTTCCCACTCTCATCGAAGTTGGTTGGGAACGTATTTTTGGTTGGGGTGGAACGGCTTACCGCTTCATTGCACAGGGAATGTATGCATCGATATGTGATGTGTCCCTTGATGATCTAACATTCACGATTAAATTCATTGAAGTGACATTCACAATTACTTTCGGCATTGACCGAAATTATAATTGTGGACGACGACATTCCTATTGTTAATTTAATTGACAAAATGACCAATACTGAGAAGCAAGCGATAACACGTAAATTGTGTCCCTTTAATGCCAAATGGAAGTTGGGTAATTCCCTCCCTGCAAACCAAATGCTCCCCAAGTATAGAGTTTTGCATGAAATTTTTACTTCTAATGTCTATCCTCAATCAGGGAATAAGTCTGAACTTCCTTTATGACTCTGGTTCTTTATTTTGTTGTGTCGGGCATACAAGTTTGTTTTCCTTCTTTAATCTGTTACATCATTATTCAGTTTTGCTTGCATGTCAAGCATGGTTTGATCCCATTTGCATACCTTATGACTTACCTCGCTTTGTACTGTAATGTTCATATCCCATCGTCTGAGGCACTGGAATCAGAACTTCCTTTTAATAATGCTAATCTGAATAAGATGAACTTGAAACCTCTTCCTGGACAAAGTGAATAAGAGGAGGAAGCATGTCAACCTGAAGATACAACCATGGATGATATTTTTGATGAATTGGAAGAATTCAATAATCTAGAAGATCCCGATTATCAGACCTCCCAGGTTGATGACCGTCTCAAATCTCTGGAGGAGAAGGTTGAAGCACTACATGTCTCACAGGAAAATTTGGTTCAAACCCACAAATCTTCAATGAAGTACTTGAAGAAGTACTTCTATCGCATCAGCCGAAATTTGAATCAACTTGACCCATCAATGCTCGCTCCTTCCTCGTCTGGGTCAGATTGAGATTATTTATCTTTTGGTGGAACTTATGGTTATAGATATGTAACCTTTACACTTTACTTTTAATGGTGCTTGGATGATCTTTCTTTAAACTCCTAAAACTCTTTAATGTCATTTACTTTCCTGACATTTGCAATTTCATATGCTTATTTCTTATGCTTAATTCCTACTTCAATTATTTCCTAGTTATATACTTCTTCTTAATATTCATTGTCTATCAAGTTTACTTGATGGTTATTTCATTCTTCCTTTGTCAACTTGTGACAAAAGGGGGGAGAGTTCATTGGAGAATGTTGCATGCCATGTTAATTGGAGATTGCATGAATGCATGTCATGTTTGATGAATGCATGAATACATGTCATGTTTGATGTATACATGTGAATGCTTTATGCCATGGGGTTCTATATGCTATGGAATGCTATATGCTATGAAATGCTTTTTGCCATGGAACGCTAAAGGGGAAGTACAAATTGAGGGGGTGCAGTACAATTTGAGTTTCATGAACTTCAAAAAGCTCTTGCAACATGATTACAAGACTTCATTATTCTCTTATTTATAATGATATGTGTTTTGTCACGAAATTGACAAAAGGGGGGATTGTAAGTGCTAAAATGATTAAAGCACACTTTAGTTGTCGAATTTCGTATAGTCAAAACAACTCGACAAGAGATCTTCAAGACCGGTCCAAGATTAAGAAAAGATCAAACTCAAGGTCAAGAGAAGATCAAGCTCAAGTATGGTACGTTCTCAAGAGAAGATCAAGTTAATGATCAACTAATATTCAAATGTAAGATCAAGCTCAAAAGTCAAGATGAAGCCAGTGATCAAGATCAAGACAAAGAAGTTCAGATATTTCACATATCTTAAGTAGTATAAAACCCCAGAAAGACCTTAGGATTGGCACTTTCAAAAATTATTTAAATTGGGTTTTTATACTTGTGATTGCTTGGAATTCGACCAACCTAAGTTTGGTTCGACTAGTCTAAGTTTTCTCGGCCAGTCCAAGTTCAAGTCGAAGCAAAGCTGAATTTTGGTTACAAATTTGACCAGTCAAAATTTTGGTTCAACTAGTCGAAGCTTGACCTTCGACCAACTCAAGAAAATTTGGTTCCAAGTCCAACAACTAAATCATTTCAGATTTTGGGATCTTCAACCAGTCGAAGACCAAATTCGACTAGTCGAACAGAGCTCTTCGACTAGTCGAACTGGTCCTCGGGCTAGTCGAAGTTTGGATAAATCTTATCTTGCGCGATCCAAAATTCGTTGAACAGAATCCAGTCTACTCGGGCTAGGTGTGGTTGTTTTAGAACAGTTGTTGACCTTAGACACCCCACCTAAGCTAATATCTTAAACAAGACAAAGACAGTCCGAACCATGATCATATCCAAACCCTAACCCACATCCTAAAATCAAACCCTGATCCCAAACCCTAATCCCAGAACTAAACCCTAACCCTGATCCTGACCTGAGCCATTACCTAAACCTGAAACATACCTATTTGAGCTTAAAAGCCCGAAAAGTGGACTACTGGACAAAGCGAAACATTGGACAAAACCCAACAGGTGAAGCTCGGCCCGAGCCCGGCTCGTGCGGTAGTTTGACTACCGCCGGCGGTCTTTGGATTACCTCCACTCGCGGGGCGCATGTGTCCTCCGAGTAACAGCTATCTCTGTGCCCGAAAGTCAACTTTCCTCTGAAATTATCCCTCTAGCCAACCTTATTTACCATTTTACTAACCCCAAGAACCAATGGGAGTATGCCACATGGTGTTTCTCTCTCCTCAACCACTCCCAAGCTGTCATATCAGCTTTCATCCTTCACATCCCCAAAAATTACCATAATACTATTGGAGAAGGCTATAAATAGCCATCTCCTCTTCTCATTTTCACAACAACACAAGACACCAATAACCAAGAGAGGGAGAGAGAGAGAGAGAGGAAGAGAGTGAAGGAGGGAAGGAGCTCCCAAGCCTTCAAGTTTTGATGTTTTACCTACCCCCTAGCCCTCCTCTTAACCTTTTCAACCCATAAACCTAGCCCAAATTAGTCATGGTTCGGTCCATGTTTTAGCCTACTCAAGTTCAAGCCAAAAGACCTATTCATCTCATACACAAGCATTCATCATGACATTTATTCCCTTCTCAACCCCCCTGCTTCTCTAGATTTCTAGTGAACGTATGCTCCGTGACTTGCCGTACATCGGATCCTGTCACATTAGAAATTCTTAGTAGTCTAGTCCATTTTTCTTATCTCTTTGCATAAACATCATCACATCTACCTTCTAGACACGCCGTTGGACGTGTGCTTTGTGGCTCGACGAAATCTCAGATCTTGCCACATCAGAAATTCGCGTGTGTGCTTAGTCCTATCTCGACCACATCATCCATCCCTTGAGATTGTTTTACCACACAAAGTAGAGGCCGTACATTCATACGGGCAGAAAGGGTGCCTAACACCTTCCCTCTTTGTAACCGAGGTCCCTTACCCGGAATATCGGATCACAGACCGGGAGTCAATCTAAGGTAGGACAGTCTTCGAATTTCTCCAACCTTACATATTCCACGGGTTCTAGGCGACTGCAGGATTCTGAGATTAATTGGCTAGTGGCGACTCTAACATCCACAAATCAACCTCACCACCCCCACAAATCAAACCAAAACATGCCAATCAACGTGGGCGCCGATTCACAACGTTCACAGAATAGCGACTCCACTGGGGACTTGCTAGAGCACGCTAACCGTGACCCAACTCGAAAACATGTGGAATTCCAATCTCAAGGAACATTCATCACTACATTCGCATATAAGCAAAACCAAAAAAAAAATTCTTTGGCTTACACTTGCCTAGGTATCAATTCGAACTATGACCACTCGATCCCATGTAGCCATGACTTCTGAGGCTACCCATGAAGAAGAGCTGGCGGCTCAGCCAGCTCCTGAAACATCAGCACCAACACTGGCACCGGCGCCGACACCTCCAGTAACTCTAACAGACCCATCAGCCAATGTAACCCTGCATGAGATGGCCCAAAGTTTCCGTGCACTGCAAGAGATATTGCTTTGCCTAGTGCCAAGTGCCACACCAAACACGCAGGTGACACAACCTAGTGTGCAAAATAATTCAATCTCTCAAACTCCATTTACATTTTCCCTCATTCCTCCAGCAAATCCTGTTCTCCCTCTCCCAGATGGGTCAGCACAAGATCAACAACAACCAACAAACGGGAGTAACCCTCCCACACATCATTACTCAGCACATCACAATAATTAACTCACAACACAGGTTCCCCCTAATGGGAATCACAGACAAGAACTAGCGGATGCCCATGAAGGGGGTTAGTTTCAAGTCCATCTCACTCCCCCTAATGGGAGAAACATTCCAGAATTGGCAGATACCCTAGGCGGGAGCCATTTTCGAACATCACACCCTCCTTCGAAAGGGAGCGACGTTTAATTCTAGCAACCTCCCACCACCGGGAGTCCATCTTCTTTCTAACAACCCCCATTCTTGGAAATCTAAGGATTGAAGAAATTGACCCTTACGAGGAAGAAGCAGCACAAGCCTTACAACAAGGGGTAAGATATCTGCAACATGGCAAGTCAGAAATCGAGGAGCTGCGGGAACAACTGCAAATGGTGCAAAATCAGCTGCAAAGGCAGCAAGGAGTGGATCATCCATCCACCAAATTCAGGGACTTATGTCCCTTTTCAGATGCTCGGGTGCCTCCAAACTTTGAGGTACCCAAATTCAAAATATATGACGGTTGTGGGTGCCCCACAACGCATCTGAAAGCATTTTGCGGGGAACTCAATGCGATAGCAGGGAATGATGGAGCTTTGATATGGCACTTTCAGAAATCTCTTGAGGGTGATGCTTTGGATTGGTACACATCACTGGATAACCATCAGATCAGGACCTGGGAGAGACTCTCCCAAGCATTCATTGACAGATTTTCATACAATCTGAACATGGCTCTGAGAAGGGTAGACCTGGCTGCCTTAAGATAAAAAAGTGATGAATCATTGCCAGCATATGTGGGACGATGGCGGGCCATGGCAACTCAAATGAGAAACCCCATCGACGATGAAGAACAGATATCCATGATTGTCCATTCGAAAAACCAAAACATTTTAGGATATTTAATCTCGTACCCATATGTGAACTACTCCTAGCTCATTTGAGCTGGAGAACAAGTGGAAGCTGGGATTAGAGCTGGAACCATTTTCCCATGGCCGCACCAGGCCCCCTTAATCAAAAGAAGCAAAGTCGAGGGGAAACCCGTTGGATATGGGAATGGAAACATCACTGCTCCTGCACAACCCACTACAGAGGTCAACAATATTGTCGCTAACACTCAAGGCAACCAGTGCGCTCCACAGCCAGAGCCATAGCAAGACAGGTAGTACCAGCCGCAGCAAGACAGGCAGTACCATCCACAACCAAATAGGCAGTACCAGCTATAAAAAGCCCACCAGGGATATCAGGCACAACCGCCTCAATAACAACAGCAACAGCCTAGGGAAAATGTGCAAAACCCATACAAATAGGTAATGATAGGCAGGAAGTTCACCCCTTTAACACAAGCATACAGTCAGGTCTTGATAATGTTGATGCAAAGGCCACTCCTGACACCACTCCAACCCTGACTTCCGCCAAATCCCCTGCCAGTAGGATACAATGAAAATTAATATTGCGCATATCACCAGTCTCCTAGCTATCTAACAGACCACTGTTTCACCTTAAAACATGTGGTCGAAGATTTGATCAAAAGCCAGAAGATTGCGATCACCCTACAGGCTAGTAATACCACTAATGGCAGCATTCTCCATAATCCCTTGCCATCGCATCCAGTAGGACCCATCACATCTGGCACCTCTACCGTCAACAACATCGAGAAAGAGCATCCCGCATACTCCTCCCCATATCATTCCATACAAGCAATCATGCCTGATATAGTAAATCGGAGATGGGGATATCGACAGGTGCCACCACTTAGGCCATAGGTATTCCTTGAAGCAGCACCAATAATATAACCTCTCTCCCTCGAAGCGGCACCAATAACACTGCCTCTCATCCTCCAAGGGGCATCAACAACATCCACCAGGTCACATTCTTAGCATCTTGCTCCCCAAGGGGCACATCCAGCTCCATCCTCGACATATCCAAACAGGTTGAATTCTGAACCCCTCATTCTTCCGATAGGCCTCCCCGATCTAACCCCGTTAACCTTGTAAGGGGCACCCCCAGTCTAGCTTCCAAGTTTCCTCTTACCTCACCAACTGGCACATGCCCAGAGGATCCCTCCTTCACAAAGTACACATCAAGAGGAGGAAAATCCCACAGTAAAATCCCGCCAGGATTTAGTTATACTCCAGGGGAAATCATCGAGTCCACAACAAACAGTTCCAGTAACAACCACTTAGCCTCAAGAGCTGATGATATACCTAGAAGGGAGGATGGTTCCCTCCTATAACACGAAAGCAGTCCCAGCACTATTCAGAGTGCACCGAAGTGGGCAACAACGTTAGGTATTTCAGGAGAGATAATTAGAACCCAGAAGAAACCAAGGGAACTTTGTCTGGAACAACCCACAAAACTGATGCTGCCTACGACATAGCAGCTCTACTTAAATCCATTCCCGCACAAATTTCCATCTGGGAACTCTTATGTACGTTAAGATCGCATCGAGAAATCTTTGTGAAAACTCTGAACGATGCACACATCTCTCTTGACGTACCTCCTGAAATGGTGGCGAGCATGATCGGACAACACCTCACACCGCGAGCTATCACTTTCTTTGATGATAAGTTGCCACTTGAAGGCCGCAAATATGGGCGCTCACTAAATATAGTTGTCCGTTACAAGAATTTCAAAGTCCCACTCATATTTATAGACAATGGATCAAGCTTGAACGTTTGCCCTTTGAGGACTGCCGAACATTTAGGGATAGATCCGTCTTCCTTCCTGCCCAATACCATGAGCGTCAGAGCCTTCGATAACTCCCAAAGGTAGGTAGAGGTAGAAATAGACATTGAGTTATAGATCAGACCAGATATGACTTTTGTCACATTTCAGATCATTGACATTCCTACCTCATGTAACCTTCTGTTGGGATGGCCATGGCTCTATGATGTTGGAGCCATCCCATCCACTCTCCATCAAAGGGTTAAATTCCCTTCGAAAAATCGAATCATCTCAGTGCTGGTAGAGCTGGAAATCATTCTACCAGTGGCGGTCAATACCCTAGAAACTGACATTCCAGTAATTAACATCCAGCACACGGAGGGTGACATATCATATCATAGTTTCGAGTTTGAAATTGTGAACTCCATTGCCAACCCCTACCCACTTGCAGTCGAATATGTCATTCCTCCTGCTGAACGGCTAATCCTGAACTACCGTACCAAGTTTCATGAGAAAGGTATAGTAGTAAAGACAGCCCATGCCAATGAGCAAAGGTAGGGACTGGAATATCAACCGACACCGGAAGATCAGGCTGTAAGGTCTAAAAAGAGGTAACCGTTCAAATATACGCCCATCGAATTTGTTAAAACCAGAACAGTCTGTGGTGATATGATGATCGCTCTTGAGGATCACCTCCAGCGGCTCAAACTTATAGAACATTCCAGCTAGGAATCCATTTGGCTACCAATACGATGGGATAAGATCCTCAGGGCATCAAAAGCACACCCAGTGCTAGGGGCAGAACCCCTAGAGCATCACATGAAGCCAGGGGCACGGAAACAAAGCCATCTGAGGAGGACCCAGGACCAGGAGTGCCCATTACAAGTCACCCAGGCAAGAGTGGGGAGGCACCCATCCCCACCAATAGTCAAGGGGAAACACCCCCACCAACAACTCAGTAACATAAGGGGTAGAAGTAGCGCATCCATTGGATTGACAAAGGGAAGTGGCCTTCCCTTGACTAGACGGACATCAGGATCCCACCATGATGTGGACTTGAAGAGCTCGAGGAGCTCCAACTTCTGAGTGAAGAGATCAGATCAGACTCCAACTCTGAACCCAGTCCAGAAGACATCATGGTGATTAGGACAGATGACCCACAGGTTCAAACAGAGCAGAGCAACAGGATCGAAAGGGGGAAAGAACCAAGCTGGACAGCCATCCCCATAATGATCAAATCGGTCGGTAAGCCATCCACGAATACTAGCTTATAAAAAAATGCCAATGTAAGTATTAGTTGGTACCCCGAATCAGGACAGGATCAATCATGGTTTGTAACACCGTCCTGTTCGAGATCCCTTGGCAACACAAAAAAGTCAAAACATCTTCAAATCACAAAAACATCAAATATTCTAAAAATCACAAAAACATCAAATATTTCTCAAAATCACAAAACATCAAAAAATCTTAAAAAATTAAAAACAACAGAAAATCCTTCAAAACACACCATGCCAAACACTCCACACACAGCGCCAGAGTTCGAGTTCAACTCATACGATTTCGATCTAGAGTTAGACTTCGAGCTCATGGGTTTGGATGAAGCCAAGGATGAGGGAAATGATGATACAGATCTTGAATTTGGGGATTCCCTCGAAAGGTTCAAAACAAAAGCTAACGTCGTGGCAGATGATTTCGAAGTTGTGAACTTGGGATCATTGGAACTCCCTAGAGAATTGCGCATCAGTAGATCACTGTCTCCTGAATACAAGTAGAGGATGATGGAATTCTTGAGACTCAGGCTGTCCAACTTTGCCTTCTCTTACGAAGATATACCAGGGCTCGATGAAGATTTGGTAGTACACCACTTGCCAACAAAGCCAGACATGAAGCCTGTCAAGCAAAAGCTCCAAAGAATGAACTAGAATAGACCCTAAAGGTCTATGATGAAGTCATCAATCAATACAATGCAGGATTCTTGGTAGTCTCCAATTATTCAGAATGGCTCGCAAATATCGTACCAGTTGCAAAGAAGGACGATAAAGTCAGGATGTGCATCGACTTTAGGGACCTCAATAAAGCAAGTCCTAAAGACGATTTCTCTCCGCCTCACATCGATACATTGTAGATAACACTGCTGGACACAAGATCTTCTCCATCATGGACGGCTTCTTCGGCGCAACCGGAGGCAAGCTGTTAGTCTTCATCGTCAGTGAAGATCGCATCCAGGTGGACGAGACCAAGACCAAGGCAATCATCGAGATGCCACTACCCAGTACTAAAAAGGAGATTCAAGGTTTCCTCGGAAGGATCTAGCACATCAGCCGATTCATCGCACAGCTCACACCTATTTTTGAGACCATATTCAAGCTCTTAAGGAAGAACTCGCCAAAGGAATGGAATGACGATTGTCAAGTAGCTTTCAACAAGATTAAGAAGTATATGCTAAATCCTCCAATGCTCATGCCACCTACTCTAGGTAGGCCACTACTGCTGTACATCTCCATTGCAGTAGAAGCAATCGGATGCATCCTCGGCCAATACGACGATACAGGAAGAAAGGAGCAAGCGATCTACTATCTAAGCCGACAGTTCACAAGCTACAAAGCCAAATACTCCAGCTTAGAGAAAACGTGCCTCGCCCTAGTCTAGGTAACACAACAGTTACGACAATACATGATCGCTCACCCAATCCTCTTGCTCGCTCGCTTGGACCTGTTAAAGTACTTGTTTGAAAAACTGGCACTAATGCGTAGGATCACAAAATGGCAACTGCTGCTTTCCGAGTTTGAAATCACCTATGTCACTCAGAAGGCAATCAAGGGGTAAGCACTAGCCGACCATTTAACAGCACACTCTCTACTAGATTACTAACCGTTGAAGACCTTCTTCCCTGACGAGGATATCCTCCTAATCAAGGAAGAAGAAGAAAGAAAGCCAGGAGAGTGGACACTCTTCTTCGACGGAACCGCAAACTCAAAAGGAAGTGGGGTAGGAGCAATACTCTGCTCTCCCGATGACTTCCCAATTCTCATCTCCAGGTGATTGGCATTCTAATGTACCAACAATGTGGTTGAATATGAAGCATGTATCGCTGGTCTAAGAGAAGCCATCATCCTCAACGTGAAGAATTTGCGAGTCTTCGGAGACTCACAACTCATCATCAATAAGACAAATGATGACTGGAAGACCAAGGATGAAAAACTGATCCCTTATCATGTTTATCTAGAGAACCTGACTGAGGAATTTGAAGAGGTCACATTCTCTTACATGCCCCGAGCCAAGAACCAATTTACGGACGCTTTGGTTACCCTTGCCTCAATGTTAGAAATCACAAAGGAGTTGCTGAATGGGAACTCATCGTCGAACTCCAGGAAGAACCCGCGTTCTGCCTACAGATCGATGAAGCCGAAACCTCTTCGAACGATCTGTCGTGGTATACCGATATTAAAGAATATATCGAGCATCAGAAGTACCTAGAAGGAGCAACATCAACCAATCGTCGCACCATCCAGCGGCTAGTGGCCCAGTTCATGATAACTGGGGGCATCCTCTACAAGCGATCCTTCAATCAAGTCCTCCATTGCATGGATGAAACAGAAGCAGCTCAGATCATGTCAAAAATCCATGAAGGACTATGCAGCCCACCCATAAATGGACATATGATGACAAAGAAATCCTATGACTCAGTTACTATTAGCTAACGATGGAGACAGAGTGCTGCAAACACGTCAGGAAGTGCTTCAAGTGCTAAGAGCATGTAAACCAAATCCATGCGCCTGCTTCCAAATTATACAACCTGACGATACCATGGCCCTTCTCTATATGAGGACTTGACATCATTGGCAAAGTCAACCCCAAAGCATCAAACAGGTAAGAGTACATCTTGGTGGCGGTAGATTACTTCACCAAATGGATAGAGGCAGCATTCTACACCACCATCGCAGCATCTCACACAATCAAGTTTATGAAGAACAACATCATCAGTCGGTATGGGTTCCTCATGCCATTATTATAGACAACGGGACTCCGTTCGTTAATAAAAGGATGGGCAATTTCCTCGACAAATTCAAAATTCAATGTCATCGGTGAAGCCCTTACCGTTCTCAAATGAATGGTCGGGTTAAAGCTGTAAACAAGACTATCATCCGCATACTGGAGAAAATGGTCAAAACATATCGTGATTGGTCAAAAATGCTTCCATAAGCACTCTGGGCTTATCGGATGTCTGTACTGTCTGCTACAGGCGCAACTCCATCGAACTCGCATACATAATGGAAGCAGTGCTGCCAGTCAAAATTGAAATCCCATCACTCTAGATATTGCTGGAAAGTAAAGTCGAGGAGGCCGAGTCGCAACAAGCAAGATACAATCAACTGCACCTGGTAGATGAAAAATGCATGCGTGCGCTAAGCCACTCGTAATGCTACCAAAGGAGGATCGCACGGGCCTACAACAAAAGGGTCCGAAAAAGAAGTTTCAAAGTTAGTGACATGGTCAGTATCTTACCGTCGCACTTGCTAAATCCCAGAGGAAAGTTCAAACCTTCATGGGACGGACGTTGATCATTTGGGAGGTACTCCCAGGAGGCACTCTTCGGCTCACCAGTCTGAGATGAGAAGATCTTACTGAGCCCATTAATGCCGACAACGTGAAGATCTATTACGGGTAACCATACCTAACCTTGTCAATGATTACAACTACAAAGTTGTACCCATCACTTCCCCCAAGCAAAACAAAAAAAAACACCCTTCGTTTGCCAAAAACTAAAATTAGACCCACCACTTCTCCCACCAAAAAGTATCCATCACTTACCCCAGACTAAAAAAAAAAAAAAGTACCTGTCATCTCTCCCATAAAAAATACCCACAAAAAGAAGAAGAGACAAAGAAAAAGAAGAAGAAAGAAAAAGAAGGAAAAGACAGAAAACCTCAAAAGGAAGACAAAAAGGGAGAAGAAAATAAGGTCATCCCCACCCTCAAATAATCCGACCGACATAAAACAGCTTACAATTGTAATCAAAGATAAGGACAGGAGGGTAACCAATCAGCCGGCTATAAAGAAACCTCTCCGTCTCTTCTGGCACTTCAAAAAAAAGAAGAAGAGAAAAGCATGCCTAAGCAAAAAAGGGCGAGTTAAAAAACCGAAAGGGTGGCTCGAGTAAAAATAGCAGGCATGTAGCGGACTTGGTGAAAATCTGAAAAGGCGCCAAGGGTAAAAATAGCACAGCTGCCAAGGGGCAGGCAAGATCAAAAACTCAGGATGTAGTGAAAATTCGAAAGGATGTTGTAGGCAAAAATGACGGAAAAGCCAGTCATAATGAAAACCCGAAAGGGCGCTATGGGCAAAAATGGTTAAATAAAGAACAAACAAATAAAAATAAAAGTGCGGGTACAAAAGAAGCCGAAACCGCCAGCGCAACAATGAGGTACAAGGAAAGGACCAATTCTGGATCAATATTCTATCAGACTCTGCTCAAATCCAAAGGACACGATCTTGGACACACCCTCAGGGAACCAAGATCACTAGTACACAACCCACACTACTGAACACAACGTGGGCTGAGCCCAATATTCTGATCCCAATCATCCAAAGCACAAATCCAAACATGAGCTAGCATTAACAAGTTTGGCACACATAAAAAAAATCTTTTCTTTTCAAAAGTCTTTTACATCATTTGTCTTTTCATTTACAAAAACAAAAATAAAAAGCATCCATGCACACAGGACAAGTAGCTGATCAAGTCAGGGATCTTAGGTAAGCCTCTATCCTTCGTACATCGACAATCTCTACCTAAGTCGCTCCACCTCTATGCGCAGGTAGAAGACCTCATCCCTTTCCAAGCGATGCGAAGCAAGCATGCTCTCATCATACCGCCGCCCCACTGCCAGCCGACGGGCTATATCCTCGCAGGAGTGACGAAGGACGATAAGCTTAGATATAAGATGGCTGTGTGTCGCAAGCAAAAAGGACGGGTTAATAAAAGGCCGCTCCTCGAATGCCTCAAATGAATCGTCAATGCCTGAGGAGGGTGAAGCTATATCACCAGCCATATCTCGATCATCGACCTCATCCGTCAAGTGCCAATCAGGGACCCGATGATAAAGTGATTGCTCTGCCACCCATCGCTGGTATGGCACTATCTCTAAAGGAGGAGCCCAAGACTCGAACTCCAAGGCCGCTGCATTTAAGTAGTCCTGCCAGAAAATCCAAACTCGTCGATACAGAGCAATCAAACTAGAAGGAAGAGGAGCATGTCCAAATCCAGAAGAGGTGAAATTGGGAACATCCTACCAGAAGCCAAACTGCCAGAGAAAACAAGTGGGATGATAAGAGCAGTATCCTCAGGGGCCTAGCAACAACAAAGGAGTGCGAGTTGCGCTACTGATCAAAGGCGTACGGCAGAGCCATGGAGCTTCCTAGCTAATTTCCCATCCTCGGAGCTGAGAGAGCATACGACGGTACAGTGACTCAGCGGCCTCCGCACCAAGAGGAAGGCCATCAAGTAATAGAGATAGCACATCGCCATGACGAGAGTCAGGCCACACAAGTGGAGGGGTCATATAAAGGTGCTCCCACAACCATACCTAGAAAAAGGTACGAGTCGAGCTCAAGTTACAAGCAAATAACAGAGCAGTGAAAAGGAAAGGGCAGTGAAAAGTAAAAAAATAATACCTGAAGAAACGAACAGCAGCCTCGGAGGATGTGGGTATGTCTGAGCGAGCACTCAGTCAAGCCTAAAAAGAGTTCCACCAGCACCACAGTGACAATGCTCCGGCGGCCCAGAACGTGGTGGAACACATCAAGTAAAACCACCAGAGACGACTGTTGTCAGCCTGAAAAGAGCAACTCCACCAAGACACAGAAGATCAATACATTCAAACACTGAAGCTGGCGATCGGATCCTGGACCCCCTCGAGCAGTCGAACAGCGATCATACAAAAGCTTGAGTGAAAACTCATTAGCTCCGCTCTTTGTAGTGGGGAATGCAGTCGTAAATCCGAACCATGGGCCCAGATCAGCAAGACGAACCAGCTCGGATGAAGGAACATAAGGCTCCTGAGTGAAAGGAAGACTAGACAAGCGCGCGAACTCCTTTAGAGATGGGCCCAGCTCCAAATCATTGAAGGAAAACAGGTTCAACACTAGAACCTAATCATGTGACGCCGCACTCAACAATCGCCAATCTAGGCAAACTTTGTGTAGATGAAGAACCTCTTGGAAGCCCAAGGAGCCCAACTCAAAGATCTCGGACTCGGTCAAGCTCTCATTCTAGATGTGCAACCTCTAGAACATGTGCTACGTGGCTACAACCAACAAGTCCAAATAGGCACACCCTATACAATCTTGAATCCAGGATCAACAGGCGAGTCATAAAAAATGGGCATGCCCTCATCCAACAAATCAATCTCATGGTGTCAAAAAAAGCCTGACTTGCCCATCGCATCCCGAAGAGTACCTTGGAAAGATGTAGCAGGTGGGCCCAAACCTCCAACTATCACCACATCAGGAGCAGTTTGAAAAGTACATGCCCCAGGAGCTGCAACACCTAAAGTACCCCAGTAGCTGACTGGACTGGTACCTTAATCCCTGACAACAGCAGCCTGTCCCTTCATTGCCTCAAAATCTGCATTGAATATCTGACCTAAGCCACCTACAAAGGTCCATCATCTGTCAAATCCAAGCCGCTCGAACCATAAAAATGGAGCCCACCACTCATTCAGGTCTGATCCACACCATCTACACCACCCGAACCCATTAACATGACATCCCCACCATCCAAGTACGCCCCACCAAAATCCAGACCATCCACCATCCCTCCAACACCATCCACACCATCCGATGGTCCAACCATCCTAACATCCATAACACCCATGGCCCACCAAGCATGGAACCATCAAATCCATCCAAGCCACTAAACCCATCAAACCCATCCAATCCATACAATCCCACCTCATGGCTACCATTAATGGTGGTAGGAGCAATGCCATAAATGGCATTAACCTCTCCAAAGGAGCTCATTACACCACCACCAACCCCCATCAATCCACCCATAAATGAGCCCTCACCACCATAAATATGGGAATCACTACCCACCTCCCCATCATTGGTGTTAGACCCACCAACATTTCCACCATGGCCAGCCACAATAAGGACAAGAGGAGAAAAGGACAAGGGAGAGAAGAGACAAAGGAGGGGGACAAAAAGGAAGAAGAAAGGAGAAAAAAGAGAATGATCAGAGGTCTGGATGAAGAAGGCATAACCCAAAAGGGACTGAAAAAATGGACAGAGAAGAAGGGCGTTTGTTGGAAGAAAAGACGGACGGGGGCGATAATCGGATTACCGCTAGTTGTAGTCCGAGTACCACCACAGGTTCTGACATCTCTGCATCACTGCCGCATCTGACTAGACAGAAAGGAAAAAAAAGTCAATGGGCGGTAGTCCGACTACCGTCGGTGGTAGTCCAACTATCGCCCGGGTCCACAACATTACGAAATTAAGGGTGGGACCCACTGTAAGAACCCTGGAACATGGGCCACCTTCGAAAAGCTCATTTGGGATCACAAACAAAAAAATGCTCAAAAGTCAACTCGAAAAGTGACAACAGGCGGCTAAAAGTTTCATATATGTAAAAATTTATACAGCCAAAGGTACATGGTCACAGGATACGATAGGGCTAATCATCATCGGGTATATATTCGTCCGAATCCTTCTGACGAACATGCGACCCTAGAAGTCCTCCGGCAAAATGAGCACCGCCACCCGGAGCATAAGCGGGTTGTAAGATAGGGCTGATACTGTACTGCTCACACCATGAGCTGCACTCTCTCTCTGGATCGACAAAGGCACTGGAATCAAAACCTTTTAAAGTAGCATTTAACTCCCACTCGGGCACCGACCTCCAATCAGATGGACTAGACGGTGGACTAAATGAAACTAGCGGGCTACCAGTCAGTTGCCAGAAGAGCCTCTCTCTAAAATACCACTTAATTACTCAAGGATCTTCCAAGATGCAGCGCCATTGCGAAGCCTGAAAAGCTTCCTAAGCCGCAGGAGTAAGCGCCGCATTCGATCGAAGGTACGGCCTAGGACGGAACGGCAGAGAATAAAGAAATCAAGGATAAAGAACGACCAAGCAGCAGATAACATAAGGTAACATAGGGCAATTACTCACATCATCAAGGATGACGGCATCGACATTCGACCTCCACATGAGATCAGAAAACATGCGCGTACGGCTGCGGTTGTCCTTATACCACAGCATCATCATTGAGGCCACAGTCAGAAATTGTGATCAATCATCTCAAGGAGAAGAATGCGGGATTTGAAGGATACCTCAATGACTGGATAGAAACTAGTCAAAAATCTGCTGATGTAGTGACTAGCTTTGTCCAGCCCTTCATATAAATGGGCAAGGAGAGCCACATTCCAATTATACGGTATGGGAAAAGTGATATCGGCTACAAGCGATAATAGACAGGAGCTCACTAACTCGTTCCCATGACAGAAGATCATCACTCCCATTGTAAGGCCCGTATCCTAGTCCATACTGTTCCATCAACTCCTGCAATCGTTCCCGATGAATTCTGGCAACCCGCGACCTATGATCGACATTTACGCATGACCCTAAGTCGTATCCCATACATTTGAGTAGGCTTAATCCGAGACTCATACCATTATGACCGTACCATCGCTGCGGTTCCAACGCCACGTCTTGCATACTGATCCGATACCCAGGACAAGATGTGGGCCCGCGTTTATTTCGAAGAAACACCATGCATTTGCAATCCCAAGAGAATCTCTACAACATGTCCCATCAATCAATCACTCAATCAATCAATCAATCACCTTATGTCAAGTACAAGAGCAACCCATGCTTTCTTTCTCCACAAGTTAAGCAATCTACCCCAAAAGTCAACAAGTCTCTCACCTCACATCCATCACCCATCACTCTCTCTCCTTACAACCCTCTCTCACTCTCATTTCTAAAACATAATTCCAAGTAAGCAAAGTGGTAGACGTCCAAGCCTTCCTAAGAGAGAAAATTGTGTTTTGTGTGGCCCACTTCCCACCCCAAATCCTTCATTCTAGCCCTTCATCTCTCATCATCTTCCATCAAAGAGAAACACAAGGATCGACGTTCCATCAAACCAAGAAGATCGAACGGTTGGTGCTTTATAGGCTAGATTTTCATATTTTTATGATGGGCCAAGTGAGGCCTACCGATTGATGGTATGGATCTCACTTTGGAGCCTAGATGTGGCCAATGGCCCATCTTGATTTTAATGATCATTCCATGATGGGGCCATTCTCCATGGACCCCATCATGATTCTATTTTTCATGCATGGATAGGGTCATCTAGACCTTCCATTTTGGTGGAGAAGTAATCTTCACCATTGATTTTTGTTTGGTGGGCCTACATATATTGGGACCCACTTTATGTATGATTGAATGCAATGGAGGGCTCATAGTGGCGGAGCCCTCCATCATCACGTGTGTCTCTCTCCCTCTCTCTCTTTCCCTCTCTCTTTCATTTTTTTCTATTGTATGTGATGATATGGCCATGTGGCCCACTCGGATGGACCCCACCATGAAGCATGCATTTTATCCAAGCCATTTGCAGGTGGGGCCCACTTTATATATGTGTTGTATCCACACCATGTAGCCATGTGGTGGCCCACCTAAGCAGGGCCCACCTTAAACATGTGTGCGCCCAAGCCGTCCAACGTCTAGGGATGCTGGATGTGAAATGGAAATAAAAATATCAGTTTCGTTCAAGCTTTGGAGTGGGCTGCTTATGCAGGCCCCACCTTGATGTATAGGACTAATCCACACCATCCATTTCATTCCCTGGCTCATTTTAGGCATTGAGTTGAAAAATGAAGTTAATCCGATTATCTGGCAGGCCATACCATAGCAAACAATGTTTTCTACCATTGAAATCCACTTTAAATTTTCTACACACCAAAACATACCGCATATTGGACTTGTTTGGTCTGTCTTGAGCCATGGAATGCAATGGCTGGGTTAGATTTTCCTGATGCAGGCCTTACATATGACAAACCCTAAAATTTAGTTTTTCACTAAAAAAATATAAAAAATAAAATAAACAACAGCAGCGTTGCTGCTGTTGCTGGCAGAGGACGTGCAGCAGCATCCTGCTACTGTGTGGGCGGACGACCAGGGACCACGGGTCCCAGCTGTGGGCCCCACCATGATGTGTATTGTCATCAACACTGTACATTTGGGTAGGCCCCTTAAGGCAGTGGGCCACCCCCAAAATCAGCCATGTAGGGAACTCAGGTGGCCCACGTCATAGGAAACAGTTGATTGAACGACTGCCATTGAAACTCTTTTAGGTGTTACAGAAGTTTTGGATCATTGTGAAATTTATTTTTCAGGTCCGTGCGACCTTATAAACAGATTGGATGTTAGATAAACGTTATGGTGGGCCCCACGTCCCACCGATGTAACTTTTTACCCACACCGTCTCTGTGTGTGAAGGTGGGACAGCTGGTGTACCTCACTCCAGCTATAGTTGCTATAGTGGTGTCACCAAGTACTGTGGGACCCACCTGTTTCATCCACTCCGTCCATGAGACCCACCATGATGCATGTGTTGCATCCAAACCGTCCAACCATTTGGCAAGCTTGTCTTACAAGCTTGAGACTAAGAATGAGTCAGATTTAAAGTTCAAGTGTAACTCATAATCAATGTGGACGGTGACATCTACCGTTCAAACATATAAGGGCCATAATAGTTTCCAATAAAGCCGATATTTGTTTTTACTTTATCTATCACTATGTTAACTTATGAATTGGTTGGATCTCAAATACATTACGGTGGCCCACACCGTGACGTGATCATCCATTGATCAGGTGGACCACACCATAGAAATAGTGGAGGATTGAACGTTTATCATTGAAACCATTTGAGTCACAGAAGTTCTGGACCAATATAATATTTATTTTTCCTATTGGTTCAGATCACCACTGTTACTTATGGTATGATCCAGATGATCATTTGATATGATTCATAATTTTTATATAATACTCTAAAATGACTTCTAAAAATAGATGAACGGTGTAGGTAGTGCGGCCCACTTATTGTATTTGAGAGGCCCATTTGTTGAGGCCCACCTTGATGTGTATGAAGCCTGTTGTTGAGGCTCACCTTAATATATATATGAGGCCATGTTATGAGGCCCATTGTGATGTATGCAAGGCCCATGGGTTATGGCCCATTGCAATGTATGTAAAGCCCAATTGGTGCGGCCTATTTGATATATATATGAGGCCCATGTGATTAGGCCCACTATAAATTTAGCCTTATGAGGGCCATTCCTTGGAAGCAATATTGGTTGAATGTCCACATTAATGGGCAATGATGGTTAAATGTCCTCATTGTGACCTTCCCTTCGGCCCTTTCTTAGACTAATTACCGATTTTGCTTGTCGAGGCCGATTGTTGAGGCCAATTATTAGTGTCAATTATTAATATCGATTATTGATACCGATTATGAGTATGTGATAGCATAGCATCATGATACATGCCCATACCATCATCTGCATGTTTATTATGATGTGTGGTTGACCATTGCATATGTCATTGGGCAGATTGTTATGAGACTCCCTGATAGGCAGAGGTTATCTCATGTGAGCGCACGGTATACGCAGGATTGATGTATGACTGGATTGTTTGACTCATGCATCTTGTATTGTGAGTAATGATTATTGTGCGCCCTAGCGACATCAGGGACGTAGCCTCCACAGGCATTCGTGGATGGCCAAATGGGACATCGAAAATTTGTTCTAGCATCGGGCTGCCATAGATGGCGCTGGGTGAAAATATCTAAAACCCTCTTAGTACTAGAGAATGCCCCAACGTCAAGACCAAGTGTATATACATGAGCGCCCGAGTGCCGAATACTAGGAGGCCGCGTCTCTCACTGTGTCATGGTCGGTTGGGAGGGGGTGTGGCCTTACCCGCCCGAGGGAGTAGGCATAGCTAGGCTGAGTTTGACCAGCTCGAGGAATGGATTCGCTATCGACGAGCCGGGTAGGTATTGGCAGACTACTGGCCAGGCAGATAGTGAGGTCTCTTCCACTTACCTAGTTGTGTGCTTGATGGGATGGTAGGTGGGGTGAAGTGTACTAGACCCCGGTGATGATCTTAAAGAGGAACCGTACTGATATGTGGACTTATTGAGCAGGAGTTGCATACTCATTCATTCATTCATTCACTATCCACTTGGGCTGGTGGTGCGCAACAATTTGTTACTGTACCTTCACAATGGCCAGGATTTTGGTTGGGGCGTGCCACTAACTTGAGATCAGGAGTCTACCACATTGAGTCTAACTATCCAAATTTAGGTATGAGACTGGTTTGGATAGAAGTCCCTTGTGATGGACCCCATAGCCTTCGATACTACGTACTATCATCCCGACTTCACACTCCAGCATGGTCATTTCATTAGCACCGCATATCGCATTAATCCATAACATATGGCATTTTGGGTTACTATGTTTCTTCATTTATATGGCCTAAATATGACTGACGGTATTCGTAGACTCATCAGGATTTGTATATTGCATTGCATCATCGGCATCTGATATTTGGCTTGTTGTCTCCGCATTGCATAGCTGATCTACATTGCTTCATCAATATATGATATTATTTTTATTATATTTCTGCATCGCATAGCCTGGATAAAGCTGATGATATTTATGGGCCTATCAGTATGTTTTCATATTACTTTGATTTCGTATGATTTTTATGAACTTGCCAGTATTTCTAATATTGTATGATTTATGAGCCTATCAGTATATTTTCGCTTACTCTGATTTCTCTGATATTGCTTACTTAACACTTATCTTGTGCACACACTTTCAATACCCTCTAAGCTTTCTATAAGCTTATACATGATAGATGTGTGCAAGTGGCGTTAGGTTGCAGCAGCGTTGAGCTTGGAGCGTGCAGTTGTCTTTTGAAGCTTTGATTTCGATATATGTATTTCCCTTTTAGCATTGTATTCAAATGATTTTATTGTGGATATGTGATGATGATGTTACCTTTATGATTTGGGTATACTTGTGGTTATGCTTCTTATGAGACAAATGTACATTGGAAAATCCTCCTTGTAGAATCCCAGGATCAGAACCTGACATATGGACGCTGGGAGTCGAGAATGGAGTACTACGGAGGCTGTCGGCACCAGGTTCGGCGATCAGGATTCCTGTGAATCCAATTTTTGAGTTTGGGGTGTGATACCCATAGTATACAATATTAGGGCACGAGCCTTCACAACAGCCGCAGCCTTGATCTCAGGAACACTCCAGGTAAAATTCGAGGAGAGCCAAAGCAGCCTGATTCGATGGTTAGAAAAATCTGAAAAGTCCAGCATCATCCCCAGCAGATTCATCCAATCGTCATCAGAAGGCACCAGAAGATCCTCCTCAAAAGGAACAGATCCCCCATCATACCTAAGACCTAACTGCATATAGATGTCATACGGAGTGAACCCCCACTCCTCGAAGGGTAAATGGAAAGTATGAGTCTCAGCGTGCCACCGCTCTGTCAAAGTAGACAAAAGGGACATGCTCGTCTTGCTCAGACAAACCTGGAACAGGCTAGCGAATGGAGTATGCTCCAATACATCAAAGAATAGAGGCTGAGGATCATGAAACCAGTCCAGCCAATGAGTCTTAACTCCACGCCCCCTCAAGATCGCAGGAGCACCACCTTCCCGAGCCACATCAGACAGGTGTCGGCTCTCTCATGGTACGTAACAGGGATCAACCGATTGGCGAGAAGGGCCGACCTCATTCCTACCACGGCGAGGCATGCTGCACAAGCAAGGTTCACAGGTAAGTATCCTTCTCACCACAAAGTCAAAAGCCCATGACAAAAGCCCAAGTCAAAGCCCAAGGCCCAAAAAGTTAAAGACCACAACCTAAGTCAAAGCTCATCAAGGCCCAAATGTTCGAAGCCCAGAGCCAAAAGTCAAAGCCCAAGGCCCAAATGTTCAAAGCCCATTAAAGCCCAAATGCCAAGAACCCATCAAGGCCCAAAAGCCCAAGCCTAGTGTCTAGAGGCCGATGATCCGAAGTCCAAGTTCAAAGCCCATTTCCGAGGTCCAAGATTAAGCCCATTTTTCATGAGCCCATATTTTCAAAGGTCCATCTTCCAGGCTCACATATCCAAATCAAAGTCCATTTAACTTGACCAAAACAGGACCATGATTTGAGGCCTACATGAGAAACCTCATCCATACATGGAACCAAAAATCAAGCTAAGGTGTGCAATCCACTCCACAAGGGGTGGCCCACCATCAAGATCCATACCATCAAAGTGCTCAAGTGGGTCCCAAATCACCCATCCTACGGTCCAGATCATCCAAAAAAATAAAAATAAATAAATAAATAAATAAGGAAGAAAAAGAAAGACAAACCAAATAAAAGAGTGGGGCCCCCTTTCTTATCACACCCCACTCTAACAAAGCAACAAAAAAAACAAACAAACAGACAAAAAATCTAGCCAACTCTTTAGCCCAAAATGAAAAATCCAGCAAGATCCAATGGTTGAGATCAGACCAAAATGATCAACGGTCCCGATCATGGCCTCCCTAAGCCTAAAAGGGAGATCCAAGGCTACAAATGGCTCCTCCAAACATTTTACAAAGAAGATCTGGACAAACTCCAAGCAGACACAAACAAGGATTATGATTATCCACCTGAAATTGAAGAAGGAAGAAGGGCGATGGAAAACCACAAAAATCAATGGCCAAGGATCCTCTAGGGAGCTATAATGGTGTCCCTGGATGTCCCTGGACGGAGATGAAATAAGAAAGGAGGGTACAATGGTCAGACCAGCTTCCACACCGGACCATCGGCAAAGCAAGTGACCGGTGGTAATCGGACTGCCACTGGCAGTAATCGGACTGCCGCAGGCGGTAGTCCGTCTGCCGCCCCTGACCGGATTCCCTTGGGACAGTAGGCCGGTCCCCTATGAAATGATGGGATGTCCGGACCTCTCTTGGATCCATTTGGACAAAAGCCCAACAAGAGAAAAAGATTCCTCCCATGAAGTCCAAAATCTCATGAGAAATTCAAAATCTCATGGGGAATCTCGATAAATTGAATAATAATTGCTGGAAAAAGAAATACAAAAACAGAAAAAAAAGGAGAAAATCCCAAAAATATAATAAGATTGAATGCCCCATTATTTTGTTAGTGGAGGCCATCTGACTATTTGATTTGGACCGTAAAATAAAAATCAAACGACGATGTCCACCGGCAAGATCGGACAGATCTTTCAAAAAATTCAAAAATATTCCAAACCATTAGCCCCATCAGCAATGCAACTGTTAATTTTTACAAATAAAAAATGAACAACGACACCCACCGTGAGATCGAATGGATATTTTCCAAAATCCATAAAAAAAATATTTCAAATAAAATCTCCAAGGAGTCTAGCTCCAAAGAGATTAGTTTTTAAAATGAAAATTTTTTAAAAAAAATGCATGCGGCACGCAATACACTGAGGAATCTTCCATATTCTCTAGTTGTGGTTGGTGCAAATAGCTAAATAAGTTTCGATCTCTTTCGGTTTCCCTAGAGGATGATCGAATCCATTCATGATACATGTACGAATGGCCCGATCTCTATATCTAGACAGTACTATGAATGCTAGTAGAAATGAGTGGATCTATCTCTAGAAAGAATAATTAAACTCGAAGTGACAATAATCTATTATAACCAAAGTATCAAAATCAGCACACTGCATGGTAAAAGATTACCTGCACGTACCTAGTCTGGGATGTTTAAAAATTTTGATCGAGTCCAAGTCGGCGTAGTGAATTCCCCGTAAGGCTGCACGAACGCGCAAGGTAACTAACCACTTTGACGATCAAACAAATGAATACTCCCACGGTGATTACTTTCAAAGGAAATGATAGATAAAACAGTACGGGAATCCTCATAAAGCCACAATGAACGCGCAAAGGCCTTACTTTCATACTTACCCTCCAATGCTATTAACAATCTGACGTGAAAGGGTTGTGATTGGTGACCCATAATGCGCACAAATGCGCAGGGACAATCACAACATTTTTCTCAACTCTCATAATATATGCAAGTCATTTATTTTCCAAACAATCAACTGACAATGATACAATGGTAGGCAACAGATTCGAATCACTACCCTTTCTAACTAGAAAGGTGGGGTGTCCACTCGCTTTGACACTCGGTTGCTCGTAACCTCAGTTAAAGAGGGGCATCTGTAGACACCCCACCCAAGCTAATATCTTGAAAAAGGCAAAGATAGTCCGAACTATGATCATATCCAAACCCTAACCCACATCCTAAAATCAAACCCTGATCCCAAACCCTAATCCTAGAACCAAACCCTAACCCGGATCCTGACTTGAGCCATCACCCAAACCCGAAACATACCCATTTAAACTTAAAAGCCCGAAAAGTGGACTATTGGATGAAGTGGAACATTGGACAAAACCCAACGGATGAAGCCTGGCGCGAGCCTGGCCTGGGCGGTACTCAGATTACCTCCACTCGCAGGGCGCATGTGTCCTCCGAGCAATAGCTGTCTTTGCGCTCGAAAGTCAACTTTTCTCTGAAATTACCCCTCCATCCAACCCTATTTACCGTTTTACTAACCCCAAGAGCTAATGGAGTACGCCATGTGGCGTTTCTCTCTCCTCAACCACTCTCAAGCTGCCATGTCAGCTTTCACCCTTCACATCCCTAAAAATTACCACAATACCATTGGAGAAGGCTATAAATAGCCATCTCCTCTTCTCATTTTCACAACAACACAAGACACCAACAACCAAGAGAGGGAGAGAGAGAGAGAGAGAGAGAGAGAGAGAGAGGAAGAGAGTGAAGGAGGGAAGGAGCTCCCAAGCCTTTAAGTTCAAATTTTTACCTACCCCTTAGCCCTCCTCTCAACCTTTCCAACCCATAAACTTAGCCCAAATTGGTCATGGTTCGGTCCATGTTTTAGCCCACTCAAGTTCAAGCCAAAAGACCCATTCATCTTATACACAAGCATTCATTATGACATTTATTCTCTTCTCAACCCCCCTGCTTCTCTAGATTTCTAGTGAACGTATGCTCTATGACTTACCGTACATCGGATCCTGTCACATCAGAAATTCCTATTAGTCTAGTCTATTTTTCTTATCTCTTTGTATAAGCATCATCACATCCACCTTCTAGACATGCCGTTGGACGTATGCTCTATGGCTTGCCAAAATCTCAGATCTTACCACATCAGAAATCCGCGTGTATGCCTAATCCTATCTTGACCACATCATCCATCCCTTGAGATTGTTTTACCACACAAAGTAGAGACCGTACATTCGTATGAGCAGAGAGGATGCCTAACACCTTCCCTCTTTATAACCGAGGTCCCTTATCCAGAATCCCAGATCACAGACCAGGAGTCAATCTAAGATAGGAGAGTCTTCGGATTTCTCCAACCTTACATATGCCGTGGGTTCTAGCTGACTGCGGGATTCTGAAATTAATTGGCTAGTGGTGACTCTAACATCCACAAATCAACCTAACCACCCCCACAAATCAAACCAAAACACGCCATTCAGCGTGGGCTCCGATTCTCAGCTTTCACATTAACACATTGAACCACTATAATTCTTTGTGTTACGTAGTAAATGTTTTTATCTTTTATATAGTGAATGGTTGTATTTACATTTCAGTTCAAGTGGTGAATGATTGTAATAATTTTTTTTATTTACTCTTGCAAAGTTTGAGATTTTAATTTTAAAAGAATTCATGAAATAAGGTTGTTCCACCTAAACTTTTATGTGAAGGTTGTCCTACGAATCATTTGGAATCAATGTCTCAATCCCCCCCAGGACTTCTTAAGTTCTCAGTTTCAAATTTCCATTAACAATGCGATAATGGCGGGTGTAACAGTTATGGTTTCTTCCAAAATTTTCACTTTAAAAAATAATTTAGTTTCAGTAGAAACTTTAGAAATCAATGCTTACATCCCTTGCACAATGGACCGATAAGCTGTCCCACCCCATTGTAGAATTTTCTCCCATCCTACCTCAGATAGAAGATCAGATAGACCATACTTAGTAATATGACTAAGATTTATAGACTACTCTATGATGATTCCCCTTGTTCTAAAATCCTAAATGTTTTCAGGGTCATCCTCTGGTAGCCGAATGGACTGCACATCACGTGGACTGGATTTGGATGAGGAACCATCTTGTACTTTACATACAACACATTTGGATTTAGGTTCCATGAGTTTAAATAAGAAGAAATCAAATGAAAATCAAGAATAGAGCAAGAACAACAAGAATATCAGATTTTACAAGAAAAACTCACCAAAAAGGGTTTCTATATTCAAGAAAATCAATACAAACAAGATGCAAGTGCAAATAAGAACTCAAATCTATACTAAAAATGTCTCAAATGCACCTACAAATGAGTAATAATAAAAGATGAGTTGGCCAAATTGAACACCAATGAGTTGAAGAAGAAGAAGTGGAATTTGGAAAAAAAATAAAAAATTTCACCTTTATGAGGGAATCCATGTAAGACTTGTAACTTCGCGAGACCTTCCTTACACTTCTACTTCGATAATGGCATGTTCTTGGTAGACCAGATTGATGAGTTTTGATCATGACCCCATTTTTAGTACCGCAATACTCTGAGACTTGTACCCTAGCGACTGCACGGATGCTACGGTTCCAACGCCGCGCGACACGCCCTTTTTCGACCCCTAAATTAAAAGTTACAATTTTCACACAATGCGAGGTGGGGCACGCAACACACGCGGGCCCCACCTACACAAATCCCCAATGTTGTCAAATCAATCAATTAATCAATCAATCAATCAATCCATCAATCCATCAATCAATCCATCCATTACCCATGTCACTCTCTCCCTATTTGTCAAACAAGCTGTGAACACTGGGAATCGGTGCCCACGCTGATTTATGTTTTATGGTGGGGTGATTTGGCTGATTTGGATTGGTGATACAATGTAAACTTGGAGTCGCCACTAGCCACTAAACTCAAAATCCAGTACTTGGTTAGAACCTGCAGAATATGTAAAGTTAGAGAATCTGAAGACTCTCTTACTTTACGTTGACTCCGATTTATGATTTTAGAGATTCTGAGTAAGTGAACTCGATTACAAAGAGAGAAGGTGTTAGGCACCCTCTCTATCCATACAAGTGTACGGTCTCTACTCCGTGTGGTAAATTAGTCTTAAGAGATGGGATGATATGATCGAAGTGTGACTAGGCAAACCCAAATTTTTGATGTAGCAAGATCCAGGATTCCGGCAAGCTACAGAGCATACGTCCAAGGAATGTCTAAAAAAGCAGATGTGATGATGCTAATATAATAAAAGAAAGGGACTAGACTACCACGAGTTTCTGATGTGATAGGATCCGATATTTTACAAGTCATAGAGCATACATTCGATGGCAATCTAGAGGAGTAGGGGGGTTGAGAAGGGAAGTAATGATGCGATGTGATAAAGTATGAATGATAATGATGATTGCAAGATCTTTGGCTTGCACTTGAAATGGCTTGGGTGTTTAGATGCATCATGATTGGGAATGATTGACCTGAGTAGGACTGAGAGGCTAAGAGATGGTTGGAGGAGGCTAGAGGGGGGCTAGAAGATGGGAGCATGAGAACTCAAGCACTCCCTCTCTCTTAGTAATGGTTGTTGTGTTGTGTGAAATGAAAAGAGGTGAAGGTTATTTATAGCTTTTTGGGATGACATTTTAGTAATTTCAGGATTTTTGGAGGGTAAATGCTGATGTGGCAGCTTGTGATTGGTTGAGAGAAGGGTAATGCCACATGTCATGCTTCTATAGGCTCTTGGGCTTTGGTAGGACAGTAAATAGGGTGAACTTTGGGGGTAATTTCATATGAAAGTTAACTTTGGGTTTGGTATTATGGTAAATAGAGTGAACTTTGGGGATAATTGCATATGAAAGTTGACTTTGGGTTTGGTAGGATGGTAAATAGAGTGAACTCCAGGGGTAATTCCATATGAAAGTTGACTTTGGAATGAGGGATGACTGTATGCTAAGAGGAGACACCTGTCAAATCTGGAGTAGCACTCCGATTACTGCGGGCGGTAGTCAGACTACTGCCCGCGGTAGTCCGACTACCACCGAGGCAGGGTTTGCTTTGGTTTTTGTCCGGTGGGCTTGATTCAGTGTTTTAGCTTGGTCCCAAGTCTATTTTCAGGGTTTTGGCTCAAAATGATTGGATGCTTTCTAGGGACAGGCTTGGGTTAGGGTTAGGGTTTAGACTCGGGCTTATCGGATTAGGGTTAGGGTTAGGTTAGGGAAATGGCTGTGGTTTTGGGTAGGGTGCGGGGTTCAGGTTCAGTTCTTAACGATCATCCATGCCTTATCAAGTTGCTAGCCTGGGTGGGTGTCTACAAATGTCCCTCTTTAGCAGAGGTTGTAAGCAACCGAGTGCCAAAGCGAGTGGACACCCCACCCTTCTAGTCAGAAGAGGTAGTAGTTCGAATCTATTGCCTGCCATTGTATCATTGTTAGTTGACTGTCTAGAAAAGAGATGACTCGCGCATATCATGAGGGTTGTGGAAAACTTATGATTATTTCTGCGCGTTCTACGGCATTATGGGCCTCGAATCACAATCCTTTTATGTCAGATTGTTGATAGCATTTATGAGACCCGTATCGTAGCCCGTACCGTTCCGTATGCCTCCACGGTCCTCTCGGTCGAATTTCGACGACCCGCGATCTGTTATCGACGTTTGCGCGTGATCTTGAGTAGTGTCCCGTATAATAGAGTTGGCTCAACTCAAGACTTGTACCCTTGCAACCGTGTCGTCGCTGCGGTTCCGACGCCGCGTATTACGTGCTGAGGCGAAACTCGGGCCAGGAGATGTGGGCCCGTGTTCAGTTTGAGGAAAATACCGCGCATTGTAATTTCGAGAGAATCTCTACGAAATGTCTCATCAATTACCTCACTTATCAAAAGTACACCCATCACTCAACCCATTACTCTCCCCATTCCTAAGTAGAAAAAGTAACCCCAAAAAGTCAACTTTCTCATCACCTCACCATCCCTCTCTCCCATCACTCCCTTGCATCACTCCTCTCTCTCTCTCTCTCACTTCACTCCATTCCAAGCAACCCATGAGAGCCAACGTCCACCTCCATGAGAGAAAGCTTGGTGTGGCTCACCTTCCTATCTCTCATCCCCACCCTCCAAAAAACAATCTTAACCATTGAAGTTCGTCCTTTGGAGCTCTAGATTGCGTTGGCAGAAGAAAGAAGAGGAGATCAAAGGTAGGTGTATTTTATCATTTGATTTGTGTGATTTTTTATGATTTGAGAGCCCACATATAGTGAGACCCATCTTGATGTATGCCTTGTATCAAAGGGGGACCCATAGTGGCGGGGTCCCTCCATCTCCACCGTCCTCTCTTTCTCTCTCTCTCTCTCTCTCTCTCTCTATCTCTCTTTTTTTTTTTTTGTTTGATGTGGCCCACTTATTAGATGCATGCACGACTGATTTTGACCGTCCAGCCATTGGGCCAGCCCCGCTGCCTGACCTGGATGAAGGGGAATCACAAATATCAGTTTGGTCCCAAGTCGTGGGCCACGTGTCATGTGGGACTCACTGGATTAGTTGTGTCAGGTGGGACCTGGAGTGACGTCACCAAATTCTGTGCCCCCCTATGATATATGTCTTTCATCCACCCCATTTATCTGTGGGACCCACCAGACGCATACCTTCTTTCAGCCGTCCATCTGCAACCGTGCAGATCAGCAGTACGTCCACACTGCTGATCGTCTGGATGTGGCCAGCAAGGTCAGCTTGACCCCCCAAGCTGGTGGGCCATACACCACGTGGCCTCCTCATCATGATGCACGTGCCATATCCTCACCGCCCATCCGGGCCTAGCCTGGAAATGAAGTAGATTCAAACCTTAGGTGGAGTACACCACGTGGGGCCTTGGTGTATACGTTTCTCCACACCGTCATTCTGTTTGGGGCATGGGCCCACCCCACACGTGTGGCACGTGTGAAGGCCACATGATGAGTTTTTCTACAGGCCAGTAGCTGTTGAATTTTTTACTATATTAAATAATAATTATTATTATTATTATATATATTATAAAATATTGTGGTGGCCCACGTGGGCCCACCTTTATGAATGAATCCCAGCCGTCTTTCCACACGGGACGTGCAGACCCACCGAGGTATTGCTTCATCTATATCGTCCACTCGTATGGGCCCCTCCATGATGCATTGTATATCCAAGCCGTCCGTCCATCTGGACGGGAGCATGGGATCCACCTTAATGTATTTATTGTATCCACACCATCCATCCAATTAGTGAGCTTGTCTTAAGGCTTGAGACTAAAAAAATGGCGCAGATCTATCAGGTGGACCACACTATAGAAATCAGTAGAGATTGAGAAATCCTTTTTGGGTCACAGAAGTTCTGGATCAACATGAAATTTATTTTTCCCTCTTAATCCAGGTCTTTGTGACCTTATGATCAAATTGGATGGAGAATATGCTTTATGGTGGGCCCTGTGATTTGTTATCTCCATTGGTATTTGTGGTATGGTCCAGATGATTTTCCAATCACCATCTCCACCGCTATTTAGGGTGTGGTTCAAACGATCTTTCGATATGATTCATTTTTGGAATGTATATGAGGCCCATTGATGCGGCCCGTGGACGCAGTCCACTTGATGTATATGAGGCCGACTGGTGCGACCCATGTGATATGTTTGACTCGATCTATATATAAGGCCCATTAGTGCGGCCTATTGTGATGTATTTTAGCCCATGCGAGAGGCCCATTATGTTGTATTTGTGGCCTAGTTGATAAGGCTCGTTGTGATGTATTTGTGGCCTAGTCGATAAGGCCCAATGTGATGTATTTGAGGCTCGTGAGCGAGGCCCAATGTGATGTACTTGAGGCCTGTGAGCGAGGCCCGATGTGATGTATTCAAGGCCCATGGGCAAGGCCCAAGAGCGAGGCCCATTTGATGTATTCGAGGCCCATGTGATGTGGTTCACCTAATGTGTATATGGCCATTATGTGAGGCCACGAGCTCATTATATCTTTTGGCTTTATATGTAGGCCACTCCTTGGGAGCAATGCTGGTTAGATGTCCACATTGATGGGCAATGATGGTTGGATGTCCACATTGTGACCTTCCCTCAGGCCTTGTTAGGCCCATTCTCATAATTCTCTTATGGGTTAACCCAAATAAGTGGGCCTCATTCACTATAGATGGATGGTTTCACAGTATCGGATTTGATATAACCAAAATTGAGGGTCGATCTTTATATTATGGTTGATCGGTTGTTCATCTATGGATCCCGCCTTGTTTATATGCTAATTATCGGTGTCGATTATCGATTCTGATTATCGAGTCCAATTCCGATTATCGAGGCCGAGTCAGATTGTCGAGGCCGATTATCGATTGATTCCGATTGTCATGACCGATTATCGACTCCGATTGACATGACCGATTTGCCATTTCTGATTATCGATTGATCCCGATTGTTGTGACTGATTGCCGATTCCGATTGACGTGACCGATTTGTCGATTCTGATTATCGATCGATCCTGATTGTCATGCCCGATTGGCGATTCCAATTGACGTGACCGATTTTCCAATTCTGATTATTGATCGATCCCGATTGCCATGCCCAATTGCCGATTGCGATTGACGTGACCGATTTACCGATTCTGATTATCGATCGATTCCGATTGTCATGACCGATTGCCGATTCCGATTGTCGTGATCGATTTGTTGATTTCAATTATCGATCGATTGATTGTCGTTACTGATTTACCGATTTTGATTATTGATCGATCCTGATTGTCGTGCCCGATTGTCGATTTCGATTGACGTGACCGATTTGCTGATTCTGATTATCGATTGATTCCAATTGTCGTGACCGATTGCCGATTCCGATTGTCATGATCGATTTGCAGATTCTGATTATTGATCGATTTCGATTGCCGTGACCGATTATCGACTCCGATTGACGTGACCGATTTATCGATTCTAATTATCGATCGATCCCAATTATCGTGACCGATTGTCGATTCCGATTGACGTGACCAATTTGCTGATTCTGATTATTGATCGTTCTCGATTGTCGTGGCCGATTGTCGATTTTGATTGACGTGACCGATTTACCAATTCTGATTATTGATCGATTCTGATTGTAGTGACCGATTGTCATGACCGACTTGCCAATTCTGATTATCGATCGATTTCAATTGTAATGATCGATTCCCTATTCTGATTGACGTGACTGATTTTGCCGATTCTGATTATCGATCGATTCCAATTATCGCGACCAATTGTCGATTCCGATTATCGATCTATTCCGATTGTCAAGGCTGATTCCAAGTGTCGATTCCAATTGTTGAGGCCGATTTCAATTGTCGAAGTCGATTTCGATTGCCGAGGCTGATTGTTGAGAGCTATATGATATATATACGACCCGTATTTGAAGCCCATCATGATGTATATTAGGCCCATGTAAGAGGCCTATCGTGATGTGTATTAAGCTCTTGAGTGAGACCTATGTATTGTATAGTAGGCCCTTGTGTGAGGCCATGGGTCCAGTATATGTTAGGCTTTATGTGAGCCATTTCTTGGGGGCAATATTGGTTAAATGTCCACATTGTCGAGGTTGATTGTCGATGTCGGTTATTGATACCAAAACATCATGATACATGCCCATACGCATCATCTCCATGTTTATTATGAGATGTGGTTGATCATTGCATATGTCATTGAGCATGTTGTTATGAGACTCCCTGAGAGGCGGAGGTTATCTCACATGAGTACACAGTATGCACAGGATTGATACATGACTAGATTGTATGACTCATGCATCTTGCATTATGATTACTATACACCCTAGCGACATCAAGACCGTACCCTCTATAGGCATATCATGGATGGCCAGACGGGACACAGAAAATTTGTTCTAGCATCGGGCTGCCATAGATGGCCCTAGGTGAAAATTCCTAAACCCTCTTGGTACCAGAGGACGCCCCAACATCGAGACCGAGTGGATACATGAGCGCCCGAGTGCCGAATACCAGGAGGCCGCGTCTCCCACTATGTCATGGTCGGTTGGGAGGGGGTGTGGCCTTACTCGCTCGAGGGTAGGGGGGTATAGCTAGGATGAGTTTAACTAGCTCATAAATAGGTCCGCTATCAACGTGCTGAATAGATATTCATAGACTATTGACCAGGCGAATAGTGAGGTTTCTTATGCTCACTTGGACTGTATTGCTGGGAGAGGAGCAGTGCCATTTGGAGTGTACTAAACTCCAGTGATGATCCCAGAGATGAACAGTACTGATATGTGGACTTATTGAGCAAGAGTTGCATACTCATTCATTCGTTCATTCACTATCCACTCAGGCTGGTGGTGTGTAACAATTTGTTACGTGTACCTTCGTAATGGCCAAGATTTCGGTTGGGGCGCACGACTAACCTGAGATCAGGAGTCTACCACATTAAGTCTAACTATCCAAATTTAGGTATGGGACTGGTTTGGATAGAAGTCCCTTGTGATGGACCACATAGCCTGCGATACTACGTACTATCATCCCAACTTCACACTCCAGCATGGTCATTCCATTTGCACCGCATATTGCATTACATCCGCGGCAGATGGCATTTTGGGTTACCTCTATTTCTGCATTTATATAGTTTAGATACAGCATCTGATATTTGACTCTTTATGACTCCTCATTTGTATAGTTGATCTATATCGCGTATTCTGATATTGTTCCTCATTTGTATAGTTGATCTGTATCTCGTATTCTGATATTATTTCTCATTTGTATAGTTGATCTATATTACGTATTATGATATTGTTTGATTCATGAACTTGTCAGTATTTTCGCTTACTCTGATAACGTATGATTCATGATCTTGCACCTTTTTCGACATTGTATGATTATGGTATTACGTTGAATACTTGACACTTACCTTGTGCACACACTTACACCACTCTCTAAGCTTTCTATAAGCTTATGCACGATAGATGCGTACAGGTGATGTTAGGTTGTAGCAGCGTGGAGCTTGGAGTATGTAGCTAACTTCTATAATTTTTACATATGTATTTTCCTTTCAGCATTGTATTTAAATGTTTATATTAGTGGATATGTGATGATGATGTTGCCTTTGTGATTTGGGTATACTTGTGGTTATGCCTATTAAAAGTTAAATGTACATTAGAAAAAAAATCCTCCTTATAGGATCTTAGGATCAGAATCTGGCGTATGAACGCTATGAGCTGAGAATGGGGTACTACAGAGACTGTCGGCACCGGATTCTGCGATCGGAATTGCTATGAATCCGATTTCCGGGTTTGGGGTGTGACAACATTGGAGGGTGAGTCTGAAAAGTAGGGTCTTTGTGCGTCGATGCGGCTTTACAAGGATTCCTGTACTGTTTGGATCTGTTATTTCCATTGCTATGTAATCAGCCTAGGAGTATTCGTTTTGTTTGATTTCAAAGTGGTTAGCTGCCCAGCACGTCGATGCGGCCTTATGGAGAACTCACTATGCTGACTTTGACACGATCAAACTTTCTAAATATCCCGGACTAGGTATGTTCGGATAGTCTTTCACCATGCAGTCTGTTGATTATGATATGTTGGTGTAGACACCCCACCCAAGCAAATATCTTGAGAAGGCTAAGACAATCCAGGAACCATGATCATATCCTAAACCAAACCCTAATCTCAGCATTAACCTAACCCTAACCTAAAGCCTATCCTTAACCCGAAACCCTGATCCAAGCCCGTGGAACCTCCCAAACCTAGCCAGAAGTCCCAAATTTAGGACCTATTCAAGCTAGGTCAACATAGAAATACACCCGGACTAGACAAAAACCTAAAAAAGGGACCACCAGACAAACCAGCATGCCACACGAGGACCGCATGTGCGAGCCCGGCCCGAGCTCGGCCCGGGCAGTAGTTGGACTACCGCCGACAGTAGTTTGACTTTCGCCGGTGGTACTTCAACTACCACCACTTGCGGTCCGCATGTAAACCTCTGAGGATAGCTATCCCAGCGTCCGAAAGTCAACTTTCTCACAAAATTACCCCCATATTCAAGCTTATTTATCATTTTACCAATCCCAATAACCAATGAGAGTGCGCTACATGGCGTCTCTCTCTCCCTAACTAATCACCAGCTGCCACGTCAGCATTTACCCTCCTCAAACCCAAAAATTACCAAAAGACCATTAGAAAAGGCTATAAATAGCCCTCTCCTCTTCACATTTCAATCATCTACTTCTCATTTCCAAGCTTAAGTGAGAGAGAGGGAGAGGGGGAGGAAGAGAGTGAGAATGAGGAGGAGCTCTGAAGCCTCCAAGTCCAGATTTTTTAGTTATCCCCTTAGCTTCATCCCGACCTTTCTAACCCCACAAGCCTAGCCCGGATTGATCATGGTGCAGTCCATGTCTTAGCTTACTCAAGATCGAGCCAAAAATCTATTCATTTTACATACAAGCATTCATCATGACATCTATTCCCTTCTCAACCCCCTTACTTTTCTAGATCTCTAGTGAACATATGCTCTGTGACTTGTCGTACACCGGATATTGTCACATCAAAAATTCTTAGTGATCTAGTCCATTTCTCTTACCTCTTTGCATAAGCATCATTTCAACTCCTTCTAGACACACCGTTGGATGTATGCTCTGCGGCTTGCCGAAATCTCGGATCTTGCTACATCAGAAATTCGCGTGTGTGCCTAGTCCCATCTCAACTACAATATTCATCATCCTTTGAGATTTTTTTTACCACACTAAGTAGAGACTGTACATTCGTACGGGTAGAGAGGGTGTCAAACACCTTCCCTCTTTGTAACCGAGGTCCCTTACCTGGAATCCCGAATCACAGGCCATGAGTCAATCTAAGGTAGTAGAGTCTTCGAGTTTCTCCAACCTTACATATTCCGTGGGTTCTAGCCGACTGCGGGATTTTTTGAGATTAGTGGCGACTCCAACATCTACAAATTAGCCAATCACCCCCACCACAAAACCGTAACATATCAATCAGCGTGGGCGCTGATTTTCAGTGTCTACAGAATGACGACTCCATTGGGGACTTGCTAGTTCACACTAGCCGTGACCTGACTTGAAAGCGTATGATATTTTAATCTCAAGGGACATCACCACTGCATTCACAAAAAAATCTTTAGCTTGTACTTTCTTAGGCACAGATCAGAACCATGACCACCCGATCCTGCGCAGCTATAATCTCTCAAGCTACCCATGAAGAAGAGCCGGCAGCTTAACCAGCTCCCGAAACATCAGCACCCACACCTACACCAACACCCGATCTACTACCAGTAGCTCCAACAGACCCGCAAGCCAATACAACCATGCAAGAGCTACTACTTCGAACGATGCAAGAGTTACTACTTCGCCTAGTGCCAAGTGTCATACCGAATACACAAGCAACCCAGCCTAATGTACAGAACAGTTCACCCCCTCAAACCCCTTTCGCCTTCTCCCTTATTCCTCTAGCAAATCCCGTGCTCTCTCTCACAGAAGAGTCAGCACAAGATCTACAACAACCAGCAAATGGGAGCAACCCTCCCATACCTCTCTACTCAGTACATCACAACAATCAGGTTAAACACAAGTTTCCCTTAACGGGAACCACAGACAAGAACTGGCGGATGCCTATGAAGGGGGCCAGTTTCGAGTCCAACTTACTGCTCTTAGTGGGAGTAACATTCTGGGATTGGCAGATACCCCAGGCAGGAGCCACTTCCGAACATCACACCCTCCACCGAAAGGGAGCAATGTTCAATTCCAGCTACCTCCTACCACTTGGAGTCCATCTTCTTTCCAACAACCCCCTATTCTGGATCCATACAAAGAGGAAGCAGCACAAGCCCTACAACAAGGGGCAATGTATCCGCAGCAAGGTAAGTCAGAAATCGAGGAATTACGAGAGCAGTTGTAAATGGTGCAAAATCAACTCCAAAGGTAGCAAGGAGTGGATCACCCATCCACCAAGTTCAGGGATCTCTGTCCCTTCCAAGAAGCTCGGGTCCCTTCAAACTTTGATGTACCCAAATTTAAAAGGTATGACGGTAGTGGATGCCCCACAGCACATCTGAAAGCATTTTATGGAGAACTCAATGCGATAGCAAGGAATGATGGAGCCCTGATATGGCTCTTCCAGAAGTCCCTTAAAGGTGATGCTTTGGATTGGTACACGTCACTGTACAACCATCAAATCAGAACTTGGGAAAGACTCTCCTAGGCGTTCATTGAAAGATTCTCATATAACCTGAACATGGCTCTTAGAAGGGCAGATCTGGTTGCCTTGAGACAAAAAAGTGATGAATCATTGTCAGCATACGTGGGACAATGGCAGGCCATGCCAACCTGAATGAAAAACCCCATCGACGACGAAGAACAGTTATTTATGATTGTACATTCAGCAAATCCCAACATTTCAGGATATCTAATCTCGTATCCCTATGTAAACTTCTCTTAGCTCATCCTGGCTGGAGAACAACTGGAAGCCGGGATCAGAGCTGGAACCATCTACCCATGGCCACACCAAGCCCCCACAATCAGAAGGAATAAAGTTGAGGGAAAACCCATTGGATATGAGAATGGAAACGGCACTGCCCCCGTGCGACGCACCATGGAGGTTAACAATATCGTCACCAACACTCTAGGTAACCAGTATGCTCCACAATTGGAGCCACAACAAGACAGGCAATACCAACCACAATAAAATAAGTAGTACCAACCACAGCAAGCCCAACAGGGATATCAGGCACAGTCGTCTCAATAACAACAACAACAACCTAGGGGGAATGCACAAGGTCCCTACAAACAAGCAATGTTAGGTAGGAAATTCACCCCGCTAGCACAAATATATAGTCAGGTTCTGACAATGTTAATGCAAAAGCAACTTTTGACACCACTCCAGCCTCGACTTCCACCTAACCCCTTACCACCAGGTTACAATGAAAATCAGTATTGCGCATATCACCAAGCTCCTGGCCACCTTACAGACCGTCGTTTCGCTTTGAAACATGCGGTCCAAGATTTAATCGAAAGCCAGAGGATCGCTATCACCCCACATGCTAGCAACATGGCTCAGGCCAACATCCTCCAAAATCCCCTGCCATCGCATCAAGTGGGACCCAGCACATCTAGCACTTCTACCGTCAATCATATTGAAAGAGGACGACCAGTGTACTCCTCTCCACATCATTCCATACAAGCGATCATGCCTGGCATAGCAAACAAAACATGGGGACATCGACAGGTGCCACCGCCTGAGCCGCAGGTATTCCTTGAAGCAGCACCGATAGTGCAACCTCTCATCTATCTCGAGGCAGCACCCAACAGGTCTCAGCCTCTCATCTCTCAAGAGGCACCGGCCCCTAGCACTCCCTAGGTCACATCCTCAACATCGTGCTCCCTAAGGGGCACTTTCAGCCCCAACCTCGGCACATCCAAAAAGGTCGAATTTGGAACCCGTCTTCTCCTAATAGGCCTCTCTGATCTAGCCCCACTAGCCTTGCAAGGGGCACCTCCAGTCCAAACATCAAATTTCCTAATGCCTCACCAACTGGCACATCAAGTGGAGGAAGAAAACCCCATCGATAAATCTCACCAAGATTCGATCACACTTCAAGAGAAATCATCAAGTCCATCGTAAATAGTTCTGACAACAACTTCTCAGCCTCAAGAACCACTAATATACTTGGAAGGAAGAACGGTTCCCTCCTACAACCCAAAGGCAGTCCCATAGCATTACTCAGAATGCGCCGAAGAGGGCAACAACGGGAGATATTTTAGGAGGTATAATTAGAACCCAAAAGAAATCCGGGGAACTTTATCAGGAACCACCCACAAAACCGATGTTGCTTACGACATAGCACCTCAACTCAAATCCATCCCTGCACAAATTTTCATCTGAGAGCTCTTATGCACAACAAGATCGCATCGAGAAATCTTTGCGAAAACATTGAATGATGCACATATCTCCCCTGACGTACCTCCCGAAATGGTGGTAAGTATGATCGGACAACTCCTCGCACCACGGGCCATCACTTTCTCTAATGAGGAGTTGCCACCAGAAGGTCGCAAACATGGGTGCTCATTAAATATAGTTGTCCGTTACAAAAATTTCAAAGTTCCACTTATACTCATAGACAACGGATCAAGCCTAAACATTTGCCCTTTAAGGACTGCCGAATGATTGGGGATAGAACCGTCTTCCTTCCGACCCAGCACCATGAGTGTCAGAGCCTTTGATAACTCCCGAAGGCTAGTTGAGGCAAAAATTGACATTGAGTTACAAATCGGACCAGACATGGCCCTTGTCACATTTCAAGTCATCGACATTCCTACCTCATTTAACCTTCTGTTAGGATGGCCATGGCTTCATGCTGTTGGAGCCATCCCATCTACCCTCCATCAAAGGGTTAAATTCCCTTCAGGAAATCGAATCATCTCAGTATTGGCCAAGCCAGAAACTGACATCCCAGTGATTGACGTTCAGCATGCCGAGGGTGACATATCATATCACAGTTTCGAGTTCGAAATTGTAAACTCAATCGCCAATCCTCGCCCTCTCACTGCTGAATATGTCATTCCCCTGGCTGAGTTCCATGAGAAAGGTGTAGTAGTAAAGATAGCATGTGCCAACGTGTAAAGACAAGGACTGGGATATCAATCGACACCAGAAGATTGGGCAGCAAGGTAAAAAAAGAGGCAACTGTTCAAATTCACACCCATCGAGTTTGTTAAGGCCGGAATAGTATACGATGACACGATAACTTCTCTTGAGGATCACCTCTAGCGGCTCAAACTCATAGAACATCCTAGCCAGGAATCCATTTGGCCGCCCATACGATGGGATAAGATCCTCAGGACGTCAAAAGCACAGTCAATGTCAGGGGTAAAACTCCCGGATACATCACATGAAGTTAAGGGCATGAAAACAGGTCCACCCATGGAGGACTTGAGACCAAAGGTGCCCCTTACAAAGGATATAGGTAGGAACAGGGAAGCATCCATTCCCACTCACAGTCAAGGGGACACATCCCTACCACTAGCTCAGCAACACAAGGGGCAAAAGCAGCCCATCCATTGGATCGATAAAGGGAAGTGGCCTTCCCTTGACCGGACAGACGTCAAGGTTCCATCACAAGATGAACCTGGAGAGCCGGAAGAGCTCTAATTGTTGGGTGAAGAGATCAAATTGGATTCTAACTCTGAGCCCAGCCCAGCAGACATCATAGTCATCAGGACAGGTGACCCTCAAGAACAAATAAAGTAGAACAGCAGGATCGAAAGGGGGAAAGAACCAAGCTGGTCAGCCATCCCCCTGACGATCGAATCAGCCGGTAAGCCAGCCCTGGATGCCGGTCCCAAAAAAATGCCAATGTAAATAGTAGTTGGTACCCCGAACTAGGACAGGATCAATCATGGTTTGTAACATCATCCTATTCGGGATCCTTTGGCAACACAAAAAAATCAAAAAATTTTCAAACCACAAAAACATTACATATTCCAAAAAACATAAAAAAAAAAATAAATATTCCTCAAAATCATAAAACATCAGAAAATTCTCAAAATACAAAAACAATAGAAAAATCTTCAAAAATCATCGTGCCAAACACTTCACACACAACGCCAAAGTTCAAGGTCGACTCATATGATTTCAATATAGAGTTGGACTTCGAACTCATGGGTTTAGATGAAGCACTGGATGAGGGAAATGATGATACAACTCTCGAACTCGAGGACTCTCTCAAAAGGTTCGAAACAAAGGCCAACGTTGTGGTAGATGATTTCAAAATTGTGAACTTGGGGTCAGCGGAACTCCCCAGATAGGTGCGCATTAGAAGATCGCTGTCCCCAGAATACAAGCAGAGGATGATGGAATTTCTGAGACTAAGGTTGTCCAACTTTACTTTCTCTTATGAGGACATGCTAGGGTTCGATGAGGACTGGTGGTACACTTTCTACCAACGAAGCCAGACATGAAGCTTGTCAAGCAGAAGCTGTGGAGAATGAAGCCAGAATGGACTCTGAAGATCTGTGATGAAGTCATAAAGCAATACAATGCGGGATTCTTGGTAGTTTCTAACTATCCAGAATGGCTCGCAAACATCATACCATTTCTAAAGAAGGATGACAAAGTCAGAATGTGTATCGACTTTAGGGACCTCAACAAAGAAAGTCCTAAAGATGATTTCCCTCTGCCTCATATCGATACGCTAGTAGATAATACTGCAGGACACAAGATCTTCTCCTTCATGGATGGCTTCTCAGGCTACAATCAGATCAAGATGACCATCGAAGATTGAGAGAAGACTTCCTTCATCACACCATGGGGAATTTTCTGCTACCAAGTTATGCCCTTTGGGCTAAAGAATGCAGGAGCTACATATTAGTGAGCCATGACCGCCTTGTTCCACGACATGATAAACAAGGAAATGGAGGTTTATATAGACGATATGATCATCAAATCTTGCATGATTAAAGAACATTTTGTAGACCTCAAGAAGTTCTTCGATAGGCTGGAAAAGTTTAAGCTCCGTCTTAACCCGCAAAAATGTGTCTTCGGTGCAATGGGAGGTAAGCTGTTGGGCTTCATCGTCAGCGAAGATGGTATCCGGGTGGACAAGAACAAGACTAAGGCAATCATTGAAATGCTGGCACCCAAGAATGAAAAGAAAATTTGGGGTTTCCTTGGAAGGATCCAGTATATCAGCCGATTCATTACACAACTCACTCCGGTGTGTGAGCCCATATTCAAGCTTCTGCAGAAAAACTCACCAAAGGAATGGAATAATGACTGTTAGGCTGCCTTCGACAACATCAAAAAGTACCTGCTGAACCCCCCAAGTGCTCATGCCACCTACTCCAGGTAGGCCACTACTGTTATACATTTCCGTCGCAGCAAAAGCAATCAGATGCATTCTCGGCCAACACGACGACACAGGAAGAAAGGAGCAAGCAATCTAATATCTAAGTTGAAGGTTCACAAACTATGAAGCCAAGTACTCTAGCTTAGAGAAAACATGCCTCGCCCTAGTCTGGGCAACACAACCACTACGACAGTACATGATCGCTCACCTAATCCTTTTACTCGCTCGCATGGACCCATTAAAGTACTTGTTCGAGAAACCAGCACTAATAAGTAGGATCACAAAATGGAAACTACTGCTTTCAGAGTTCGACATCACCTATGTCACTTAGAAGGCAATCAAGGGGCAAGCACTGGCAGATCACCTAGCAGCACACTCACTTCCTGATTACCAACCATTGAAGACCTTCTTCCCTGATGAGGATATCCTCCTAATTGAGGGAGAGGAAGAAAGAAAGGCAGGAGAGTGGACACTCTTCTTTGACGGAGCTGCAAATTCAAAAGGAAGTGGAGTAGGCACCATACTCTACTCTCCCGATGACGTCCCAATTCCCATATCCAAGCGACTGGCATTCCAATGTACCAACAACTTAGCTGAATATGAAGCATATATTGCTGGTTTGAGAGAAGCCATCATCCTCAACGTGAAGAAGTTACGAGTCTTCGAAGACTCGTAACTCATCATCAATCAGATAAATGACGATTGGAAGACCAAGGATGAAAAGCTGATCCCATATCATGTCTACTTGGAGAATCTAACCGAGGAATTCGAAGAGATCATATTTTTCTACATGCCTCGAGCCAAGAACCAGTTCGCAGATGCTCTGGCTACCCTTGCCTCAATGCCGGAGATCCCAAAAGGAATTGCTGAATGGGAACTCACTATCGAACTCCAAGAAGAGCCCGCATTCTGCTTACAGATCGACGAAGCTGAACCTCCCTCAAATGATCGGCCGTGGTACACAGACATTAAGGAATATCTTGAACATCAAAAGTACCCAGAAGGAACAACATCAGTTGATCATCGCACCATCTAACAGCCAGCGGCATAGTTCATGATCACTGGGGGCATCCTTTACAAGCGATCCTTCAACCAAGTCCTTCTCCGCTGTGTGGATGAAACAGAAATGGTACAGATCATGTCTAAAATCCATGAAGGACTATGCAGCCTACACATGAATGAACATATGATGGCAAAGAAGATCCTACAACTTGGCTACTATTGGCTTACGATGGAGACAGATTGCTGTAAGCACATCAGGAGAAGCTTCAAATGTCAGGAGCACGCGAGCTAAATCCATGCACCTGCTTCCGAACTCTACAACCTGACGACACCATAGCCCTTCTCTATATGGGGGCTGGATATCATCAGTAAGATCAACCGTAAAGCTTCAAACAGACACGAATACATCCTGGTGGCAGTAGGTTACTTCACCAAATGGATAGAGGCAGCATCATACACCACCATCAGCGCTTCTCATGTGGTTAAGTTTATGAAGAACAATATCATTAGTCGTTACGGGATCCCTCAAGCCATTATTACTGACAATGGAACTCCTTTCATCAATAAAAGGATGGGTGATTTCCTCGACAAGTTCAAGATTCAACGCCATCGGTCAAGCCCCTACCGTCCTCAAATGAACGGTGGGGTTGAAGCGACAAACAAAACTATCATCGCATACTGGAGAAGATGGTAAAGACATATCATGATTAGTCAGAAATGCTTCCTTATGCACTCTGGGTCTATCGGACGTCTGTACGGTTTGCTACAGGTGCAACTCCATACAAACTCGTATACAGAATGGAAGCAGTGCTACCAGTCAAAATCGAAATTCCATCACTCTGGATACTGCTAGAAAGCGAAGTCGAGGAAGGCGAGTGGCAACGAACAAGGTATGATCAACTGCACTTGGCAGACAAAAAGCACATGTAAGCGCTAAACCACTCCCAATGTTATCAAATAAGGATTACACGGGCCTACAACAAAAGGGTCCAAAAGAGAAGCTTAAAAGTCGGTGACATGGTCATGAAGCGTATCTTACCACCGCACTTACCAGATCCCAGAGAAAAGTTCAAACCCCCGTGGGATGGGCCACTGATTATTCGCGAAGTACTCCCAGGAGGCGCTCTTCGACTCACCAATCTGAGAGGAGAAGATCTTCCCAAGCCCATCAACGTTGATAACGTGAAAATCTATCACGGGTAACTACACCTAACCTTGTTATTGATTACAATCGTAAAGCTACACCCATTAAGAATAAAACAAATATATCCGCCACCTCTCCTATCAAAAATACCCGTCATCTCTCCCAAAAACAAAAAAGGAAAAAGAAAAGACAATAAAGAAAGAAAACAAAAACAAAAACAAAGAAAAGGGGTGGAAGCAAAAAGCCAAAAAAAAAAGAGAAGGAAAAGATAGGAAATCTAAAAAAAAGAAGTAAAAGAAAGAAAAAAAGAAAAAGAGAAAAATAAGTCCATCCCACAACCCTAAATAATCCAACTCGAAAAGCAACTTATGATTGTACTCAAAGACAAGGACAGGAAGGAAACCAATTAGTCGGCTATGAAGGAAGTCTCTATGTCTCTTCCAGCACTCCAAAAAAAGGGCATGTCTAAGCAAAAAGGGTGAGGTGAAAACCTAAAAGGGCGCCTTAGTAAAAATAGCGGACATGTAGTGGACTTAGTGAAAACCTGAAAAGGCATTAAGGGTAAAAACAGCACAGCTGCCAAGGGGCAGGCAAGAGCAAAAATTCGGGACATGGTGAAAATCTGAAAGGACGCCATGGGAAAAAATGATGAGAAAGCTGGTCGTGGTGAAAACCTGAAAAGGCGCCACAAACAAAAATGGCTAAGAAAAGAAAACAAAAATAAAAGTGTAGGTACAGAAGAGGCCAAGGCAAGAAGTACAACATAGAGATGCAAGGAAAAGACCAACCTCAGATCGATGCTCTATCAAACTCTGTTCAAATCCAACAGGACGTGATCCTAGACGCCCTCTCAGGGAGCCGAGATCTCAAGTACACAATTTAGACTACTGCACATAATGTGGGCTGAGCCCAATATTCTGATCCCAATCATCCAAAGCATAAATCCAAATACAAGCAAGCACTGGCAAATGTGGCACAAACAAAATGTTCCATTTCTTTAGAGTGTTTTTACAAGTACATCATTTTCCTTTCTTCACATAAAACCAAAAATCGAAACAAAATATTTTCATGCATACAGGTCAAGCAGTTGATCAACACCAGGGACCACAGGTAAGCTCCTATCTCTCATACATAGACAATCTCTGCCTAAGCCTCTCTATATCCATGCACAAGTAAAAGACCTCATCCCTCTCCAAGCAATGTGCTGCGAGCATGCTCTCATCATACCGACTCCCACTGCCAACCGACTGACCATATCCTCGCATGAGTGTCGAAGGACGGCGATCTCTGAAATCAGGTGACCAGCCAGCAAGAAAGAGGGATCAGTGAAGGGCTGCTCCTCAAATGCCTCAAAAGAATCATCAACACATGAGGAAGACGAAGCGGTGTCACCAACCATATCCTGATCAGCAGCCTCGTCCACCAAATGCCAGCCTAGAACCTGACGATAAAGTGACTGCTCTACCACCCATTGTTGGTATGGCACTGTGGCCAAGGGAGGAGCCCAAGACTCGAGTCCTAGAATCGTCGCATCTAAAGATCCCTGCCAAGAAATCCAGACTCGTCTATATAGAGCAGTCAAGTTAGAAGGAAGAAGGGCATGCCCAAATCCCGAAAAGGCGAACTCCGGGATATCCTGCGAGAAACCAAACTGACGAAGAAATTGAACGGGATGGTAAGAACAATACCCTCGAAGGCCCAGCAACAATAGAGGAGTACGAGCGGCGCTACAAATCAAGGGTATCTGACAAAACCATGGAGCCTCCCAGCTAACCTCCCACCCTCGTAACTGCAAAAGCATACGATGATATAGCGACTTAGTGGCCTCAGCACTAAGGGGAAGGCCATCAAGCAACAAAGACAGCACATCACCGCGACGGGAATCGGGCCACACAAGCGGAGGAGTCATATAAAGATGCTCCCATAGCCACACCTGGAAAAAGTACAAGTCGAGCTCAAGTTACAAGCAGAAAACAAAGCAAAGGAAAGGACCAGAGCAAAGAGTACCTGAAGGAATGAACAATAACCCCGGAGGATGCGGGTGTGCCCAAGCAAGCACTCAGTCAGATCCAAGAAGAGCTTTGCCAACACCACGGAAACAATGCTCCTAGGATGCAGGACGCGGCGGAATACGTCCAACAAAACCACCAGTGATGATTGTCGCCACCCCGAGAAAAGTAGCTCAGCCAAAACACAAAATAACAATGCATTCAAACACTAAAGCTGGCAATCTGATCCAGGACCTCCTCGGGAAATAGAACAACGATCATATAGGAGCTCAAGCGAAAGCTCACCAGCCCTACCATCCGCAGTAGGAAGAGCAATAAGAAATTCAAACCATGAGATTAGATCGGTGGGACGAACCGGCTCGGACGAGGGAACATAGGACTCTCGAGTGAGAGGAAGACCAAATAAATGCGCAAACTCCTCCAGTGACGGACCCAGCTCCAGGTCATTGAAGGAAAATAAGCTCAATGCTGGAACCTAATCGTACAACGCCGCACTCAATAGTCGCCAGTCTAGGCGAATACAGTGAAAGTGAAGAACCTCTCTGAAGCCCAAGGAGCCCAACTCGAAGATCTCAGACTCGGTTAAGCTCTTTATCCAAAGGTGCAGTCTCTCAGAACAGGTGCCATGTGGTTGCAAACGACAAGTCCGGACAGGCACGCCCTTCACAATCTGGAACCCAGGATCTACAGATGAATCATTAAGAATAGGCATCCCCTCGTCCAACAGGTCAATCTCGTGGTGTCGAAAAAAGCCTGACTCCCCCATTGCATCTCAAAGAGTATCCTGAAAAGCTACAATAGGTGGACCCGAATCTCCAACAACTGCCACATCAGGAGCAGTCTAGAAAATAGAACTCCCAGGAGCCGCAACGCATAAAGCATCCTAGTAGCTGACTGGACTGGTACCCTGATCCCTGACAATAGCTGCCTGTCCCATCGCTGCCTCGAAGCCCACACTAAAAATCTGACCCAGGCCATCCGTAAAGAATCCATCAACTGTCAGATCTAAACTGCTCGAACTGCCAAGGTGGGACCCGCCACCCATCTGGACTCGATCCGTCCCATCCACACCATCCACTACCGTCAACATGTAATCCCCAACACCCAAAGGCGGCCCACCAAAATTCAAACCATCCACCATCTCTCCCTCACCATCTTCATCGTCTAATGGCCCACCCATGCCAATCACATCCAATGGCCTACCAAACATGGGACCATTAAACCCATCAAGACCATCCAACCCATTAAAACCATCAAACCCATTAAGACCATCCAACCCATTAAAACCATCAAACCTATCAAAGCCATCCAATCCATTCAAACCCACCCCATGGCTACCATTAATGGAGGAAGGATCAATGCTATAAATGGCATTAACCTCCTCCAAAGAGCCCATCATCCTCCACCAACCTCCATCAATCCATCCATAAATGAATCCCCTCCATCATTTATGGGCCCACCAACCCTGCCAACCATGGACCCACCAATCCCCTCATCATGACCAACCATAATAAAGGAAGAAAGGAAAAGACAAAAGGGAAAAAGATGAGGAAGAGACAAGAAGAAAAGGGAGATGGGACAAAAGGGATGATTAGATGGCTAGGAACGGACAAGAATGTCCAGAAAGAGGTAAAAGGAATGAACAGAGAAGAGGAGGACTTGCTGGAAGAAAAGATGGACAGAGGCAGTAATCGGATTACCGCTAGGGGTACTCGGAGTACCGTTACAGGTACCAACACCAGTGCATCGCTGCGGCACCTGACAGAACAGGCAGAACGGGCAAAAGTCAGGGGGGGTCCACCCCAGAATGTCCAGACAGTGAAACATAAACTCAAGTGCTCAAATGAGATCGTAAAAATGATCGAGAAACAATCCAAGATTTAGCAACTAAAGTTTCATATAAACAGGGGATTACATAACTAATGATGCATGGTTACATGATACAATGGAACTAATCGTCGTCAGGGAGATAGGCATCTGTATCCTTGTGACGAAAGTGAGGCCCCAAAATCCCTCCTCCGACAAAACGCGCGCCTTTACCTAGGGCATAACCAGGTTATAAAATCGGGCCGATACCATACTGCTCGCACTAGGAGCTGTACTCCCTCGTTAGATCAACGAAGGCACTGGCATCAAAGCCCTCCAAAGTAGCAGCCAACTCCCACTCAAGCACTAACCACCAATCAAATGGACCAATCGGTGGACTGAGTGGAACCAATGGACTGCCGATCAGTTGCCAGAAGAGCCTCTCTCCAAGATATCACTTCATCACGCGAGGATCCTCCAGAATGCGACGTCTCCGTGAGGCCTGAAAGGCCTCCTGAGCTTCAGGAGTAAGTACCGCGTTCGATTAGAGATATGGCCCGGTCCGGAACTGCAAGAAAAGAGAAAAGTCAAGGGCGAAAAGATAAGAAAAAGTAACGCATGGGCAACACAAGGCAAGAAAATCACTCACATCATCAGGGACAAAGGCATCGATGTTCGACCATTAGGCGAGATCAGAAAACATGTGTGTGCGGCTGCGGTTATCCTTGTACCACAGCATCATGCGAGGAAATGGAGGTGAATGATCAATCAAAGTGGGCGCTAGATGGGGAAAATGATCAAAAAAGAAAACCTATGCAAGACCACTATCAGAAAAGGCGCACCAAATCATCCCTAGGAAGAATATTACAAAAAGGGACATCAAGAAAGTACCTCAATAACTGGATAAAAACCAGTCAAAGATCGACTGATGCGGCGACTAGCTTTGTCCAGCCCTTCATACAAATGGGCAAGGAGAGCTACATTCCAATTGTATGGAGTGGGGAAGGTGATGTCTGCCACCAATGTTAATAGGCGAGAACTCACAAGCTTGTTCCCATGACAGAAGATCATCGCCCCCATTGTGTACAAATTCAGGGCAAGGGCTTTCACCATGGCCGCAGCCTCAGTCTCAGGAATGCGTCTGGAAAAATTTGAAGACTGCCAGAGCAACTTGAATCGATGACTGGAGAAATTTGTGGCATCCGGCATCATCCCTAGTAACTCCATCTAGTCATTAGAAGGTACCGGAAGATCCTCCAAAGGAACAAACCCTCCGTCATATCGAAGACCCAACTGCATATATATATATATATATATATATATATATATATATATATATATAGATATCATAAGGAGTGATGCCCCACTCCCCAAAGGGTAACAGGAAGGTATGGGTATTAGGATGCTACTGTTCGGTCAAGGCAGACAAAAGGGACATGTTCATCTTGTTAAGATGAACTCGGAATAGGCTGGTGAACGGGGTATGCTCTAACACTTCAAAGAATAGAGGTTGCGGATCATGAAACCAATCAGGCCAGTGAGTCCTGACCCCTTGTCCCCTCAAGATCGAAGGAGCGCCGCCCTCTCGAGCTATATCAGAAAGGTGTCGGCCCTCTCGAGGCACGTAGCAAGGATTGGTCGACTGACGAGAAGGACCGTCCTCGTTCCCACCACAGCGAGGCATACTGCATAAACAAGGATCACAGGTAAGTATCCTTCTAACTATAAGGACGCCATGCCAAAACCCATTTTAAAAGGCCCACTTCACCAGGGCTCATTTCAAAAGGCCCACTTCACAAAGCTCATTTCATAAGGCCCACTTTTTAGGCCCATTTTTAAAGGCCCATTTTCCAAAGCCCATTTCAAAAGGCCCACTTTCAAAAGCCCATTCCAAAAAGCCCATTTTCAAAGGCCCAAGCCCGCTTTCAAAGGCCCACTTCCCGAAGCCCATTTTCAAAGGTCTAAAGCACATAATACCCAAGCCCATGGCTAAGGCCCATTTCAAAAAGCCCATTTCAAAAGGCCCATTTCAAAAAAGTCCATTCAAAAGCCCATCTCAAGGCCCACTTTTCTATGCCCATTTTCAAAGGCCTGTTTTCCAAGATTCATTTCCAAGGCCCATTTTTAAAAGCCCATTTTCCAAGATCCATTTCCAAGGCCCGTTTTCAAAAACCATCATCCACACCCACGTGTCCATAACTCAAGTCCATCTTCACATTCAAATAAATACATCTGGCCACATCAAGATCATGATGTGGGGCCCACTTGAAAAATCACATCCATACATCACCCACAAAGTTGACCAACCATCAAGGTCTGCACCATCAATACACTCAAGTGGACCCCAAATCACCCATCCAATGGTCCAGATCATTCAAAAAAACAAAACAAAACAAACAGATCTTTCTAAATAAAAGGTGGGGCTCCTTTCTTTTCACACCTCACTCTAACACAAAAATTAAAAATAAAAAAAATGAAATGGAAAATCTAGCCAACTCTTTGGACCAAAATAGATGAGCCAGGCCCAATCCAATGGTTAAGATCTAATCTCGACGGTCCAACAATCTTGATCATGGCCTCCCTAAAAACCATGAAGAGATCCAACCCATCAATAACTCCTCAAATAATGGTCCAGCAAAATCCAGCAAAAATCCATTGATCAAGATTACCTGAAAATGAAGAAAGAAGAAAATACAAAGAAGAAAAATCAAGAAATTCCACCAAGATAGCTTCTAGGGATCACAATGGAGTCCCTGGAAGTCGTGAAGCTCATTTCAAATAGAGGATGAAAGGCCACTGTTCGGACCAACGCACGGCTCGGACCAGCGAACAAATTGACAGACCGGCGGTAATCGGACTACCGCCAGCGGTAGTCCGACTGCCGCTCGACGAAAAGTTACATGGGATAGCATGCTGTCCCCCATGGCAAGCTGGATGACCTGTTCTTCCTTCGGTCCATTGGGTAAAAACCTAAAAAAAAAAACTTGCAAACCATAAGCCCTATTAACTTATTAGTGGAGGCCATCTAACTTTCCTTATAATAAAAACCGGACGATCATGACCATCCACGAGATCGGACGGATCTTTCAAAAATTCAAACCATAAGTCCCACTAATTTCTTAGTAGAGGCCATCTGTCAATTTTTGCAAATAAAAACCGAATGACGACGCCCACCCGTGAAATCGAACAGATATTTTCCCCAAAAAAAATCCAAGAAATATTTTCAAATAAAATCAGAGAGTCTAGCTTCGAAGAGGATAACTTTCAAAAATAAAAAGGTTTTCGAACAATGCATGTGACACGGAGTACCCTAAGGAATCTTCCATATTCTCCAGTTGCGGCCAATGCAAACAGTGAAATAAGATTCGATCTCTTCCGGTTCCCCAGAGGATGATCAAATCTGTACATGATACAGGTACGATTGGCCCAATCTATATATCTAGACAGTCGTACGAATGTAAGTAAAAATGAGTGGATCTATCTCTAGAAAGAATAATCAAACTCAAAGTCACAACAATCCATTATAACCAAAGCATAAGAATCAGCAGACTGCATGGCAAAGAATTACCTGCACATACCTAGTCTGGGATATTCGCAAAATTTGATCGAGTCCAAGTCGGCATAGTGAGTTCCTCGTAAGGCCGCACCAACACGCAGGGCAGCTAACCACTTTGACGATCAAATGGATCGAATACTCCTAGGGTGATTACGTAGCAAAGGAACGATAGACCAAATAGTATGGGAATCCTCATAAAGCCGTGACGAATGCGCAGAGGCCCTTACTTTTCAGACTTACTCTCCAATGCTATCAATCTGACGTGAAAAGGTTGTGAATGGTGACCCGTAAAGCCGCGACAAATGCGGAGGAGACAATCACAATGTTTTCCTCAACCCTCATAATATGTGCAAGTCATCTCTTTCTAAACAGTTCACTGGCAATGATACCATGGCAGGCAACAGGTTTGAATCACTACCCTTTTCTAACCAGAAGGGTGGGGTGTCCACTCGCTTTGGTGCTCAGTTGCTTGCAACCTTGGCCAAAGAGGGACATTTGTAGACACCCCACCCAGGCAAATATCTTGAGAAGGCTAAGATAATCCAGGAACCATGATCATATCCTAAACCAAACCTTAATCCCAGCATTAACCTAACCCTAACCCAAACCCTAGCCTTAACCCGAAACCCTGATCCAATCCCTTGGAACCTCCTAAACTTAGCCAGAAGTCCCAAATTTAGGACCTATTCGAGCCAGGTCAACCCAGAAATACACCCTAACAAGCCAAAAACTTGAAAAAGGGACCACCCGACAAATCAACACGCCACACGAGGACCGCATGTGCAAGCCTAGCCTGAGCTCGGCCCGGGCGGTAGTTGGACTACCACCAGTGGTAGTTTGACTACCGCCGGTGGTACTTCAACTACCACCACTCGCGGTCCACGTGTGAACCTCTGAGGACAGCTGTCCCAGCGTCTGAAAGTCAACTTTCTCACAAAATTATCCCCCTATTCAAGCTTATTTACCATTTTACCAATCCCAATAACCAATGAGAGTGTGCCACATGGCGTCTCTCTCTCCCCAACCTATCACCACCTGCCACATCAGCATTTACCCTCCTCAAACCCAAAAATTACCAAAAGACCATTGGAGAAGGCTATAAGTAGCCCTCTCCTCTTTACATTTCAATCATCCACTTCTCATTTCTAAGCTTAAGTGAGAGAGAGGGAGAGAGGGAGGAAAAGAGTGAGAGTGAGGAGGAGCTCTAAAGCCTCTAAGTCCAGATTTTTCAGATATCCCCTTAGCGTCATCCCGACCTTTCTAACCCCACAAGCCTAGCTCAGATTGATCATATTGCAACCATGTCTTAACCTACTCAAGATCGAGCTAAAGATCCATTCATTTTACATACAAGCATTCATCATGACATCTATTCCCTTCTTAACCCCTTTACGTTTCTAGATATCTAGTGAATGTATGCTCTATGACTTACCGTACACCAGATCCTGTCATATCAGAAATTTCTAGTGATCTAGTCCATTTCTCTCACCTCTTTGCATAAGCATCTTTTCATCCACCTTCTAAACATGCCGTTGGATGTATGCTGTGGCTTGCCGAAATCTCGGATCTTGCTACATCAGAAATCCGCATTGGTGCCTAGTCCCATCTCGACCACAACATCCATCATCCCTTGAGATTTTTTTTACCACACTAAGTAGAGACCGTACGTTCGTACGGGCAGAGAGGGTGCCTAACACCTTCCCTCTTTATAACCGAGGTCCCTTACCTGGAATCCCGAATCGCAGACCATGAGTCAATCTAAGGTAGGAGAGTCTTCGGATTTCTCTAACCTTACATATTTCGTGGGTTCTAGTCGACTGCGGGATTCTTTAAGATTAATAGGCTAGTGGCGACTCCCACATCCACAAATTAGCCTAATCACCCCCACCACAAAACCGTAACATATCAATCAGCGTGGGCACCGATTTTCAGTGTCTATAGTTGGTTACAATTAATCTTTTCCATTATTTTAAAATAATTACTCTGACCAGAGTTGGATCGTGCTTACCATCATTTGCATTGAACTTCATCATTGTACAGCTGTCTTGACATTGAGATCCAGGCTAACCATGCTTGTATTACGTACAGATTTAATAACTCCTGGGAAAACTAGAAGTGGTCGAATCTTATTTTGTTGTTTGCACTGGATGCCACTACGAGGTATAGAAGACCTCCTCCTATCTTAGAGACTAAGCGCTATGTTTTTTGAAAATTTTTGTTTTGAAAACTATCCCGCATGAGGAGCTACACTCCTTGGGGATGTTGTTGTAATTTTTGAAGATTTTCTTAGAGCCTTTTGAAAAGATCCATCAGATCTCGTGGGAGGGCGTCATCGTTCAGTTTTTATTGTGTCCATCATTTTTTTTGGAATAAGTCCAGATAGTTTTGTTACCTCCACTGGTGGTCTCATGGGACTTTTGACTAATCTTGTTTTAATTGGAAGATCAATTTATCAAAAGACATGTTTTTGCGATTTTTGAAAAAAGATCTGATCCGTCATTTCACATTCTATCGTTACGATCGAGATTGAATTCACCAGGGATGCACATATTTTTTTTTGTAATTTTTTTTTAACAAATGAGATTATATATGAAAAATGAAAATGAAATGAAAATTTTTATGCTATGTATGTCTATGTGTGCGTATGTCTGAACTTGTGCCTGGATGGTGGAATCAGAATATTGAACTTAGCCCATGTTAAATCCAGTATTTTGAGTTGTTTACTAGGGATCCCGGTTCCCTGAGGTAGCACATATTAGGATCACCTCATTTAGGTAGAGTTTGACAGAATTCTGATCTAGGACTTGTCTTTTCCTTGTACTTCTTCACTTTGCTCATTGCTTTGGCTTTTTCTGTACCTGCACTTTTTGTTTTTTCTTTTCTAGCCATTTTTGCTCTTAACGCTTTTTCAGGTTTTCACCACGACTGGCCTTCCAGTTATTTTTGCCCGTAGCATCCTTTCAAAATTTCACCACGTCCCGGGTCTTTGTTCTTGCCTGCCCCTTGGCAGCTGTGCTCTTTTTACCCTTAGTGTCTTTTAAGGTTTACATCAAGTCCACTACATGTCCGCTATTTTTTACTCGAGGCACCCTTTCGAGCTTTCACCTCACCCGTTTTGCTTAGGCATGCTACTTTTCTTTTGATTTCTCTTTTTCTTATAATAGAAGTGGGAGGCTAGATTTCATTCATTGTCGGCCGACTGGTGAGCTGCCTGAATTTGTCTTTAATCATGATCGTGAAGCTGCTGATATCAGGGTAAACTATTCTGAGGGGAAACGGGTTGGTGACTTGTGTTCTCACTCATTGGGTTCGACTCTTTCTCTCTCTTTTTTTGCCTTTCTTCTTCTTCTTCTTCTTTTTGGACTGCATGCTTTTATTCATCCATTTTTTTTATTTTTATTTTTTTAAACCCTTTATTTTTTTGAACACTTACTGGAGGGAGGGAATGATGATGGAATGTACCTTAGGATGCTAACCTCTTGTTGTTTAACTTTAGCTTTACGATTGTGGTTGTTGACATAGTCAGATAGGATTACCCATGATAGATACTCACTTTATTGGCATTGATGGGCTCTGGAATATCTTTGCCCCTAATGATGGTGAGATGAAGGAAACTCCCAGAAGAATCTTTGCAAACGATCAGTGAATCATCCCAAGATGAGTTGGACTTGCCCCCTGGATCTAGTAGGCACAATGATAAGATGTGAATTGTTACCATGTTGCTAACCTTTCTTTCAGACTTATTTGTCGTTGGTCCCAGTGATCGTCGTACGCTTTATGTCTACAAGATGTAGTTGGTTGTATCGAGATTACCACCAATCATTTTCCTTGACTTCTCTTTTTCATTTGTACCGATGATGTAGGATGTTCTTAATGCTTACTTTTGTCTACCACGAGAATATACTCATGACCATTGGATGCCTTTGGGTTCATTCTTTCGATAATGTTCACACCCCATAATGAAGAAGGCCTACAGTGTTGTCAAGTTATAAAGACTCGAAGCATGCACATGGGTCCGTTTTGCAAGCTTTGAATACTTAAAGCACTTCCTGACATGCTACAATAGCTTATCTCCATCGTTCATCACAAGTTCTTCTTGGACATTACTTGTTCCTTTACGCGCAAGTTGTGGACTCCATTGTAGACTTCAGACATGATCTTAACAGCTTTGCTTAATGGGCTTGACTTCAGGCTTCATAACAGATGGTGTATGATTGGTTCTTCATTTGATCTGAGTAAGGCTCCATAGGAGAACCTAAAGTTAGATAGACTCAGGCCTAAGGAATTTTGTCATTGTCTATTTGTATTCAGGAGGCGAGGATCTCTTGATGCGTACTGTTCTAGGGAGCTCAGGGGATCCCAAGTTCATAATTTCAAAACCATTCATAATGACATTGGCCTTTACTTCAAACTTTAGGAGGGAATCCTCTAGCTTGAGAGTTGAATCATCATCTTCCCCATCCTGGGCTTCATCCAAATCCATGAGTTTGAAGTCTGCCTCTAGATCGAAATCATATAAGTCGACTTTAAATTCAAGTGTTTTGACAGACACACCTGGCACATTATTGCTTCTGATTTTTGAAAGATTTTCTATTGTTTTTTTTTGTTTAAGAAATTTATGTTGTTTTTGGATTTTGGAAAATATATGATTTTTTGGCATTTTTGAAATATCTAGTGTTTTTGGCTTTTGGGAATTTTCTGATTTTTTTTTGAGAAAGACGGCGATGTGAAACAAGGATTGCCAAATTTTGTTTGAGGAGCCAAATATTATTTTCTTTTATTGTGCCATCTTGGGAACTGTGAATAAGCTATTTCCCTGCATTCCCTCCCGTTAGGAGGCAGGGTCAGATGGATTAGTAGATGGGCCCTCATTGTCGTGCCCAAATGTCGTGATGAGTTTGGGATTGAGCTCTGAGTTGGTGTTGGATGTCACTTTTCTCGGCTCATCCCGGATGCATTGTGAGCCTTTAGATTCTTTCAGATCAAGTAAGATCCAGACTGTGGTCCAATCAACAGGGGCAATTCTTGCCCCTTGCACGAGTTATTTTCAAATAGCTCAGTTAGGCTCATTCCGCTTATTTGATCCTCCGCGGTGGGTCTCAGCCTGCCAACTAGATAGATGATCCCTTCTTTGATAGATCTGATTGATGTGTGGATAAAGGGATCATCCTCCTCTTATCGATTTTGCCATCCTTTGATACATCTGTGCTTTGTTATCTCACCCATAGGAGGTAGATGTTCCAGTCCTCTCATGCCTGCATTCTCTTGGTATTCGAGCTGATAAAAATGTTGGTGCTCGACTGGAGGGAAGACATAGTTTGATCTAATGGGACATGCAAGAGGCATGCTATTTACAGTCCCAAACTCGAGACTATGATCTGGAATGTCCGCATTGGAGCATTGTATGTCTATGATCGGGATATGTAGCCTTCACAAGCAAACAAGTTTAGCCTTCCATCATTTTCACTTACTCTAACATTTGTTTACTTGGCACATGTATTACGCACACACACACGCACTCTCTAAACTTTGTAGTAAGCCTACGCACATTCATTACGTGTAGGTTATGCTAGATATAGCAGCATTGAGGCAGGAGCATGTGCCTTATCTTTTAGAGTTTTGTCATATCATGTATTTTTCTTTTAGCACTGTACTTAAATATTATATTAGTGGATATGCGGTGATGATGTTTTGAACTTGGGTACACTTGTGGTTGTGCTCCTTTACACACAAAAAAATCACCCTGAAAATCCTCCTTATATGATCCCAGGATCGGAACCTGACGTATGGGAGATAGGAACCAAGAATGGGGTATTACGGAGGCTATTGGCACCGGATTTAGCAATCGAGAATTTCGTGAATCCGGTTCCTGAGTTTAGGGCATGATAGTCCACGCGCTACTCGGCTAGCCGAGTTCATGTGTCGGCAGGTTCAATTGGTCGGTCAGTGACTGGCTGGCTAAATTATTTTTTAAAAAAGGTCCATTTCATTTTTTTTTTTTCAATTTTCTTTTCTTTTAGATATTATTTTTCTTTAAACAAATAATAGAGAAACAATGATAAAAGAAAAATAAAATAAACAAAACCATTATCATTCAACAAAATCATTTAATAAAACACAATCCAATATTATGCCTTAAATTTGAGAATTTAATACTATCGAGTGGCTTAGTCAAGATATCTATAAGCCGCTTTTCGGTTTGAATGTATTCCAACATAATCATCTTTGTTTCAACCAACTCTCGTATGTAATGATATCTTATACCAATGTGTTTTATATGAGAGTGTTGAATATGATTTTTTTAATATATTAATAACACTTGTGTTATCGTAATATAAATTAATTGTATTTTGAACTATGACATAATCAGCTAGCATACGTTTCATCCACATAAGCTGAGTACAGGCATTCCAAGCAGAGATGTATTCTTCTTCCACAGTGGATAGAGATACTGAATTTTGCTTTTTGCTCATCCATGATACAAGGTAATTTCCAATATAGAAACATCCACCACCAGTGGATTTTCTATCATCAACATTTTCTACCCAATTTGCATTAGTAAATCTTGCTATTTGAATAGACGTATCATGTGGATACCATAAACTAAGGTTAGCAGTATCCATAACATATTTGATTATCTATTTGACAGCTGATAAATATGATTCTTTAGGGTCATATTGATATCTAGCACATGCCGACACAAACTAAAATACTAGGTCTGCTAACAGTAAAATAAAGTAAGCTACCAATCATACTACGATAGATACAGGAATCAACACTTTTACCTGATTCATCTTTAGATAATCTGAGTGTTGTACTCATCAGAGTGTTGAATTTTTTATAATTTTTGAAACCAAACCTTTTTACCAAATTTAGTGCGCACTTGGTCTGGGATATGAAAATTCCATCTTCGAGCTGTTTAACTTGTAGTTCAAGAAAATAATTTAACTCATCGACTGTACTCATTTCGAATTCTAATTTCATAAGTTTTACAAACTTAGAGGAAAGATCAGCGCAAGTATATCCATAGATAATATCATCAACATATATTTGTACAATTAAGATATCATCATTATATTTTTTGACAAACTGGGTTTTGTCAACACTACCTATCTAAAAGTTATGACTAAGTAAAAACTTAATCAATTTTTCATACCATGTTGGGCTTGTTTCAAACCATACAGTGCCTTGTTAAGACAATATATATGATCGGGAAGATTGGGATCTTTGAAATCCTTCAGTTGTTCAACATAAACTTCCTTATTTAGGTCACCGTTTAGAAAAATACTTTTAACATCCATTTGGTATATTAAAAAAATTTTGTAACAAGCAACAAAAATAAATAACCTGATAGTTTTAATGCGAGCAACTGTTGCAAAGGTTTCATCGTAGTGATTTCCATTTATTTGAGTGTAACCGTTCACAACTAGTCATGCATTGTTTCTGATAATGTTTCCAAGTTCATCAGATTTATTTTTAAAAATCCACTTGGTTCCAATAACATGTTTGTCAGATGGTATGGAAACAAGATACCATACATCATTTCTTACAAACTTATTCAGTTCATCTTATATAGCCAAAATCCAACTTTCATCAGCCAGTGCCTCAAGTACATTGGCCAGTTCTATTTGGAAAGCGAAGCAAATATGATTGCAAATATTATCTAATTGTCTTCTGATTTGAACAACAGTATGAGGGTTACCAAGTATTTGATTAGTTCGATGGTCTTTTATCAACCTTAACTTAGTAATTTCTTATTTCAATGATGGTTCACTTTGATTAATCAAAATAATATCACTATCACCATCATCTTGGTCAAGACTAGGAATGATTGATTGATCATTAATTACAACATTTATTGAGTCTTGAATAACCCTAGTTCTTTTATTTAAAACACGATATGCAGGATTGTTTAATGCATATCTTAAGAATTTCCTCATCATTTTTTGCATCAAACTTAACTAAATTTTCACGGTCACGTAAAATATAGCATTTGCTTCTGAAAGTAAGAAAATATTTTACAGTAGGCTTTTTCTCAAATCATAATTCATAAGCTATTTTATTTTATTTAGCTCTTATATAAACATGGTTAATTAATAGCATGTAGTATTCACAGCTTTAGCCCATAATTAATATTTAGGCAACTTCATACTGTTTAGCATTACACTAACCATTTCCTTTGGGACTTTATTTTTTTCTTTCAACAACTCTATTTTACTAAGGTGTTTTTGGAGTTGAGAATTCATGTAATATGCCATGATCATTGCAATATTTTTCAAAATTGTTATTTTTAAATTCAATTTCATGATCACTTCTTATTCTGATCACAGACATTTCTTTTTCAATCTGGATGCATTTAATAAGCTTTTTGACTTCGTTAAGAACATCCAACTTTTCTCTCAAGAAAGCTACCCAAAAATATCTAGTGTAGTCATCAACTACGATTAAGAAGTATTTCTTTCCACCTCTACTCTCCATTCTAGTTGGTCTGATTAAATCCATGTGGAGAAGTTCAATAGGTTTTGTAGTGGCTACGGAGTTCACTTTCTTGTGACTATTCCTAATTTGCTTGTCTACTTGACAAGCACCGCATACTTTTTTTTTCTTTTTCAGTTTGGATAAACCACGTAAGTGATCTCTTTTACTTAATTTGTATAGATCTCTTAGTTTACATGTCCAAGACGTTAGTGCAGTAATTCAGTCTCGTCTGTTTGAACCATGTAATAAGAGTCATTAATGATATAGTAATTTTCAGACGTTATGTGACCATTTAATATCACATGTCCTTCTTTATTTATTACCTCACATCCATGATAAGAAAATTTCACATTATGATTGTTATCACTGATTTGAGATATGCTCAAGAGATTATGTTTTAAACCTTCAACATATAATACATTTTCGAAGATAGGAAAGTTAGGAAGATGTACATTACCTTTGCCGATAATCTTTGTTGAGTGTAAAATATTACATATTTTTCCCCATTTTTATCCTTGTTTTATGGACATGATAATGCTTAAGGGTATATTTTATACATGTTTGTGTTGCAAGGTGAGTTTAAGAGCGTGGATTGAAAAGAATGCTAAAAGCATAGATTTAATGCTTAAGAATTACCAAGGCAAAGAACGGATTTTTGAAGACTAAGATTGAAGATTTCAAGACCCCAAGATCCAAGGAAACCAGGTGGAGAAGGAAGTTTGCAATGCAAAGTGCAGAAATTAACAACATTGGAACTAATCTTGTCATCGACCACCGTTCGATGACATCGAATCCATTATTCGATGACATCGAGTATAGATTGATGATATCAAATTTTTACATGAAAATCAAGTTGGTCGCTGGACAAATTAAAGACATTTTTCGATAGCTCAAGGAGCTGTTCGATGACTCGAAGATCTGCTCGATGACATCGAATCCCGTTCGATAGCATCGAAATTTCTAAAGAATTTTGAAATAACTAACTGGACTGTTTTGGAGACATATTCGAGGAATTGAAGACAATTTGATGACATCGAAGGCCATTCCATGACATTAAAGGTTTGTTCGATGACATGAAAAGTTACGCAATGCATAAAGGCGCGACTTTCGAAATTCAACTTACATTTGATGACATTGAAAGTTGTTCGATGTCATTGAACGCGTTATGCAGAGTTATGTGAACTGCATAAATTGAGGTGGCTTTGCAAAACCGACCAGACTAAGCTATAAATATGGCGTTCCTACAGACTTTTTGGGATATCTAAGGTTTTGAAGAGCAGAGCCAAAGGGTGGAGGAGCCTCTCCAGAGTTTTTCGTCTTTCCTAGTTTGTTTTTAGTACTTTCTTCTAACGTTTTAGATCCAATCATGTCTATAGTTGGCTAAATCTCTTAGTTGGGGCTAAGAGGTGAAGCTTGTAGCATGTTGGGATGCTTTTCTTGTTTTGATTCTTGTTCTTGTTGAACTTCTTTGATTCTAATTTGATAATTAAGGAATACTTTCAGTTTTTAATGGTTTGTTGTGACTCAAATTACAATAGATCTACAATAACTTTGAGTATCTTCTTTTTCTTATTTTGAGATTGTGGGATTGGTAAATCCTGTTGTTAGCCATTATCTCCAGGGTATGGTTTGGTGATGGAATCCCTTCCGACCCTTACAATTCTCCTTCATTAAGAATTACGTCAATGAAAGTTCAAATTTGATTTTATTGATATATCTTCCAATTGGATAGGATAGGACTCCAATTCCAACTGTGTTCCTTGAATTAAATAAGGAAACATCCTTATAGCTGCAAGTGGATCCTTGGAACCCTAGTTCCCACTTTTAAATTCACCAAATTTAACTACTTTATTCATAATTACTCTCTCTATAATTTTAGATTTAGATTCACATCTTCTTCTAGTTCTACTTCTAGTTGCCTTTAGAAACGTACAAGTTCAGTTCCTGTGGATTCGACCTCGGTCTCATCGAGATTATTACTACATCGCGACCCTACACTTAGGGTTGTGAACAAGTTTTTGATGCTGTTGCCGAGAACTAATGGTTGCATTTTTCTGAATTTAAATAGTTTTAGAATTAGGTTAAGATTAGAGTTAACTTTCTGTTTTAATTTTAGGTTAAGAGTTTTTCTGCTTTGTTTTTAGAAACTAACTTTGTTTTATGTTTTGTCGGATTCTGACCTAGCAACTCCTATCTGGTAACTTCGTTCTAACTCTCTCTTTCTTACTTCCTAATTGTTGTAGTTTCAATTCCTAGATCTTAGGTTAAAAATTCTAAAATTGAAGGCTGAGAGTGTTTCATGCCCAAGTGAGTCGATGATAACACTCGACGTCTCTTAAGTGAAGGAGGATTGGTTGAGGGGTTATCTATCCATCACAGGATTAGACCCCACTTGAAATCCTCAGTGTCAATTGAAGTAATGACTACCAATCAACTTATAAATTAACTGCAACCTCCAGTTGCGGAAGCCTAGGATGAGAATAAAGTGCATCATGCACCCCCGCCTCATACTTTACGAGACTATTTACAACCGACGGGAGTGAGCACACCTTCCTGTATGGTCTTTCTAGAAAATACAAGAAATATAGACATCAAGCTAGGAGTAATCCAACTCCTGCAAAAGTTCCTTGGACTTGAATCTACAAATCCATATCTACACTTGAAAGAGTTTGACGAGATAATAGCCACTTTGTATTTTCCTAATGTGTCTGAGGACACAATCAGGCTGAAACTCTTCCCTTTCTCCTTGAAAGAAAAAGCAAAGACGTGGTTACATTCACTACATCCACGATCTATTAGCAGATGAAATGACATGACAAGGGAGTTCATAAAGAAACTCTTCCCATATCATAAAGCAAACACCATAAGAAAGTCGATCATGAACTTCACCCAAAAGGAAGATGAACCATTCTTCCAATGTTGGGAGCGGTTCAAGGATCTTGGCAATTCATGCCCACAACACAGTTTTGAAATGTGGCGCATAACAAACTTCTTCCATAAAGGACTAAAATCTTCCATGCACCAATTGGTTGAGACAATGCATAATGGGGAGTTCATGAACAAAGATGTCGGTGAGGTGTGAGATTACTTTAACAAACTTGCTGAAACCGCACAATCATGGGACATCTCCCCAAGAACTAGCACTACATCTAAGCCTAGTCAATCAAAGGAGAAGGGCGGAATATATCTTTTGAAAGAGGAAGATGATATAAATGCTAAAGTGGCCAATATCACAAGGAAACTCAAGGCCATGGAACTTAAGAAGGATAAGGCTAAGGGAGTTATCTGCGGTATTTGTGCTTGTAACATTCATACAACTAAAAATTATCTAACAATACCAACTTTACAAGAAATATTGAATGAGCAGTTGAATGTCGTAAACAACTACCGAAGGCCTTTCAAAGGAACCTCCTCAAATGCATACAACTCCAGCTTGAGAAATCATCCAAATTTTAGTTGGAGGAATGGACAATCTGCTACACCTCAAGGGATCCCTAACCAATTCTTAGATCAAAGGAAATCTCAAGAGGATCTGGTTCTAAAACATATTCAAGACCAAGAGCTACTCAATCAGAATATAGCACAAGCATTCCAGGATATCAGATCAACATTGAGAACGCTTGCATCATCCATTCAAAAGATAGAGTCATACTTAGTAATTGGGGAAAAGGGGATGCTTCCAGCCCGACCTCTCCCAAATCCAAAAGCACAATATGAGATTAGTGGCCCAAGCTCTTTAAATCAAATGGTGCAAGCCATGTCTATCACCTGTCTTAGGAGTGGGAAAACAATTGACAAATCTATTCTAGTAAAGGCTGAAAAGTCTAAGGACCTGGAAATAGATGAAACCGATAGACCTAGCAACACTCCACATGAGTTAGAACCAGAACTTCAAAGTAAACCAGTTGCTTCATTCTCCCAATGGTTGATTACACCAAAACCTCTTTCTAATTCTCAGAACATTTTAGAGGTGCTTAAACAAGTGAAGGTCATTAAACAAATACCTTCATATGCCAAATTTTTAAAAGATTTATGCACGATCAAAAGATGGTAAAATATTCAAAAGAAAATCTTTTTAACAGAAAATGTGAGTGTCATCCTAAAGCAAGATGTGCCATAAAAATATAAAGATTCCAGTAGCCCAACCATCACTTGTGTAATTGGGAATTACCGAATTGAGCATGCACTTCTTGATTTAGGAGCGAGCGTAAATATAATCCCGTACTCGGTCTACGAACAACTAGGTCTGGGTGAATTAAAACCCACCCAAACCATATTACAACTTTTTGATCGCTCAGTTCATGTACCGAGAGGGATAATTAAGGATGTGTTAGTCCAGATTGACAAATTCTACTACCCAGTAGATTTTATCATCCTGGATACTCAACCCATCATGGACATGAGCACTCAAATTTCTATCATTTTTGGTCGCCATTCCTTCCTCATCAAATGCAATCATTAACTGTAGGAATGGCGTTATGAATCTATATTTCAAAAATATGACATTGGAGCTCAATATCTTTTTCAATATGAGAAAACATCCAGAGGATGATACGATACCCATGACATCAACATGATTGACTCATGATTGACTCTTTCATGGAAGATAGAGCTCTTCTAACTCTATACTCTAACCCCCTAGAGACGTGCTTGGCCCACTCCCATGATTTGGATGATGATACGATTAGGGAGATGGGTGTCATACTTGATATTATGCCAGTACTTGAAGTTAACCAGTGGAGGCCACAATTTGAAGAATTACCCCAAACCGATATATTGCCTCTACCGTCTAACCTCAAAGCGCCGAAGCTTGACCTAAAACCTTTACCCCTTGATTTGAAATATGTCTATTTAGGTCAAGGTGAGACATACCCGGTGGTGATTTCTTCCCACTTTAAGCAAGAATAGGAGAGTATGCTTATCTCTACTCTCATTGAGCACAAAGGAGCCCTCGGATGGTCGATTACAGACCTTAAGGGAATTGACCCTTTAATTTGTACTCACCACATTCATCTTGAGGATAATGCAAAGACCTCCAAGCAACCACAACGTAGATTAAATCCAAACATGAAGGAAGTGGTTAAGGCCAAAGTTCTTAAGCTATTGGATGTGGGTGTCATATACACTATATCGGATAGTCAATGGGTGAGTCCAACTCAGGTGGTTCCTAAGAAGTCCGAAATCACCATCGTAGCCATTGCCGAAAATGAACTTGTGCCAATTAGAGTCACTACTGGTTGGAGAATGTGCATTGACTACAGAAAGTTGAATACCGTCACGAGGAAAGACCACTTTCCTTTGCCCTTCATTGATCAAATTTTGAAAAGGCTAGCTGGTCACTCCTATTATTACTTCCTTGATGGATATTTGAGCTATAATCAAATAGAGATAGCCCTTAAAGATTAAAAAAAAAAAAATCACTTTCACATGTCCCTTTAGCACCTTTTCTTACCGAAGGACTCCATTCAAACTGTGTAATGCCCCCTCCACTTTTCAGCGATGCATGTTGAATATTTTCTCTGACATGGTGGGGCAATATTTAGAGGTCTTCATGGAAGACTTATTTATTTTTGGTCTATCCTTCAGCAAATGTTTGGATAATTTAAAAAATGTGTTGAAGCGATGTGAAGAAAAGAATTTGGTACTAAATTGGGAGAAGTGTCATTTCATGGTTTGTAAGGGAATTGTTCTTGGACATATCATCTCGTCCAAGGAAATTGAGGTAGACAAGGCTAAAATTGATTTTATCTATAACAGGAGCATACGAGACGTGCGATCTTTCGTAGGACACACCGGATTTTACAAAAGATTCATAAATGACTTTAATCACCTCTCTCGTCCTTTATGCAATCTACTCCAAAAGGATATTCATATGAGTAGACTGAGCAATGCCAAGAAGCTTTCTCTAAGCTTAGAGGCATGCTAACTACCGCACCTATCATGTAGCCACCCGACTGGAACATTCTTTTTGAAATTATGTGTGATGCGTCTGACTATGCTATTAGGGCAGTTTTAGGCCAGAGAAAACAAAGGAAGCCCTACGTTTTTCATTATGCAAGTAGAACTCTAAATCCTGCTCAAGTGAACTATTCTACTACGGAAAAGGAAATCTTAGTCGTAGTATTCGCTCTGGACAAATTTAGGTCCTACTTGATTGGATCCAAGATCATCATCTACACTGATCATGTGACACTCAAGTATCTTCTTTTTTAGAATGACACTAAGTCCCACTTGATAAGATGGATCCTTCTAATCTAAGAATTTGACTTGGAAATAAAAGATAAAAAGGGAGTAGAGAATATAATGGCTGATTATCTTTCGTGACTTGATTCGCCTGACTAATCATCTTTTATGACTTGATTTGCATGATTCCCTTGAGACGACACCCATAAACGACATGTTCCCTGATGAACAACTATTTAAACTCTCCCACTTACCTTGGTTTACTAATATTGCTAATTATCTTGCCACAAGTTTCACGCCAACACATTGGACTGCGCAAGATAAGAAAAAAATTCTTCGCCGACGTACACAAAATTTTCTGGGATGATCTATATTTGTTCAAATATTGCCCATACCAAATTCTAAGGAGATGTGTACCAGACAATGAACACCAAAGTGTCATCTCTTTCTGTCATTCTCAGGCCTGTGGTGGGCATTTTTTTACTTAAAAGACTACGGCCAAAATTCTACAATGTGGCTTTTACTGGCCTACTATGTTCAAGAACACTCATGAGTTTTGCAAATCTTGTGAGCATTGTTAGAAATTATGACCATTATCCTATCGAAATATGATGCCTTTGAACTCAGTTCTTATCATTGAAGCATTTGATTGCTAGAGCATCGATTTCATGGGACCATTCCCCCAATCCTTTAGGAATTTATATATTTTGCTAGTAGTAGACTATGTCACTAAATGGGTCGAAGCAATCTCGTGTCGAAATAACGACTATCAAACGGTCATTAAATTCTTTAAAAAAATATCATTTCTCAGTTCAGAACGCCTTGAGCTATCATTAGTGATGGACGTTCATATTTTTGTAATAGGCTATTTGTGAACTTAATGAAGAAATATACACCTCTCATAAGGTGAGCACTCCATACCACCCACAAACAAGTGGGCAAGCTGAGATTTCCAACAGGAAAATTAAACACATTTTGGAAAAGATGGTTAACCCGGATCGCAAAGATTGGTCAATCCACTTGACCGATGCTTTATGGGCTTACCGTATAGCCTTTAAGACTCCCATTAGAATGTCTCCCTTTAGACTCGTTTATGGGAAAGCTTATCACTTGCCTGTGGAATTAGAACATAGAGCCTACTAGGCTATTAAAAGTTTGAACTTCGATTTGGACAACATTAGCTCACTGCGCAAACTTTAGTTAAATGAACTCGAGAAAATCTAGAATGACGCATACGAGAACTCGAGAATTTATGAGGACAGGATGAAGGTGTTCCATGATAAGAACATCCTTCGAAAAATATTCTTGACTGGTCAAAAAGTCTTTTTGTACAATTCTCAATTACATCTCTTTCCAGGTGAACTTCGATCTCGTTGGACTGGCCCTTTCACAATTACTAATGTCTATCCTCATGGGGCCGGTGAGATAAAGAATCCGAACTATGGCAATTCTTTTAAAGTGAATGGACATCATTTAAAGCCATTTGTTGAGAAATTTGTTTCAGAGGACATGTCCACACCTCTGAATAATCCTGTTTACCAAGATTGACCTCCTAGTCTGACAGAGGTGTGGTTAGGTTCATTGCTTTCATAGATTTTAGGATTATGATAGTTTGCTTTCAACTTATTTTAGTATTTTAGCTAACCCATCTTCATGTTGAGATCCTTGGAAAAAGCCCCAGAATTCCTTCTTCATGTACTATCTTTCCATCACTACCCCTTTCTTTTCGTTACCTCTTTTACATTGCATGCTTATATCTTGTACATTGAGGACAATGTAGATTTTAGGTTGGGGGTGTGGATTAGGTAAACTAATTAGTACTTTCTTAGTTTCTGAGCAAAAATTGTTGAAATTTAAAAAATTTTTCAAGTAAAAACCTGTTTGGAAACAAAAGTTTGTGTACTTAAGAATGCCTTGAGTATGATGATAAGGGGAAAGTAAATTTTAAATTGTTGGAGATTGATCAACTAAGTAATCTATCACCTAAAGTTCTTGCATTTAATTGACTATGTGGAAGTTTGAATATCATGTTAATCTAAATCACAAGACACATTCAATTTAACTTCTATAAGTCGTGCTAGAATTTCTGATTGTTAGTATGTGAATCATTGATAGATGGTGAGAATCAAGTCTGGAGAATTTTATCCACCTTAAAAGAAGAAAAGAACCAGTTAAAAAATAAGAAATCGACAAAAAGGTCATGTATGGTGAAAAGACTGAAAAAGTTTGAAAAAGAATGAAAAATCTAAAAAGATGAAAAGACTGAATGGATACAAATGACTGTCGATATAAAATCAAAAACTGGAAAAAGAAGGGAAATGGGATAAGTTCGGAATCATTACTTGAGTTTTCAACCAATCTTAAAGAGACAAGCATGGCTAACATGATGAAAACATAGCATTTTTAAGGGAAGTAAGTTGATTTTCACTAAGCACAATGAAACACTTGATATATAAACTTATACTCTGATATAATTAATAAAGAATATACTTGATTGGTTGCTTATATGATTCAGCTCTAAGTTTTCAAAACCTCATTTTCTCACCTTAATTCTACTCACTCATACTTGATTGCACAAAGGATTGAATTCTGAAAAAGGATTTGAACATTGAGAATTGAAGATTATTTAATGCATGTTTTTGCTCGGGACTAGCAAAACGCCAGTTGGGGAGTGTGTTGAGTGTCAAATATTACATATTTTTCCCTATTTTTATCCTAGTTTTATGAACATGATAATGCTTAATGGTATATTTTATACATGTTTATGTTGCAAGGTGAGTTTAAGAGCGTGGATTGAAAAGAATGCTAAAAGCATTGATTTAATGCTCGAGAATTACCAAGGCAAAGAACGGATCTTTGGATACCAAGATTGAAGATTTCAAGACCCCAAGATCCAAGGAAACCATGTGCAGAAGGAAGGAAGTTCGCAGTGCAAAGTACAGAAATTAACAACATTAGAACTGATCTTGTCATCGACCACCGTTCGATGACATCGAAGCCATTGTTTGATGACATCGAACACAGGTCAATGACATTGAATTTTTACACAAAAATCAAGTTGGTCGCTGGACAAATTGAAGACATTTTTGTTGGCTCGAGGAACTGTTCGATGACTCAAAGATCTGACATCGAATCACGTTTGATGGCGTCGAAATTTCTAAAGAATTTTGAAACAACTCGCTGGACTATTTTGGACACATATTCGAGGACTCGAAGATAATTCGATGACATCGAAGGTCATTCAATGACATCGAAGGTTTGTTTGATGATATGAAAAGTTATGCAGTGCGGAAAAGTTATGCAGTTCATAAAGGCGCGACGTCCGGAATTCAACTTATGTTCGATGTCATCGAACGCGTTACGCAGAGTTACGCGGACTACGTAAATTGAGGCAGTTTTGTGAAATCAACTGGACTAGGCAATAAATATGGGGTCGTTATGGACTTTTTGGGATATCTAGGGTTTCAAGGAGCAGAGCCAAAGGGTGGAGGAGCCTCCCAAGAGTTTTTCTTATTTTCTACTTTGTAATGATTTTTTCTAAGGTTTTAGATATAATCATGTCTATGGTTGGCTAAATATCTTAGCTAGGGCTACGAGGTGAAGCTTGTAGCATGTTCGGATGCTTTTCTTGTTTTGATTCTTGTTCTTGTTGAACTTCTTTGATTCTAATTTGATATTTAAGGAATACCTTCAATTTTTAATGGTTTGTTATGACTCAAATTACAATAGATCTACAATAGCTTTGAGTATCTTCTTTTTCTTATTTTGAGATTATGGGATTGGTAAATCCTATTGTTAGCCATTGCCTCCAGGGCATGGTTTGGTGATGGAATCCCTTCCAACCCTCAGAATTCTCCTTCATTGAGAATTAGGTCAATGAAAGTTCAGATTTGATTTTATTGATATATCTTCCAATTGGATAGGATAGTACTCCAATTCCAATTGTGTTCCTTGAATCAAATAAGGAAACATCCTGATAGCTGCAAGTGGATCCTTAGAACCCTAGTTCCCACTTTTAAATTCACCAGTTCTAACTACTTTATTCACAACTACTCTCTCTACAATTTTAGATTTAGACATCTTCTTCTATTTCTACTTCTAGTTGCCTTCAGAAACGTACAAGTTCAGTCCTTGTGAATTCGACCTCGGTCTCACTGAGATTATTACTACATCGTGACCCTACACTTGGGGTTATGAACAATCTTGCAATTGTTACCATCTCTGAATGTAACTGAGCCACCATCAATTTGATTGATGTTTAAAAGAATGGCTTTATCACCTGTCATATGTCTAGAACATCCACTGTCCAGGTACCATCTTAAATGGCTACTTGCTTTGAAAGTTGTGTGGATAATAAGACACTTTACATTTGGAACCCATTTCATGACAGTTCTAGGCTTATGAGGGTCTCTTACCTTTTGATGATTTTGGGAGTTAGGATTTCTCTTGTTTCTATTTACTCAATTCTTACTAGAGTTGGATTTCAACAACTCTTTAAGAAAATCCACAATTTTATTAGCAAGATGAGGATTTCTATTATCTCTCTTTTGATATATGTGGTTGTTGGTACATGTTTTTACATTAGAGAATTCTTAAAGGGATTTTGTACTTTTGAAGATATTCTTTTTACAGCTTAAATCATTTGAAGTTTCTACTTTAGAGTTCGGGAATTCTCCTTTTACAAAGGTAGGATCAAAATTCTTAAATTTTATATTACTATTTCTAATATACGCAAGTCCAGACTTGTCACCATTTCAGCGAGATGAAGTTAGAAATTTTTTAAGTTTTTGGTCTCCTTGGATATATTTCCAAGTATCCTTTTGAACTCTAAAGTGAAGAAACTTCAATTTTTATTTTCTCATTTTTAGATTTAAGATTTTGCAATTTAGAAATTTTTAAACTTAAATCAAAATTTGATTTTCCAAAATAGTCAGAAAAATGAGATTTTTCCAAAACAACATTTCCAAACTCTAATTATAATTCCTCACATTTTTGTTTTAAATTTTTAATTTAACCGCAATCTTGCAAATTTCTCTGTATAGAGCATCATATTCTTCTTAAATATCATCTTTATTTTCAGAGTCATTTCCAAGAGTTTCAAAATAAAATATTTCACAATCTTTTGAAGAACTGATTTTGGTTATAGTCATAAAAGCATTATGTTCTTTTACGGTTTCCTGATCTGATTTGTCAGTTTCTGAATTAGTTTCAGATTCTGATGATTCATCCCAAGTAGCAATCATGCCTTTTATTTTGGAGTTTTTCCTTCTTAGGACATTTCGAAGCAAGATGCCCAAATTCAGAACAGTTGTAGCATTGGGTGTCTTTAGATTTAGATTTTCAATAGTTTGAATTTCCTTTTCTTTTATCAAACAGTTTTTTTTTAAAATCATTTATTTTCTTATTTTTAAAAATTTTATAAAATTTCTTTGCCAACATCGCCATATCGTACTCATTTTTCTCGTAATCTGAATTTACATTTAAAACATTTGATTTAGACTTCGAGGTTTTGAAGGCGATGAACTTGATCTTAGGAGTTTTAAAATTCAGCTCGTAAGTTTGAAGAGATCCAACCAACTTCTCAACCTTCATAATATCGATATGCCTCAATTCCTGTGTAGCAGTTACCTTGGAATTAAACCTATCAGGAAGTGATCGCAATATTTTTACACAAACCTTGCTTTCAGGGATGCTTTCACCAAGACCCCACAAATAATTAAATATGTCATTTAATTTCATATAGAAGTCCATAAATGACTCATTTTCTTCCATATGAATTTCTTCAAATTTGGTTGTGAGGATTTGGATTTTAGATTTTTTTCACAATATTGATTCCTTCACTTGTCATTCCAAGTATATCCCAAGCTTGTTTTGCCATATCACATGAAATGATTCTTTTGAACTCATGGTAATAAAGCAATCTTTATAGCATTCAAGGCTTATGCATTTGCACTACTTTTCGCTTTTCTGAATAGTCGCCCTTAAATTATAAGCAATTTCTCTCATGGACGTGGTTCTATCCTTAGCTATTACTTCCATAATTAGAGGGAACCATTAAGTTATAGTAGCTTGCCACACACTTTCATTAATGGATTTGAGGAAGGTCATCATCCTAGCTTTCCAGTAAGAATAATTTGAGCCATCAAGGGGAGTCCTTAGTCTTCCAGCACTTCTTCTTTGAGAATGAAGGTGGGGTATCTTCAGCGCTTCTTCTTTGAGAATGAAGGTGGGGTATCTTCAGCACTTCTTCTTTAAGAATGAAGGTGAGGTATCTTCTCTACCTGGAGGTCGCTGGCTATCAGTATCGACATTGGCAGTGGATATTAGCCACTACAACTTGTGACTTCAACGAAGGTACATTCAACTGTACATTACACAAACATGCACCTGGTAAATGGGGTTTCTTCAAGGAACATGTGCCCATGTAGCACAGATGTGCAAGATACAGTCATTCATTAGGTGGGACTCACTGAAATGCTCTGGCCCAGATCAGGCCAGTCCATACAAGTGTCAAATATGGATTGTTGATCATGTTTATCTAACTGTGCTTTTCTACTGATGCATGTGGACCACCTGATTTTGGACCAGCTCATGTTCAAGGCGAGCCCCATCTGATCAATGGCCCTGATCCCACACACATGACCAAATTGGCAAGTCTTCTGAAGAACTCCGCCTATCTTGTGTGTACAAATCCCAAGTAGGGCTCTTTTGGTTACCTTACAGTGAAAAAAAAAGAGATTCAAAACGGTTGGATTTTGGTGCCCGGAATTATGTAATTTTGTCTCAGAAAACTTTGTTAGATAGTTGGAATGATGTAGCTCTTGCATGTAGTATCAATGAAAAGCAAGCACTGGCAGGCGATGGAAGATGATGAAAGTAGTATGTCTCTCTGGAAGCGTATGATTGTGGTAAGTAGGATTCTCTCATATTACTTTAATCAAATGTAGCCTTTTTTTTTCTTTTTTTTCTTTTGTTAAATTTAAAATTTCACCTCTACAATTTAAATCCTTAGCACAAATCTCAATTACAACATTTTTATAAACATGAATTATTGTTCCTCCAGCTAGTTTACCCTGCAACAAGAAACAGATGAATATGTGCATGCATGCGTGTTTATAGAAATGTTTTAATTGAGATTTGTGCCAAGGATTTAGATTAGAGTGGTGAATTGGGGGACCCATGCTAATCTAGCACATTTGTAGGAGATATGACTCATTTATTAGAGGGAACTTAAAATGAACATACCCCATCCATCCCTGAAGAGACGCTTGAAATTGCGGTAATGACCACTTTAGTTGAAGTAGGAATAGGTCAAAGTGTCCTAGAGGGGGATGAATAAGACTTTATAAAATTTTATGACAGTTTAAAATCCTATCATCATTATCTTGATCTAATATAACAATTTATCAAGATATCTTTATCTTAACTCTAATGGCTTCCAAGCCAAATAGAGGATCCAATCACAAGACTATTCAATATCTAAGCAATACATAAATTTAGTTTATAATGGATGGATAGAGTGACTGTGTGTGAGATGTGATACTTATTAGATCTAAATAATCATGCATCATGTGATCATTCAAAGTATACATAATAAAAGAATATGCAAATAACAATCTCAAATACAGTCGTTTTATAATGGTTCGGCTATATGCCTACTCCAACCCCGGCGGACGCACTCAACCCTTAAGTGTATCGGATTTCACTAATGGAGGTTTCAAATCAGGTTCACCTCTAACCTTCACAACCTACACAAGGTCGACTCTAGGACCTACACAAGGAACCTAGACATGTCTCCATGAGACACAAGTTTATGCCCACACCGGAGCAAGGGTCAACACAGCAACCGGGTTTTATGCCCTACACAAGAGCAAAGGATCCACACAAGGAACCTAGGATTTTAGGCCACACATGCCAAGGATCCACATAAGAAACCTAGAGTTTATGCCCTACACAAGAGTAAATGTCAACACACAACACCTAGGTTTTAGGCCACACAGGCCAATGACCTACACTAAGGACCTAAGTTTATGCTCACCGAGAGCAAGGGTCAACACACAGCACCCACACGTATTCTCCTGTCGGATGCCTCTTATGAGGACTTGAAAGGGGTGAGAATCACCTGTGACCCAATCCTACACAAAGGAATGATCAGCAGGGTCTCTGGACTCTATTGACTTACAGATAAGTAGATGAGCCCCATTAAGCACATTGATGAAGATCTCCTCCTTTGATGATGAAGAATCTTCAGCTCCCTTGAACCGCAACACAGATGATGCTCCAATGTATGGCAACGGGTTGGGTCAAGGTTATGTTGGAATCCTACTCTATTAAATATTTTCCTATTTTATAAACGGAGTAATTCCAAGCATCTAAACATTCAAAGTATCCCAGCTCAATGATTTGGTGGGAGCTGGATGATCCTTGAATGCGGAAGTTCATTCCCCAATCTACTATATTGAATATCAATGATGAGGGTGGGTTGGAGGATGAACTCCCATGAGAAAAAGAGCTTAGGGTTAATAGTATGCAGGACTCTCTCAAGGCTCTCTCTATTTTTCTCACTAAAGCAACTAATAGCAAGCTCTCCTTAAATAGGCAAAGAGATCCAACAGTAATAAAATAGTCAGATTTTTTACAGAGTTTAATATCATCGAGCCATCTTCGATATCATCAAACGTATACTTTTGAAGACATCGAGGGATAGATCGATGATATGATCTCTTCTGACAATCACCGTTGAACCTCTTATAACCAGATCGATCATATCGAACATGCTTCAATTTCATCGGATTTCAAACTCCGATGTCATCGACCCATGGTTCGATTCCTCGACAATGAAAAAGCAAGAGAGCAGGCTAAGACTTGAGACGGCAGTTTCGATATTATCAGCCTCCCACGATGTCATCGGATTTCAAATATCGATAATATCAATAACTAGTTCGATTCATCAATCTTTTATAGAAGATTTTCCTATAAGCTCGCTAGACACTCCATTGTCCTAATTCGATGATATCGACCTAGATTCGATATGATTGATATTTGAATCGATATTATCAAAGGAGTCTCGATTCCTCAAATCATAAAAGAGGATTTGCCTAAAAAGCTTGCTAGACAATTTGGTCTTAAATCGATAACATTGAAGGTCTATCGATATCATTGGAGTTTGAATTCCGAGGATATCGAGGCTTCCTTTGAGTCATCGATAAATGTATGATTTGCCTTAGAAGCTTGTTGGACACAAACAGACCAAGATTCGATTATATCAAGCCGTCTCGATGATCTCGAAAATTGAATGTCGATGATATCGAATACTCCATCAATTGTATTCCGAAGACATCAATAACTGGTGTTTGATCTCATTGAGGTTGTCTCGATATATCGATAACAGCTAAAAACTTAGAGATTTTCCTAATTTTTCATACTTTAAAGCCTATGTTGTTCTATCCTCTTTTAGGGAATTTATATACCTGGGAGTTTTGGGACATGGGATGTGATGCTAAATTTACCTTTAAGGAGTTTGGAGTACACATCCAGTTGAGGAAGACGCTTGAATGATCTTCCTATGGGGCTGCTGACTTAACATTCACGCTAATTGACAAACCATTGCACTTTTAATGCTGGACTTCTCATCAAGTAGGCCACATGTGCACATTGGATATCTGATGTAAAGCGGGTCACGTACAATTTCATGGCCAAGCTGGACCAAAAAAGGCCGAATCAGAGGCAGAAGTGATATGGACTATCAAAACCTTAAAATGGGCGTATCTTCAGACCAAAATGAGTTATCCAACATGCCATATTAAGCACGCCAAATTTGTGAGATTCCATCAAATGGACGAGTTCTAATCTCCATTTTATTTTCATTTTAACTATTTATAGTAAGTTTTAGTTTGATTATAACTCTTCATCTGTTGGGTTTTAGGAGTTATGTCCAACATGAAAAGTGCTTAGAATAATTAGGAGAATAGCGTGGTTAAGCCAAATAGGACACTTACTATTTATGGCCAAAAACTGTGGTGTCTTGTAGGAATCACGACTATCTATAAATATTTATGGTAAGTTTACTATTTATAGTAAGTCATGATATCTAGGAGTTTTAGTAGTAGTTTAATTATGAAACTTCTTCCTAGGTTTCATGTCATTATTTAAGAAGGTTGTAAGCTCATTTTAATCATCAATCAATTTATTATGAATTTTTAGAAATTATTCTATTTTCTTATTTTCCTTGTGGATTTGATGTATCTCTGTGAGGAGTCCAGACAATTTTTGTGGATTCAGAATAGTTATCCCCTGAGGAAGATAGTGCTCAACCTCAACACATCCTTCCCTGCATCATTTTGGTATCAAAGCAAGGTTTTCTCCTCGGATCTATGGCTTCTAACGACAGGTCAGGCAACAATCCCATGGACGGTGCTCCAGGGAATTATCATTTAACAACAGGGACTTTTGAAGTAGCTTTTGAAGCAGCACAGTGAGAGAATCAGCAAGTCATGCAAAGGCTGTAGGCTGCCATCAATCATATGATGAAAACTATAGGGCAACTCTTTGTTCATGGAGGTTGTCATGCCCTAAACTCGAAAACCGGGCTCACAAAATTCCCGATCGCTAAATCCCGTGTCGACAGCCTCCGTCGTACCCCATTCTCGGCTCCCAGCGCCTATACGCCTGATTCCGATCCTGGGATCTTACAAGGAGAATTTTCATCATGAATTTGTCTCGTAAGAAGCATAACCACAAGTATACCCAAATCACAAGAACAACATCATCATCACATATCCACTAATATAATTAGTTGAACACAGTACTAAAAGAGAAATATACATATATCGAAAATCAAAGAGAACTCCAGAAGCTCAACCGCACGCCCTTGCCTCAGCTTGGCTGCATCATAACATCACCAGCACGCATCTATCGTACATAAGCTTATAGAAATCTTAGAGGGTGGTGTAAGTGTGTGAGCAGTATATGCGTGCTCAGAATGTAATATTAAAGTAAATGGAAATATGGTAAGTCCACGAACCATACACTACCAGAGTAAGCAGAAATAGTAACAAGTCCATAAGAATATCATCAACCTTTTTCAGGATATGCGATGAAAAGATATAGCAAGTCAATGTCATATACTGAGAAAGTAATATAAGTCGGCTATGTAATGCGGAAACATAATGAACCAAATATCAAATACTGAGGATGGAATACAATATACAATTCGGAAGAACTATGAATACCATCAGCCTCATCTAAGTCATATGAATGCAGAAATATAGCAACCTAAAATGCCATATGCCGAGGATGTAATGTAATATGCAATATGTGGTGCGAATGAAATGACCAAGCTGCAGTGTGAAGTCAGAATGATAGTACGTGGTATTGCAGGCTATGGGGCCTATCACAAAGGACTTCTATCCAAACTAGTCACATACCTAAATTTGGATAGATAGACTCAATGTGGTAAGTTCCTGATCTCAGGTTAGTCGCGTGCCCCAACTGAAATCCTGGCCATTGTGAAAGTACACAACAATTAGTTGCACACCACCAGCCTGAGTGGATAGTGAATGAATGAATAAATGAGTATAATGCTGAGTATACAACTCCTGCTCAATCAGTCCATAAATCAGTACTGTACATCTATGAGATCATCACCGGGGTCTAGTACACTCTACATGCAATCGCCGCCCACTGACGCGCGACCATGCAAGTAGAAGAGACCTCACTATCCGCTTGGCCAGTAGTCAGCCAATATCTCCGGTACATCGATAGCGGACTCATTCACGAGTTGGTCAAACTCAACCTAGCTATGCTCACTAACCTCCGGCGAGTAAGGCCACTACCCCTTCCCAACTGACCACGTTACAGTGGGAGATGCGGCCTCCTAGTATTCGGCACTCAGGTGCTCATGTATCCACTCGGTGTATACGTTGGGGTGTCTCCTGGCCTCGAAGGTTTAGGGACTTTCACCCACGGACGTCCAAAGTACCCAGATACTCGAACCAAACATTTTCGGTATCCTATCTGGTCATTCACAACATGCCTGTGGAGGTCACCGTCCTAATGTTGCTAGGGCGTGCAATAATCACAATAGCACAATGCAAGATGCATGAGTCATGTAGTCCAATCATGCATCAATCTTGCGCTCATGTGAGATAACTCCACCTATCAGGGAGTCCCATAAACCATCTGTACTATGGCATATGCAATGGTCAATTACATCTCATAATAAACATGTAGATGATGCATATGGGCATGTATCATGATGCTATGCTGTCACATACTCATAATCAATATCAATTACTGGCATCAACAATCGGCCTCGACAATGTGGACATTTAACCAACATTGCCCCCAAGGAATGACCCACATAGAACCTAACATATGGTGGACCCATGACCTCACACAAGGGCCTAATATACAACACCATGGGCCTCACTCAAGAGCTTAATACACATCACGATGGGCCTCTCACATGAGCCTAATATATATATATCATAATGGGCTCCATCACCTAGCCCTCAAATGCACTGCAATGGGCCTCTATACATCACATTGGGCCTTAAACACGGGCTAAATACACGTCACAATGGGCCTCAAATATGGGCTGCATATACATCACATTAGCCTCAACAATCGGCCTCGATATTCGGCCTCGACAATCAGAATCAGCCTCGATAATTGGCCTATACAATCGGCCTCAACAATCGGCCTTGACAATTAGAATCAGCCTCGATAATCAGAATCGGCCTCAACAATCAGAATCGACCTCGACAATCAGAACGGCCTCGATAATCAGAATCGGCCTCGATGATCGGCCTCAACAATCGGAATCAGCCTCGACAATTGGAATCAACCTCAACAATCAAAATTGACCTCGATAATCAGAATCAGCCTCAATAATCAGAATCATCCTCGATGATCGGCCTCAACAATCGAAATCGGCCTCGTCGTAGGGCAGGGTCCATAGATGGACGACCGATGATAGATCAAGCAATATCAATGGGGCCCAATAATTTGGGTTAACCCACTAGAGAATGATGAAAAATAGGCCTAACCAGGCCTAAGGTAAGGTCACAATGTGGACATTTAACCATCATTGCCCATCAATGTGGACATTTAACCAACATTGCTCCCAAGGAGTGGCCCATATAGGGCCGAATATATAATGGGCCCCTGACCTCACACAAGGGTCTCATACATAACATAATGGGCCTCACACAAAGGGGCCTAATATACATCACAATGGGCCACATCCCATGGGTGTTAAATACATCACAATGGGCCACATCCCATGGGCCTCATACACGGGCCGCATATGCATCACAATGGGCCCCACATACGGGCCGCATGTACATCATAATGGGCCCCTTACACAAGCCTAATATACATCATAATGGGCCTCTGACATGGGCTTAATATACATCAAAAAGGGGCACATCTCATGGGCCCCAAATATATCATAATAGGCCTCAACCCATGGGCCCCAAATACATCTCAATGGGCCTCATGTACATTACATCAAGGTGGGGCCCACACACTATATTTTTTTAAAGATTATTATAGGGCATTACCCAAAATGAATCATATCAAAAGATCATCTGGACCATACCACAAATAACAGTGGTGATAATGATCTCCACCGTTAAAATGCACAAGGCCCACCAAAAATTTTATTTTTCCATCTAATCTGTGTATATGGTCACAAAGACCAGAATTAAGTGGAAAGATAAATATCATATTGATCCAAAGCTTTCGTGCACCTAAAAAGGGTTTCAATGGTAGACGTTCAATCCCCACTATTTATGGCAGTGTGGTCCACTTGATAACTAGATCTGTCTTATTTTTCTTCTCAAGCCCTTAGGATGAGCTCACAAATGGATGGACGATTTGGATGAATCACATACATCAGGGTGGGGTCCATGTACGTGGCCCACCAGAGGGTTGAATCTGCTTCATTTTTCATCAAATGGATAGACGGTTTAGATGTAACATATGCACCATCTGGTGGGGTCCACGTTTGGACGGTGTGGGTAAGACCCATATATCACAGGGTCCCACCGTCATGCATATGGACGGTGTGGATATAGAATAAATACATCTGGGTGGGTCCCACCCACACGTGTGTAACACGTGTGGGGTGGGTCCCACACGTCCATTAATGGAGGACGGTAGGGATTGATACATATATCATGGCGGGCTACACCACTGTCTAAGCACGGACGGTGTGGATGAAGGCATACATCATGGTGGGTCCCACGTGGGGCCCACATAATATAATATTATTTAATAATATATATTATATATAATATACATACTTATATAATATAATATTATACACACACACATGGCCTGGATGTAAATCACATCCATCATGGTACGGCCCACATGAATGAACGAGTGGATGTTGTACACGTGCAACGAGTGGGGCCCACATGGTGGCCCACCAGAGTTCTGGACTAAGCTAATATTTGTGTTTTCTCTTCATTCACGGTATCAGCAGCACTATTGCCTATGGTGTGTGTGTGTGTGTGTGTGTGTGTGTGTGTAATTTAAGGTGGGTCCACGTCCCTAGACGATGACTTGGATATAACATATATATTAGGTGGGTCCCACAGGAGTGGATATTAGCATAGGATGAAGCTAATAGGATGACTTGGATATTAGCATAGGATGAAGCTAATATTCATGCTTTCCCCTCCATCCAGTGTCCGCTTAAGAACGGCAACAAGGTATTGCTGCCGGACGACCAGCAGGGTGGACCTGCTTGGTGGATGGTGAAGATAAAATTCTTGCATCATGATGGACCGCAAACAGGGAAGAGAGAGAGAGAGAGAGAGAGAGAGAGAGAGAGAGAGAGAGACGTAAAGGGGAGGGACCCCACCACTATTAGGCCCTCCCATATGCAATGTATTCATCAAGTGGGCCCTTAAAATAGAAATCAACGGTGGATCACCCACATTAGGCCTAGGCCTCCTTCTTTAGCTCCTTAGACCCCTAGGCTCCTTGGCTTCGATCTTGATAGAGGTTAATAAAGAATGAAGGGTTGAGATGGGAGATGAGAGAGTGGAAAAGTGGGCCACACTTATTTTTGAGAGAGCTTGGACGTTGGGTGCTTGCTCTAAGAAATTTGGAGAATGAAGATAGAAATGAGAGAGAGAGGAGTGATGGATGAAAAGAGGTGGATAGAGTGGATGTTATAAGAAATGGGATGGGAAGGCATGTGTTAGTTTGAAATTTGTGGAAAGGTGGAATGGGTGGAGAGAGAGAGAGAGTTGACTTGGGGAAAAGAGGGAATGGGTGTTTGTACTTGGGATAGGGTGAGGTGGCATTGGGGTATGGAGGATGTACTTGACTTGATTGATGTGACGGGTCATAGAGATTCTCTCAAAATTGGTAATGCGTGGCATTTCTTCGGAATGAATGCGGGCCCACATCTCTTGGCTTGGGTATCGCATCGGTATGCGAGACGCGGCGTTTGAACCACAGCGAGGCGCGGTCGAGTTAACTCCAATTTGTAGGACTCAGCTTAGGATCTTATGCAAACATCGAGTACAGGTCGAGGGTCGCCGAAATTCGACCGGGAGGACCGCGGAAGCCTACGGAATGGTACGGTCTAGGATACAGGCCTCACAGCGGTGATCCACCGCCATCATGTGCTGGAACTCATAATTGTCTTGATTGTAAGATGGTGTCAGCGGTGAACCAAAGGATCATTCTTGAGGAAGGGGGATCCATTGATGAGGAGGTCGATGACATGGTCCTCCAAATACCAGACAAGGCGTCGATCGAGTAGATTGGACAAATCGAGAGTTCAGGATGAGAGTCAATATTCCTAACTTCAATGGCCAACTTCATATTGAGGAATTCCTCATTTGACTTTCTGAAGTTGATTGATTCTTTGATTATATGGACATCCCTGAATCGAAGAAGGTCAAGCTTGTGACCTACAAGTTGAAGGGAGAAGCTTCAACTTGGTGGGAGCAATTGTAACTCACACGGATGAGTTAGACAAAAGCACTAATCCGCACATTGTAAGACCCCTATCCTAGCCCGTACCATTTCATAGGCTTCCGTCGTCCTCCCAGTTAAATTCCAGTAACCTGCGATCTGTTATCGATGAATGCACACAATCTCGAGACGTGTCCCGTATATCAGAGTCGACTCGACCTGAAACTTGTACCCTAGCGACTGCGCCGTCACCGCAGTTCCAACACCATGACTCGCGCACCGATCCGATACCCGAGCCAGGAGATGTGGGCCCGCGTTCATTTCGAGGAAAACGCCACGCGTTGCAAAACCCAAGAGAATCAATCACATCAATCACCTCACTTGTCAAAAGTATACCCATCACTCAACCCATTACTCTCCCCATTCCCAAGTATAAAAGCAATCCCAAAAAGTCAACTTTCCCATCATCTCACCATCCCTCTCTCCCATCACTTCTCTTACATCACTCTAGATCTCATTCTCTAGCAAATTCCCAACTTCCATTAGAGCTCCAACATCCAAGCTCCTCTCTCCCAAATCTAAGTGTGGCCCGCCTTCTCATCTCTCATCGCAACCTTCCAATCACCATCAACCTCCATCAAAGTTGAAGGCAAAGAGCATAGGAATCCAAGGAGCTAAGAAGAAGCCCGATAGGTGGGTGAATCTTCATTGTTTGTGGGTGATCTTATGTCTTGATTTGTGATTTAAGGGCCCACTTATGGTGGGACCCATCTTGATGTATACAATGCTTAGGGAGGGCCCATAGTGGTTGGGTCCCTCCCCTCCTTGTGTTCTCTCTCTCTCTCTACTTCTCTCTCTCTCTCTCTCTTCTCTCATGTATGATGGCCCACCATGATGTATGCTTTAATCCAGACCGTCCGCACCGTCCAAATGGCTGGACGGTGGAGCTTCACTGTGATGTATATGTGTTGTGCGTCCTCACCGTCCAAGGTCTGGACGTGGGACCCACATGACGCATGTGCTGTATACACACCAACTAAACTGTATGTGGGGCCCACCTTACATATGTTACACGTGCAGGTGGTGGGATCCACCGAGGTATGGATTTAAATCCACACAGTTCGTCCAGACGCTGGACTATTTTAAGTATTGAATATAATAACATAATATAGTATTATATATATAATATATATTCTATATTATGTGGTGATGGCCCTATGTGGGACCCACCTCTCTCTCTATGTGCCATCTTCCGTGGATTTCATCCACGTGGCACCACTGAGGAATGGGTTTTATCCAAACCATCCATCTATGTGGAGTGCACTGTGATGTATGATGTACATCCACGCCATCATATCACGGTGGACCTCACCATGTTTCCATGTATGGCCACACCAATGTATGTATTCCATCCAGCGGTCCATCTATCTGGACGCTGATGGGATTTATTTTATAATAATAATAATAAATAATAATAAAATATTATATATTTATATATGTTGAGGTGGTTGTCCGTACTTGTGGGCCCCATGTGGGACCCACCTTTTTGAGGATTTGGATGGCTGGCGTACATTGATCAGCAGCCAGCCATGCGGCTATTGTATTTGCAGTGGGCCATCACCTGGCACCCACCTTGATAGTGTGTTGTATCCACCATCCAGCTCATGGACGGTGGATCCCCATCATAATGCACGTGGATTATCTATGTCGTCCAACCGTTTTGTTGGGGGACCCACTTGCTGTTGATGTCAACACATTCTGTGGGTCCCACGTGATGTATATATACATCCAAGCCATTCTGATGGTGGGACCCCCTGCTGGATTGACGTCAGCACATTCCATGGGTACCACGTGATGTATATGTGCATCCCAACAGTCCTGATAGTGGGACCCACTATTGGACAAAGTTTAGATGGTGCTGATACACATAGACAATGTTTGGATGGTGCTGATGCACCTGGACAAAATTTGGATGGTGCTGATTTATATGGACAATGTTTAGGCAGTGCTGGTCCTCACTGATGGGCCATAAGCCCCATGAATTGATAGTGTATAGTGATACACATGTTACACCTACAACTATTGAAATGATTTTGGAATGGTCCAAGCCACTTGAGGACCATTGGTACAGCCCATCCATGAGGCCCATCATGATGCATTTTGACCCATGGCGAGGCCCACCTGTTTGTATTGTTTGGCCCAGATACGTGGCCCATTTGGTGCATACGAGGCCCAAGTAGTGCAGCCCACTTGCTGTATATAAGGCCCATATGTGAGGCCCATGGTGATGCATTTATAGCCCATTTGATGAAACCCATTATGATATATCCGAGGCCCATGGGCGCGGCCCATTAAAATGCATTTACGGCCCATGGGCAAGGCCCAATATGATGTATTCGAGGCCCATTGAAATGTATCCGAGGCCCATGGGAGAGGCCCATTGAGATGTATCCAAGGCTCATGGGCGAGGCCCAATGTAATGTATTCGAGGCCCATGGGCGTGGCCCATTATGATTCGTTTGAGGCCCTTGTATGAAGCCCAACGCGATATATAAGAGGCCCATAATAGGGCCCAACGTGATGTTTGTGTGACTATTACGTTGTGTATGAATCCCCTATGTGGGCCACTCCTTGGGAGCAATGTTGTTTAGAGGTCCACATTGATGGGCAATGATGGTTGGAAGTCCACATTGTGACCTTCCCTTAGGCCTTGTTAGGCCCATTCTCATCATTCTCTTAGTGGATTAACCCTAATTAGTGGGCCCCATTTGGCCATAGACGAATGGTTTTGTGTTATCGAATTTGATACAACCACGGCCGAGGGCCGATCTTTATATTATGGTTGATCGGCTATTCGTCTATGGACCCCGCCTTGTTTATGTGCTGGTTGTTGGTGCCGATTGTCGATGTCGAGGCTGATTCCGATTTGTCGAGACTGATTGTATAGGCCGATTTTGATTGTCGAGGCCGATTCTGATTGTCAAGGCCACGTATTGAGGCTGATTTCAATTTGTAGAGGCCGATTGTATAGGCCAATTCTGATTGTCGAGGCCGAGTATCGAGGCTGATTCTGATTTATCGAGACCGATTGTATAGGTCGATTCCGATTGTCGAGGCCAAGTATCGAGGCCAAGGCTGTGTATCGAGGCCAATTCCGAATTGTCGAGGCCGATTCCGATTGTCGAGGCCGAGTATCGAGGCCGATTTCAATTTGTAGAGGCCGATTGTATAGGCCGATTCCGATTGCCAAGGCCAAGTATCGTGGCTGATTCCAATTGTCGAGGCCGCGTATCGAGGCTGATTCCAATTTGTCGAGGCCGATTGTATAGGCTGATTATAATTGTCGAAGCGGAGTATTGAGGCCGATTCTAATTTGTCGAGGCCAATTTTGATTGTCGAGGCCTAGTATCGAGGCCGATTCCGATTATCGAGGCCGCATATCGAAGCCGATTTCAATTTGTCGAGGCTGATTCCGATTGTTGAGGCTAAGTATCGAGGCCGATTCTGAGTTGTCAAGGCCGATTGTATAGGCCGATTCCGATTGGCGAGGCTGAGTATCGAGGCTGATTCAGATTTTTCAAGGTCGATTGTATAGGTCTATTCCGATTGTCGAGGTTAAGTATCGAGGCTGATTTTGATTGTCAAGGCTGCATATCGAGGCCAATTTTGATTTGTCGAGGCCGATTGTATAGGCCGATTTTAATTGTTGAGGCCGAGTATCGAGGCCAATTAAGTGTTGATTCCGATTGTTGAGGCCGATTTCGATTATCAAGGCCGATTTTGATTGCCAAGGCCGATTGTCAAGACCTATATGATGAATATGCAACCCGTAGTTGGGGCCCATTGTGATGTATTCGAGGCCCATGGGCAAGTCCCATTGTGATGATTCATGGCCATGGGCAAGGCCCATTGTGATGTATTCGTGGCTTATGGGCAAGACCCATTGTGATATGTATTAGGCCCATGATGCATGACCCATTTGACGTATTCGAGACCCATGTGAAGGGCCCACATGTCATGTATTTGAGGCCCATGAGCAGGGCCCAGCTGTTGTGTATTTGTGGCCATTGAGTAAGGCCCATTGTTTTGTATATTAGGCCTTTGTGTGAGGCCGTGGGCCCATTATATATTTGGCTCTGTGTGGGCCATTCCTTGAGGGCAATGTTGGTTAAATATCCACATTGTCAAGGCCGATTGTTGATGCCAGTTATTAATACCGATTATGAGTATGTGACAGCATAGCATCATGATACATACCCATATGCATCATCTGCATGTTTGTTATGAGATGTGGTTAACCATTGCATATGTCATTAGGCAGGTTGTTATGAGACTCACGGTATGCGCAGGATTGATGCATGAATGGATTGTATGACTCATGCATCTTGAAAGTGCCCTGGTTTGTCAAATAGCATGAGTGTTGAGTCAGCTAGATAGCAGAGCCTTATAGGAAGATCAATTCAAAGCGTCTGCCCCAACCGGATGTGTGTAAGCTCGCCACGGGTAAATTTTAAGCCTCGCATCCCATGTCCCAAAACACCAGGTATTTTAATCCTTAAAACAAGTTAGAATATCATAGGGTTTTTAAGTTAAGAAAACTTTTTCAAAATCAAAAAATCTCTAAGTTTTCTTTCTTTGTCGATTCTATTGATACATTGCTCGATATGATCGACCTGCGCTATCGATGTCCTCAATGACAAATCAATTCCATCGGAATGAGGACAAAAGTGTCCAGCAACCACATATATCTCTGGATGGATTTATTGATGTATCGCTATACCTATCGATATCATCGATATTTGAATATCGAGTCTGTCACGCCTCGAACTCGAAAATCGGGCTCACAAAATTCTCGATCGCCCAATCCGGCACTGACAGCCTCCGTAGAGCTCCATTCTTGGCTCCCGACACCCATTCACCAGGTTCTGATCCTGAGATACTACAAGGAGGATTTATAATCATCAGTTTGATTCATAATGAGCATAACCAAAAGTATAACTCACGAACAATAACCACAAGAACACCACCACAAAATCCACTATGATAAAAAAACTTTTGAGTACAATGCGTCTGAAAGGGAAAAAATACAAGATAATGCAAAAGATAGAAACTCCAAAGCTCGTCTGCACGCTCCTACTGCTACTATGCTATGGCTGCATCTTGGCGTCACCTGCACGCATCAATCGTGCATAAGCTTATAGGAAGCTTAGAGGGTGGTGTAAGTGTATGCACAATATAAGCGTGCTCAGAACGCAAGGTCAGAGTAATGCGAAATCATGGAGATGAGTACATGAATGCAATCAGCCGTACCAAGGCTATGCGGTGCAAGATATGAAAGTCATCGGCCATAACACGGCCATGCGAAGCGAGATACAACTCAAGCATGCCAATCCTCATCATATATCAGTACAGTTCTCATTCTGGATAATCATCGGGGTTTAGTATACTCCAAGAGGCACTGCCACTCTCTAAGCCGCACAGTCCAAATGAGCGTAAGAAACCTCACTATCCGTCTGGCCAATAATCTGCCAATACTTATCCGGCACGTCGATAGCGGACCCATTCATGAGCTGGTCAAACTCAGCCTAGTATTGCCCCTTACCCTTGGGCAAGTAAGGCCACACCCCTTTCCAACCGACCACGACACAGTGGGAGACACGGCCTCCTGGCATTCGGCCCTTGTGTGCTCATATATTTACTCGGTCTCGACATTGGAGTCATCCTCTGGTACCATCGGGTTTAGGGATTTTCACCCAGGGACATCTATGGCGCCCGTATGCTAGAACCAAACATTTTTCGATATCCAACCCAGCCACCCACGATGTGTCTGTGGAGGCTATGGCCCTAATGTTACTAGAGCATACAATGATTATGATCACACAAATACAAGTGCATGAATCACCCTACCAAACATGCAACAATCCTGCGCATACCGAGCGCTCATGTGGGGCGACTCCTCCTATCAGGGAGCCTATAACGATCTGTCCGAAGGCATATGCTATGATCAGTCACTTCTCATATCAGGCATACATATGATGCGTATGATCATGAATCATGGATCTATGCTATACATGTTATGTGGTGATGGGCTTTGATCAAAATGAAGATGGGCCTAAACGGCCTATATACTACAGGTATGGGCCTATTAATGGGCCTTAGGGAGAGTCGTAATGCGGACATTTAACCAAAATTAACCTTACAATGTGGACATCAAACCATCATTGCTCCCAAGGCACTGCCACTATAAGGGTCAACACATAAATCATGGTATGGGCCTCATGTACATCCCATTGGGCCTCCAATACATCAAATGGGCCTCATGCATGGGTCTCATATACATATATCAAGGTGAGCCTTAAATTATCTCCAAAATGGTTGGACAGTTAGATGAAACACATGCATTATGATGGAGCCCACTCTAATGGAGGGTATGGTTTACAATACATACATAAGTGGGTCCCATGTGGGGCCTACCATAATGTTTATTTCCCATCCAACCCATTGATATGGTCATTCAGACCGGGGCCCACAGTAATGTTTATTTTCCAAGCAACCTAGGGCCCAACATAATGTTTATTTTCCAACCAACTGTTCATAAGGTCATGTGGACCAAGGTAGGGCCCACTGTAATATTTATTTATCATCCAATCTATTCATAAGGTCATGTGGACCATTGGAGGGTAGGGCCCACAGTGATGTTTGTTGCCATCCAACCTGTCAAAGGGTCACGTAGACCACGCCGGTCACGTGGACTGGGGGTAGGCCCATTGTAATATTTATTTACCTCCGATCTGTTCATGAGACCAAGTGGACCAGGGCCCACCATAATGTTCATTTGCACCCAACCCGTTCACAGTGCCACGCGGTCAGGGAGGGGCCCACCGTAATGTTTATTTTTCATCTAACCTGTTGATGAGGTCACGTGGGCAGGGAGCCCACCATGACATTTATTTGACGTCCAACCTGTTTATAAGGTCACCTGGACTTGGGGGTGGACGTGGGGCCCACCGAAATGTGGTTCACAAATCCAGCCCACCCATTATATGTGTCCCACCTGGCTGACGGTCCAGACTAAATTTCGGCAACATCCAAAACTCAGGTAGGCCCCACCAAGTGATTTTATATGTTTTGGCATGTCTCCACATGATTTTAAATGGTGTGGCCCACATGAGTTCCGTATAAGGCTGATTTTTGGGGTGGAAACGTGGTCTGAGGGGACCCATCAAATGCATGGTGTTGATGGCTGAAACGCATCAAGGTGGGGCCCACAGTTGGGCCGTGAGGGCCCTACTCGGTCTGTCCATCAGGCATCCAGCGCAGGAGCTGCTTGCGCCTTCTGTCAGTGGCAGCAGTTGCTGCTGCTGCCTTCTTTATTTTTATTTTTTTTTGAAAAAGTTATTTTTTCGTGGTTTTTCCCAGGTGGGGCCCGCTTCAGTAAGATCTACACCAACCATTGGTCCCTGTGGCTCGATACAAACCTATCGAGACCAATATTGAATAGTTTTCTGATGTACAGCAACATCGGGGTGTATTTCAATGGTAAGAAACTTGTTCGCTATGCTATGGCCCACCATAAGTTCAGATTGAGATCATTTTTCGGCTCAACGCCTAAAATGATCTGAGGAAGAGGATGGATGGCCTGGATTATATAAAAACATTAAGGCGGGTCCTGCATGGGTGGTCCACCCAAAAACAACCTTCCTTTCCTTCTTTTTTTTTCTTTCTTTTACACACCCACGTCAATGTACACACTCCACTGTTTGCCAACGTCCAGCGTCCAGGGGCGCTGGACGACTCCCATAAACACATCATTGTGGTGGGTCCCACGTGGACGTGGCCACCAACATATATACATATACATATAATATATATCTTATATTATATATATATATATAATACATATTATATTATATATATTATATATATATTATATAAAATATAACATATAGAAGGAAGGATGTATTGGACCCATCCAAACAGTGGATGCTGTGGATCATCACCTGCAATAGGGTGGGCCACACCGTCTGATGTAGATGGACGGGTAGATATAACACATATTGGTGGGATCCACTCCATCATAAAGAAAGAGAGAGAGAGATAGAGAGAGAGATATACGGTGAGATAGAGGAACCCTGCCACTATGGGCGCTCTTGATTTAAATTACATACATCCAAATGGGTCCCACCAACAAGTGGGCCCTAAAATTTAAAATAATGGTAAATCACCCACCTTATCTTCCTTCTTCTTAGTCCCTTAGGCTCCAATGCTCCTTGCCTTTGCCTTAGACGGTGGATGATGGGAGATTAATGGTGTGGATGAAAGATGAGAGGGTGTAGATGGAAGATAAGAAGGTGGACCACACTTGTGGTTTGGGAGAGAGGGGTTGGACGTGTGAATTTTTTTTGCTTGAAAGAAATGAGGGAGAGGGAGAAGTGATGGGTGATATGAGGTGATGGAGTGATGGGTGATGTAAGGAGAGGTGATGGAAGGTATGATTGGGTTGAAATTTTGGAAAAAGAGGAATGAGTGAAGAGAGAGAGAGTTGACTTTGTGGAGAAAGAGGGATGGGTTGTTGTACTTGGGTAAGGTGAGACTTGACTTGTACTTGACATTGATTGATTGATTGATTGATTGGACATATCGTAGAGATTCTCTCGATATTTACAATGCGCGGTGTTTCTTCGAAACAAACGCTGGCCTACATCTCCTAGCCTGGGTATTGGTCCGGTGCACAAGTCACGGCGTTGGAACCGCGGCGACGACGCGGTCACTATTATATAAGTTTCAGATCGAGCCGACGTCGGTGCACGGGACCTGTCTTAGGATCGCGCGCAAACGTCGGATATGGTGCGAAGGTTGCCAGAATTTGACCGAAAGGACCACGGAAGCATATGGAATGGTACGGACTAGGACACGAGTCTTACAACTCTCCCCTCCAAATAAAAATTTTGTCCTCGAAATTTATGCAATCACGCAAGAAAACATAAGTCATAATAGAAGAGGAAGCAAGGCATCATCATATCAAGTTGAAGACAGCATATAGGATACAATACACAATCAATTATTAAAGAGATGGGGATAGCGTTCTCGAATCTCGGCCTCGCGCTCCCATGGTGCCTCATCAACGGAATGGTGACCCCACTGAACCTTCACCAAGGGAATGACCTTGGTTCAGAGGACCTGCTCCTTCCGATCAAGGATACGAACTGGCTGCTCAATGTAAGAAGCGTCCTCACGAACCTCCAACGGCTGCCAATCGATAACAGGAACTATGTTTGACCCACACTTTCTCAACATAGAGACGTGAAAAACGTTGTGGACGCCAGACAACTGAGATGGTAAGGCAAGCCGATAGGCCACAGCGCCAATGCGCTCAGTGATCTCGAAAGGTCCTATGAATCTCGGGGCAAGCTTGCCCTTCGCTCCAAATCAAACTACGCCCTTCATGGGCGAGACCTTGAGATACACTTGGTCCCCACATCAAACTCCAAGGGACGACGCCGGCGATCAGCAAAACTCTTCTGTCGGCTCTGAGCTGTGCGCATCCTCTTTCTGATGATATTGACAACCTCTGATGTCTCCTGCACAAGCTCGGGACCTAGGAGACGCCGCTCCCCAACCTCCGCCCAACAACTCGGAGATCTGCACGGTCTGCCATACAGTGCCTCAAAAGAAGTCATACCAATGGTCGCCTGATAGCTGTTGTTGTATGCGAACTCAGCCAATCGAAGATGCTCATCCCAGCTACCACCGAAATCAATCACGCAGGCCCGAAGCATATCCTCAAGGATCTGGTTGACCTTTTCGGTCTGGCCATCGGTCTGTGGATGATACGCGGTGCTGAGCTACAAATTAGTGCCCATAGCTCTCTAAAAGCTCCTCCAGAACTGAGATGTAAACCTCAGGTCTCAGTCAGAAATGATCGAGACTGGGACGTCGTGCAGTCTCACAATCTCCTCAATAAATAACCTCGCAAGCCGGTCCAAAGGCCAAGTCGCACGAATCGCAAGGAAATGTGCCGACTTCGTCAGACGATCGACAACAACCCAGATGGCGTCATGACCGCGCTGAGTCCTCGGCAAACCCATAATAAAATCTGTAGATACGTGCTCCCACTTCCACATCGAGACACTCAACAGCTGCAATAGACCAGGGGATCTCTGATAATCGGCCTTGACAAGCTGGCATGTGTCACACGACCATAAAACTGGCAATCTGGCACTTCATCCCCGCCCAAAAATACTGTCTCCTCATATCACGGTACATCTTCGTCGAGCTAGGGTGGATGAAAAATCGCGATCGATGTGCCTCGATCATAAGATCTCTACGCAACTCAGGAATATCCGGGACACACAATCGGCCTCTGAAGCGAAGTCCACCATCAGAACCAATCTACCAATCTGTCTGACTCTCAGATGCCGCTTCTGCTCGGTAATCCTATAACGACTCATCTGTCTGCTGAGCCTCGATCACCCTTGCGACAAGAGAGGGTTGAATCGACAGGCTCAATAGCTGAACGATAGAAGACTGCAGACCAAAATCAAAGTCGTACTCTACTATATCCTCGAGCATCCTCCACTCCTGAATCATCATGTGTGCCACCAGACCTCGTGGCTAACGGCTGAGGGCATCCACCACCACATTTGCCTTGCCTGGGTGGTACTGGAGGTCAAAATCATAGTCCTTTAGAAGCTCCATCCAACGTCTCTGTCTCATGTTCAACTCAGACTGAGAGAATAGATACTTCAAGCTCTTGTGGTCGGAGAAGAGCTCGAACCGAACCCCATAGAGATAATGTCTCCACACCTTCAGTGCGAAGACAACTACTGCCAGCTCCAAATCATGTGTGGGGTAGTTCAGCTCATGAACCTTGAGTTGACGAGACGCAAATGCTATAGGTCTATTGTGCTACATCAGGATAGCACCCAATCCAATACGTGAAGCATCAGTAAATACCACGAATCCATCACTCCCAGAGGGAAGGTGAGGACAGGAGTGGACATCAGACAGTCCGTCAGCTCCATAAATGCTCACTCACAGGCGTTACTCTAAATAAACTCTGCGCCCTTCCGAGTCAACCTGGTCAACGGGGCTGCAATATGGGAAAAGCCCTCAATGAAACACCAATAATATCCCGCTAAACCAAGGAAACTGCGGATCTCGGACGCAGTCGTGGGCTGGCCCCACTGACGCACTGCCTCAACCTTCGAGGGGTCCACTGCGACACCCTCCCTCATCACCACATGACCGAGGAATCTCACCTCCTCCTGCCAGAACTCACACTTCTCCAGCTTCGCATATAGCTGGTGGGCACGAAGGGTCTGCAAGGCGATCTCCAAATGCTGCATATGGTCCTCACGGGTCCTCGAATATATCAGAATGTCATCGATGAAGACCATAACAAACTGATCGAGATATCGACGAAAGACCTTGTTCATCAACTGCATGAAGACCGCGGGTGCATTGGTCAATCCGAAGGACATGACCTGAAACTCAAAATGACCATAACGCGTCCTGAAAGTCATCTTCGGGACGTCCTCCTCTCGGACACGAATCTGATGATAACTGGAACTCAGGTCAATCTTTGAAAAGAACTGTGCACCCTGCAGCTGATCAAATAAATCGTCTATCCTCGGGAGCGGGTACTTGTTCTTAATCGTGACCCGGTTGAGCTCGCGGTAATCCACGCAGAGCCTTAACGAGCCATCCTTCTTCTTGACGAAGAGTACCGGCGCTCCCCAAGGTGAACTGCTCGGACAAATGAATCCCAACTCATGCAACTCGTCCAACTGATGCTGTAGCTCACGCAACTCCATCGGTGCCATACAGTACAGGGCCTTCGAAATAGGCGCGATACCAGGCACACGATCAATCTGGAACTCAATATGACGGCGCGATGGCAATCCCGGAATCTCCTGGAACACGTCGGGGAAGTCGCAAACAATCGGCCAGTGATCAATACAAATGGCAACAGGCTTCTCAATGGCGCAGGACATCAAGTAAGATAACGGCTCTCCTCGGGGCTCTGCAACGAACTGAAACTGCAGCAAGCCTGGTATGCAGAACGTGACTGTCCTTGCAGAACAGTCCATCACGACATGGTACTCGGCAAGCCAATCCATGCCCAAGATAACGTCGAAGTCAAACATCAGCAACACAAATAGATCGGCAAGCAAAAAGATATCACCGACCAGAACCGGGTAAGATGAACAAAAATGGCCCAATACTTTGGTCCTCCCCAAGGGCGTCGATACGGTCAACCCCTCACTAGCAGACTCTGTCAGTAATCCAGTCGATCGGCAGAAATCCTCAGACATGAATGAGTGAGAAGCACCAGAATCAAATAATACTCAGGCGATGTATGAAGAGACAGGAAGTATACCCTCGACGACTCCTCCGGATGACTGTGGGTCCTGCTGAGCTGCGTAAAATCTAACCTGAGCTGGCTGGGGAGGTGCCTGTCCCCTCTGAGGTCCCTGGTGCTGCTACTACCTCTGCGGTAGCCTATACTACTACCTCTGCGGCGGCTGAGGTGGTTGTGGTCGCTGCTGATGGGGTCGCTGCTGTGCTGGAAGCTGCTGCTGAGGTCGCTTCTATGCTGGAGGCTGCTGTGGTGCTCTCGGTAGCTGTAGATAAGGCTGATGTGACCCTCTCAACTGCTGCAGATGAGGGCGAAGGCACTCAGACAAGCGGTGCCCTATCCCACCACATCCAAAATAAGTCTCTATAAACGAGTGCTGGGGTGGCGCTGGAGGTGCTGCTGGGGTTGCTGGTGCTCTAGCAGGTGGGTGGCTCCTATACCTCTGTGGTCGTCGCTGCTGCTGGGAGCTACTAGAGGGGGTCTGCCTCTTTTAACCCCTCCTCTGATCTCTGTCGGCTTACGAGCCGGCCCACTCAGTCTCGTAGATCTGAGCCCTCCGCACTACTGCCTGAAAGGTCGGAAGCTCATGCCCAATCACACGGCCTCGAAGACCGTAACGTAAGCCGTTCTCGAAACGGCGCGCCTTCCGCCCCTCATCATCAACCATATACAGCGTGAACCTCGATAGCGCCACAAAACGGGCTGCGTACTGCGCCACAGTCATGTCCCCCTGCACCAAAGTCTCAAACTCCAGTGCCCTCTTGCGTCGAATGTGGTCAGGGAAGTACTGCTCCTCAAATCGGTTGATAAAATCCTCCCATGTCCAGACATAGTCAGGTCCTGCAACGCGGGTAAGGGAGGTCCACCAGTGCTCGGCCTCACCCTGAAAAAGAAATACTGTTAACCGGACTCGCTGCTTGGTCGTACATGACATGGTATCGAAGATCTTCTCCACATCGGAGCGCCACCTCTCAGCTACAGTCGGATCTGGCTTGCCCTAGAAACGTGGAGGATCAAGCTGTCTAAACTCTCGAAGTAGTGCACTCACGCGCTCCTGCTCGGCCTGGGCTGGAAAAACAACTGGGCGCCTGCCCTGCCCCTGAAGTGCAGCCGTCACAGCCTGCAACATCTGCTGTAGCTGCAAGGCACTCACAGGCACGATCCGGTCCGCACCGGCCTCGGGTGGAGGAACGACATCCTCAGGCAGGGGAGCAGGGATCTCTGGAAGTGGAACGGGAGGCGCAGGTGGTAAAGCTGGAGCCTCAGGTGGTGGAGCGGGGTGCGCTCGGGTCGCTCTCCTGGGCGGCATGACCTATAGGGAGAATAAGGTACTTGACATTGATTGATTGATTGATTGATTGGACATATCGTAGAGATTCCCTCGATATTTGCAACGCGCAGCGTTTCTTCGAAACAAACACTGGCCACATCTCCTAGCTTGGGTATCGGTTCGATGCGCAAGTCATGGCGTTGGAACCTGGGCAACGACGCGGTCGCTATGATATAAGTTTTGGATCGAGCCGACGTCGGTGTGCAGGACTTAGCTTAGGATCGCACGCAAACGTCGGATACGGTGCGAAGGTTGCCAGAATTTGACCGGAAGGACCGCGGAAGCATACGGAACGGTACGGACTAGGACACGGGTCTTATAGATCCATCGAAGGTGACTTGATAATATCGACAGGCAGATCTCCTGTGCCCCTATTTTCACTTAAGAATATCATATGTGCATCGATATATCGAAGCCCCCTTGATACCATCGAAGTTCAAATCTCGATGATATCAGAAGGCTCTCGATGATATCAATCATGGGCACGAAGTTTTCCAGCAAAATATTTCAGGATAGTTTATCTATGATCGAGGCTCACTCGATAGAATCGGTATTCAAATATCGATGATATCGGTACAGTTTCGATGGCATCGAACAGGGACAGAAACTGTCCAGCAAGCTTAAATAAAATCCCTTGGATTTATCGATGCCTCGACACAGATATCGTTATCATCGACATTCAAATTTCAATGATCTCGAAAGTCCCTCGATCATTCTTGTAAACCTAAAATATTTCATAGCAAGTCTCTCTCATTTTCAAATGTCGAGGAATCAAACCTCGCATCGATGAAATCAGAGTTCGAAATCTGATGACGTCGACACGTGTTTCGATTCCCTCGATCAGTTGGCAATAGGTTTCAAAAGTGTATGACATTTGAGTTTGTGTCATCGAGTGGACAGTCAATGATATCGAGAGTATACGCTCGATGATATCGATCCCGCTCGATGATATCGAACTCTGTCATAAATGTGACCATTTTATATCCATTGGAACCTTTTGCCTATATAAAGAGGACTTGTCTATTATTGTTGGTAGAGAAAGAAGAGAGTGCTTTTGAGTGTTTTACCTTAGATCATATACCCAAAGCCCTTTCTCTCAAGGAAGTTCATCCTCCAATCCACCCTTATCGTTGATATTCAATAGAGTGGATTGAAGAATGAACTTTCGCATTCAAGGATCCTCCAGCTACCACCTTAATGGCAAATCATTACGTTGGGATGCCTTGAATACATAGATGATTGGAATCACTCTATCTCCTTTATAGGAAAATATTTGAGAGTAGGATTCTATCATAACCTTGACCCAACCCGTCGCCATGCACCGGTATATCTTCTGAGTTGCGGTTCAAGGAAGCAGAAGACTCTTCATTAATAAAGGAAGAGATCTTCATCAACGAGCTAAAATGGGACTCATCTACTTATTTATAAGTAACTAAAGTCCAGAGGACCCTTGTGATCATTCCTTTGTAAGATTGGGTCTAAGGTGTTTCTCACCCTTGCAAGTCCTCTAGGATGCCTCTGGCAGGAGTGTACGTGGTGGGTACGTAGTGTTGACCCTTGCTCTGTAGAGAGCATAAACTTCTGGTTAAAGGTGAACCTGTCTAAAACCTTGGGTTTGAGGTGAACCGTGTGAAACCTCCGTTAGGGTCTTGTGGAAGATCCTGGGCCAATGTACCTAAAAGTGGGTGCGATGTGTTGACCCTTGCTCATGAGAGCATAAATAGTAGTGTAGGTTGTAAATGTTAAAGGTGAACCTGATTTAAAACCTTAGGTTTAGGCTGAACCGTGGAAAACCTCCTTAGTGAAATCCGGTACACTCAAGGGTTGAGTGCGATTATCGGGAGTGGAGTAGACAAGTAGTTGAACCGCTATAAAAATGACTGTGTTTGAGATTGTTATTATCTTTCATTTGATTATGTGATTTCCTTAATTACTTTCATATCTAATTATCTGAGATCACACCTCACACACACTCACAGTCATATCCATCATAGACTAGTTTGCATTTTGTTCATCTCTCAAATAGTTTGTGATTGGATCCTCTACCAGGCTTGGAAGCTAGTAGAGTTACTCTTGAGTAATCCTAATATATGCTTGTTGTTAGGATTAGTGTGATAGGATTTTAAAATATCATAAAATTGGCATATTCACCCCCCTCTAGGACATATTGGCATATTCCTACTTCAACTAAAGCAGTCTTTATCGCAATTTTACATCTTGCATTGTGTGATTATGACTACTGTACGCCCTAGTGATATCAGGGTCATAGCCTCCACAGGCATATCGTGGATGGCCAGATGGGATACGAAAAATGTTTGGTTCTAGCATACGGACGCCATAGATGTTCCTAGGTGAAAATTCTTAAACCTCCGTGACCAGGAGACGCCCCAATGACGAGACCGAGTGGATATATATGAGCGTATGAGGGCCGTATACCAGTAGGTTGCGTCTCCCACTGTGTTGTAATCAGTTAGGAGGGGGTGTGACCTTACCCGCCTGAGTGAGGGGGCAATGTCTAGGTTGAGTTTGATCAGCTTGAGAAATGGGTCCGCTCTTGATGAGTCAGGCCCGATATTGGCAAGCGGATAGTGAGGTCTCTTCCACTTACCCAGTTGTGCACTCATATAGGGGCGGCAAGCTGACGTAGAGTGTAATAGACCCCGGTGATGATCCTAGAGAGGAACTATACTAATATGTGAACTTATTAAGCAGGAGTTGCATACTCATTCATTCATTCATTCACTATACACTCGAGCTGGTGGTGCACAACTATTTGATACGTGTACCTTCACAATGGCCAGGATTTCGTTTGGGGCATGCGACTAACCTGAGATTAGGAGTTTACCACATTGAGTCTGACTATCCAAATTTAGGTATGGGACTGGTTTGGATCGAAGTCCCTTATGATGGACCTCATAGCCTGCGATACTACATACTATCATCACGACTTCACACTTCAGCATTGTCATTCCATTCGCACCGCATATTGCATTACATCCGCAGCATATGGCATTTTGGGTTACTGTGTTTTTGCATTTATATGGTCTAGATATGGCTGACAGTATTCGTGAACTCATCAGGAATTGTATATTACATTACATCCTTGGCATCTGATATTTGGCTCTTTATGACTCCTCATTTACATAACTGATCTGTATTATGTATTCTAATATTAATTGACTCATGAACTTGTCAATATTTTCTCTTACTTTGATATCGTGTGATTCATAATCTTACCAATATTTTCAATATCATATGATTATGGCACTATATTGAATACTTGACACTTACCTTGTGCACACACTTACACCACCCTCTAAGCTTTCTATAAGCTTATGCACGATATATGCTTGCAGGTGATGTTAAGCTGCAGCAGCGTAGAGCTTGGAGCATGTAGCTGACTTCTGGGGCTTTGATTCGATATATGTATTTCCCTTTCAGTATTGTATTCAAATGTTTATATTAATGGATATGTGATGATGATGTTGTCTTTGTGATTTAGGTATACTTGTGGTTATGCTTATTACGAGTTAAATGTACATTAAAAAAAATCCTCCTTGTAGGATCTCAGGACGGAATCTAGCGTATGGACGCTAGGAGCTGAAAATGGGGTACTACGGAGGCTTTTGGCACCAGATTCGACGATCGGGAATTTTGTTCGCCTGGTTTCCGAGTTTAGGGCGTGACACACATGGCAGCAGATGAAGTAGCTATTACGCACACGATTCCTCCCTAACAACTATGATCAAGTACTATTCCAACCGTTGATGTAGAAATCTGGTTAACCCTTGTTGGACCTCTAAGCACCTGCACATGAAGACAACAAAGGAGAACCTGGTTGTAGCAGGTGACCCTCCGATGCCTAAGTCAAAATCAAGCAAAGTGGATCTAGTAGACTCGAGGGTTTGTTAATGCTTACCTTTCACTGTAAATGGAGCATCTATTTATATGCCAAGAGTCGATTACGTGGAGAGAAATGCTCCCTAAATAATATGTGCAGATGGCGACCATTTCTCAATCATTTAGTGAGATCGTTGGTGATGATAAGATCAAGTGGTCAAGCTCTAAAGACACATGTGGTCAGAGACCGAGGTTGACCATCCAAACCGATCTTGTGGTTTAAACATATACCCATCCTGACGACGACCTCTCTGAGCTGGATGCTCGGTAAACTGTGGTCGGTTCTTCTCTCAATATATCTTTGGCCTCCAACCAGATTCCTGGGTCGTGGCCGAATATCCGAGCAGCAGAGCTGGGCTGCCTTCCTTTGGGACCTTAATGGTGTCTTGAAAGCACCAAGGATGGCCATCCTCTTCATCTTATCGTATGGTGTAGGGACTCCCATGTAAGTCCCGAGCCACATAACCCCGCGTATGAAATTACGACTCGTATAACCCTCAAAGGACCTCAATAGGAGCTCAGAAATGGATGGGACTGTGATAGGGCTCAGTGCTCGTCCCCTTTCAAAAGAAGTGATTGTACTTCATCTTCTAGTAAATAAGACCATCGGGCAAGTAGACCTCTTAGCGGTGGAACACTACTACTAACTGGCCGTTGAGGAGCTCCTTGGTTACGGTTGATGATGTTTTATTTAAACCAACCTGATTTAAATGATTTTAAACTCGCAAGTATACGAATCAGATGTAGATATGGTACGTATTACGAGATCGTTCCCACGAGGACTGGTTGTCACAATTCAAAATTAAAGACTCTTCTTAACTAATCCAACAAATATTTGCGATAGTAATTGAGTAAACTAAATAAAAATCAATGGAAAAAATAACCAAGAATAATGAGGAAAGTTCAATCAAGGAGAAGACTAGGACTTTCGAATCCACCCCTAATTATCATAAACCTTGTTCTGCCTGTTGATTCACCCTAATTCAGATTGATATCAAAAATAAATAAAGCGCATTCTATGTCCTTGGTCGGGCACACAGAATGTATAATTCCTTAAAGCATATGGATTACATCTTTCCATCCATGGTTAGGCATGAAGAGATGTAGATTCCTGTTTCTTCCTCTATAGGAACCTGTTCATGGTCAGACACAAGCGCCTAGAATAATATTCCAAACAATATCCATAACTAGATTTTGGTTAAACTCATAGCATGGAGAAGTACAAAAATTCCAGTCAAGTACACCAGAGAAAGAAACAAATCAATTAAATCAACATGAAATCAACACATAACAAGGGTTATTCAAATTAGGGGCTTCATCTCAGCCCTAGCTAGAAGATTAGCAATCCATGAATTCAAATAAAAAGAAAGAAAAATAAAATTGATATAAGGAAAACATCTCTCTCTCTCTTCTTCTCTTTTCTTCTCTTTTCTTCTCTTTTCTCTTCTCTGGATCTGTTCCCTGGCTCTCCTCCCTCTTCTCTACGTTTTGCATCCCTTTTTGTAGTTGCTGGAGTGGATGGAATGGAGAAAATCGGGTTTGGAAAGCTGTCGTATGCGCAGCGAAAGCCCTTTTCGCAGCAAACTTGTGTACCTGCATAAGTCCCTCATTCTTTGCATTTTTTCTGTAAAATCAACATCTCCTGGGACATTTTTGGCTGGTCTATATGATGGACGGATCAGATCTTCCATCTGATCAAAAGATGGTGGGCCACAACCGCTGCAGAAATCGGACAGCGTCCGGCGCGCGTAAGCAGGGTATGCAGATTCCGTCCGCTGTGGTGCTGGTGGGACCCACTTCGATGTTATTTTGATAAATCCAATCCGTCCATTGGATGCAGGACGGAATTTCGACCGAGAATGAACTATTTTCACTGTCTGCTGATGCGGCCCACGTGATTTTAAACCTACCGTTCATTCTTCTTTTGAACGGTTGAAAAATCAATCCTCGTTCTCTTTTTCAACTCTGTCAACTAGGCTTGGATGAGAGGGGCCCAGGGATTCTGATGGACAGTTCGGATTGTCCGTTAGAACAATGTGTGGAGCCCACAACAAGGGACCGCAAGTCCCTGTTTCACGACACGCAAAACGGAAATTTTCGTTTGAAGTCGGTGGTGTCAGATGACCCATGATCGAGTTCTGATTGTAAATCCATGCCGTCCATTGTAATCTACTCGAGATTTCAGTTGGAAATGACTACTTTTGGATAGCTTTTGATGCAGTCCACCTGATTTCCTGCTCTACCGTCCAACCTGCTTTTGAACAGTTAGATTTCCATAAACGCTCTCTTTTGAAATTCGGTCACCTACAAGTTGGCAATAGGGACACTGGAATTCTGGTGGACGGCTTGGATTGTCCGTTTGGGCAATGTATGGGGCCCACAAGAGCAACCGATGGTGGTGTTGTGCGAACACTGTAACGGCAATTGCCGTTTTCGCTGAAGACAGTCGGTCAAACCAACGTTTATGGATTTGAATGGTCCGATGCGGCGTGGCTACACGTGTCTTCAATACACACGCCACCCATGCGGGGTCCACTACGATGCTGTAGAGAAATCTAATCCATCCATCCTGTTTCACATCTTATTTAAACCGTCTGGGTCAATTTTGAAGTATATCCAGATTGTAAGCGGGCCTAAAATTGGAGATTAATGGGCTGATCTGTCCGTTGGCCCACTTCTCGAGATATCCAATGGTTGAAATTTAATATGTACGGTTTATTTATGGCTTCCAGGCCATGTATGAAGTTTCGAGTCAATCGAATGGCGGAAACCAAGTGATCTTGCATTCTGGACCATTTTCGGGCCTTTTTAATGTGAACAGCTTGATTTCCTCGGGTCCTTGGCATGTAAATTCTTCAGTATTAGTTCCCTTGAGTGCGTCCCTTGCTCTGGTGACTTCAGAGTGTCAAATTCATGCTTGTAGTACTCTTTTTCCATCAACGCTCCTGATTTCATCCTGCAACAAAAATATAATTAAAATACTCCGTTAAACATTATCATGTACGTAAAATTAGGTAATAATTGGGGTCTTATATGTAATATTCGACCCTCATCAGTTGACGCCAACCGACCACGCACCAGCTGACCACACAATGCACACTGATATTTGAGCCGACCTCATCTTTCTGATCAGTTCATTTTAACCCATAACAGTAGCCCCCATACTTTCAAGCTTAAGGCGTAAGCTCGAGAAGTAAGTCAGTGTGATGAGATCGGATTCGCAATATTTTGTGCATGAGAGGTTGAGTTGACTTGTTATATGAAAGTGTCCTGGTTTGTCAATTAGCGTGAGTGTTAAGTTGGCTAGACAAAGAAGCTCCATAGGAAGATCAATCAACCGTCTGCCTCAACCAGATGTGGGCCCGAACTCGCCACAGGTAAATTTTAGCCTCACATCCCATGTCCCAAAACACCAGGTAATTAAAACCCTTAAAATTGTTAGAATATTATAGGGTTTCTGAGTTAGAAAACTTTTTTCAAAGTTGCGAAAATCTCTAAGTTTTCTTCCTCTATCGATTTATCGAGATACTGTTCGATATAATCGATATGCACTGTCGATGTCCTCAATGACCAATCGATATCATTGAAATGAGGACAAAAGATGTCCAGCAACCACATATATTTCTGGACAGATTTATTGATGCATCGATATACCTATCGATATCATCGAACTTTGAATCTCGAGTCTATCGAAGTTGACTTGATAAAATCGATAGCACATCGAATGTGTCCCTGTTTTTCTAAGGAAAATCATAAAATCTTCGATATATCGAAGTTCTCCTTGATATCCTCAGAATTCAAATTTTGATGATATCAGAAGGACTTCGATGATATCGGTTTTGGACACTCTGATTTCCAGCAATATTTTCAGGTTGTTCTATCTTGGATCGAGGGTCACTCGATAGAATCGATATTCAAATATCAATGATATCGAGGCCAGGTCGATGGCATCGAGAATGGATATAATCTGTCCAGCATGCTTAACTAGAAAATCCTTTGGATTTATCGATGCATCGACACGACTATCAATATCATCAACATTCAAATTCCAATGATATCGAGTGTGCCTCGATCATTCTTTTTAACCTAAAATATTTCAAAGGCAAATCTCTCTTATTTTTCAAATGTCAAGGAATCGAACCTCGTATCGACGCACTTAGAGTTTGAAATTCGATGATATCGACACATGTTTCGATGCCCTCGACCAGCTGGCAAAATGTTTCAAAAGCGTTTGACATTTGAGTTTGTGTCATCAAGCGGCCAGTCGATGTAACGAGTGTATACGCTCGATGATATTGACCCTGCTCGATGATATCGAACTCTATCATAAATGTGACCGTTTTATATCCATTGGAACCTTTTGCCTATTTATAAAGAACTTGTCCTTAGTTGCTAGTAAAGAAAGAAGAGAGTGCTTTTAAGTGTTTAACCTTAGATCATATACCCAAAGCCCTTTCTCTCATAGAAGTTCATCCTCCAATCCACCCTCATCATTGATATTCAATAGAGTGGATTGGGGACTGAACTTCTGCATTCATGGATCCTCCAACTACCACCTTAATGACAAATCATTAAGCTGGGATGCCTTGAATGCATAAATGATTGGAATCACTCTATAACCTTGACCCAACCCGTCGCCATGTATTGGTACATCTTCTGAGTTGCGGATCAAAGAAGTTGAAGTTCTTTATCAAAGGAGATCTTCAACAAGTGCTGAAAGGGACTCACTGCTTATTTGTAAGTTATTAGAGTCTAGAGGACACTTGTGATCATTCCTTTATAGGATTAAGTCTAAGGTGTTTCTCACCCCTTGCAAGCCCTCATAGGAGGCCTCCGGTGGGAGTGTACATGGTGGGTGCTATGTGTTGACCCTTGCTCTGTGGAGAGCATAACGTTACGTCCTTTGTGTAGGTCCTTGACCAAGGTGGTCTAAAAGTTGGGTGCATTGTGTTGACCCTTGCTCGTAAGAGCATAAACAAGTGAGGTTCCTTGAGTGGATCCTTGGCCAGTGTGCGTAAAATCGGGTGCTATGTGTTGACCCTTACTCGTGGGAGCATAAACTGTCAGCCTAGGTGTAGGTTGTACTGATTAGAGATGAACCTGATTTAAAACCTCTGGTTTGAGGTGAACCTGTTGTAAAACCTCCTTAATAAAATCCGGTACACTCAAGGGTTGAGTGCATTTACCGGGAGTGGAGTAGACAAGTAGTCAAACCACTCTAAAAATGACTATGTTTGTGTTTGATGTTTACCTTTGATTACTTGTGTGATTTCATTAAATGCTTTCATAGTTGATCACACCTCACACAGTTACATCCATCATAAACTCTGAATTGTATCATGTTTATCATTAAATTAGTTTTCTGATTGGATCCTCTAATTGGCTTGGAAGCCATTAGAGTTACTTTGGAAAAATCCTGATTTATGAGTATTTTCTCAGGATAGGTTTGATAGGATTTTAAACAATCATAAAACATTTGAAAAAGTCCTATTCACCCCCCTCTAAGACATATTGGCATATTCTTACTTCAACTAAAGCAATCATTACCGCAATTTCATTATATTGTGAAGAAGGGCAGTATGCGCGGAGATTGAGGAGGAACTACAATGATGGTATGGTAGCTCGAGGTAGCGTACATTGGCAAGGTGACTTTTCAACTTCTGATTATGGGGCGTGGACATGTGGTGCTGTCTGGGAAGTCAGGTCATCCATCAAGTGGGAGGCCTCCACGTGGCCGTGTGCATGCGTCGAGGAGCCTCTTCAGCTATTGCATTTAACGTGGGCAATTAATGCCTATGGCCGAGCTCCCTATAAAAAGGGGAAAACCCTAGTGATTTCAGTCATTTGCTTGTGCCACCTCTCCAGACTTCTCGGACTTGGCAATTTCTGGTAAGTCAGAAATATCTTCTTCAGTGAGTCTGCTTCAAATCTTCTTCTTTTTTTTCCTCCTTTTTCATTTTTCCTTTCTAATTCCGCTTCCCAGCTGTTTTTCAGTCGAAAATGTTGAATGAGTCGGATGATTGGGATGAACTGATAACTTTTCAGGGTGATTCCGGGCCGGAGAGCTGGGATTCACCGCTGGAGGCCTCCCGTGATCCACCTTCCTTGTTTTCGATATTGAGCAGTAGGGAGACTGCACCTGCCTAACAATGAGGGTGATGGCCCCATCCTCAGCTGAACGGTCCAAAGATGTTAAGGCGGGGTCTGTTTCAACAGAGCAGCTCGCAAAGAAGCACGTTTGGGTCAAGGCTCAAAGAATCCGACCTAGTTCAGATCAGGTTAGAGTACCACATTCTTGATTCCTTGGTACTCCAAGCTCCTGGACTTAGTGAAATTCCCGGAGATCCTTGCGAGGGTGAGGTGGTCGTATATCTGGTTGCCTTGCAATGTGGTCTCAGACTTCTCCTTCACCACATTGTTAAGGAGGTCACATCTTGGTTGAGGTTGGCACCTAGCCAATAATCTCGAACGCTTGAAGGGCTCTGCTGGGGACCTTCATTTTATGGTTTTAGCTCGACAATACCAAGCTGAATGCCAACGAGTTTCTCCAACTCTACCAGGTGAAGTCTAACCCCAAGCATACGGGTTGGTACTACTTTTCGGCCTAGCCAGGCAAGGGTCAGGCCCTTATTACAGATAACCAGTCCTCCAATAAAAATTGGAAGGACAGGTGGTTTTGGGCATCTGGAGATTGGGAAGCTCCAGCAGTTGCTAGACTACGACCTCGGGTCCTCACCCGCTTTGCCAACCCAAGTCAGATATATCCAAACACCAGACCTTGTAGTTTGTATTTACTTCATATTATCTTTCACTAACTATAGTAATCTTTTACAGTTCTACCCAGGAAGCCTACTCTAATAACCAGGTCAAAGCACGATCGGATCACTTGTGCGAGGCTAGTGGACGCTTCTGAGAGATCTTGGAAGTAATTGATCACTCTCAAGCTTCTTCTTTAGTTTGGCCTCGCTCTGTCCATTTCAGGTAATAACTAGTAGATTTAACTTCCTCAGAGTTTTATGTTATCTTTTCTTTATTTCTGATTGGTCTTTATTGTTGTGCAGGAATGGCTAATCTCCCCTGCCCTGCCAAAAGACCACATACCCCTTCTGACATTGAACTGGCCCAGAAGAAATTATCCTTGAAGAAGAGGACTATCATACCTCCGGCAAAGAGGGTAAGCTCTTCCATGGTTGTGGAAGGTAGGTCGGCGTCAGGCGCTGGTCAGCCCACAATGAAGCAGTCAAGTTTGGTTACCGTCGAAGGGGACACTCAGGGTGCCCCTACCAGCATAAATCCTCTGATGGCTCCAGAGGTGGTAGATTTGGAACCCTCCTTGACACAAGAGGTTGTTCCTACTGCCGAGAGTCAGCCCCCCTTGGCCCAAGCTCAAGAGGGTAACTTGTTTGGTTGGAAGGCAGATAAAGCTCAGGAGGGCCCTTTTCCATAGGGGTACTACACATAGGGTCTTGTCCCCTAGGTGACGCGACACATTCCTGAGGCCGATATCACAATGTTGACGACGACTCATCCGGTCACCTTTCTAGGCGAGGTGGTTGCCACTTTTTATAAGGTAGAGCTCTTTCTTTGCACTATATTTGCTTTCATAATTTGACGATATCTGATGTACGTTTTCATTTTCTCTTCACCTCGCCCCTGCTATCTTGTCTGCTCGCAGAGAGATGATACGCGTCGAGGAGGAGAGAGAGAAGACAGATGCAAGGCTCCAAGTCAAGACCGTCGAGGCTGAGGATCTTCGACTTGCCTCGGAGAAATCTGGGGAGGAACAGATGGCTCTGAAGATCTAGATGGAGGAGGCACAGAAAGGGGAGGCTCAGGCGAAGGCTGAGCTGGAGGTAATGCGGTCGGTCCTTAACGAGGCAAAGGTTAAGACCACAAAGTAAAAGGCCGAGATGGCCAATTTGAAGGTTAGCTCAACAGCAGAACTGGCTGAGTTGAAGGTTAGCTTGGCAGGAAAGTTGGCGAGCTCGGCAGTGAAGTTGGCCGAGGCCAAGGCATCCATCCTGTCGGCCCAAGTGGCGGTGGTCGAGGAATTTAAGGCCTCGAAGGAGCGACCAGATGAGAGGGAGTTAATTTATAGCTATGATTATGATAAATGCATCGAGGACATCAAAGGGAGATACCCCAAGCTCAACTCGAGCGGTCTTAAAGATAGTGCTGTCGAGGACCTGACCTTGCAAGAAGTCGAGCAGCCTCCTCAGGAGGATTTGCCTTGCTGAACCCCCTTCCCATGTACTCCTTATGATGTAATCATCTTTTTTATCAATGAAAGGAGAATTTTTTGTGTGCATATTCATCTTGCATTATGTTTTTAAATTTCGATAGATCGGGTGCCACATGTTAATTATATTAGTAGGTCGGTCATGCCATTCGGGTGTGTTTAGGAGGAGTACTTCCCTTTTCTTTGGGGAAGCCCTGCCATTGTAGAACATATGAAGAATTAACTACATTGACCTGTTCACAATAGGCCAAGCAGTTCGATAAGAGGATTATTTTCCCTTGCACTAAGGGAAGTCCCCATCATAGGCCGTGTAGTCCGAGTTGCTAAAACGACAAGTAGAAATTTGAACTTCCTAACCTCAGGAATTTTCAATGTAGATTTTTTAAAGTAAACAAGTTATTCTGACCTAATAGGTCAGTTCTTTACTATCTATGACCTGATCCGTCTTTACGGATAATAGATCTTCAAATGCTCGGTGTTCCACGAGTGCGGTAGAGATCGTCCATCCATATCTTCGAGTCGATATGTTCCAGGTAGGGTCATACCCAATACCTCGTAAGGCCCTTCCCAGTTCGGCCCTAGGGTCCCCGAGCCAGGCTTCTTAGTATTTTGAAATGTTTTACAGAGGACGAGGTCTCCCACTCGAAAACTTTGCACCTTTACTCAGGAGTTGTAGAACTGAGCAACTTGTTGCTGGCGAGCCACAATCTTTAGATGTGCTTGTTCCCTCTCCTCTTTGAGCAAATCAAGGCTCAAGGCCATTTGCTTGGCATTCTGAGTCTCGTCGTATGATCGAACTCATTTTGTGGGGAGCCCTATTTCGACTGGAACGACGGCCTCTACTCTGAAGGCTAGTGAGAATGGAGTTTCTCATGTAGACATCCGAGCAGTAGTTCGGTATGTCCAGAGAACATAAGGAAGCTCCTTGGCTATAACATCCCGAATTTTCACGGCTCGAGTACATTCTCGTGCTCAAGAATTTCGAGTGTTAATAATGTAAAGATTTGGATGATTCAAAATCTTACCTTGATTTTCTTTCCATTTAGATCACATCCAATTACATTCACAAAGGTAACCATTCATGAGAGTAAAATCAACCATATTTATTATTCCATTAGATTAAAAGAATTCAGCAAATTATCAAATGTCCTCTCAATGGGAGCTTATTACATTATCAAAGTTTGCAGCGAGAATAAATAAAGCTAAACACAAAGCTATCTCTTCCTTTATTTAGAATAATCTTCCTTAGGGAGATCATCATTTGTATCTTCAATCTGTACATCACCTGCATCATTTGTATGGTTGGAAAGGGTCAATGCTCTACTCATAGTGATGGTTATCCTTTAAGATTAACAATAATTCAAGAGATTCACAAGAATAATATAAGGGTTCTGATACGACTCGTACTCCACCACTACGAGTGGTATCAGTATGCACAACCAATATATATATGAATGCATGTCTAGCAAAGTGTGTGCGGCTCATCATATGTAATGATCAGCTCAATGTGAAATACGATTCATAGAAAACCCGACTCGTCCCGCATCCCATAACTACGGAGATTCGCCAGCATGTCCAACGCTACCCTGGATTTATGTGAAACCTCGAGGTGGCACAACACATGAGTTAGATGAATTACGTGACACAATTTGTTTATGGAGTGACTATTTGTGATATCTAATCCCCGAAGTGATGTAATACGCATTGTGAATTACTTACATCGATTTGTGCACCACTACCCACACCTAAAACCTATGGAATTACGTGTCAACTGAGAGGTTCACTACCCATAGCGCATTACGTCCACGATAAATATTTGAATCACTAATTATGAAACCTCTAACACATCACTTGCACAAAAGGAAAATAAATTGAAATATAGGAGTTTTGAAATTCCAAGACACATGCCCAAGCCATAAAGGGAGGTAGCACAAGGCTAACCTAAGAAACAAGAAAAGTAGCATTAAGCTATATCAATAAAAAAAAAGAGTAGCAAATAAGCTAACTCATTAAGAATAAGGGGAGAGGAGCAAAAGGGCAACTCAATATAAAGTGGAGGCATGTGTCACTCTCAAAATTAACAAAGGGCAAGGCTTGTATCCATCGCCCCATATATATTTATAAAGATCACGCATAATTAAAATCATACCTTAACCATAATTTCCAAAGGATAAATAATTGATAATGGTAAACTAAACAATTGCATCGAGGATTCACAGTAATATGAAAACATATAAAAACAAGATAAATCATACCAACTCAAATTAGTGTAAGCTTAAAGGAATCCCTCACCTTAACCTTATATCTAAACCATAGGTAGATCTCCATATAGGAAAGCTTCTACATAAATAACGATATCGCTTGAGTAAGAGGGAGATACCATATATTTGGAGAAGGAAGCGAATGATGGACGTCTAGGCTTCTCTTTCTCTTTATTTCTTTTTTTTTCTTTCTCTTTCTCTCTTTCTCTCTTTATCTTTCTCTTTCTCCCTCTCTTCCTTAGGCATTGGGAGATTGGGCATGTGAGTGGAGAGGGGAACACACGCCCCTTTTTAAAAGGAGTGGGCGTGTGAGAGGGGTGTGTTTCACATCCCACTTGGATTGGGTTTCTCCAATTTTTCCTTTTCTGACGATCTTTCTTTAAATCAAATTCATCCATTATATCAAGGTTGTTGAATAGAGACAAGGTATATGATTTTCTTGTTGATCCAAAATTTAGATTAGCCTATCTTGAAAATTCTCCTGACAGGTGCCAAAATGAACTTGATCTCAATTAAAGGTCCACACTTAATTATTAGGGCCCAATTTTGGGAGAAATATTGTAACGCCCTGAAATTCGAGGGTCGAGCATAACTCAGCTCCCGAGTTTCAAAACATCACTTATGCAACATATTTAATGATTGATGTATGTTGTCTGTAAGAGTACATAAAACATGGAATAGATTAAGCCAAACTGCAAACATAATTCAGGGATAAGTGAAAGACGCAAGCAGAAGACTTAAAGAAACATATGTGTACGTGTGCAAGTCCCTGAAATACGTATACATGCCAGGTCATACTAATAAGTAGTGCTTCCAAAAGTACAAGTATTAAATGACATCATCTATTACAATTACAAAGAAAACCCAGAATCCCCGCATATCAGGACATGGCTCACATGAACCCGCCTGAGAACTACATAAAAGAAAATGCGGCCTCATCATCCTCGAACTCCTGCTCTACCTCAGGGGTCGCGTCATCATCTGCATCTAAGACAGAGTCTGGTTGGTGTTGAAACACCGACCCAGAATGTGGGAGTGAGTGATCAACTCAGTGGAACCATACAGTAAAAGTTAACATGATATCAAGTCAATCAAGCAGTAATGATAAGGCAATACAATCAACACGTCTAAGTACTCTTGTTAATGTAAGGATGTATATATAAATGATGCATGCCCTCGTCTGCACTCCCTCAGCGTCTTCATCTTACGTTACGCATGACAACCTCCCGCAGTGCCAACGACTTCTACGCACATGCAATGCGGTGCATGAACATGATTACCAAGTTATTATTAGTCCTTTTCATACAGAAGGATTGGGAAGCTAAGGCACCTTCCTCATATCAATTTTCACACAGTGATCCATTCTAGGGTCGTCAGTCCTAGGCCATCTCATACGATCATATGGTTCTAGGTCACTGCAAAGGGCTCGTCACCAATCAATGCACGCCTATCATACCTTCGTTACTACTCTAAGGCTCGTCGCCTTAATGCAGTATCAAGGTATGCTCGAGGTCACTACAAAGGGCTCGTCACCAATCAATGTAGGCCGACAACGCGAATATAGTGTTACATACCACCATAATCGGCTCACGAGTCTGGTGTGCTCACTGGTCACTATGGGGAGGCTCATCACCCCAGCATAGGCCAACAGCTCGACCACGGTATCCCATACCACCATGTCTGGCTCATGAGTCTTAGCGGATCAAGGTACAACGGTTAACGGGATTTCATCGGTAAGTTTAATACCCTAGATTCAAACAATAGTATCCATACATGGTGAACATATATCGGACAATCGGGTTACTTGACAAACTCGACTAGCATGAGCGCACGTTGGGTTGAACTACATAGAGTGCGCAAACACTCCGTGTGGCCAAACCACTGCCGACAACTTTAATACGACTCGGGTTCATCAAATCACGTCCTTCGTGGCGAAAGCAACCTCAGCCACGAACTCAAGGCCAATTACCGATTTCCTGGACTATTTCATAGTCCCAAACACATTCCATTATAACAGATATGCATATAACAATTTAGAACAGTAATGGAACAACAATTCAAATCATGCAGTATGTGAGCATTTGAAGAATATCAACTTAACATGGATTTACACATAAGTAATACTTGAAGTTAAACAACAAAGAATGTGACTTGCATGTAGGAAATCATACATACCAATAGGAGAGTTGAGAATCGCTTCTCAACGCACGCATATAGGATAATATATTACACTTTAGACCATTCAAACATTTCTACAAACACTTAGATTACATAGTTCAACATACATGACATATGTTGGGATACATGCATTTGGAAAATTCCTTTTACCAAGGAGTTGACACACATACAACTAGCACAAATACACGACAGTTAATCATGGCAAGCACAAGTTCATATTTTATACGTATACGATACTTTCTACATATACATAGAATACACAAATCTCAACGTAACTCATATATATCAGGAAAGCAATATAAACATCGCATTTGACATGTGAAATTACACCCACAACAATAATAAATCATTATCTGACATTGAAAGCCTTGAAAACCATAACCTATACGAATATAGTCCGCACCTTAAACCAAAAAAAGTACACCGAACTGATTCAGACGATATGTCTTCATCAACGGTGACTAGATAACCTAAAGCAAGAATAGTAATGAGTTACATCAACACATAGACTATTCTAAGCTCTAAACAGATTAGGGTTAGATTAACTTACCCAAGGATGAACTTAGAATCGCCGGAACAACGATTCAGAAGTGATAGTTTAAGGATGCAGGGAAACAAGAAAGAATCTCCAATGATTCACCAACTTCTCTCTTACTTTCTCTCTTTTCCTCTCTCTTTCTTAGCTAGGGTTAGGAAATTCGTATGGGAAAGAGAGTGAGGGTTTTAAGGTCTTTATATAGGCCTAAAATAGATGAAAATAGCCCCAGGGCCAAGGTGTACTTAGGTTATAACCAAATCAGGCCTCTCAATCCAACGGAGCACTTCCGGTGGTCCTTTTTTCACGTGCGGTCGGACTTAAGCTCACTGACCATGGATCTAGGTTAGGCTAAGTTTTCGTACCGATCAGATTTACAGATCAGCCGTGGCGGACCACTCTCAATTCAATGGTCATCGAAACTCGATCAGGTCCACAAGCACTATGACATGCCTGGGCCATCTTCCCTGATCCGAGGGTGAAATTGGGTCAGAATCCAACGGTCAGATTGCTTAAAATCGTCGTGCAAGCGACACGACTCAGATTTCATAAAATCATATTTAATTTTTCACCGTTCTCACACTCTTCACTTTGGACTCAATCAAATCGACCCAGGACATCATCTGGACTTAATTTTTGAGGTGATGGTCAAGTCCAACATGGTGACCATAACTGTCTAAGATCATCCCTATCGGACTTTCGACGCGCGGTCCAGGTTTGATCCAAAGCTTCTAAAAATTTTCGAGAGCAACTGGATTTAGCGTTGAATCCTAAATTTCAGAGTAACATAGCGCTAATGATTCTATAGGTTTTGAGTCCTGCAGATCAAATTTAAAGTGATTGATGCTAATTTCACAAGCAATCGAGTTTAGCGCTAATTAACCCACATTTAACTTCTAAGGAATTTGAGGTAGTACTCGGGTCTTTGCACAAAATTTTTTGGGTCATTACAAATATGTAGTCAGGATAGGAAAATGGTTGGACAAAATTTGGTGGTTGATCAATGGTGGAAAAAGCCTAAATCTAAAATTTCACCTTTTGTACCAAAAGGAAGGAACTGGCTTCAACCTTCAACGATGTATAATCATAGATCAAAATCTTAATTTTGTATAACCTTATAGTTATATAAGACTAAAGTGTGGTCCAAATTTGAGTTGCGATGGACGGAAGAAAGTGGTTAAATCGGAAGATCAAGATTTATAAGGAGTTGGCAAGCCTTGACAGGATAACTTCGCACCTAAGGAAAAGCCTACCAAAGTAGGGTCTTCATATTTCACACTTGGTCTATATGATGAGCAATCCAAGTCATTCATATGAAGGGAAATATCCTACTACGACTACCCATGAGGTTTCTTCACTCGATGGACGCCAAAATCAACAGTTAAGGGGCTAATTTGTCAATTGGGTCAGTTTTACAATGATCTAAGGGCTGAAATTTGACTTGTATGGTTAATTTATGATACATAATCATGGTATAAAATTTCAAATCAAACGGATCATGAGAACCATGTTATCTAGAATTCAAGGCTTTACATTAATGGCATTTTGGTAATTATTGTTGATATGAGAGTTTTGGGAAATCTAATGGTTCTACATGGTTATAAGCACTTTTCTAAGTAATTCTTACAAAAAAACTTATATCTAAATCATTATAAATAAAGAATTATTCACCAAATTAATTAAGGGAATGTACATATATTAACCAACATAATAGATGGTCAAATGACATGTTAAGAATAGAAAATTTTGATGGTTGGTACTCTAACAGTGTATATAAGTTTATATACAATCAATTTTGTAAATGGAAGAACACAAGGTGGGTTTCTGGAGTGATTCGGGAGTAGAACATGTGTATCGTTAGATTCGAGTGTCTTGTTCACATGTGTAAGTTCCTCAAATTGTAATTCTGATGGTGGGTTAAGCATATTCATAGGTGATGAATAAGATGAATGGATCAGAATCTCAACTTGATGTGTGTACGAGCAAATGTAGAGATCAAGTAGCTAATTTACCATGATCGGGTGGTCCAAAACCAAAGTAGACGGTTAAATGTATCTATCTACTAGTGCATATTTGACTGAGCAGTTGGTTATGATGGACAAGTGAGAATATTTAGGTATATATGATGATCCTATCTTAAAATGAATGGTCAGATTCGTGTTGGAGAATAGATGTAAGGTTAGGAAGCTAGATTGGTATCATACACATGCATATAATAAGTTAAATTTTATGATAACACTCAAGAACTTTCAATACTCGAGTATTGAAAAGTTCGGGGTGTTACAATTTACCCCCCTTAAATAAAATTGTCCCCGAAATTAAATTACTTGTACCATCTACACTGATTCATTTGGTTTAATTTTTTTTTACTTTATTCCACGTGAGGTGGATATATATGTCTAGGTGTGTGTATAATTGGCTATATGAAATCGGGATGTTACATCGGCCCAGGCCGCTTTGGCCTTTTTTAGCTTAGTTCTGAGGTAGTTTTTTATAATCTTATTAACCGCCTTTACTTGGTCGTTAGCTTGAGGGTGCCGAGGTGACGAATAAGCATTATGAATTCTGAGCCCCTCGCACATGCTTCAAAACCGATCATTATCGAACTGTTTACCATTGTCCAAGATGATCGTATGCAGAATCTCATACCAACAGATATTATTTTTCTAGACAAAATCAGTAATCTTGGCCAGTGGCTCGGCCTTGGCCCATTTGATGAAGTAATCAATTGTTGAAAAGGCCGAGCTAAACGTCCTAGAGGGGGGGTGAATAGGACTATGCCAAATTAAAAAATAAATGCATAATTGAAAGAAAGATAACACAAATAAATAATAAAGAAGCACAAGTAAATAACAACCTCAAATGTATTAGTCTTGAGAAGTTGATACAAACTTAGTTCTAAGGACAACCTAACACCAAAAACCAAAGGCTTATGGCAGGACAACCTTACTAGAACATTTGTAAGTATCAAAAACCCAAACCAATAAAGAGGCAAAGGAAATAGTAAAGGAAATAAACTAAGTAATTACAACATTCCCACAAGTGTATAAAATAAATTACACCATTCACCACAAATGCTTAAAATAAATTACAACATTCACACATATAAGCACATTCAATCATCCACCACAATACCAGGAATTAGAGTGGTTCGCTTGTATGTACACCAACTGTTCGAAAATAGCTAGACAACTACTCCACTCCTAATATCCACTCCCTCGGGATCTAAACGTTCACTATGAAAAATGTTTTCCAAGGTTCACCTTAAAACCTCCACAATTGTGTCTTTAGTTGGGCTTACACAATTACAAAAACTCCACACTTTGAGATTTTCTGGATTACCTCAAATAAAACCAAAAAGAGATTTTTCTGGCACAACCTCAAAAACTAAAAAGATACAGAATGTAAATGTACTTATCTGGAAATTCTCCTCTTGAAGAAGCCTAGTAAAAGTAATCTGATATAGACGAAGATGTTCAATGTCTAGTCTCACAAATGAAAAGGTTCTAGTTCTAAATGATTTTTAAATGAAATCAACTTGGGCTACCTTGATTTGATTTTGATCTCAAGAAAGGGGAAAACACAAATCCCTTCTTAAAGTAAGATTGGAATAAAGATCTCAAAATCAAATTACAAAAGCTAATTAAAGAGAATCTAAAATGAGTACAATATAGCTTAATAAATTCACAAACTTATCTCTCAAGTGGTGTCTTGATTTAACTTTCAATGAATGAATAAGCTCTGAAATTCGTGCTCTATTTATAGGTGAAAATACTGTTCACTCGACTGGTCTAAGGGTCGGTTCGACTGGTCAAAGGACCAACAAAATTTTAAATTTTCTGGCACAATAAGATAAGGTTGTTACTCGACTGGTCAAGTGGTTTGCTCGACTAGTCGAGTGGCCTGCTCGACTAGTCAAGCAATGCACTCAACTAGTCGAGTGGGACCAGAAAAGCTTGCTAGACTTTGGGTAGAGCCTGCACGACCAGTCGAGCACTATTCACTTGACTGGTCAAGTAGTCTCCTAGACTTGTCGAGTGTAATGTCTCAGAAAAATCCGTACAAAGACCCGAGTATCACCTCAGACAAAAATCACTCAGGACCAAATCCTTTAGAAATTGGACGAGAATTACCTAGTGTTATTCTAGAGTACCTGTAAAATTAGCACTAATCACTTTAAATATGATCTGCAAGACCCAAAACATGCAAAATCATTGGCGCTACTTTACCCTGAAATCTAGAATCAATCTCTAGACCCGGTTGCTCTCGGGAGCACCTTGAAACTCCGTATCGGACCTGGACTGCACGTCGAAAGTTTGATGACCACGAAACTATACGGTTATGGCCGCTTTGTTGGACTTGACAACCATCTTAGAAATCAAGTCCTAACAGTGTCCATAAATGAACAACTTGAGCCCGGAGCGAAGTGTGTGAGAAACGCGAATATCTTTAAAAAATGAACTCAGATTTAAGTGAATTGAGTCGTTCGCTTGCAGGCTAAATCTAAGGAATCAGACCATCAGAATCTGAACCAATTACACCCTCAGATCAGGGAAAATTTCTAACTCATGTTAGTGCACTTGTAGCCCTGATCGAGTATCGGTGGCCGTTGAACTGAGACCGGTCCGCCACGGTCGATCTGTAAATCTGATCAGACAGAAAACTCAGCTTGACCTAGATCCAATGTCAGGGAGCTTAAGTCCGACTACATGCTGAAGGGAGGCCACCAGAAGTGCTCCGTTGGACTGAAACTGACGCCCTTTAGATATAACCTAAGTATACCTTGCCCTGGGGCCATTTCCATCAGTCTTGGGCCTATATAAAGGCTTAAAACCCCCTCTCTCTCACTCCATACAAATTTTCTAACCTAGGTGAGAGAAGAGAAAAGAAAGAGAAGGAAAGAGAGAGAAAGTGTGAGGGAAGTTAGGGTTTTGCTACAGAGATCGTTCCCTGTCGCTCTAAGTATTGAAACACCACTACCGTGTCGCTATACTGGCGATTCTGGTTTTGTTCTTAGGTAAGAAATCCTAACCCTAATCTATTTTAGGTTTTCAAATGGTGTATTAGATGAAATAGCTAACCTATTTCATACTGTAGGTTGCAGTTGTGCCATAGACAAAGACTTAGTGTTTAAATTGAGTGTGTTACGAGTCTACCGGTGTAAGGTGCAGACTATGAATGTTTAGATTATGGTTTTCAAGGCTTTCAATGTCATTAAATGATTTATGACTGACTTGAATGTTATCACATGCTTAGATACGATGTTTCCCGCGCTTTACACATATATGTGAACTTTGTTGAATATAGTGTATTCCATGTGTTTGTTGATATGATTGAATGAGTACGGAATTTGGATTTGTGCTTCCCATGATTATTATCTATGGATATATGCTTGTTGTGTATGTGGCAACTCCTTTGTAAAAGGGCTTGCCAGGATATAGGTTACAACTAGTCAATACATGTATGATGAAATGTGTAGTCTAAGTGTTTGATAAAATGTCTGAATGAGGAAATGCTTATTTAAACGTATGATATAGGGGTGTTGAGATAGGATTCTCGATCCCCTTATCTATAGTTATAATTTCCTTTACGTAACCTATCTTACTATGGCGTGAATTATGGATGAAATGCCTATGTATGTAAACATGTGCACTATATGGTTGTTGAAATGCTCAAATGAGATCTCTATGTGGTTTGGTCGTCTCATGCTGTACTTGACTATCGCATGTGAATGGAATCATTTTGGAGTGTGTTTGGGACTATGGTATAGTCCAGGCAATCGGTAACAAGTCCTGGTTTGGTGGCTGAGGTTGTTTCGCCACACCAGACATGTTCGAAGAATCCGAGTCGTAAGATGCTAGTCGACAGTGGTTAGGCCACGCGGAGTGCTTGTGCACTCCATGTTGATCGGCTCGACGTATGCTCGTACTAGTCGAGCTTGTCAAGTAACCCGATTAGCCCGATGTATGTTCACCATGTATGGACGCTACTGCTTGAATCTAAGGTACCAAACTCACCAATGAAAAACCCGTTTAACTTTGGTACCTCAATCTGCTAAGACTCGTGAGCCGGACATGATGGTATGGGACACCGTGGTCAAGCTGTCTGCCTATGTTGGGGCGACGAGCCTCCCCGTAGTGACTAGTAAGCAACACCGCCTCGTGAACCGAATACGGTGGTATGAGATACTGTATTCAAGCTGTCGACCGACACTAATCAGGTGACGAGCCCTTTATAATGACCTCGAGCATACTCTGAGACTGCGTTGAGGCGACAAGCCTTTCCGTAGTAACTAGAGTATAAACTAGGCCTATACTGATCAGGTGATGAGCCCTTTGTAGTGATCTAGAACCGCAACATCGTATGACATTTACTAGGACTGACGACCCTACAATGGATCATTGTTTGGGAATTGATATAAGGGAGGTACCTTAGCTTCCCAACCCTGCTGTATGAATAAACCTAAGTAAGAACTTAGTTAACACGATCATAACATTGCATTGCACGGTTCTTTGGTGAGGAAGTAACATGTGTCTGGAGTAGTGCATGTCGCGACCGTGAGATGAAGTTCGCAGAGGGAGTGCAGGCGAGGGCATGCTTCATATCATACCATCTTTACATTAACAAGGGTATTTAGGGCTTGATTGTTGTCTGCTTTATCATTTTTACTTGATTGAATTGATAACATGTTAACATTTGCCTTATAGCTCCACTGAGTTGATCACTCACTCCCACGTTCTGAGACGGTGTTTTAAACACCAACCAGACTCTGTCTTAGTTGCAGATGGCGATGCGACATATGAGGTGGAGCCTTACTTCTACAACGATGAGGAGTTCTCCTATATGCAATTATCAGGTGAGTTTACTTAGACCATCCTAATCGACGGGGGCTATAAGGCTTATCATTTGTAGTTGGACTATCTTTGATATTTTGTATTTTGAACTAATACATGTAATTATTTGACCTAGCAATGTATTCATACTCTGGAGACCGGCAATGGTCTATATGTTCCATATATGCTTATGTACATCTCTCAGTCTTCCGCTTGCATTATTTAACTGCCTCTGGAGTATGATATACTAATTTGGTATAATCCCCCTCATGTTTAATGCACTAATACAGACAACATTCAATCATCATCATATATGTTGCATAAGTGATGTTTTGGGACTCGGGAGTCGGCCTCCTGCTCGACCCTCGATTTTCAGGGCGTTACATCAGGGTCCAACAGAAATTTCTGAAAATTCATAACAAATCTTGGACTAGTCGAGAAAAGTCTTGGACTAGTTGACCCAGTACTTGGACTAGTCAAACAAGGTTTAAAACTAGTCGAGAAAATGACCTATAAACAAATGAAATAACCCACATCAAATATGCAATGAATATGACACAACCTATGGTCAACTAGGGTCATCCATGTGAGTTGGAACGCTTGAAACATCATTTGTTTTAGAATCTTCATTACTTGTGATACTCGAAGCCTGAGTTCGATCTCTTAAACTTAAGCTTGAGTTACGCTTGAGTTCTTGAGTCTTTAGCATACAGTCGTTGAACTTTAAACTTGAACTTGAGTTCTTGAATTTGAGCTTGAAACCATGAACTTCAACACTTTTCACTTCAACTTGAACATGTAGGCAAGTTCGATGAAGATCAAGAGAACTTTAAAATGAACGAACCTGATCACTTCAACTCAAAGCATGATACAAATACTAAATGGTTTGGCACAAAAAAATTTGACAACACTACGGGTGTTTAATTTACACAATAGGATTTACAATTACGACAACAGCGAACTTAGTCTGAACTTTGCCCATTGGCAATGGGCTGATGATGTCTATCCCCATTGGGCGAACAGCCATGATCCGATCATGGGGGTTAGATACTCAGGTGGTTGACGAGGTACCGCTGTGAATCTTTGACATTTGTCACATTTTCGAGTATACTGTTTAGCATCTTCTAGAATGGTCGGTGAAAAGTATCCTTGTTAGATGACCTTGTAAGGACTCGACTCCTGGAGTGATTACCACAAATTACATCATGTATTTCTTTCAAGATGTACTCAGCCTCCTCAGGTCAGAGGCACCTCAGATATGATAGGGAGAAACCTTTTTTGTAAAGGATGTCTCCCACCAAAGCGTACCGAGATGACCTGGCCTGAATCCTACATGCATCGAGTTTATCTTTCGACAATTTGCCTTCCCGAAGATACTCAACGACTGGGTCCATCCAACTCAGGGCTAAGATGACGAGACAAGCTATTTCCAGTTCAGGCTCGCTGATGATCGGATCTAACAGGAACTCGATGGGGATTGATTTTGGGATGTCATCCTCAGTCGTCATGGCTAACTTTGCCAGCACATCCACTTTGGAATTTTCCACTCTGGGGACCAGGACGACTTCACACTTACGAAACTTCCCGATGAGTTCTTGGGCTTTCTGAAGATAAGAGATCATTTTTTTCTATTTGTGTTAGTATTCACTGATAACCTGTTTGACGATGACCTGAGAATCACAGTGGACTTTTAGAGTATAAGCCCCCATTACTGTTGCCAATCTGAGTCTGGCGAGCAATAATTCGTACTCAGCCATGTTATTTGACGTTTAAAATTCAAATCTCAAGGTGAATTGTGTGCAAGTTTGGTCGAGTGCCTTGAGGACTATCCTGGCCCCGCTGCCTTTAGAGTTGGAAGAATCATTAGCGTACAATGTCCAGACCTGTTAATCGATTTCACTATTCAAATTAGTTAGAGCTTCCAGGTTTTGTCCATTGGTAAATTCAATAATGAAGTTGGCCACTGCTTGACCTTTGATGGCTGTTCGAGATTGATACTGATGTTGAATTCATTGAGCTCGATTGTCCATTTTGTGAGCCTTCCTGACACCTCAGGCTTTTGGAGCACTTGGCAAAGACATTGATTGGCCGGGACTATGATTGTGTAGGCCTGGAAGTAGGGGTGGAGACGACAAGACGACACTACCAAAGCTAGGGCAAGCTTCCCGATGTTGGGATATCTGGTCTCGCCTAAGACCAGTGTTTTACTAACATAGTAAATTGGGAGTTTCTTCCCCCCTTACTCCCGAATGAGGGCCAAGCTTACTGTTGCAGCAGAGACTGCTAGATAAAGCAGTAGCAGTTCTCCTTGCTCGGGCTTCGAAAGCAATAAAGGTGAACCCAAGTACTGCTTAAGCTGTTAAAACGTTCGTTCACACTCCTCAATCCACTCTGTCTTTATTTTACCTTTTAACTACTAGAAGAATGAAAGGCACTTTTCGATAGCCTGGGAGATGAAGCTATTGAGGGCGGCGACCCTGCCGGTGGGCATTGAATCTCTTTCATTATACTAGACGAGCTCATGTCTAGCAGAGCTAGTATTTTCTTGGGGTTTGCCTCAATTCCCCTCTAATTTACCAGAAAGCCAAGGAATTTCCTCGAGCTAACGCTAAAGGCATACTTGCTCGAGTTTAACTTCATTTGATATTCTCGCAAGATTGCAAACATCTCCTTGAGGTTGACGATGTGACTTGCTACTCTGATGCTCTTAACAAGCATGTTGTCAACGTACACTTCCATGGAGTATCCGATTTGTTGGGCAAACATTTTGTTAAGGAGCCGCTGGTACATGGCCCCAGCATTTTTCAATCCAAAAAGCATAACTTTATAATAGTAAAGCCCCTTGTCTGTAACAAAGGTCATCTTCTGCTTGTCATATGGGTGCATGACGATCTGATTATAGCCCGAATATGCATCTATAAAGCTCAAGAACTCGTGCCATATTGTACTGTCGACCAGCTGGTCGATCCTCGAGAGGGGAAAGCTATCCTTAGGACAGGCCTTATTTAGGTCTATGTAGTCAACGCAGACCCACCATTTTTCGTTGGAATTTTTCACCAAGATGATGTTGGCGATCCAGTCAGGATAGTAGACCTCCCGATGAATCCAGCTTCCATGAACTTGTCGACCTCCTATCCAATGATAGTGTATTGTTCTGGTTAGAACGTTCATCGCTTCTACCTCACTGGTCGGTGGTTGGGATTAACGTTTAACTTGTGGACCATTACCTTTGAGTTGATGCCGGACATGTCCTGATGGGACCATGCGAAGACGTTGGCATTACATTGCAAAAGGTTCATGATCTCATTCCATAGATTTGGGAATAACAATGAGTCGACCTGTACAATATGAGTCAGGTCAGACTTGCAAAGGGGTACAACTATAAGGTCTTCCACGGGAGATCATCTCTCAAGTGACTCTTCCCGAGGATCGAGGGAGGTGATGGCCATGGCACGGTGTTGTGCCCCTACTCTCAAAGCTATGGAGTAACATTGACAAGCTTCATGCTAGTCTCCCTTGATTTGTTCGACACTGTGGTCGATTGGAAATTTCATCATGAGATGGTAGGTCGAAACCACTGCTCTCATGGCATTAAGGGACGGTTGTCTAAGGATGATGTTGTAGATGGAAGGACAGTCAACCACCAGAAAGTTGACCATCATCATCATCTGATTTTGCCCCTCTCCTGCAGTTATCGGGAGTAGTATACTCCCTTTGGAGGTGACTTTTTCTCCTGCGAATCCGAGAAGAGCGGTTCAAATATGTTAGAGTCAAGACCTTTCGATTCCCATCTTGTCGAAGGCATTGACAAAGAGAATGTCTGTCGAGCTACTAGTATCCACCAAAATCTGAAACACCTTATGGTTAGCTACAGTCATGGCCACCACCAGGGCATCGTCATGGGGGTGGTGGACTCCACGGGCGTCTTCTTCAATGACCATTAATCTGTAGGGGACCATGTTTTACTCTTTAGGAGGTCTGTAGGTGAGGTTGATATAATGTTTCGTGCTTCTATTGCCTAAGCTTCTGGTGTGGGCTTTGCGGGCTCGGTTCAAATCTCCTCTCCCTACGTGACCTCTAAATATGGTGCAGATCTCTCCCGTAGCTTCGTTGTCATTCTCATTGCCATGTTGTTCGTTCCTTTAATCTGGTCATTTCCCTCTTCTGTCAACATACTCTCGGAGATGTCTGTTGCAGATGAGGCTTCGATTTCCACCTTAAGATCAAAGCAATCACTGGTGGTGTGACCATGGTCGTGGTGGAAGTGGCAATACTTTCACTTGTCCTACTTGTCGGCATCAGTCCTCATTCGGTTCGACCATTTCAAGAGCCTTTTGTCCCGAACTTCCATGAGGACTTGCTGGGGCGTAGCATTCAGGGGTGTGTAAGAATGGAACCTGCTCTCAAGTCGTCGGCTCGGACGTTGTCTAGACGAGTTGTCGTCTCTTCTTCTTTTATTGTTATTGTTAGGAGGGGGCTCTTCTTTGCGTTTCTTTTCCTTGGCCGAACTCCATGCGCTCCGAGTGGCTTTGCGAGAGTTGAATAGTTCTTTGACATTAGAGTACTTTTGTACTCAATTGAGGAGATCGGCCAATGTCGTCGAAGGATTCTTGCCGATCGAGAAGAGAAATCTTCGCTCCTTCAAACTGGCCATCATGGAAGCTAGGGATATTTGATATGAATAGCCCTCCACCTGCATCGATTCTTGGTTGAAGCGAGTGATGTAGTCTTTCAACAACTCATCCTTCTTCTAAGTGATAGTGAGGAGGTGAGTTGCTGGTTTTCGCTTGTCTTTCTCCTGATAAATTGGGTGATGAAGATCTTACTGAGTTGCGTGAAAGAGCCGATTGATTTTAACTGTCGAAACTACTTCCTGGCCTCTCCTGACAAAGTTAAGGAGAACCCCCTATACACACCAAGGTCGAGGCGCCATGAAGTTTCATCCACGCCCTGAAGGATTCCAGATGCTAGGCCGGGTCGTCAAACTCGGAGTAGGGATAATTTGTAGCATCTTGAATCTAGGCGGGAGTTGAACTTTCATGATATAATCGGTAAATGGTGGTTCAATTTCCTCCAACATAGCTTCTATCAAGGTTGGAGCTTATACACAGTAGGTTTGGCATATGTCGTCGATCTAACCTTGTAGTTCCTTGAGTTCCACTTCCCAGGGAACTTCATTTTCTCCTACCGCCACAGGAGTTTTTCCACACCTTCAATTTTCCAACGTGTGACGCAGGTCAGAAGCGACGATAGTGGCCTTTTGCGGTACGAGCAGGCATCTGATTGGGCTGCCTTGACTATAGCCTAACCTCCTGTGGGATTGGAGGGTCAAGTGGAGGTTTGGATTGCTCAGTGGCAGCACCATCTTCTGCCTCATGACCAGGGGGATGGTTCTGTCTCTCTAAAATTTGTATCAGTAGGTTCATATTGTTGTTCAGAGTTTTAACTTGATTTTTCAGAGAGATGAGCCGACCTCCCCAGTTATGAGATCTAAGCGCAAGTACCGCTAGAGCAGCATCAACTCATTGTGGAGAGGATTGACTACCTTAATCGACGGATGACTTCGGTGGAGCAAGCAGAGCTGCATCGTTGACGGTCGGAACTTTCTTCTTCCCTTTTGCCATTGTAGTGATTTAATGAGGTAAGAACATCTTTAATGCCGTTCCCACATACGGCGTCAAACTGTTGATACAGAAATCTAGCTAACCCTTGCTGGTTGTTGAGGAGCTCCTTGGTTACGGTCGACGCCAGCCAACCACGTGCCGACCGACCACGTAGCACACACAGATATCCGAGACGATCTCATCTTTCTAATCATTTCATTTTTACCCATAACACCAACAACACTAAAATTGTCAGCAAGGAAGTTAGTCAGTGAGAGATTACGTAGAAGAATTCTACCGTTTGGTGGCGTGTAACGATTTCGTCGAGATTGAATCACAACAAGTCATACAATTTAACGGTGGATTGCGTATGACGATCTAAGATCGAGACCAAATGCAGTCTGTTTGGACGATGAATAATACAATCAAGTTGGTTGCCCAAGTGAAAGCACGGCTTGAACTTCCTAACACACAAACATATCTTACCACCAGGGTTGTTGCGGTAGGTCCATTTAGGGAGCTCCACAGCCCAGAGGGAAATAACCTGTAGGAGAGCATACTCAACCTCCTACACCCACGAACCGAGATCAAGGAAGTGGGCAAGCCAGGACCCAAAGGAGTGTATCGACTGCTAGTAGTCCGAGAAGGATCCCAAACCCCTATGGTCGGCCGAGGCCCGACCATTACTATCGTTGTGGCCAGCTAGGTCACCTATCAAACACTTGTCCCTAACAACAAGTGGTGAACCTCGCCATCAATGATGGTTATGTGGCCGATGAAGACCCCGATGTTGAGGGACTGGAGCATACCACAGAGGACGAAGTAGAAGAGATAAGTTGGGTTTTGCAGGATTATGGCGAGTTGCTTGTCGTGAGGGGACTGTTGTATGTGCCAAGGAAAGAAGTACACCCACAACAACATAACATCTTCCAAACTTGGTGTACGGTATATTGAAAAGTTTATGATGTGATCATCGACAGTGGGAGCAGCAAGAAAATCATCTCTAAAATCACGGTGGAGAAACTATAATTAAAAATGGAATGTCATCCCTCCCCATACATGATCGGTTGGATTAAAAAGGTCAGTGAGACGAAGGTAACTGAACAGTCAACTATATCTTTTTTAATTAGTAAACATTATAAAGATGAAATAGTATACAATATAGCTGACATGGAGGCTGTCACATACTACTCGGTCGGCCATGGCAATCTAATCATGACACAACTCATAAAGGGTGAGATAATGTGTATATTTTCATTAAGGACAACCAAAAAACCATATTAGCCCTTATGGATCTAAAGATGTCACCTAAAATTTCTAAAGTGGAGGGTCATTTTCTCTTAACCATACGAGACTTCATGAAGGAATCCGAAGAAACGAGACAGGCCTATGCATTAATTGTAAAGGGGAAGGAACTCAAGCCCATCATCATCCCTAATAAACTAAAACCATTGTTGCATAAATTCAAAGAAATTTGGCTCAATAACCTTCCCAATGGGTTATCTCTCATGCGAGATATTCAGCACCATGTCGACCTTATCCCTGAATCCAGTTTACCCAATCGTCTTCACTATCGGATGAGTCTGAAGGAGTGTAATATTCTGCAAGGGCAAGTGGAGGAACTAATCCTTAAGGGTCTTATCCTAGAAAGCATGAGCCCATGCACTGCACTGGCTTTATTAACTCTTAAGAAAGATGAGAGTTGGTGCATGTGTGTCGACAATTGGGCCATCAACAAAATTACCATAAAGTACATATTTTCCATACCAAGGCTGGATGATATGTTGGACATGCTTGAGGGGGCGAAATTATTTTCTAAATTGAATTTAAGGAGCGGCTACCATCAAATTTGAATATGGTCGAGTGATGAGTGGAAGATGACTTTTAAGACCAAGGAAATGTTGTATGAATGGATGGTCATGCCCTTCGGTCTTTCAATGAGGTTGATGAACCAAGTTCTGAAGCCATTTATTGGGCAGTTCGTTGTGATTTACTTCGATGATTTTCTGATATACAGTCAAGATGAAGAAAGACATGGAACACCTTAGGAAGGTCCTTCAAGTGCTCACCAAAAATAAATTATATCTCAATTTTAAAAAAATGCATCTTTTTGACTGGTAGCCTATTGTTTTTAGGCTTTATTGTGACATCCACGGGAATCCGGGTGGACGATGAAAAAGTGAAAGCCATTAATGAGTGACCGGTTCCGACAAACATCCATGAGGTACGGAGTTTTCACAGTTGGCGACATTCTATCGTCGGTTTGTGAAGAATTTTAGCACCATTATATCACCAATTATAGACTACATGAATAAGGGACAATTTCAGTAGATTGACGAAGCCGATAGGAGCTTTGCTGAAATTAAGCACAGGTTGTCTACAACCCAGTTCTTATACTTCCCAACTTCGAAAAATCACTTGAAATCGAATGTGATGCTTCATATATTGGAATTGGGAGAGTTTTGTCTCAAGAAGGTAAGTCGATAGCCTTCTATAGTGAAAAGCTTAGTGATGAGTGCAAAAAGTGGTCGACCTATGAGCTCGAACTGTATATGGTGGTCCAAGCATTACAACATTGGCAACATTACCTAATTCAGAGGGAGTTCGTTCTTTACATACACCAGCAAGCTCTCAAATTCAATAATAGCCAAACTAACATGAATCGTGTACATGCTAAGTAGATTTCATCCTTGCAGGAATTCACATTTGTACTGAAACATAAGTCTAGGCAGCAAAATAAGATGGCTGATGCACTTAGCCGCCGTGCAACTTTGTTAGTCACCATGAGCAATGAGGTTGTCGGGTTCGAGTGCCTCAAAGACATGTATGCCGAAGAAGACGACTTCAAGGACGTATGAATTAGATGCCAAGAAGGTCACTCCAATAGCCTACATATGCAAGATGGGTTCCTTTTTAAAAGGAATCAACTATGCATCCCTAAAAGCTCATTGAGGGAGCAGATCATCCAAGAGCTACATGGAAGTGGCCTTAGTGGACACCTTAGACAGGATACGACGCAAGCTCTTGTTGAAGAACGGTAATACTGGCCGCATTTAGTACATGACGTGGGTAGAGCAATCAGCGCTATCATGTTTTTCAGGTCTCTAAGGGGCAGTCTCAGAATATGAGTCTCTACACCCCATTACCCGTCCCTGACGGCCCTTGGGAGGACCTATCTATGGACTTCGTATTGGGTCTCCCACAAACACAGCATTTCATAAATTCCTTGTTCGTGGTGGTAGATCGTTTCTCAAAAATGACACACTTTATCTTATGTAAGAAGACCCTTGATGTAACACACATGGTAAAATAATTCTACAGAGAGGTCGTGCGGCTACACAGGGTTCCCAAGACTATTACTTCTGACAATGATATAAAGGTCATTAGCCATATCTGTCAAACTTTGTTGAATTGGTTTAATACACGACTTCAGTTCAGTAATGCCTATCATCCACAAACCGATGGGCAAACTGAAGTTGTGAATCACACGTTGAGGAACCTTCTTCGATGTATTTCAGGTGAAAAACCAAAGCAATGGGATTTGGCCTTATCTCAAGCGGAGTTTCCATTCAACAACATGGTGAACAGCTCGACAAGAAAGTCCTCGTTCTAGATTATTAATGGTCGAGTGTCTCACCACACACTTGACGTCCGAGCTCCCAGGCATGAGCGTTACAACAGATCATATAGCGGACAAAATCATGGCAGTCATACGGAGGTGCAAGCTAAGTTACATGCCTCGAACGACAAGTACAAGGAGCAAACCAACAAGCATCGGCGACAAAAGGTGTTTGAGGTGGACGACTAAGTTATGGTCCATCTACATAAGGAAAGATTTCCAACCAAGATGTTGTTCATAACCCCAAGTTATGGTCCCCAGCTCCTAAGAAATTCTCCGATTTCAGACCCATTAGCCTTTGTAACTATATCTACAAGATATTCTCCAAGATCATATCCAACAGGCTGGCCACTATCCTCCCCAATCTGATTTCATCAGAGCAAGAGGCCTTTGTTAAAGGCCGCTCCATTGCCGAGAGCATTGCCCTGGGCCAAGATCTGATTAGAGAAGTCAATAGAAAGGTTTAAGGCAGAAACATCATCCTCAAACTAGATATGGAGAAGGCTTATGAGAGGTTGGAATGGGCCTTTTTAAAGAAAGTTTTGTCTCGTTTCGGATTCTGCTCCTCCTGGATAACCATGGTCGAGAAATGCTGGAACAACAATTGGTTCTCTATTCTAATTAACGGTGAGGGAGTGGGTTTTTTCAAGTCGTCAAGAAGGCTACGTCAAGGCGATCCCCTTTCGCCTAGCCTCTTCATTCTTGCGAACGAAGTGTTGAGCAGAGGTTTCGCTGATTTGGTCTCCAGCGGTAAGTGTTTGCCTTTCAAATTAAAACAGTGATGTAAGCAAATTTCGCACCTCCTCTATGCAAATGACACGATCCTCTTCCTCAATGGAGGATTAGCGTCTCTCAAAGCCACAACAGACTTTCTTTCCTCCTACCAAAAGTCTTCAAGGCAAAAGATAGACCGTAGCAAGAGTTGTTTCTACTTCTCCTCTAAGCTTCCATCCGGCAGGGTTTGATCTATAGAAAGGACTCTCGGGATCCCAAGTTCTGCGAATCCTCTCAAGTACTTGGGGGTGCCTCTGATTAGAGGCAGGGCCAAATGCGCCGCATATCAACCGCTGGCTATCAAGATTGAAGACATAATTAGAGGCTGGAAAGCCAGATTGCTGTCGCAGGCTAGTAGAAGCACATTGATAAATCACGTTCTCTGCAACATCCCTGTTCACGACAGACAAGGATATACCATGTTCACGAGGGCGAAGGACCTCCCTGCCAACATTAGAGGTCTCTTCATGTTAGATAAAACTGGGCTAGGAGCGATTAAAGAATCTAAGTCGGCTTCCTAACCTCCTCTTCGGGTTGTTTTGTACATGGATATGATAGGCGATCTATGTGGATGCTTTTGTTTTTCCCTCGGATTGCTTGAAAGTTTGTAATAGTTTTTCTTATGATATATATATATAAAGAGAGAGAGAGAGAGAGAGAGAGAGAGAGAGAGAGTAATGGTCTCCTGTGAACCATACCATAAGGAATTTATGTGCAAGCCTTCATGTAAACCGTGAGATGAGGAGAGCGGTTGGGATTCAACTGCATTGAGAGAGGGATAGTCTTCCAAAAAAAGACTCTCTCCTGCACTCATGGAGACACTCTTGGAATTGCAAGCGAATTTCACGCAAAAGCCTTCTGTTTTCTGTGTGGGGCCCACTATGATGTTTGTGATAAATCCAACCCATCCATCCATTTTTCAAAATCATTTTAGGACATGCGACCAAAAATGAGGAGGATCCAAAAATTAAATGGGCCACATGAGAGGAAACAGTGGGGATTTAGTGACCACCGTTGAAACATTAATATGGCTACAAAAGTTTTGTATCGATTTATGTTCCAGGAGTTTTCATTTCATCTCAGTGAAAATGACATTATAAACGGTTTGGATGGAATATAAACACCAAGGTGGAGCCTACGAAAGTTTCAACGGTAAGCATTCCTTTCCCCACTGTTTCATCTCATATGGCCCACTTGAATTCTGGATCCTCCTCATTTTTGGTAAATGTCCTAAAATGATATCTAAAAACAAATGGACGGGTTGGATTTTACACAAAGATCACAGTGGGCCCCACACAGAATCCTTCCATTGGATTTTCATGGGAAAGGCTTTAGCAGGAAATCCGTGTCCCCTGGGTTTAGGAAACGGACTAGCTACTCCCCCGCCACTGGCTAATAGCGGGTGGTCGGTGCTATGTGGGCCCCACCATGATGTATGTGTTTCATCTATGCCGTCTATCTGTTTTTCTAGATCATTTTATGGTATGAGACCAAAAATGGGGTATATCCCAATCTCAAGTGGACCACATTATAGGAAACAGTGTTGAATGGACGTCAGCCATTAAAACCTTTTTAGGGGCCATAAAAGTTTTGGATCAAGCTGATCTTTGTTTTTTCCCTTCATATGGGTCTGTATGACCAAATCAACAGATTGGATGTCAAATAAACAGTACAGTGGGCCTTAGGATGATTTTAACCGTGGGCATCACTCTCCCCACTTTTTCTGTGGTGGGGTCCACTAGAGCTTTTGATCCATCTCATTCTTTGGATAATGCCATAATATGATCTCTCAAAATGGAAGGACGATATGGATATAATACATACATCATGGTGGGACCCACAGAACTTGGCGACATCACTTCAGCTACTCAACCTCTCTTAGGTAGTCCGCGTCCCACTCCGAGACGGAAGTGGATTGGCTAGTGTACCACGCACGCGGGTGACCCGGGTTTAATCCCCGGCAACGGCGCCAAAAACTTGTTCACACCCCAAGTAAAGGGTTGTGATGTAGTAATAATCTCGGTAAGACCGAGGTCGAATCCACAGGGACTGAACCTTGTACGCAATCTAAAAGTGACCAGAACTAGAACTAGAAGAAGATGAAATCTAAATCAGGAAAAATAATGGTGAAATCTTAAACTAAAACTTGTAAAATTTAAAGGTGAAATATTGCATATTAGACCCCAATCCACAACTGGGAAACTAAAATTTGTAGAAACCTAAATCAGGTGAATATGAGTGAATAATGGTGAAATAGGAAACTAATATCTGTAGAAATCAAAGGTGAGAAACTAGGGATTCAGAGGATCTACTTGTAGAGATCAGGGAGATCTACGCTTGATTCATAAACTCAACTGGACTTCGAGTCCCGTCTTCATCTAGTTGGAAGATATAGTACTAAAACACAATCTGAACTTCTTTTGATCTAGTTTTCAAAGAGATGAAAGGTATGAGAATTAGAATTGATTCCATCACAAAACCATGCCCATGAGACAAAGCAAACAACAGAACTAAACCAATCCACAACTAATCAGAAGATGTATGAATGCTAGGAAGGATTCCGTCATCCAACCATGTCCAAGGGGCAATGGTGAACAACAGGGCTTCCTAATTTCACAATAAAAAATAAGGGAAAGGAAATACTCAAAGCCATCACAGATCTATTGTAATTTCAGTCACAGCAAACCATTAAAAACTGAAAGTATTCCTATTAATCAAACCAAAATCAAAATCTGTTCAGTTCAAACAAAAGGCATAAACAAAGGGTCCCCCATTACTCTACAAGCTTCGCCTCTTAGCCCTAGCTAAGAGGTTTAGTTAGCCATAGCCATGGTTAGGCAAAAGTCTCTTAAAAATAAGAAGAACAGAATTAGAAAAGGGAAAAAAAAAAACTCAAACCCGGCCACGATTTCTCTCTCTTCTCTTGCTTCTTCTTCTGCACTCGTTGTATTAACGTCAACAAGTTCTGTGGGTCCCATCATGAGGTATGTGTTATATCCAAAACATCCATCCATTTCGCAAGCTCATCTTAAGGCTTAAGCCGAAAGATAAGACAGATATAAAGATCAAGTGGACCACACTGTAAAAAGTAGTTGGGGATTGAATGTCTACCATTGAAACCTTTTTGGGGGTCACAGAAGTTTCTGATCAATATGAAATTTGGTTTTCTTCTTCATCTATGTATTTGTGATCTTATTAACATATTGGATGGAAAATAAGCGTTATGGTAGGCCCTACGAATTTTTTAATAATGAAAATCATTGTCCTCGCTGCTATTTTTGGTGTGGTCCATTTGAGCTTTGGATATGATTCATTTTTTGTTTAATAGTCTAAATTGATCTTGAAAAATGGATGAATGGTGTGGATATAATAAATAAATCATTGTTGGGCCATGTAACTTTGATCTCCTTTGAACCGTTACGACAACTCAGAGCTCGAGGAGCGTCGGCACTTGTCTTCACGCTACACGTATCTACACCAACTATATAGCTGGTGTGTGGTACACTAGCCAATCCGCTTCCCTCCTAGACAGAAGGGGATTGCTTAGCTTACTGAGTAAACTGTGTGAGGTATACCATGATTTATGTATTTTATCTTCTCTGTCCATCCATTTTCCTAAATAATTTTATGGCTTGATCCCAAAAATCAGGTATATACAATGTTCAAATGGAACACACCACATGAAACAGTTGAATTGAACTTCTACTATTGAAAATTTCTTAGGGGCCACCTAAGTTTTGGATCAAGCTTATATTTTTGTTTTCCGTTCATCCATGTCTGTATGATCTTATGAACAGGTTGGATGACAAATAAACATCACTATGGGGCCTAAAAAGGTTTCAACGGTGGAAATCATTATCCTCACTTTTTCCCCTGGCATGATCCACTTTATCTTTGGATATGCTTCAATTTTGGGCTCAACCCCTTCAATTAGATGGAAAAACGGATGGACGGCATAGATGAAACACATCATACATCATGGTGGGTCCACATAGCACCGACCACCCCCCATTGGCCGGTTACAGGGAGTTGCCAGTCCATTTCCCAAACCCAGGGAAGTAGAATTCCTGTTAAATCCTTTCCATATAAGGATTCTGTGTGAGGCCTATTGTGATCTTTGTGTGAAATCCAACTCGTCCATTCATTTTTAGATATCATTTTGGGACATTTACCAAAAATGAGGAGGATCCAAAATTCAAGTGGGCCATACGAGATGAAACAGTGGGGAAAGGAATGCTTACCATTGAAACCTTCGTAGGCTCCACCTTGATGTTTATATTCCATCCAAACCGTTTATAAGGTCATTTTCACTAAGATGAAATGAAAGCATCGGGAACATAAACCGATACAAAACTTTTGTAGCCATATGAATCTTTCCACGATGGTCACTAAATCCCCACTGTTTCCTCTCATGCGGCCCATTTAATTTTTGGATCCTCCTCATTTTTTGTCGCATGTCCTACAATGATTTTGAAAAACGGATGGACGGGTTGGATTTATCACAAACACCATAGTAAGGCCCACACAGAATCCTTGCACAGGATCTTCCAATGAAAGGCTTTTGCGCTTGCAATTCCAAGAGTCTCTCCATGAGAGTGTAAGAGAGAGTCTTTTTGTTTTAAGATTCTCCCTCTCTCGGCCACTCTCCTCATTTTATAGCTTATATAAAGGCTCGCACATAAAGTCTTTGCAGTATGGTTCGTAGGAGACCATTACTCTCTCTCTCTCTCTCTCTCTCTCTCTCTCTCTCTCTCTCTCTCTCTCTCTCTCTCTATATATATATATATATATATATCCTTAAAAAAAAAAAAAAACCAAAGTGCAGGGTCATGATGTAGTAATAACTGGGTGAGACAGATGTTGGTTGGCCCATCTGACAATGAATTGGATTGGATCTCATACATTTTGTACCAAGTTGGCATGTGTGGCTGAAATTCATTTCTTGGGTCTCTCCTTAAGGTCCATGAATGATGGGGCAGTGGCAGGAATTGATTTTGTCAAGTCAAATGAGATATTGGAATTTAATTATGAGAAATTATTATGGTGGATGTAGTAGTCTTGTCATGAGAGTAAATAGGCAAGGATGATGGTTTTCTAATTTACTCATCACTTGATAGGAGATGGAAAATTATTTAACCCTTTTTATCATAATTAGATAAAAATGTTATTTGAAATCCAGCATTTATGATAATGATCATCTCTTGACTCCAATCAACTGATCCTGACTGTCCATCAGGTCCAGATACATTTTTAATTAGGCATCTTAACCATCCACGTGATTTTTTCATGGTTTGATATATCACGAAATATATGCTGGACCTAATTGACGGTCTGGATGGATTGATTGGACTGTCCAAAGTGTCTCGATGAAATAAAAATCTCCAAGGGAGCATGGCCCAATCCTATACCCTCTCTCTCTCTCAACCCTTTTTCAACATAAGACATGCAAGGGAAGGTTCCAGATGTGATGTTGAGGGAAAAGCAGACGCAAAAACGACGGACTAACGCGTAAAATGGAAGCTTCTTATTTATTATCATCTCTCTGCACATTTTACATGCGCGTACGTATTACTATAATCAAGAATATGGTGGGGCCCACTATCTGAATAAGGATTAATCCATCTAGTGGACAGTTCGGATAACCCCATCAATCTGGTGATGCTAGAAACGCCATGGAAGGTATGATTATTGACATGTATGATAGGAACCATTTGATGGATGGATGGCCCATCTTCAGACATAACCTCATTAAAGATGTGTACAGTAGATTTGGGGCTCTTAATATTTTCAGGTTCGACCCTCTCTACCATATGGTATTAATTAAGAGGAATGTGTGAAAAGGTCAATTGAATGGATACTCCCTAAAAATATTTATAATTTATAAAAAAAATTTTAAAAAAAATTTTAAAAAAAAAAGTCAAATTGAATTACATTTCTAATGACGAACAACGGCTCAGCTCGATCGGAGCGTTGAAAGAGAGTATACTTGATCTGGATGAGATCCACCCCATCCATCAACTGTGCCACCTTGTTCTCTTTTGACTGAGGCCCAAAAATCAGTTTGTGAGAAATCCATTCCATACATCCGTTTTTTCAGATCATGTTAGAATATCTCAGTGGGCCACACGACAGGAAACAGTGGGGATTGAACGCCCACCATTAAAACTTTCGTAAGGTCACAGAAGTTCTGTATCAGGCTTAATATTTTTGTGTTTTCAGTTCATCCCAGCGAGAAATACCTTGTGAACGGTTTGGATGGCATATAAATGTTAAGGTGGACCTTAGAAAGGTTTCCACAGTTAGCACTTCACTCCCCACTTTTTCCCGGGTAGTGGAACACTTGAGTTTTAGATCCACCTCATCGTTTGGGCTCATGTCCTAACAGAGGGTGGCAAAACGAGGACGGAGTGGATTTCTCACAGGATGACGGTGGCCCTACCTAGCTTCCGACCGCGGGAAGATCCTGCGCTCGGCCGTCGAAGCGGGCGTGGATTGGTTAGTCCAGGTGACACCGAGTTATATAACCTACTGAGTAAACTCCGTGGCCCCACTGTCATGTCTGTCTAATCCATGCGGTTCATCCGTTTTATCAGCCTGGACCACACCCCATGAAACAGTGGGGGTAATGACATTTGTTGCTGTTATTTTAATATCGGTTACGTGATTAGTGCCAGTGTATTGGAACTAAATATGCAACTCAATTCAAACCAAATAGCTACACCCCAAGTGCCAAGATAAGCAGATACATCTCGAATTCGACCGTATATGATTGAGTTTTAATAAGATTTGGTCGCCAATTTAGCCACTTGCATAGCATTGCTTAAGATGATCAGACGATAATCAGAGGATAGAGTTCATCATCTGAAAATGGATCACACCTGAAATGATTTTTTCTCTTCGATACAGATAATGAAAAAAGAAATTTTTTCAATAGATTGTGGAGAACAATTGCAGAATGCTTCTCTAGATGAAAAACTTCGCTTGATACTTGAAGTAAATCTAGCGTATAAACGTAAACTCAAATGACAATTAAAGTTAACAACTACTTGATTATTTTTACGTATTACACTGAGGATTGTAAATGACAGGTAAAGATTACGCTAAGAAAAGTAAATGACTGATAAAGATAAAGATTACACTAAAGAATGCAAATGACGATTAAAGGTAAAGATTATACTAAGGAATGTAAATGACTGATAAATATTAAATTAAAATAAGGAATGTAAATGATTAATAATTGAAAGATAGATTTGGTTTAGCTTGGTTTGGTATTAGATGATTTGTTTTGTTGAAATCTATTGCTATTTGTAGCTTTAAACTAATCCTTCGGATGCTTCTCATGTTCTGACGGTTATTATAATCGCTTAAGTAGTCTGATGACCGCTCCAAGCCTTCTTACTGACTCGACAATATTTTGCTCGGCCACTATTGCTTTACGGATGACATGGCATCACTCGATAGACGCTAGCCATATATCCACAAAATTCTCTTCGGGTATCTCAACAGATTTTAGATACACTACATATCTCGTGCAAAACTACACATCTCTATTTAATTAACTCTTATAAGAACGGACAGAAATAGGGTACAACATTAACCCCCATGTCACTTCACCTTTAGAAAAAAGTGAAAGCAACGTGTGACCCCTCATAAATACAACTATTATGTAGAACACACAGCAATGCCTCAGTTACCACGCATGACCGAAATAATTTCGAATGACAATTGTGCTTTCCTTTTTTTTGGACAGATAGCTAATCCTATGGCAACACGTGTATGAGCATCATACCATACGAGATCATTATTACATCCTCATTAATGCCCTCAATTTCAGCTGATATATATCCCATTTCAACATGTTTCTCCCGTTCCTCAAGCTTTCTTCCATGTTTCCTTACTCTCAAAACCCTAATGCTTTCTCGTATCGGTGATGATTGCTTCATTATCTTCTCGTCTGCGATGTCCATGTAGTCGAAGCAACGTTCAACTTCAAGCAGCCATTTGAGGAAGTCTTCGATGTGGAGTTGGTTATTGAAACTATGAAGATTAAATTTCATCAAGAATTCTTGATCTGTCTGATTTATCCGATCAATGCCTCATTCGAGATGTTGGGGAATTATGTTGATAGATCCCACCTTATCGGGTGTGATTCTACGATTCATTACCGGCATCGCCCTACGATCAACGTGAGTACAAATTTCAGAGCTTAAAGGGGGCAAATCATTATCACGAACAGGAGTTGCCCTAGGGCGTCCCTCATGCAATCAACAACAGTTACACCCCTTGCATGACTTGCCGATATTCTCATTGCGTTGCCTTGAAAGCTGTCGTTGTTAATGGATAAATCCCTAGAGCAATCTGGAACAGTATTTTGACCTGTTGAATTGTATTTTGACCTATCTAAACTAGCAAAAATCAACCAGCAAATAATCTGAAAGTTTTGGTGGAATTTCGACCTATCGACCACAAAGGTCGACATGTCGAAACTATGCTGAATTTTGTCAATTTTCCTTCTTTTGGTATATGCGTGTTAGGAATTTACTTGATCCCCATCCTACACTCCGATCACATCTTGCTGACCATGTACCTCGATTGTTTGTCCTTGTAGGCGATTGCAAGTATTTATCATTTATTTATTTATTTGCCTGGCTTGTATTTTTTAACTGATTGTATTGAGCATCAAATGCAAATCAATAAAATCTGTATTTTAGTGTTTGGTTTTAATCTTTTCCATCTATTATTATATTATTAAGAAACAGGAGTCTTAGGATGATCACTGTTGAAAAAATAGTTGTTATCGCAATGTAAAAAAGTTTTCATTTAAAAGGACTAACTCTTTACTTCTAAATTACCTGATCACTGAAACAATCAATAGCTGTAAAGTGCGCGATCTCATAGATCCAATCTTAACCCGCATTATCTTAATCACAGACGTTTTTTTTATAAATATAGGCCGGCCTTTATTAACACACGTAGCTTGGCGTTTGATTGAAGAGCGAGTAGGCCCTGGAAAGTTTTTAATGGTGGACGTTCAATGACAACTGTTTCTTCCTGTGGTGTGATCCACCTAAGATTTGGATTGCTTCAGTTTTGGTTCCATGCCCTAAAATAGCTTGCAAAACTGATGGACGGCGTGGATATACAACAAATACAGAGGTGGGCCCCACGGTGAGGGACTTACCCACTAACATATTACACCGGACTCGCCTATTCCGCGTTCCCGTATGACTATATGTAGGAGGAAAATTTGGTTCCATGACCAAGGATTTGTAGACCACCACTACGTCCATCGCATAATGAATCTGTTTTAGCTCGTTGCTCCGGCCAACGTAAAATCGGTTATAAGATCAGTGAATCCAGCCTATTCATTTGGTGGAAAATACGATAGATGACCCATGAAAGAAAATCCACAGCCAACACATAATCCTAGCCGTGGGATTTATGTCCTTTAAACTGGCGGTAGACATGAAAAGCCTGTTGGAGGGTCAATGTACTTTTGGGTAAGATGAATAAAAAACGGTTGATTTTAAAGATAAAAATATAGTTTTATGTGTGATGGACAGAGCATAGATGGTCAAGATCAG